>NC_064927.1:337345062-337949607 GCF_023897955.1 Schistocerca gregaria
ATATCAATGTGTTTTGCATCAAGGCGGACTCAATTTGTGATATTACTGTCTTTCCATGCAAACACGGATAAAATGGAAGGGTTCCAAGATAATATTATTGGTTCTAGGGTCCAACCCATACGGTCACTAGCACAGGAGAGGCGCTGCAGGCGATGTTTTGCTCTTAGCAAAGGTCCTCGCGTCGATAATCTGCTGCCATAGCCCATCAACACCAAATTTCGCCGCAGCGTCCTAACGGATAAGTTCGTCGCACGTCGCACATTTTGATTTCTGCGGTTATTTCACGCAGTGTTGCTTGTCTGTTACCACTGACAACTCTGTGCGAACGCCGCTGCCCTCGACCATTATATGAAGAGCATCGGCAAGTGCGTTGTCCATGGTGAGAGGTAATACCCGAAATTTGGAATTTTTAGTACACTTTTGTCGTTGTGGGTCTCGGAATATTAATTTCTCTAACTCGAAATGGGATGTCCCAAGCGTCTAGCTCTAACACCATTCCGCATTCAAAGTCTGTTAGTTCCGTCCGTCGGCCATACCCACGTGGGATATCTTTTCACATGAATCAGAGTACAAATGTCAGCTCTACCAACGCACTGCTCTTTTACACCCTGTGTTCGCGGTATTGCCGCCATCGGTATATGAGCATATCACAATCCCATGACTTTGGCTACTTTATTGTACAGAGAAATTGCAAGAACAGCAGCAGAGAGAACAAGTTCTGAAGCAAGAATTCTACGCTTCTCTTCTCCAACACGGTTCATATCATGCCCATTTCTCTTCACTTTATATATAGATCACAATCCAAACACTGTTACTTTAATTTAGTAATCTACGCAGAAGACAGAACTCTACTATTCGTGAGCAATGACAAAAAAAAAATTGAAAACAAAACCAGGTTTGGAAGTAAATACGTCTTTGCTAATTAAAGGTATTTTGATATAAATCTAATTAATCCCACTGCTAAAGCACTTTGTTTCAGTTTCAGACTAAGAAACAAACGAAATGGACATGTAAACACTTGCGAAGATGAGAGTATGCCGATAATCCATGAAAATGTAAATTGGGATAATCATATTTATCTACATCTAAATGAGTACTCCACAAGTCATGCTAATGTGATCAGCAGTGCATTTCACCGAACAGCTTTCACAGTATTTATCTATTGTTCCATTCTCGAACAGCCCGCATCTCGTGGTCGTGCGGTAGCGTTCTCGCTTCCCGCGCTCGGGTTCCCGAGTTCGATTCCCGACAGGGTTAGTGATTTTCTCTGCCTCGTGATGGCTGGGTGTTGTCTGTTGTGCTTAGGTTAGTTAGGTTTAAGTAGTTTTAAGTTCTAGGGGACTGATGACCGTGGATGTTGGGTCCCATAGTGCTCACAGCCATTAATCATTAACTCTCGAACAGCGCGCGAAAGGGAAACAACATTTAAATCTTTCAGCGCTATCTCTCGTTTCTCTTATATTATAACGATGATAATTTCTCCCTATGTGGGAGGGCGTCAATAAAATATTTTCGCAGTCGGGGTAATAGCAGAAGGTTGAAATATCTAGAACACATCTTGCTGCAACGAAGAACGCCTTTGTTTTAATGATTTCCACTCCAACTGAAATATCATATCCGTGACAATCTCTCCCCTATTGCGCAATAAAACAAAACGAGTTGTCATTTTTCAAGGTTTTTGATGTCCTTTGTTAATCCAATATGCTGAAGATGCCATACCGCATACCAGTACCCTAGCAGAGTACAAACCAGCGTAGTGTAGGTAGTCTCCTTAGTAGACCTGATGCACCTTCTAAGCGTTCTACCAACAAAACGCCATCTTTGTTTTGCTTTCCTCACAGCATTATCTATGTGAGCGTTGCAATTTAAATTGTTTGTGCTTGTAATTCCTAGGCACTTAATTGGATTGACAGCCTCTACATATGTGTGACTTATTCCTTTTAGTACTCATGTGGATGACCTCACACTTTTACTTATTTAGAGTCAATTGTCAGTTTTCTCACCGTTCAGATACCGACCGTGTCTAAGTTGTTATAGACGGTGTCTAAGTTGTTCTGCAATTGGTTTCCATCTTGTGATAGCCTTAGTTAGTGGTAAATGTCTGAATCATTTCCAGACTAGATAAGAGGCCTGCTTTGACTGTTTCCTTGTATAGACTGGAAACCGCAGAATTCCTGTAACGTTTCCTTGTGGAAAGAAAAATATCACCTGTTTCACTCATTGAGTTTCCGTCGATTACTACTTCGTGTGAACATTGTAACAGGAAATCGTGAATCCATTCACACAGTTGAGACGGTACTCTATATCCACGCAGTATGATTAGAAGTTTTGTGGAATTCTTTCAATAGCAGTCATCCGTACCTACCACATGAGACAGTATAAAGACTAGTTAATGCATCTCGAGTTACCTGTTCAGCACCACTAGTCAGCATGTGAAAGGCTCAGCTATCGCAAGAGTCACAAGGTATTTTATATTCTGGGAATCTGCAGCTGTTAAATGGCATGGTGTTAAAATCAATTCCGCTGACAGCTGGTTAATTTGTCATCAGGTGCAACAATGTTTAAAGGTCATACGTGTGGCCATTGGTCCTAGTCAAGGTATTTAGAGAATTCTATTTGTATTGAACTGGCGAACGAATAATAACATAAACGTGATATATTAATTTTGTCAAATCACTTGTGGCTGGATCATGTAGTTATAGACTTCTTTTTAAGATTGTCTGCATAGGTATGACGGCAAGGTAGGGAAGAGTAGACCCAGTCCGCACAAGTGACTGAGGCGTCTCAAGGGTTTCAGTAATTACATTCATCTCATAAAAATAACGATTCCTGCAATAAAATGGCGCACCGTGATGTTCATTCGCCGAGACTAAGGACTCACGGAGATAGCAGTTCACCCAGACCGTAGCTCAAGTATATTACTCCAAACTTAGTTCAAGAGGCTCACTTCTCACTCGATGGCGTATTAGCGCGAGATGTGGGCAGTAGTGCTGACGTCAGTTGAAATAAGGGACACAATAGCTACTTGGGAGTGGTCATAAGGCCATTCTGACTGAAATGGACAGGATGGGATGATTCAGTAAATTGCTGAGTTAAAGAGGTGACGTAGGCCATTGAGAGAACGAGCAGTGGCTTTCTTTATCGTTCGCCATTTACAGATTATAGCAGACGTGCCTCGGGACGTGCATCTTTCCGTGTAGAATATGCTCTTCGTAATACCCCCACCTACTGCCACAAAGATGACTTCCTGGGGTGCGGTATGTAAGCTCTCTTGCTTTTTCACCACAGTTTAAAACCACGATCGGCTTGTCCTTGCGTATTCTGAGTCTTCACGTTCTTCTAATGGCGATAGTCCTTCGCCCACACAATATCCGCCTGTCGGAAGGCATCTCATGGTACGCATCTTTAGGTATTTCTGGTATCACCACCAGTGCTGTTTGGCCCCCACCCCCTCACCGACCGTTCCTTGTTCGACTCGCGATGGCGCGTGCGAAGGATGATCATCGGTAAACGTCCGTGTAAGCTGTAATTACTCTTGTGTTTCTTGTTGTGAGAGGTATACGGGAGGACTTGACATGTTACACGAGTCTTCCCGGAAAGCATTCCCTCGAAATGCCAGCGGTAAACCTCTCCGTGATTCACAATACCTTTCTTGCCGTAGCTACTACTAGAGTTTGAACACCGACTAAATGATCGCTCGAAGAAAGCCTTGCTCTATATGGGATCTTGTCCATTTATTTTATTAGTCCAACCTGATAAGGGTCTCAGACAGGCGAGAATTATTGAAGAGATTGCCAAGCAAGTGTTTTGTAAGCCACTTGTTTCTTGAATGAATTATATTCCCTAAGGATTCTTTCAACGAAATACATATTGTCATCTTCTTTTCTTTACTTACGATTATATCGCTTCTGGTCACTCATTAATGATACTCCTAACTATTTTAAATACTCCCTGTTTATAGTGATCTGTCACCAATAGTGTAATCGAACAGTAATGGACTGCTTCGCATTATTACACCTCAGAATAGAAAGAGGGGACGAAACTAAATTTTTCTTCAGTTCAATACAACGCAGGGCCAGCACTACCCAAGAAACACAGGAAACACCACGCAGACTTGTAGACTTAGCTATGCAGCAGAAACAAATAATCAACACTGCAAGTCTTTCACGGACATCAGCACACGTTGTTACATTGGCACTGGTCGCCAGTCAGAGGTTACACCTTCAGTAGAACGTCCGCTGAGCGAGAGAAACAGGGATATCTTCGTTAGCTTTTGTTATATGGAGCAACAAGCTGTAACCGAGGCGCAGTATCACATATCACAGATTTGACAGTACAGTTTATAGCCAGTAACAAATTGTTAAGCCAACACAGCTGAACGTGCAACACTGACCACTAATAAAAAGCAGGCTGCACTCTGTCGTAACGAACAAAGCCTGCCGCACATCTCCATAAATACCGCAGTCCTCCAGCTCTGAATTAGGTTTGTCATTAGGATCGATGCCATGTGTACCGAAAGTCTTGACTGAATGGTTATTGTAATTACACCCATGTATAGGATGTTCCAGCAGTTCTCGGATAAATCCTTCGTGGAGTTATCCAACTGTACAACTCGTGTAATGCCTCTTGTTGTATCCAGTTTAAGTATCTGGTTCCAACGTCTTCTTGTTCTTTTAAGCACTGATGGTGGCTCTATTGTAGCTGGAATCTAGCTATTTGTGCAGCTCTGCAATAAAATACAGGTTCATATGAGGCGGACGCCTTTGTTCATTGATTAGAGGAGCGAAAGCAGTCCCTCCAGTGATGCTCCCGAAAATATAGGACGAGCTTATAGAATGAAATTTTCACTCAACAGCGGAGTGTACGCCGATATGAAACTTCCTGGCAGACTAAAACTATGTGCTGGACTGAGACTCGAACTCGGGACCTTTGCCTTTCGCGGGCAAGTGCTCTACCAACTGAGCTACCCAAGCACGACCCACGCCCCTTCCTCACAGCTTTACTTCTGCCAGTACCTCGTCTCCTACCTTCCAAACTTTACAGAAGCTCTCCTGCGAACCTTTCTGAAGTAGCACTCCTGGATATTTAACGTGCGTCTGTTGAAGGGAACATCGTACATTTTTGATAGGTACATGAAAACTAAAGTTCCCACTAATACTGTAAAAATTTTCATTTAAAACACACATGAAATTTACCGTTATTACCATCTTCACATTAGCCACCTGAAATCAGATGTTTCCAACACCCTGTATGTAGAAATCTATGTGATACGCTTTAGTACATTTATTATAAGAATCTGCGAGACTGAGAGAAGGCGAGTCAGTGAGGTTCTGGAAAGTAACGATAAGGATTTGGAGCCATGTTTTCTCTAGCGCCACGGCAAGCTGCTTTAGATTTATCGCTTGAGGGCCTATGGCGCGAAGGGCCTGATGGAAATGGTCCCACGGCGGCAAGAGCCTGAGGGTCCCACGAATTCTCGATTGGGTTTAAGTCCGGGGAGTCTGATGGCACGCACACTGCATGTGACACGTTGCCTTGTCCTGCTGGTAGGTACCATCGTGGCCCCCAAGGATAGATGCATACTTGTGTCGATCCGTTGTGCCTTTCAGAATGACGAAAACAAACTGGAAACGCCACGAAAACATCCCCAGGCTACAAGGCTCCCTCCTCCGGCTGGGACTCTTCCGCCAATTGATCATTTGAAAACGCTACTTGTCGCCACTCAGTGAACTTGGAGTTGTGGTATTTTCGACGAAATTCCAGCCTTCGTCGCCGATGGACAGCAGTCAGCTTACGTGCATGAACCAGGGGCCTGCTGCAGGTGCCCATAGTCATCAACGTTTGCGGAACTGTCGTTGAGGAGAGGTCACCTGTTAAAAACTGCCCGTAAGCATCTTAGTGGTCATCTTTCACCTCTGTCATCTGTGGCCCTTAGTGCACCACGGCCGCCTCATAGCCGGTTACCAAGCAATGTTGACGCGCAACGACAGCATGAATGGGACTTTCTTTTCGTCGGTTGTGACAATGGATGACACGTGGATGCCATTTTTCAATCCAAAAACAAAGCGCCAATCATCTCTGGAAGCACACAGATTAACCACCACCAAAACAATTTCGGGTAACCGCCAGTGCTGAAAAAATAATGGTGTCCTTGTTCTGGGACAGCGAGGGCGTAATCCTTACCCATTGCGTTCCAAAGGACACTACGGTAACAGGTGCATCCTACGAAAATGTTTTGAAGAACAAATTCCTTCCTGCACTGCAACGAAAACGTCCGGGAAGGGCTGCGCGTGTGCTGTTTCACTAAGACAACGCACCCGCACATCTAGCTAAAGTTACGCAACAGTTTCTTCGTGATAACAACTTTGAAGTGATTCCTCATGCTCCCTACTCACCCGACCTGGCTCCTACTGACTTTTGGCTTTTTCCAACAATGAAAGACACTCTCCATGGCCGCACATTCACCAGCCGTACTGCTATTGCCACAGCGATTTTCCAGTGGTCTAAACAGACTCCTAAAGAAGCCTTCGCCGCTGCCATGGAATCATGGCGTCAGCGTTGTGAAAAATGTCTACGTCTGCAGGGCGATTACGTCGAGAAGTAACGCCAGTTTCATCGATTTCGGGTGAGTAGTTAATCAGGAAAAAAATCGGAGGCTTTAGAACTTGAATGCACTCCTAGATGGCTGCACATCGTGATACAAGGTTTTCAAGTACGACTAATTAAGGAATCTTGCTCTACAGTTAACCAGTTTCAATTAATATATTAAACACAGTATGCTGTCAGATAGTCAAAGGACATGAAAGGAAGCACTGGTTGAGCAGGCAGTGAGACAGGCCTTAGCCTACCGCCGATGCTACTCGGTCTTTAAATGGACAAGCTGTGAAAGAAACCAAGTGGAAATTTGGAAAGGGAATAAAAGTACACGCCATAGAAATGAACTTTAAAATTGACCAATGCCATTGCAATTCTGTCGGCAAAACACTTGGATCAATTGTTCAACGGAATGGGTAGTGTCTTGAATGTGAACATAAAAAAGCAAAATAATGGTAATGAAGTGTAGTTGAGTTACATCAGGTGATGCCGAAAGAATTACTCTTACATTAGGAAATGAAACACTAAAAATAGTAGATGAATTTAGCTATTCGGGCAATAACATAACAGATGATCGACGAAGTAGAGAAGATATAAAAAGCAGATTGACAACAACGCCCAAGGATTTTCTGGAATGAGAAATTTGAAAAACCCAAACATGTTACATAGTAAAGCTGCCGCCGAGTTTTATTGTCTACTACATTAATGTTGATATTTTGATATGGTTCTCACTAACGGACAGTTTCAAGAGGAAGATTTGTGTGTATAATTTATTACCGCTATGCCAGCCAAGTAGTCCAGCAGCAGGTACTTACTTACTAGTACTTGTGCGATGCTGAGGTGGGTGACTAGCCTAACACAAATTAAATTCTTAAGAAGTCTTTTTTCGATTGAATATGTCTGCAGAGTAATGTTCTGTGAAAGTACTTCAGAGAAGAAGATAATAGCTTTTGAAATGTGGTGCTGTAGGTGAATTCTGAAGAGTGGTGGGAGGATCAGACAACAAATAAGGAGATATCGAACCGTAAGGTGGATAAAAGGTATTTATGGTAGACCTAGATTAAAAGAAGAGATCGGTTGCTAAAACATTTCCTGAGGTATTAGGAAACAGTCTTTTTGGTAATGGAAGGAAGTTTGTGGGGTGTGGGGTGTGGAGGGGAGGTTTTAAATTGTAGAGGGAGACCAAGGCTTGATTACAGTCGGTGGAATCTAATGGATGTAGTCCGTAGTAATTTTGAAATGATGAAGGGGCTTGCAAGCACACACTAGCATGGAAAGCTACAAGCGGCTAGTCTTCGGACTGAAGCCCGTAAGAACGAGAAAAAGCTGTTCAACTACAACGAATTGTTTGCTTGAAATGGTGTGAGAAGGTTGTCACTAAATTGCTAAAATACTCTTCCAACAGCACCTTAATAAAATAGCAAATTTGGCTAACTCAGTCTATAAAAACTGATATGAAATCTCTCCTATTCCTCGAAATAATTGGACACTAAACAGCCTTAGCACCCGGAAAATGTTAGTAAGTTTAGGAACTCTAGTCACATTCATGTACATAAGCACTGATATGGGCGAAAGCACTTTACTACTAGATAGAGAGATGGTAGTGACATGTAATGCTGTGTAACGCTCTATCACACGAATTTTGTTCGCGTAAATGTAGCTCAATAAATATCAGTAAAACATAGCCATAATATCCGTATTACATACATCAAAAGCTTTTAAAACAATAATTTACTGATATCATCAGGAATAACTATATATGTTACAGCCATTGTCTAGTTGAATTGAGCTAAGACATTTGCATGAATTACACTAGCTGACAAAAGGGTGAAAAATGCAGATGAATAGAAGTACGAAACGAAATGAAGCTTCACCAGTGAAGAGGGTATGTGATGCTATTTCTTTGATTACAAAATCGAGTCAAATTTACCAAAAATTTGGAAGTTTGAGCCCACGTATCAGTATGACATTTCACCCCCTTTGGCTTGGATACGTCCACTAGTTTGTTTGGAAAGCTTATCTTAAAGCCGTTGTCCTCTGTGTCTTCCCTTGAGGCAAGCTGTCCCCCGTCTGTTATCACTGGTTCTTGATATATTGTATACTGACATTAGGACGGGGTCTGATGTTCGAGCTGGTCACACACATGTTTTGTTGATCTCGAGAGCTTACCTGTCACGAGAATATGTCAATATCACACAGATCATAGAGATATGTGTGACGAGGTATGTTCTGTAGAAAAATGACTCCAAAGTAGTGTCGTATGAAAACTAACACATGATGACGCAGCATATCGATCACGTTCGTGACCTGAAGCCATTCCGCATAGCTGCGCGAAACTCGAATCCAAAAGGCACGCAGCTGAGCCTCTCAGTCATGTTGAACGGGTGGAACCTTCTCCCAATGCTTATCTAGGGTAGTGTAAAGCTGCGATTCACTTTTTTTAACATAAAGTGACAACATTCGATGTTTCCCGCTCATAGCACCACTCCAAATGCATCCCTTTTTGTTGTGGCGTTCACGGCATCCTAGGTCTGGACGGTAATTGCCCAGTTCAGTTGCTGATACTCTTAGGCCGCTGGCGTGGGATGACACTGAGGGTGGCAGACAGTCCATTACTTGTTTTCGGATGGCAGACGCTGATGAGCAGAGATTAAGATGTTCTTCGTGCACAATACAGCGAGTCTCCCTTCAGGTGCTCATGCTCGTACGCAGTAAAACACGAGGCAAATGTCACATACGAATGTCCCACAAGGCTGGATTTATATATACGAGCCGGCTAAATGGGGACTCACCGTCAAGTCCGCTTCAAACTCTTTGATGTGCTGATAACTCTGACTCATACGAATTCTATAAAATAAAGGATTTTTGTAACTGAATTCCTATGTTTCGTGTGTGTTTGTATTATAATCTTGAACGATGCAAGTGGTGTAACAACGAAAACACTATGTGATAAAAAGAAACGCAAAATCAGTAAGAAACTGTATAATTGTATTTTAATCAACTTTGACGACAGCAATTAGAAAACATGAACTGTAAACTAAATACACTCTCCTATGATATTCTGAATTTCGCATTGCAGTGCACAGTGCTACAATGCGTGAATTCAGAATACGTCGTATAAAAATCTAACACTCAAGGCTAACAGAATAAGAACTCTAAATGAAATTACAAACTAAATTTTCAAGAATAAGTGACCAAAATGGCTCTGAGCACTATGGGACTTAACATCTGAGGTCATCAGTCCCATTGACCTTAGAACTACTTAAACCTAACTAACCTAAGGACATCACACACTTCCACGCCCGAAGCAGGATTCGGACCGGCGACCGTAGCGGTCGTGCGGTTCCAGACTGAAGCGCCTACAACCGCTTGGCCACACTGGCCGGCCCAAAATTATCTCTTTGTGAATTTAGGTAGGAAAACTGACTAAATAAAGTTCCGGCCGTTATATGACACGAACGCAAATGTAACGCTACATTGTGAAAATAAGTATCGCTTCTTATGAAATGAAATCTGCATTAAACTTTACCTACATTGACGCTGATAATAATTTTGAAATGCAATGCTCAACTCTGAAAGACTTTATTATTTGCTATTATTGGTCCTAATAAATTTTCGGGCTTAACTGTCGCAAGGAAAGCTTGGTACAGCTCGAGAGTGATGAATGTAGAAACAAACCAGCTGAAGAGGAAAGGAAGCCTTCGACAGTGCAACGCAAAGACATGCAACCATGCTAGACAGATCACCTCTCAATTTTAGCCACTGTATTCCACGGACTGCAACGTAAACATGTTACTCTGCCATGAAATTAGTTACTGAACGGGTAAAGGAGTGGTGCACGAAAAAATCTGAGTGGACGCCATATGAGCATCTGACGTTGTTTAAGCGCGCTTAATAGTGTAACTATCTAACCTGAACCAATAAAGAAAAACTGCACTAAAGCTTTCCTGTTTTTAAACACAGCATAGATTACACGCAAGCAAGCAACACAGCGGCAACATTATCTAAAAGCATTTCTCATATCACTTTCTTTGAATACGAAAGAAGATTGGAAACCTTACAGAGTATGCAGCAATTCCGGTTCTTCACAATGATTATTCAACATCTGACGCTATTAGCGCCCAACCAGGCCTGGTAAAAAAACACTAGTACGTCCGCCCTGGTGGCCGTTCTACCTGCCGCAGATAACCGTAACTGTTATCACTACGTACCTGCCAATGGTGGGTACGTGTACGAAGCTTCAGTGACATACAATTACACTCCTGGAAATTGAAATAAGAACACCGTGAATTCCTTGTCCCAGGAAGGGGAAACTTAATTGACACATTCCTGGGGTCAGATACATCACATGATCACACTGACAGAGCCACAGGCACATAGACACAGGCAACAGAGCATGCACAATGTCGGCACTAGTACAGTGTATATCCACCTTTCGCAGCAATGCAGGCTGCTATTTTCCCATGGAGACGATCGTAGAGATGCTGGATGTAGTCCTGTGGAACGGCTTGCCATGCCATTTCCACCTGGCGCCTCAGTTGGACCAGCGTTCGTGCTGGACGTGCAGACCGCGTGAGACAACGCTTCATCCAGTCCCAAACATGCTCAATAGGGGACAGATCCGGAGATCTTGCTGGCCAGGGTAGTTGACTTACACATTCTAGAGCACGTTGGGTGGCACGGGATACATGCGGACATGCATTGTCCTGTTGGAACAGCAAGTTCCCTTGCCGGTCTAGGAATGGTAGAACGATGGGTTCGATGACGGTTTGGATGTACCGTGCACTATTCAGTGTCCCCTCGACGATCACCAGAGGTGTACGGCCAGTGTAGGAGATCGCTCCCTACACCATGATGCCGGGTGTTGGCCCTGTGTGCCTCGGTCTTATGCAGTCCTGATTGTGGCGCTCACCTGCACGGCGCCGAACACGCATACGACCATCATTGGCACCAAGGCAGAAGCGGCTCTTATCGCTGAAGACGATACGTCTCCATTCGTCCCTCCATTCACGCCTGTCGCGACACCACTGGAGGCGGGCTGCACGATGTTGGGGCGTGAGCGGAAGACGGCCTAACAGTGTACGGGACCGTAGCCCTGCTTCATGGAGACGGTTGCGAATGGTCCTCGCCGATACCCCAGGAGCAACAGTGTCCCTAATTTGCTGGGAAGTGGCGGTGCGGTCCCCTACGGCACTGCGTAGGATCCTACGGTATTGGCGTGCATCCGTGCGTCGCTGCGCTACGGGCACGTGCACCTTCCGCCGAGCACTGGCGACAACATCGATGTACTGTGGAGACCTCACGCCCCACGTGTTGAGCAATTCGGCGGTACGTCCACCCGGCCTCCCGCATGCCCACTATACGCCCTCGCTCAGTGTCCGTCAACTGCACATACGGTTCACGTCCACGCTGTCGCGGCATGCTACCAGTGTTAAAGACTACGATGGAGCTCCGTATGCCACGGCAAACTGGTTGACACTGACGGCGGCGGTGCACAAATGCTGCGCAGCTAGCGCCATTCGACGGCCAACACCGCGGTTCCTGGTGTGTCCGCTGTGCCGTGCGTGTGATCATTGCTTGTACAGCCCTCTCGCAGTGTCCGGAGCCAGTATGGTGTGTCTGACACACCGGTGTCAATGTGTTCTTTTTTCCATTTCCAGGAGTGTTTTTCGTCTCAGCGGTTCATTTTTTTGTGACCCGTTGTGTTTATGTGCATTCTTTAACTCACTGTGCTCGTGTAATATAATGTGGGGATGTTCATACAAAGCTGGCTAGGTCCCTTCTGGAAACAGAATAGAACATAACTTTCAGTAGTCATTATAAATTGCGATCACTATAGTATTGTAAAGCGCTTATACTCTTACATATCTAAACTGTACCCTGTAACCCTGTATAAAAGGTAACACTTACAAGACCTAATAATTATGATTTTTCTCAAAAACTTATCTTACATGAACCGGCAAACCAATATCTGAAGCCATCCAGCAAATAACATTTCTTCTTCAAGCAGACTTTCTTTAAGCTAAGCCTCGTTTTCACCTATGGAATTACACCAGAATAATGTACTGGCGAAGCACCTACGTCTCGAAGCTAAAGTTTTAGATCTGAAGATGGCTGCAATGGCGGAACCGGTAATCAGCTTTAATTAATTAATATGCGTCCTATGCACTGTTTTCTGCAATTTAATCGGATACAAACGTCAGTGGTATCCTCAAAATGTGCACACGGCATCATTTCACTCACCAGTCTCCTCCTTTACTATTTTGTTACCTTTTGTTGTTGCTTCATAGTAATAATGAAGAGAGATTCAGTTTAGAGCTCACGAATTTATATGTTTGTCACGTATCAGCCAGCATCCGGCAACAAAAAGTGCTGTTGCAATTAATGATTAACATTTCTAACAACTAATAATACCAAATTTTATAATGGCATGTAGTTGTGTAAGAGGATGGGCTGGCATTTATATATTAATAGAAATGTACGTCGTTGATTTAAAAATTAAAAAGTGGACGATAATTTGACTGCTGTCACTGGGGAATGCGATACAGTGACTGTGGTCAAAATTGTGTAAAACATTTAAATAATGTTTCTTTGCCATTAATGGGGTTCATTAAAGCAAAAACCGTATTCTTCTCTACGTAGCAGAAATTCAATTGTAGGTGGAGAGATTATTGTGGGATAGTGATGTGGAAACGAATTGTGAGGGAAATAGTGGGACTGACTACCATCATACAAGTTGTTATATGGAGGAAACATATGGGAACAGTAGCCCTGACGAGATGAGGAAACTGGGTATTCTGTAGAAGCTGGAGGGATGCAGATTCCGTGGTCAGGTAAATGAAGCTTAAACTTTCGCTTTAGCTGCGTGAGGAGACTATGTACGTTTGATGTTCGAGGTGGGGGTTATTGGTACAAGTGCGGTAGAAAGCGTTGATAATCGCGGACGAAAGACGTGACTGGTTGTTGATACGTTCTTGGTAAGTATATAAAAATATCCTTGCTGATTGTCTTGTGTTAATACTAACGTTATTTGTTAACGTATTTCGTAATTGCATCTAATATATATTTAGCACAACTCTCGGTTAATAATGTCCGGTGTTGACATTGCTTTGTCTGCAAACTTTCCCGTATATACACCAATTTTCTCAAGATAACTACAGAAGTATGTACGAAGTCAGTATGATAGTAAAATGAACAGCAGTAACTTTTCCAACTGGCATAGTAGTGACTTCAACCTTAATTGGGGTAGCGTAACTTCCGCTTTACACGTGGAAGAACACTTCTTCCAGCCGAGTAAGCTGCAGTTATATTCGATTCTCTAAGTATTTTTTCATGAATTTGTTGCAGTTTGCTTCATTAGATTCATTAGTAAAAGATCGTTATGTGTCATGCTCTTTTCCTTACTTTAGACTGCCGACTGTTTGGCAAAAATGAAACACAACATTTAATCAAATATGTAGGAAAAAATTAATAACAAGTATCATTCTTACAGTTTGCTCGTTCGATGCTAATAGTGCTAGATGCACTCCTTCTGCCACTCGTAAACTATAACTGCAGCGAGTGTGGCGAATCTTTGTGTTACCCGTTCATGGTTCTGCTGGACTATGAATCTTGCAGCGCGCTACTGTGTGATCCAAACTAACGACAATGTCCACAGGGAAAAAAATGCCTGCAGTGACTAGCGTGCTACAAGAAAACCAAATACCATTCAAAAATACGATTCCAAATATCGTATATCCTTCACGTGTAATATGCCTCACTGGTGAATATTACGAAATACTGACACACGAGGTGACTTATGGTTACGTATTTGTCGAATGGGAAAGTTGAAATAGGTGGAACATTTGATGGCCTACTACGAGTTTAGGATCAAGTGCTACGTAATGTATGTATATGATTTTTTCCTTTCGTTTGGTTTCACATTCACCAACAACTTACCGACAGGTGTTGGGAAAGCTCATTTTAATTTTGTGGAAGGCAGGAGGCAGAAGAAATTAAGGCTGATTTCTCACAAAATTAAAGTAAAAGCTATCGAATAACAATCAGGGAAGTGATCAGGAATTATTCAATTCCAAGAATTAGATGATAAACTTCAGCTTTTGCGGAAAGCAAAGTGGCCCACAAGAAAATGGTTTTACGAAATAACAAATTTTTTCCGATAACTTTCAGTGATCAGCAGACAATAATATTGTACATCAGCGAAACGTTAGAAGAAGACTGAATCAAATTCCCCATTTTCGACGGTTGGGCTCTTGAGTATCTTGCCTATGTGGAACAGCAGTTACCGTACACGTGACAAATGTTTCACTAAAGGTTAATTTAATATTTGTTATTCTGGCTTCATGTGTTCTAAACTTTAACTTAACAACTTTAGTATATTTGCTTATTTGAATGTATTTATATTTGCTTATTTGAATGTTTTTTTTTCTCACGATGTGGAAACTGAGTGCTTAATATAGCGTTACTAATCATTTATGGTCAAAATTACATAATTATTTTAAAAAAAGATATTTTTACACGTTATAATTTCATGTTTCATACAAATTTCTGAAAATTTTACCGACGAAAATGGTAAATATAAATATAAAAAAAGCAAAGGACGTATATTTCTAGGATATTGAGTCTTATTACTATTTTACGTTTTGTGTCATGGTATTGCTTAATGTAATGAATTTCCAAGTAAAACCTTCAGAAAATATTGTGGGTATGATAAAAATTTCATGTCCGATTTTACCTGACTACGTCCTACTAGAATTTTATCGTCATACAGCGATTACTACACTCCCGTATTCAGATTATGAAGGGGACCAAGGTACTGGAATATGTACTCCAAGTGTAGATTTCGACGTTTCGTTTAGGACGTTCCAAATTATTAACTGCTTCCAAGTATCTATTCAGCTTTTGCGCGGTGGCCGAGATTATTAAATGTAATTTATGGCAGTTGACGAAAGAACGTAATTTAGTTTCACAACCATCTTGGAAGAGGCTGTTTTACCATAAACAGTGATAACTGAAGCATGTTTATGATAAAGGAAGTGTCGTCACTACAGTTTACACACTATACTTATGTTAGTGGATCAACATTATAATATTTTCCTGACTCACCTACTTTATTTTCATAAATAACGAAATGTTCTCGCGAGAGAAAATGTCATATTTTGTTTGTATACGGTGTCATCCTAATTTTCTTTCGGCTCCCTAGTTAAAAGGGTGCGGTGTGGCGAGATGAAATACAAGGCGGCCGCGACGACTCCTCGCGCAGTTCGTTCAGATAATATGTCTCATAAAGGGCATTCGGGGCCGCTCCGCTGGACGGATAATGGCGGGAGTTTGTTTGCCCTCTTATCTCAGTTATAAATTGCTAGCTCTCACGGAGTGAAATAGCTGCTACTCTCTTCAAGAGTGCCGCAGTGGCGGCTGCAGGGGAGCAGAGAAAAGTGAAAAGGCTTCGTGGTATTCTCTGCCAAGATGAGACCATAGTTGGAGGAGTCGTGTTGTGACAGGAGCTGGTGGTATTGGTGAAGTTGCACTGATGATGCTGTTACTTTGTTTTTCATTTTGGCTCACTAAGGAGCATGTTTGAACTCCCTTAGCTGGTTTTCCTTATTTTCTTCCCAACATCTCCTCGTTCACTCAAAGTGTTATTACTTCTTTATGTCTATCATCAGCATCATTATCTGTGTTCTGTCCGAGGGCAAGTCTTTACATATAGGTCCCTGTGCAATCTTGTCATACGCTACCCTGTTCGTTACCTCTTAATTGTTTCCTATACTTATAGTATCCACCATCAGGTATCTTCTAGGTCCTCTTCAACGTCTTCCATTCCATAGCATACATCATTAAACAATCTCTTGTCATCCAATGCCCAAGATAACTGTCTTTCCTCTTCCTGATTCCCTTTAAAATGTCTCTCTCTTCCCCCACTTTTGGTAACACTTGTTCATTTCTCACTTTGTTTACCCACTTACATCCTCTCCCAAATCCGCATCTCAACTGCTTCTGTTCTTCACTCTTTCTCTTTGCTCAATGCCTGTGCCTCAGCTCCTCAGAATACCACTCTCCACACAAAGCACATCGCCAGTCTCTTCCTCCGGTCCCTGTCCTTGCATACGTCTACAAGTCTTCTCTTCTTATTCAATGCCTCCTTGGCAATTGCTGTATGCCTTATTCACCTCCGTCTTGCATCTCAAGTCTTCCGTAGTTATGCTTCCCAGGTGTTTCAAATCACCATCTTGTTCTATATCTTCCAATCCTAACTTCATAGGTATTCTTACTTTTCTCAGTGTTATCAATATACGTTTTGTGTTATTCTTGTTATTTCTCATTCCTCACAGGTCTTACTTATTTTTTTAAAAAATTACAATCACTGTTCTTAAGCTCTCTGCCAACAACATAACATCATCCGCAAATCGAAAACATTCTATCCTCATACCTTCGTTTCAAACATTTCTGAATAGTATGCTTAAAATCTATGTTAAACAGTATTGGGGAGATAGAGGAGTGTTGTCTAACTCCCCTTCGAATCGTTCTTTTTTCTGTCATCTCATTGCCAGTCTATAGTATTTTCCGTAGTAGGTATAGATTCTTCATCAGCCTTCTATCCCACCAGTCGAGTCTATTTCGTATACTATTAATTTATTCCGCTGTCCTCTATCACAGGCTTTCTCCAAGTGAATGAAAACAGTTTAAACTTCCCTTCCTCTTTCAGTGTTTCGCTCACCTGTGCTTCTCAATAGTCCACTTGCACCTGATCTATCTCCCCTCTTCTAAATCCGTGCTGCTCCTCCGAAATACATTCTTCCAGTCTTCTGTGAAGTCTTGTAATCATCCATCCTAGTAGAACATTTGCTGAATGAAAAGCCAAACTTATTTTTCCCAAATCGTCATATTTTTTGGCATTGGTGTTATTCTCAATCCGTGTCATTATTTTCGAGAAGAAGTCATCTGGCCATTCTCCTTTTTGACAAAATTATCTTATTACAATGACTATATAATCTCTTTGTTGAATCAGAATTTTATCGGATAGGCTTCTCAGTAAATTTCCGTTTGTAGATTAAGTTTTTCAGTTAACTTCTATCTTGAACCACGAATGTCAGTTTATTTTGGTTCATTATTAACTTCTATTAGCTAGAAACAAGTTATCTGAACGAAATTATTCTAACAGCCTATGTAACGCTAAAGGGGCCAGTAGATGTCACGAGTGGTGGAGCCGCCAGTACAAAAGGAGGCGAAAATTACAGTAGAGAAGCAGGAACAGCAGAATGGGCAGTCGGGAGAGTTCAGGGTCATCGAACGTGGACTAGTCACTCGATGTTACCTGACTAACATATTCAACATGGACACTTCAAACCTTCTAATACTGTCCAGGTCGACTGTTTGTGATATTATCATGAAGTGGAAACAAAGTGGTTCAAATGGCTCTGAGCACTATGGGACTCAACATCTGAGGTCATCAGTCCCCTAGAACTTAGAACTACTTAAACCTAACTAACCTAAAGACATCACACACAGCCATGCCCGAGACAGGATTCGAACCTGCGACCGTAGCAGCCCCGCGGTTCCGGACTGCAGCGCCAGAACCGCACGGCCACCGCGTTTGGCAAGTGGGAACAACTACAGGTAAACGAAGAGCAGGAAGATCTCATGTATTGAGGAATGTGACTGTCGAGCATTTTGGATAGCAGCTAGTGCAGTGAATGTGCTTATGGATTTGTTATTGACGCGGTACAGTGGCTGAGCAGCTTCTCATAAGCCACACATTTCTATAGCGGCTTCTAAGCGACGGTTGGCATGGTCTAAAGACCGACACCACTAGACGGTGGGTAACTGTAAATGAGTGATGTGGGGTGATGAATCGCGCAACACCCTGAGGCATCAATGGAACGGTTTGTGTGTGATAAATGCCTGGAGAACCGTACTTGTCATCATGTCTAGCGACGACAGTTCAGTAGAGAGGAGGTGGCGTTACGGTAGGGGTAGGTTTTTCGTGTGATCGCCATGTTACGCGTATGAAGACTCTACATATGTAAGGTTGCGAGCAAGTTTTACAGCGCTGTTTGCTACGTACAGCATTATAGATGAATGGAATGACATCATAAGATGCTACACAATGAAGGTGAATTCTCACTGTGCATATCTATGAATATTTGAATAATGTTCAAGAAGTCTATTGTCAACTGCAATGGATTTTGCAGCACTTGAAGACAGCTGCTGTAGTACTGGTCTGAACAAATTCGAATGGTCCTTTACTTGATAACACGCATGTAAAAAAATGGTTCAAATGGCTCTGAGCACTATGGGACTTACCTTCTGAGGTCATCAGTCCCCTAGAACTTAGAACTACTTAAACGTAAGTAATCCAAGGACATCACACACATCCATGCCCGAGGCAGGATTCGAACCAGCGACCGTAGCGATCGCGCGGTTCCAGACTGAAGCGCCTAGAACCGTTCGGCCAGTCCGGCCTGCACGCATGTAAACAACGAGCAAAATGTTTCCCCTATTTGTTCTTTCTGCTCTTGGAGACTTCAGACTCAAGCGAAACCCACAGACGGTAATGTAGTGTAGTAAGACTGAGTGGTATCGGTGGCCAAGAA
This sequence comes from Schistocerca gregaria, assembly GCF_023897955.1. Taxonomy (NCBI): domain Eukaryota; kingdom Metazoa; phylum Arthropoda; class Insecta; order Orthoptera; family Acrididae; genus Schistocerca; species Schistocerca gregaria. Next base: position 337,364,253 of record NC_064927.1, read on the forward strand.
ATAGCGACCGATCCAACGCTCAGTGCAATGTCACTGACCGTACAGGATTTGCAGGAGCCATGTCTTGCTGGAAGTACACTCGACACCTTGTAACCAAAACAATACCAAGTATTGTGGTAACACATTTCGAAGGATATCAATATACCGCACTCCGCTAAGACGATTATCCAGAACAACTGGCCAAATGGGATGTTCATCAATAATACCACGTCACACGTTCACTGAGAAACGACACTGAAATTTAGTTTCCACAGTAGCGTTCAGAATTTTATCTGATCACACGTAGATTAGCGCGTGTTTTTGATGCATGTTTGCAGGTGGGGGAAGTTCGTCCGCCAAATAATTGTAAAAATTCATGGCGAACCCACAGCTGTCATTTGCTTCGCACAGTTCGCTTCCCCACTAGTTTAAGTCATACGACCATTGTCAGGCATAAGCTGGCACAAACGCCTGGAAAGTTATACCACCACTCTTACTTTCCAGCCGTTTGTGTCAGCTTATGCTTAATGGTGGTAATTTGACCGAAATTACTAGCGAAGCGAATTGTGCAAAATAAATCAGCTGAAGGTTCACCACGAATTTTAAGTGATATTGATGCGGTAGCAGGCAAATTTTAACACATAAGTGAATAGAATAGGTGGAAACTAGCGTTCACAGATTTAGTTTCGTTTGGCATCATCTATTTGAAGATTTAGCACACTCTTCCGATGATACGGATACAGACCGTGTTCATGTACCGTGCGCATCGCTCTTTTTCTTCAAATAGCCACCTGTGTTCAATTCTTCCTGAGCTGGTGGTTGGGCTGCGTTCTCCCATTCCAAGAATGTGCTCAGCTTCACTAAGATCTAGTTGGGTGGCACGTTGAGATACAGCATGCACGCTGGGGAGCGTACTACACTCACGTCAACTGTCAAACATCCTGCTAAATACTCTGCTATTCGGAACTCTGCGGTTAGAAAATAGTCGTTCGTATTCGTGAACAGCGGCTAAGGAATTCCCATTGCAAAACGCGCACGCCAAAATCATGTCATCATAGTCCGCGTACGTGAACAACTGTGGCATTTTCATTTTACTGCCCGGTACGATTTGGACCATACACGTCAAGACACTGCAGTACGCTGGTACAACCACTGTGGTACTGAAACGTGAGATAACCGAAGTGTGTAGTTGCAGAACTTGACTCCGCATCATACGCGAGTGCGCACTGCAATAGGCCTTAAAGACACACTACGTAGCCTGATGTCGCTTTTGTTAAAATCGCATTTGAGTGTTCGTGAAGAAAGACAAGTGACTGACGGCCGTGATTTTAGATACTGTTAAGAAAATGGCACATCTTCGTTTCAAGATTTCTGGATCGAAATCATGAAAACTGTCACCCCTCAATGCCAGTATCTTTCCTCCTGACTTATCCTCTAGTTACATTAGGAATAATTCCGATGTTTACATAGTTTTAGAGCAATTTATGTCAAAAATCTAGCCTCCTATACAATATGAGGACAGTAATTTCTCTCTGTTTTCAACAGTCAATAACTGTTCACAGATCCATGTCGGTTTTTATTCACTACTTTGCTTAGGATGTTATTGTCTCACCCTTATTCGATTTCATTACAATGTATGCTAAAAAAGAGCCGGCACTATAGCTGTATGTTTATTATACAATTTAAAGTACCGGTACGAACAGAGAGCAGTGCGAAGATCGTTAGCATTGCGCAGATAAAGACAAGAAAGTTTTATAACTTCAGGGATAACATTCATTAAGCAGAGGAACTATTATTCTAAGTTGATTAAGTATTATTTTATTACCTAAGCTAATTTCGAATCAATAGTATTGCATTAGATTCAGTTTTTGTGTTACGTAAATTCACGCAGTTTTGCTTTGGTTTAAAGTTATTGACAGTCAGAAAAGTTATTGACAGTCAGAAAAGTTAATTACAGGGCGAAGCGCATAAGCGACGAGATAAAATATACGTTCGCATGCCATTCACATTATAACAGATGTGATGGAAGCTACTGTTAGTTACGTTACTACAAACTGTGTCCACCCTCAGTTTATTTCTATCATGTTACAATATGTTCGTATCTACTACTGCGGAAGTCTTCACCTTGGTAATACGTATTCGAAACTTTGGCTAAATAGCACATTTTCCATTTAGGTTTTACACACCGACGTTAATTTGTCCTGAACTTCCTAAAATTTGTCTGGTCTGGTAAAGGTAATTACATAAATTCACTTTATCATCTATATTTCATCTGTCAATGAATTCTGTTTTTAAAATTTCTTCTAACACACTAATTCTCTAAAAAAACGTAATACAACTGCTGTTTGGTAAAAATCTACGAATCGAACCTATTGGGATCGGATTAGCATGTGGCTCAATAAACAAGGACGGAAAGTTGCATTTAAATTCGGCGCAAGACTCGAATTATGCTCCAGAGGCCGAATACCTTTCAGCAACAACTTATTGATAACGTTCGAGAATTTTCTTGTTGTTTTCCTATTATCTCATTACAAAAATATAGAGATCAGGAAAGAAATAGCGACAGGTTGGAACGCTGAGTCAGGAAATGAGATCGGACGTCCCACATTGGGACGGATTCACCTGTACTATTCTCTTCCTTCTTACTCTGTGGGCTGTGTTTACATGGAATGGACTGTGTTCTCTGGTCAAACTAAACCGGTTGTACTCGGCTACTTAGAGACTATTTTCTGCCATTCATAGACTTCATGTTACCAAACAGTGATGGAACCTTCATGGATAACAATGCGCCATGTCATCAAGCCGCAATAGTTTGCGAAAAGTTTTAGAAACAGCACGGCACTGTATTTCTGCAAGAGACTTCAAAATATTTGTTGAGTCCATGCCACATCAGGACTCTGCACTACACCGGGAAAAAGGAGGGCCGACACGATATTAGGAGGTATGCCATTATATTTGTCACCTAATTGCGAAGCAGATCATGTAAAATATTTGTCTCTCTTCACCTTTCTCTTACGATCGTTTACAGCCGTGGTCTTCATATCATGCTAAATTGCTTTTAATTTAGTCACCAACTAAACATGAAGATGTATGTATAGATATGTCGAATATCGGATCAAGGAATATTGCTCTCCCAGACGAACGTCAGAGAAACATTTCAGCAAGCTATGTGTGTTTCGTCCCTGCTGACACAACATCAGAGGCGTCTTTCACTCGACGTGAACAAGCAGGTCGCAGTGGTATCGACCAGCCAGCAGCTAGCAGCAGCCAGCTACAGCCAGCAGCCAAAGCCGGTAAATCACGTCGGCGAGGCTGCGAGGTCCGTCGGCAGGCAGCGCCTTTAATTACAACCGACACCGAGCGGCTTCTGTGCTATATGAGCAAACCTCGCCCACCGCCATCGCCCTCCTCTCTGACGAGCTGTCCGCCTCGCCGAGCTCCGAGTGACACGTGCATCTGTGTTGAACGGAAGTGATCCCCGGTACGGGTGTCTAAAGCCATCTCCCGTTTCAAACGGATCAAGACATGCGAGGCGCCTCACAGAGGTGCGGTTCAACCAAGCAGAAAATGCGGCTTTACTGATCAGCTTCCGTCTGCTAAGTGGCACACGAAAATTCGCACTACATGCAGAGTAAGGTAATTGTGGCATTTCCTTTACTTTCATATAAATATACATACGTACTATGCAAATCAGGGTGAAGTCCAGGCCGGAAGATGTTCCCCTATTTTACCAGTTAATAGGACTTCTCTCAGTTCGCTTCACGTATCGAGTGCAGGCGGAATCATTGTTTAAACGCCTCTTTTGGCGGTCTAATTAATAATGTTTTCGGTACAGTTACGGGAGTGCTAAGTAGCCGGATTATTACTACATAATTTATTAATGATATTGTGATGACTCATTCACTCACATGGAAGTATGCTATCAACTGTATATATCTGAGAGATTTGGAGCCCCTCCACTCCTACAGTGGCATGGTGACCATCTTGAGTAGTTCTACAGTCTACTGTCATCGCTGAAAAAGTGTCAGTTCCATCGGGAACTTACAGAGTGCTGGGCTGTAATGTTCTCGATATGCACCTCATATACTCATCTCTGTCTCCTCCACCTCATTCCCCTTGTTTCTTCATCTCCTCCCCCTCACTTTGTCCACATGCACCTCATCTTCGCACCTCTTTCTATCTCCTCCTCCCCACCCTCTCAATTTCTTCATCTCCTCACCCTACCCCCTTCCCCGACCACCACCACTCTCTTTGTCGATTTCTTCCACCTCCTCCATCTGACCATATCGTCCTCCTCCTCTCTCTTTACATTCCTGCCTCCTCCTCTTGCTTTTCCACCTCCCTACTACCCTTCTACACCTCTCCCACATGTGTAATGCATTCACCCTCCTCCCACCTATCTGGCCATCCTGCCTCTTTTCATATGAACCTGTCCCCAGCCATACACACTGGAAAATATAACCCCTGGAATACAGATCATTAAAGCAGGTGCACACTATTTCCACAACTCATTTTGTCATGAGGGACAGGCACATCACGGTCTTGAAAGTCATTTATTTGCCCCTGATGTACAGGCCGTTATGCAAAGTAAATCATCAAAGCAGGCGTATAATGCTAAAAAAACAACACAACTGTGATGCAGGTCCTAAACCCACTTCTTGCATGACACGTAGGCTGCCTTGCAAGCAAGTTGATTTTGGAGGCTGATACTACTCCCACACAACATTCCAATAGTACATGAGAACCTTCACGCCAGGGGCACAAGAAAACACGTTTTTGTGCATATATTAACACATATTGGAGCCAGGAAGTTAATAATCCCCTAGTTCTAATATTCTTGAGGCCTTCCAGAATTGTATTTTCACTCTGCAGCGAAGTGTGCGAATATATGAAACTTACTGGCAGATTAAAACTGTGTGCCAGACCGAGCCTCGAACTCGGAACCTCGTCTCCTACTTTCTAAACATCACATAAGCTCTCCTGCGAGCGTTGCAGAACTACCACTCCTGGAAGAAAGGATATTGTGGAGACATGGCTTAGCTGCAGCCTGGGGGATGTTTGCAGAATGAGGTTTTCACTCTGCAGCAGAGTGTGCGCTGATGCTATACTGGCGGAAGTAGAGCTGTGAGTACGGGGAGTGAGTCGTGCTTGGGTAGCTCAGATGATAAAGCACTTGCCCACGAAAGGCAAAGCTCCCGAGTTCGAGTCTCTGCCAGGAAGTTTCATTCTTGAGGCCTGTTGTCTCTTTGGTTGAAACTGAGCCATGGGTTTGCGAGTAGACACGACACATAACCACTTACACACATATATTCTGCAATATATACAAATATAATGGTAAATGAAATAAATTTTCTGTATGAGTGCAATAGAAGTGAATATATTTTGAATAAAACGCACTGCATCACTTTACATATGCATTTACTTTTAACATCATTTCAGCTACTGTTATCATCAGATCATCATAAATGAGCCCTATGCCTACTCAGGACATCAACAGTCAATAGCGGCTGATGCAGCTATTGATACTGGCAAAGAACCTAAACAAATACTAAGTTTTTACTCAATGACGGCAACAGTGAAAACGATGTTAAAAATTGCGACATGTACAAAGGAATATAGATCAATGTAGTGTAGTCCTGGATTCATCATTTAAAGATAGTTAACGAAATCCCACGTGTACTTTCTGGGAATGATTTGTGTCTGTCTTCTAGGGCCTGCCAACTCGGTTTCTTCAGGAGTGCTGTGACACTCTCATATGAGTCAAACAATGACTTTCTATTTAAACATTCAGTTTCCTGTTATAGGCCTATTTTCTATGGGTCTCACACACTTGAGCAGTGTTGTAGAATCGTTAGCATGAATCTCTTATAAACAGTCTCTTTTGTAAACGGATAGAATTTACCTAGGATTCCTCCCACAGATCGAAATCTGCTACCTGCTTTGTCTACGACTGGGTTGTGTGATGGTTTCATTCTGTATTCTTATTGATGGTTCCACGCAGGTATTTATGTAATTCACCGATTCTTGTTGATATTCTAGGCATAAAATTCTAGATTTTGTGAAGTGCGCAATTTTAATTTTTTGAGCATTGCAAGCAAGTTACCAGATTTTGCATTTCTTTAAATATTATAAAGATCAAACGGAATATTGGAATATTTGTGCATTTTTTTCGGAAAGTATATCATTAAAGACAACTGCATTACCTACGAGAATTCTGAGGTTATAGTTAATATTGCCTCCAAGGTTGCCGGCCGGCGTGGCCGTGCGGTTCTAGGCGATTCAGTCTGGAACCGCGTGACCGCTACGGTCGCAGGTTCGAATCCTGCCTCGGGCATGGATGTGTGTGATGTCCTTAGGTTAGTTAGGTTTAATTAGTTCGAAGTTCTAGGGGACTGATGAGCACAGATGTTAAGTCTCATAGCGCTCAGAGTCATTTTAACCATTTGAACCTCCAAGCTTATTAATACTCAATGTGAACGACTAGGGTCTCAACACATGCCTGAAGTTATTTCTATACCACGTATGTACTCCGTACAGACCAGTTACAAATTTTATTTTATATCCCATACTTCAGTACTTCCGATAATAAGCGTTGATGTGGTACAGAGTCATATACCATCTGAAAATCAAGAAATACCTCATTAACCTGAATGTCTTGATCCTGGGTTTCCTGGGTGAAACGTGAGAAAAATGTCTTATAATGAATTAATATGATTGGCCAGCTCTTCTACCGGACGTCTATCAGTCATATCGAAAATACTCTGAAGCGCCAAAGAAATTGGTACGAACATGTATATTCAAATAGGGAGGTATGTAAGCACACAGTATACGGCGCTGCGGTCGGGAACGCCTATATAAGGCAACAAGGGTCTGGCGCAGTTGTCAGATCGGTTGCTGCTGCTACAATGACAGGTTATCAAGATTTAAATGGGTTTCAACGTGGTGTTACAGTCGGCACACGAGAAATGGGACACAGCATCTGCGAGGCAGCGATGAAGTGGGAATTTCCCGTACGACCATTTCACTAATGTACCGTGTATATCTGGAATCCGATAAAATATCAAATCTGAGGCATCGCTGCGGTCGAAAAAAAAGGGCCAACGATGAATGAAGAGAATCGCTCAACGTGACAGAAATTAAATCCTTTCACAAATTACTGCAGATTTCAGTGCTGGGCTGTAAACGAGGGTCAGCGTGTGAACCATTACCGAAACATCATAGATATGGGCTTTCGGAGCCAAAGTCCCACTTGTATACACCTTTCATTGGCTCTTCAGCACCGACATTGGATTATTGATGATTGGAAACACGTTGCCTGGTCGGGCGAGTCTCGATCCCAATTGTATCGAGCGGATGGACGTGTGCGGGTATGGAGACAACCTGACGAATCCATGGACTCTGCATGTCAGCAAGGGACTGATCAGGCTTGTGGAAGATTGTGTAGTTGGAATGGTACAGGTCCCTTGATACGACTAGGTACGACTCTGACAGGTGACACTGACCAGAACATTACACAGGAAATCTGCGACGCCTTGCAACGTGCTGTTCAGAGGATATCTCCACCCCCGTCGTACTCTTACCGATTTTCCGATAGCCCTGCAGGATTCATGGAGTCATTTCCCTCCATCACTTCTTCAGACATTAGTCGAATCCCTGCCACGTCTTGTTGCGACACTTCTGATTGCTCGCTGATGCTCAACACGATATTAGCCACGTGTACCAGTTTCTTTGGCTCTTCTGCGTATTTGAACTTTCATAAGAAAGGACACTCTTTGAATTTCTCGTGAACAATGGCATTATCAATGAAATTCAGTTTTTCTTCCAGAAAGATCAGCTTGAGTCAAAGATTTCTTTTACAATTTTATTAATTCAAACCCTAAAATTTAATTTCTTGGGGTATTTACGGATTTAACAGAGACTTTTCATCATGTGGACCATAAAACATTAGCTCAGATGCTACGTATACATGGTATAAGGTGGAAGGCAGGTGACTTCATCCCATTATTCATGCAAAACAGAAGCTAACGTAGACAAAATACTAAAACGACACCAAAGAAAGTTATCTCCGAAGCATGTATTCCGCAGTTCTCTTCTCCAATACGGATCCATTATTGGCCAGTTTGACTACACTTTAAACAAAAATCACATCTCAAACACTGTTAACTATAGCAATATAGTTACTGACACGAATGACGAACTCTACGGTTCGTGGACAATGACAAAGAAAAAACGGAACAAAACCGGTTTTGGAAGAATAGAACATTACTGCATGCAAAGTATATCTGAAACAAATTTGCGTTATCACACTGCCAGAGCGCTTAGTTTAAAATTGAAACTAATAAAGAAAAGAAAAAGACGAAACACAATGAAGAAATAAACATTTTCATTGAGGAGTGCATGATAATAATCAATGAAAATGTAAATTGGGATAAGCATCTACATTTACATCTACGTGATCTACAAATCACATTTAAGGGCCTAGCGGAGGATTTTTCCAACAATTATCACACAATTTCTTCATCATCGGACTCTCGAACAGTGAGCGGAAGATACGAACACGTCAGTCCTTCGGTGCAAGCTCTGATTTCTCTTAAGTTATTACGGGGACCATTTCTCGCGATGTATGTGGGAGTTACAAACTTGCCTGTAGGAGAAGATAACTCGGAGATACAAATTCCGCGAACAGATTCCGCCGCACCGAAGAACGGCTTTTTTAAAAAAAATTCTACCACAGCTCGCTTATCAGATCCGTAACAGACTCTCCCCTATTTTGCGATTACACAAAAAGAGCTACCCTTGTTTGGACTATCTCGATGCCCTTCGTTAATCCTGTAAGAATTCCATACCGCATAGCAATACTCTACCAGAGGACGGACTGGCGTAGTATAAAAAGTATATTTAGTGAATTTGCTGTGCTTACCCCCACACTATAGTCACAAGCTCCAACATTTGGATGTAGCATTCATGTCTCCTTTTAAAACTTTCATACAAGCTTGTGAAAAATTTCTTCCCATTAATCCTGGAGGAACTATTACACAGCTGCATGTTAAGTCCATTCTTAGGTGAAGCGTTTCTTCGTAGAGGCGTTGCAATGACAGCGATCAGTGGCTTTAGACATTGTAGAATTTTTCCTCTTCACTAACGTTTTTACCGATGCAGACTGTACTGCAGCTGGGGTTACTGATATTGCTTTGCATATGGTCGCTAATATTATACCTTGTTCAAATACTGTTCTTCTCATTGCACAACTACAAAGTTTTCGTCTAGTGCTGGTCCCTCTGGTTTTCAGACTGCTGTGTCTTCTTCAGATAGCTTTACTGATACATTTCCGCAACTAACTTACGAGGTATCTTCAAGTGCAGGGTGCCTTCAGATTATGGGCGATTAGCCTTCTCCAAGAGATGGTTCCTCAGCGTCCGACCACTGAAGAACGTCTCTCTGAGTATCCACAATCCCAAAGATGTCAAACTTTTGCCTAAGAAACGAAGCGTGAATCTGAGACAAACTAGGAGTAAAAAAGGGAAGCTGCTATAATCACTTCAAGTACTTATAATAACGTGTTGGCTGAAGCTAAAAGAAAGAAAGATGAAGAGCTTTTAATGAATGACTAAAAACGAAGCTTCGAAGAAAAACCAACAGACAATAGTCTACACAGTAAGGCAACATAAAATAAAGGTTAAGAAGTTGAAAGTTGGACCAGACATTAAGAGAGTTCCCGCTAAAAATAAACTTCTTTAAGAAGTGGAAGAGGAAAATTCCACTGATGAGGACAGCATCACAATCTTCTTCTACTGTAACGAAGCGTTTTCTAGACTAAAGAAAATGAAGGATGGATAAGATGTCGGAGCTGTAAACGCTGGGTTCTCGAACCGTGCCCTGGATGTGATGAGGACGACAACTTCATGTGCAAATTTAGAACATGATGTAATATTGTTTCTGAGTGGATAAGCTGTGAATGAATTAGAGTGACATAGTAATCCATAGATTGTCGTCGATTTCTCCGTTTACACCATTGGGAATAATTAATACTTCCGATTAACGGACCTTTGTGTGCCAAGAATGTATTGCAACACCTTCCTTTGTCATTTTTATTATTGTTCTCCTAATTATAATCAGTGGTGAAATAAATGTGTAAGAGTACCCATTTTGCAAAGTAAACGGTTTGTTTGGGTATGGTGGCAAAGGACGACTATTTTACCGCATTAGACAAGAAAAAAATGGCCATTATGTAGGCATTCAGAAAAACGATTATATATCCTACGAAAATACTGTTACCACAGTACGTCGACTCGTTTGACATGTGTGTGCCAGAAGCTTCTGTTAACAGTCTTGGTTTTATGAAAATTTAATTCCACTTACAGTGGCTACTTTACCCCACCTTCCACAACTAAACGAGATGTAGCTTATATAAAGCAGAAACATTATCCTGAAACAGAGAGAAATAAACTGTATTATAAAAAGAGAAAACGTACCACGAATGAAAACTTCTAATGAGGCTGAAATTTATGGATATGGTGTACGTGTACAGGAAAACAAATAAATACAGTTTCCGAAAAAATGGATGATTGATTCAAGAAAGTGTTCAAATGTCTCTGAGCACTATGCGACTTAACTTCTGAGGTAATCAGTCGCCTAGAACTTAGAACTAATTAAACCTAACCAACTTAAGGACATCACACACATCCATGCCCGAGGCAGGATTCGAACCTGCGACAATAGCGTTCACGCGTTTCCAGACTGAAGGGCCTAGAACCGCACGGCCACACCGGCCGGCGATTCAAGAGACAGAGCTTCACTAATTAAGCAAGTTAATAACGCATTGGCCCACCTCTGGCTGGTATGCAAGCAATTATTCGGCTTGGAGTTCATGAACAGGGAGTTCAATGACCTCCTGAAGGATATAGTGCCAAATTATGTCACTTTAGGGACTTCGATCGTCAGAATCCCAAGCTAAATAAAGTGCCCTGATCGTAATGGTCCAATCGTCCTCAGTTGGGGATAGATTCGGTGACCTTGCTAGCCAAGGAAGGGTTTGGCAAACACGAAGGCAAGCGGTAAAAGATCTCGCCCTGTGCATTATCCTGCTGAATCGTAACTCCAGGATTGCTTGCCATGAGGTTTGAAGTGCATCAAAATAGGATGTAGAATATCGTAGAGATACCTTTGTGCTGTCACGGTGCGGCAGTTGTATACCAAAGGGGTCACGCTATGAAAAAATACCACACCCCACTGTATTACTCCAGATTGTAAGGCCGTGTGGCGGGATACAGTCAGGTTAGTATCCAACCGCTCTCTGGTGATTCTGCAGACGAGTATCCCTTGGTCATCAGTGGTCAGTTTGAAGCGGAACTTATGACTGAAGACAATTCTACACCAGTCGATGATGTTCGAGGCTTAAGATGTGTCTAACGACGACCCTGACAGTGATGGAATACCAATCTGATGTGGCCCCCTATACGGTCCACATCCAGGACTGAGAAGTCATTACTTTTCAGAGAAGAAGACCTTTGGCTGTCATCCTAGGCACCATTATAACACAGCAGTAGGTCGAATATATTCTATGTCCCGTTTTGTTGCTCTTCGTGGAAAACCAAACTAGGTTTATATATCAGCAAGGAAAGCCCCACTCGCAGGAGTTTGTACTGAAAGTTGGATGTTAATAGTTCCTTGGAAACTTCGCCACTGATTCTGCAGCGGCTTGCATACGAAAACTCTGAGTCTGAGATATTATTATCGCGAGTGGTAGCGAGCAAACAGTTCTGGAGAGTAGTTGAACGCAGCCTGGCGTGAAGAGAAGCCGCGCGTCACGAAAGGTCGCAGTCTTCCGTGACTGTGCTAGTAGAGCAGGATGTGATTTTGGCATTTATGAAGGATTTCTGGTAATTTGCCTTTTTGCTATACTTAGTTGTTGCTTTCTTGTACACTAGAGTGATTTTGTCAGATTTCTGTATGCTTATATTGAGAGAAATATTCGTATCTTTGTCGTGGCCACAAAAAAAGGGCTCTGAGCACTATAAGACTTAACATATATGCTCATCAGAACTTAGAACTACTTAAACCTAACTAACCTAAGGACAGCACACAACACCCAGTCATCACGAGGCAGAGAAAATCTCTGACCCCGCCGGGAATCGAACCTGGGAACCCGGGCGCGGGACACTTGATTATTTATCGTAGACATTATGGAATAGCAGAAGTTTTCAAACTGTTCAAAGAAAAGAAAAGTCTGAGTAATATTCGACAACGTATGAAGATTCGTTTTCAGAGTACAGTAAATCAAAAGTTATTGTTAGGTTTTTTCACTTTTTGTACACCGTTTGAGACATGTTGGCGAAATCCTTCCCAATCATTCAATATCTGTAAACAACACACACACAAACACACACACACACACTCACACACACACACACACACACACACACACACACACACACACACACACACACATGCATAGGTGTAGTTGTGTTAGTAATTTTAACCATGCATTGCATTCCGCATGGATAGCAGAATTTCTTTTGAATTACTTTAATATCTTGCTGGTCATGCAGTTGCAGCGGCAAGACGACAGAACCCGGGAACTCGGGCGCGGGAAGCGAGAACGCTACCGCACGTCCACGAGCTGCGGACAATGTGATACTGCAGATCTCTGTCAGACATCGAAATTTGAAGTCGCACGATCTGTCCACAGCTGAGAACGTTTGGAGTATTATGTGAAGCATCCTCCACCCATCTCGAGATTTCGTCCATCTGTGGCATCAGTTTGGCAGAAGTTTCTCTCTATCCGTCAGGAGGATATCCAACAACTCTATGCATCAACGCTAAGCCGAATAATGGTCTCATTAGGACAATTCCTTCGTGGTGTGTCGTTGTTTATATGTTAGAGCGCATAGGTTGTCCGTAATTAAAAAATGATTCAAATGGCTCTAAGCACTAAGCGTCTTAACATCTGAGGTCACCAGTCCCCTAGACACAGAATTACTTAAACCTACCTAAGGACATCACACACATCCACGCCCAAAGCAAGATTCGAGCCTGCGACCGTAGAAGCAGCGCGGTTCCGGACTGTAGCGGCTAGAACCGCTCGGCCACAACGGCCCGTTGTCCTTTATTATAGTTCTACTTTGAAAACACTGTAGAAGAAGAATCACAGGTCAGAATAACTTCAAATTTGAACATGATATTATTGACGTAGGAGCAAACGTCGTGAAAAAAAGGAATTTAACGCAAATTTGATCAATAACTGATGCGATTTAATCGTCAGAAAAGCACGCCAATAGAAGCGCAGTACTCTGCTTCCCTCAGTTTACGTCCAAGACTGCCATCAAGACCGTCTCCATGCAGGACCGCTCGGTGCTGATAAGGCTCTTTCTCGAGAACGGTGACTGTGCGTCAGTAGCCTAGAGAATTTCCGGACACTCCAGAGTACGAAAAAGGACATTATTGCAAAATTCTAAAGATAAGTTTATTTGAAGTGTATTGTAACACGAAAGCAGTTCATCGATATCTTAAGTGGGAAAACATGCAGTGCACGAGGAGTTCCCCGAACGCTAGATATCTCTGCGAGCAGTGTGCATAAAATCCATCGAAACAGCCTGGACTGCCATCCGTACTCGAAGTACAAGGGTTGCGTCTTCATTAGTAATCAAAACGTTCTCCTCTCAGAGATCAAAACCCTGTCACTGCCTGAATTATGAATAAAAGTCATCAACAATTGGGCCCCAAGACATCTGGCAGTACAAGTCACCCTAATTCTGCCAACGTCATTGTCGAAGACGGTGGAGAAATGGACAGAGCTCCAGGGCACTCTTTAACCCATGGGGTATGAAACTACCCTAAAGGGTGGAAGAATCAGCGATGATCAACGGCATGAGGATGCAGAAGTCAAAGGAAACTACTGCATTTAAGATACATAACGCGGATTCAGAGGCAATGTAGCTATCAAGGGAAGAAGGGGCATGATGATCTGTATATCCGCGACGGCACTGCCAAGGGAGGGCTGACCGTGAGAAGAAGATTAAAAAACAAACGAAAGGATATAGTCCTACGAGTTGGGGCGTGGACTGTCAGAGGTCTGAAGCTAGGAAAGCCGGCCCCTGCGACCGAGTGGTTCTAGGCGCTTCAGTCCGGAACCGCACTGCTGCTACCGTCTCAGGTTCGAATCCTGCCTCGGGCACGGATATGTGTGATGTCCTTAGATTAGTTCGGTTTAAGTAGGTCTATGTCTAGGGGACTGATGACCTCAGATGTTAAGTCCCATAGTGCTTAGAGCCATTTGATTTTTGAAGCTAGAAAATCTGAAAACGGAAATATTAATGCTCAATCTAGATATATTGGGAGTAAATTAAGTGAAGGAGAAATAAGACAATGATTTTTTGTGAGATCAATCAGGTTAATGTCAATAGCAGCAGAAAGTGGTGTAACGGGAAGAGGACTCTTTACGAAAACGAAGGTAGTATGATATTGTAAACAATACAACGATAGGTTTGCTCTCTCCTGAATCGAAAGCAAATCAACAGTGACAAAAATAGTTCAGGTGTAAATACCGAAGTCGCAAGCAGAAGATGAATAGTTAGAGAAAGTATACGAGGAAATTGAATTGGTCATTCAGTACATCAAGGAAGGTGAAAATCTAATAGTCTAGGTTTATTGGAATGCAGTTGTAGGGGAATGAATAGAAGAAAAGAATACAGGAGAATACGGGCGTGGTAGGAGGTACGAGAGAGAGGCGAAAGGCTATTTGAGTTCTGCAATAAATTGCAGAGAGTGATAGCTAATACACTGCTCTACAATAACAGGAGGAGGAAGTTCATTTGGAAAAGGCCGGCAGATACAGGAAGATTTCAGTTAGATTACATCATGGTCAGGCAGAATTTCCGGAAACAGATATCGGATTTATGGGCATACCCAGGAGCAGATATATACTCAGCTCTCAATTTAGCAATCACGATGAGCCGACTGAAGTTTAAGAGACTATGAAGGAGGAATTAATAGGAAAAGTAGTGGGATACGGAAATACTAAGGAATGAAAAGATGTACTTTAAGTTTTCTATTGCCATAGACACTGTGGTAAGGTATAGCCCTATAGGCAGTTCAGTTGAAGACGAATGGACATCTCTCAAAGGACTAATCACAGGAACTAGAGGAAACATAAGTACTAGAAAGGTAAGAGAAGAAACACTTCAGTTGATCGATGGAAGAAGAAAACACAAAAATGCTCCAGGAAATTCTGGAAACCAAATACTTATACTACGTGAAGTGCTTCTAAGGCCAAATAGTTACATGAAAATGTGAAGAAAACGATTAGGAAATTATTGTCGGAAGGCTAGAATCATTGTGTAGACAAGTCGAAACAGCCTTGGGGTAAATTAAAAACAACATTAACAGTACAATGCGAGTTCCACTGTTAAATGCAGACGACAAAGCGGGTAGAGATGGAAAGAGTGCGCTGAAGGCCTCTGTAAGAGTGAGGACTTGTCTGATGGCGTGATGGAAAATGTAACAGGAACTGACAGTGAAGTGACAGGAGATCCAGTGTTAGAAGCAGAGCATAAAAGAGCTTTGGAAGACATAATATCAAATAAAGTAGAAGCGACAGATAATGTTTCACCGGAAATTCTGAAGCCATTGGGGGAGTGACAACAAAACGATTAATCACTTTAGTGTGTAGAATATATGAGACTGGCGATATCGCATAAGACTTGAAATACGTTATCCACACAGTTCCGGAGATTGCAACAGCCGATAAGAGCGAGAATTAGCCACAGTTAGCTCGACAGCTCATGCACGGAAGTTGCTGACAAGAATAATACACTAAAGAATGAAATAGGAAATTGAGCATCAGTTAGATAACGGTCAGGTTCACTTAAGGAAAGATACAGGCACCAGAGAGGGCGGTTCTGACGTGTCGGTTGATAAAGAAATCAAAACTGAAGAAAAATCAGTACATTCTCATATGCTTTGTAGACATGGAAAAAGTGTTCGACAATGTCAAATGGTGCAAGATGTTCTAAGTTCTGAGGATTTCGGTGGTGAGCTAAGGATAAGACGGGTAATACACGTGTACAACAACCATGAGGAACAATAAGAATTGACGACAAATAACGAAGTGTTCGAATAAAAAAGGTTGTATGACACAGATGTAGCCCCTCACCGTTGATGTTCAGTCTATTCGTCGAAAAAGCAATGACAGAAATAAGAGAGAGAGATCCAAGAGTGAAATGCAAGATGAAAGGATATAAACACAAGATGAAACGATGTAGAAGATAAGATTCGCTAATGGCATTGCTATCTTAAGGAAAAGTGAAGGAGAAATGTACGATGTGTTGTAGGGAATGAACAGTCTAATGTGTACAGAATATGAGAGAATGAGAAACAGCAGGACGGAGAGCAGCGAGAAAGTAAACATCAGAATCGATGATCACCAAACAGATGAAGCAAAATAACCCACGAAGGACGAGGCAAGGAGAACATAACATGCAGGCTAACACAGTGAAAATGGTAATCCTGGGGAAAAGGAGTCTACTAGTACGAAAACTAGGAGGTAACTTTTTAAGCATGTACGTTTGGAGCCCAACGGTGTGTGATAGTGAGACATGGACTGTGGGAAAACCGGAACGTTAAGAAATAGAAGCATTTGAGGTGTGGTGCAACACAAGAATGTTCAGAATTAGGTGAACTGGTAAGATGAGGAATTTCGTGGTTACCCACACAATCGGCGGGGAGAAGAGTGTATGGAAAAACCTTACAAGAAGAAGTAACAGGATGATAGATCATCGGTTAAGACATCACGGAATAACTTGAATGGTATTAGAGAGAGCTGTAGAGGATAAAAATGGTAGAGGAAGACAGAGATTGGAATAAATGAAATGAATTCGCAATTGCGAATAAGGACAGCCATCATCTGTAGATTGAAATGACGGCAATGAAAATTTGTGCAGGAATGGGACCCGAACGCGCATATCCCGCGTATTACGAGCGGTTTTCTTACCAATTGGCTTTCCCTTTATTTCTACTTTTTTTCTTGAAGGGGTGGCTTGGAAGGAAGTGAGGGGAGGACTAGGCCACAGTGTTCCCCTCGCCCGTCCGGGTGTGGTGAGGGGAAATCAGCTGTGGGAAATTTTTTATTTTTTCATTTTTTATTTTTATTTATTTATTTATTTTTAAATATGTTTGTTATTTGTATTTACTTGATACCACACCGAAAATAAATATACCTAGCATCCCATCGTGCTTTGATTAAACTAAAGAAATATCTCGGTACTTTCCTACACCGTGGTAATATGTATGGAGAAACGAAAAATGTGCTTCGTACACGATGGAGAAGGGTGTGTCGCTGTTCTCCTGACGCTTCCTCATCCAGGTACGTCTTCAGGCGTGTCGTTTGTTGTTCCACGGGTAATTGGAAATGTTCTTGTCATCTCAGTCAATGGGTATCTCCTCCTACCTGTTGATGTTCCAACTGCATGGAGGGTCGCGTAGGGCACTCCCTAAGTTATTACAAAATGTTGCCCATACTTTGGTTTCCGTACAATTTTGTAGGAAGTTCGAAAAGTCTAGCACATCTTTAGGTCCTCGTGAGATAAGTATTTTACCACATTCCCACAGACCCAAGTGACTGCGCTGGTTATGGGCGCGGGAAATACTGTTCACCCTGAAAGAGTAGAATCCGAGATGTGATGTGTCCCGGAGCCAGCCGTCGAAAATACGACACAATTTGTCGCACCAAGTGCCACCCGTCTTCTGCAGCGCCACATGTGAAAGACGCTCGTCCGTATCCGGTATTCCACAGTCTACACATAGAAACGAGTCCGCCACATATTTATCTCGTGGAAGCGTGATCGGATGATCTGTGATGTACCATTTGGATCGGAAGTCTGTATCCAATGTAACCGCGCGTATCGTCCGCCACAACACCTTCCTACTATCCTTAGAGTTTTTGGCCTCCACGATGTTTGGTGGGCCATCTTCTGTAGGACGCGTTATAAATCCCGCGCCTACGCCTGTTTCGTCGGTGGTACTGCGATACGGACATATCTGTGTTCAATGTAAAAGTACTCGAAGTAGTAGTAGGGTGGGGGTATGTCTTGCGTCGTCAGTGGGGGCATAAGGGAGGACGAACCTAAGGACTCCAGCAGCAAACCTGTCTAACTTACCGCGTGGTGGCGCCACAGCTTGATGTGCGAGCTGACAGACCGGGCCACCGCTCTGACGTGGGCTAGGACAAGACTTCCCTTTTGGGGGAAAGATCAGCGACTCATAACTGACTTTGAAGAGCATGCCTGTACTGACGTAGGCTCCGAATGCCGCTAATAGATGTCGAGCCATCAGTAACGGTATTGGAAGGACACGCGCTATGTGTGAAAGACGCGATGCGAGGTAAACATTGACGAAGGGCGCCCTTTGAAAAAAATTAGTGGTTCCTCAGACGAAGGATGGAGATCTGGAACCGAATTTTTGTATAATAAGCGGCGGTAGCTAAGGGCCGCAGTGTGCCGTATGTCAGCGTGAACCTCTATTAAGAGACATTTGATAGTGCCACTAAGCTGTAGGGGGTCGGCACACTCTGGGGTCGTTTCCTATGTCCAGGGCGACAGCTGCCGGAAGTCACACCATATGTGGTAATCCATTCTTGTGCGCTGGTTACATTGTCACGATTGCGGAGTACGAGAACTAGGTCGTCTGCATATGCTGTACAGCGAAATGTGACGACACGTGAGTCCGGTGAGGCGTTGTCAGAGGCTACAGAGGAGCGGTTCCAGGGCCAGAGCGTAGAGTAAGTTCGACAAGGGCAGCCTTGACGCACCGATCTGAAAAACGAGAGACGTTGCGTGAGTCGCCTCTTAACGAGCACCTTGGAAGACGCCCCTCGGAGGAGGCGCATCACGAAGGCTGTGAATTACTGTGGGTACTGCATGTGAGGGAGAAGAGACGTTAGGTACGTGTGATCCACTCGAACAAAAGCTTGGCTAAAACCTAGTGATGCCAGCGCTCCCGTGGTGCGGCGTGCCATCAATTGGGCTAGTACGTCACGGTATCTACATAGTGCCGTGTGAATGTTATTTATACCCCCTGGGGAAGCCTGAACTGGTGAGTTGACGTGAGGCAGGATCGGTCGTATACGGTTTGCTTATAGTCTGGCAATATCTTCATGTCGCAGTTGACGAGTGTTAGCGAGCGTTAATCATGTACTCGGGCACCACCTTTAGGTTTGTGAACCGGTATACTTGTTCCTTCTACGAAGGCCGCGGGGAGTGGCACCGAGGGGGATATAGGCTCCCGACAGATGCCTGTCAACTTGGTAGTCAGTAAATACTGGAAAGTTCTGTAAAACTCCACAGAAAGCCCGTCGGGGCCAAGAGACGTTGTCGTCGCTCCTTTACCGATGGCGTCGATAACTTAGTCCCTTCGAGGTGTCGGCGAATATGGGCCACGATCTGCGCCTTCGCACGCTGTACTGTCATCTGTCGTTCCGGTGTGGGCGGCAAGGAGGTGCATTCGCGAAGGATGGTAAAATAAAAATCGAGGGTCTGCGGCATCCAAGCAGTGGTCTCACAACCGTACGTAATAAAGGTTCTCCGGATGGGCTGGCCTGGCATAGTTTAACCACCAACTGAGCGATGTAGTAGACGTCGGGAGGCGGTGTACGCACGAACTCCACCTGTCCTTGATGTCGCGTCGAAAATCCGGAGGAGCGAAATGAGCAAGGTTTACTTTCCAGGGACGTCGGCTGCGCCACACCCATTGGTGGCGGAGGGTGACGGTACATACATAGGCCTCGTGATCAGAAAAGGCCACTGGCCACACCTCCGCGTCGCTGACTGTTCGTGCGAGAGCACGAGAGACGTAAATCCTATCGATGCGACTAGACGAGTGACTCGTGAAATGAGTGTATCCCGATCGATTTCCGAGGACATGTTCCCATGTATCTACAATCTGGAGATCGCTGATGAGTGTCCCAAGTTCGCGCCACGGTGAATAGAGTGTCAATTGATGTTTAAGTACTTGGGTGATATTGAAATGTACACGTAATACCAAGTCAGTGTGCCAACCTGAAAAAGCGGCTCTACTCCATCTGCGAAGACCGGTCGCGACGGCAAGTAGTTCCGGAAAGGGCATACACAATTATAAACTAGACGCATTGCATCTTTACGACCATTCCTCTGGCGTCGGGAAGATATCTAACACTGTCCGGTTCAATGCCCGCTCTGAGGAGAACCGTGACTCCACTGTTAGTTGGCGAAGCGTGGGACACATGAGCCGTATAACCATACAAGGCCGGGAAATAGGAGACGAAAACTTCTTGGAAAAAGGCAGTGTCAACCTCCGGTGCATTGAGCATGTCTTCGAGCAGTGACAACTTTGTAGGTGTCCGAATGGTGTTAATGTTGATGGTCGCTAAGGGATAGGTGTATAGATCGTCTTCTGAAATGGGGGCTGCCGTCAACGTCGCCGTAAAAAATGGGGATTGTGATTTGCAGGCGTCCGCGCCGTCATGTGTTGCTGCTCTCGAGGGGCCGAGGTGTGAGAGGAGAGACCTCTCTCCTCATCCGCCGCAGTGGGCGTAAAGTCGTCCTCGATGTTGCCCGCCCAAGGTTCGTGACTGTGGTAGAACACTAGTGAGCTGAGTGAGCAAGTGTGAATCGGCAGTTGTTTCTGGTTGTTTACCAGTGGCGGGCACTGTGCATGTTAACCAGCTTGCCCGAGAGATCGGAAACGGGTGTTCGAAATCAGAGAAAGTGACAGGTGATGGCGATCCTGTGTCATTCATTTTTCTCGTCTCGTTGGTCGTCCGGTCGTCAACTGGAGGAGATGTCCGCTAGAGGCAATCGTCTGAGGGTGTAAGACGTCACTCATGTTTCCTCGGTGACCTTTGTTTGCGGACGTGGGTTTCTCTGTCCGAAAGAGTGAGCAGTTCCCGCACTGTATTCGCCTCAGGCAGAAGAGCAGAGGGCGGTACAATCCTTGACATCTTTTAATAGGGTTGTCGTAGTGTGTTCACTGGCGCAACTACGTTTGCTCACCTTGTGTGTCCGTGAGTGGCAGCAGTAGCGCTTATCCATAGCGCGTACTGTGGTAGCATTTTTGAAACGGCCCCTAGTATTTCCGGGTGGAGTTCGGACGGAGGAGCAGTGAGGGCCGGGCAGCCAGTACTCGTCCGACCGCTGGTGACACACATCCACTGTCCGTCAGAAGGATGTTGTCGCGAGAGTGCACGACCGCGTCAAGGATCGGGTTCAGCGAGTTTTAGTTGAATGGACCGTGATATTCGAGTAGTGCCACCTTCATATGTGTGAAGGTGTGCGTCTGCCCGTGGAAACGACCTCATCGCCATAAGTTTTTTTTCTTTATTTTTATTTTAAAACCTGTACAACAGGCAGGCTGTCAGCAGCGTTTTATGCTGCTCTTCAGCCAGAGGATACACAATGAGGAAATACAGAAAGATTACACATAGGTTACAGAACGGTGGGCAAGAAAACAGGTGACACAGAAAGACAAACACGGAGCCGGTCACACTCGACGATAATCCACACTTGAAACTGTTGACACGACGCACAAACACTGAAGACGGCGATGGCACAGGTGAACGATGGAGTATCGCAATAAGTTGTCGGTTGACTATTTATACTGGGATCTGTCCCGTGCCTGACTTGAGGACGACCTTTGGTTGGTCGTTCGGTCGGTCGTCTCAGCGGGCGACTTGCATTTGGTTTTCCGACCGTTTCTGGCTTCTCTGTGTTTGTGCCGACTTATAATTCGTCCGTGTTGTTTCACAGTGACTCGTTTTAGTATTATGAGTTGTTGGATCCGGGTGTATCTTGCATTTTTAATGAGCTATTATTTTAATGCTGTTTGCGTACTGGGTTTGGGGAGAGTGGGGAACGGATCAGTTCGGTTGGGTCGCAGCTTCGAACCGGTCGGTGCAGCGCGACGGCAAGCTGGGGCCGGTCGACTATTCTGAGGCCTCGCCTTTGGTCGGCGGGTTGTTGCTCCCAAGGGCCGGTGAGCGTGGCGACAACGAGTGTCTCGAGGTGGTGAGATATTGCAGGCGTCTTTCCCTAATTTGTTACTCATAATTGAATTTAGTATTATTCTTATTAGTGAAGTGTAACCAGGGGTATTTTCTACCTTGTGGCCGCTATCGCCCCAGTTTCCTGCCCTGGAGGTTACCGTACTATTCTGGCTGTGTACCTGTCCTGGTCTTGTTGATGGTGTCCGACAGGGCGTGTAGTTCGACAGCCTCTTGTATTGTACAGTGCATATCTTTTGGGGGATGTCTACCTTGGTTCTAGTGTTTCCTTCGGCCTTGGGTGTTTCCGGAAGACGTAGAGCTGTCTGTCTCTTCGCCCTTGCCTAAAAATATTCCATTGTCGTACATGTGATCGGACGTTAGGCGGATTGTTTATTCGGTCGGTCGGCGCCTAAACTGCCCTAGTTTCAAATGCTATCGTGTTACGTGAATACAACACTTGGCTACCTGTCTCACCTTACCTTATGTTTGAGTTACCTTCCCAGGACGATCCTTGGAACACTTGCTGATAACTGCTTGTCCTGATTCTTTGGATTGTGAAGTTTGTTTTAAAGATATTTATAATTTCCTAATTATTCTTGGTGTGGACTTCAGCCGAGCAATAATTCCACTTCTTTCGTGACAAGGCCTTCAACCATGTTACAGTAAGTTTTCTTAAGCGAACTTGTTTAAAAGCAACGTATTTATTTTAAAGGCGATATTTGGAATTGTTTTTCCGACTTCTAAATCAGGCCTTCAGCCGTTTGCTATTCGAAATTATTTATGTCTGACCGAGACCTCGAGTATCACATTGTACGCATCTCGTGGTCGTGCGGTAGCGTCCTCGCTTCCCGTGCCCGGGTTCCCGGGTTCGATTCCCGGCTGTGTCAGCTATTTTCTCTGCCTCGTGATGACTGTGTGTTGTGTGATGTCCTTAGGATTGTTAGGTTTCAGTAGTTCTAAGTTCTAGGGGACTGATGACCATAGATGTTAAGTCCCATAGTGCTCAGAGCCATTTGAACCAGCATCACATTTTACCACATTTTTTAATTACGGGGGACCACTGTCTGTTGACAGATTGCTTTGATTCGTTTTTTATTTTCTTTTATTTTTTAATTAATTTTTTACTTTTGGCTCGGTGGATAGAAATTGGGTTGGGGTCGAATTCAGAGGCCTGGCGACGATGCCCTTTGCCCCCACCCTAAACACCTCCCCTCGACCGCCACGCTTGTCAATATACTGGTCACACACAAGGTACTGGCCCTTTCTTATTTTATATCTTAATTTATTTATTTTTTTGTTGAAACATTGCAAGTATTAAAAAGAAATAAACGAAATCTGAATTAATCCAAATTGGTTTTCGCCACTTAAAACAAGAGAAAAAGTTATTTCCAGTTGTGACGTGCAGTAATTTTTATTTTCTATTAATTAAACGAAAAGTAAGACAAACAACTCCACAAAGTGAAATAAAGGTCTAACATTATACCTGAAACTTGACCATGGCGAAAGTACTAAGAGGACCAGTTAACTCAACTCCTTTTTGTTTGTTTTCCTTTTTTGTTAACTTTACCGAAAGGATGGTAACAGGATTTAACTATCGAAAAGAAAAGGGATTCTGTACTTCATCCAACTCCTTGACCGTTAAATATGAGATATGGCTTTTCGCAAAAGTCTTACGATAGCGTTACATCCTTTGCCATGTTCAGTGGATCGTAACCACAGACTGGTAAAAGGCACAAGGGTCCGAGTAACGCCTGATCCCCACCAAATAGTGAACATAACGCACGACAAGCCACGTAACTGTACAGTCTTCATTCTGGTATGGAAGGCTGAATGGGGACGCAGAAGATTCTCACTGAAGATTGCCTCTTCCTTCGTCCTGGCAAGAAAGGGTAATTGTCGACGGATCCAACTCCTATGTCTATGTCCGCAGGAAATCAACCGATGTCGCAATGTATCCGATTCATGGCAATGACTGCGTCGCTATGTCCCACTAAGGCTAATTCGAAAACGTCGAATATCAGTGGGGACATGCTCATGAACATCTTGGTACCATGACAACGCCACTTTCCTCTGAAAAATAAGTGAACTGAACTTGTTTCAAATGACTTTCCAACCGGTCTCTGGCGATAACCACGATTTGGAAACGTACAACAACATAAAAGCTATTTTACAGAGAGCTGCGCCTGGGAAAGAAAATCCACCCCCAAATAAATGACATTAATAAAATATTTCCCAATATTCCTTACTGTATTATTTATCCTAACATGTACTGGAGGAGTTAAGCTCACAGATCGGAAACAGATAAAACGTCGATCTGTAAGTGCCTGAAAGACGTGAAAACACGTTAAAAAAGATATAAAGCAGAAGCCTTGGTCCGAACTCCAGGGAGGCTCAAACGTCTCATCAGCCGCGGGCTCTCTATCTCACCATAATCTCACAGCGCAAGCGAAAACAAAGTTTCACAAGATAAACTCGCCCGATAATCGTTGTAACTTTCGGTTCATCATCGCAGGAAGTCCTAAAATTTTTGCGATGGAAAACGCTGTACGCAACAAATAATTTTCCAATGTCCGAACGCTATGAAGCAGCCACAGGGATGTAATTTTAACGCCAATAGTTTGTGACATCAGTTTATGCGAAAGTGCTCGAGATTTATGAAGTGATGGGTATTTTTCCAGGAATGACTTTTAAGTCTACATGTGAAAACTGATAAAGAAAAGACTTATTATTATAATGTGAAATGTAAATAATTTGCAACAACAGTATGTTCTATTATTTTTATTGACTGTTTTCTACTAAGAATAACCATATGACGAAAGATAATACCACTATAAGACTTTATTGGCACTGTACTGCCTGTGAATTTTGTTGATCTCTATGAGATAAAAGAATAAGCTCAGGTCTGTCCTCGTAAATATTGTAAAAAATAATCGTGTTGTGTGAGGCACAAGTAGTCTAAGATATAAAGTACAATTTACTAAATGGAATTCCGTGTACTGAATTTTATTTGTAAATACATAACCTCAAATGAATGTTGCAAGTTTTGTATCCACAGCAAACGGAAATTAGCCATTAGCACCTGGTAAGGCGATAGTGAATTATTGGTATCTGGTGAATTATATCGATATTGTGACAATTAGAACGTTTTGGGATTCTGATTTGTCTGCCGGCTTTACGTGAGCGTATGGAGCGGTAATTTCAAACTGCAGAAACAATGAGACATTAATTCTTTCAACCTTTATTACAATATTTGAACTCCGAGGACACTCACAGGAATTTATTATTTTTCTACTCTAACAGTTAATATAACATTTAGTACAACCATTTTAGACTTTACGTAAATGAAATAATTTTTGTGGCTGGTGCATAAAATCAACTTTTCTCAGAGTAATTTATCAGTGATATTAAAAAATATTGAAGTCACCAGTGTTGTTATGGGAAGAGGTTGCGGCATGATATATTAATTACTTGGAGCATACAGTTTATAATCAATTACTGAATTGATGAAACAGCGTTAAAATATTTATTTGTAGTGATAAGGTATGATAAAATTATTCATTGTAGTCAAGCTCGGCAGCACATAAATAAGAATTATCAGCGATTATTTCTTTCTTTCAAATAATACTTTTATTCACGCTGCTACATTTTCATACGTTTTATAATAACACGTGCACACCACCACAACAACTTTAAACACACAGAACAAGACCCATCACAACGAGCGACGCTCGTGTTCATTGATCGACCTTTGAATACTGTACGTTACGGACTTTCAATTTAACGCATCCATCTTCATCGGACAACGATCGGTAATAACACCCAGCAATAGAAGGCAAGAGAGCGGCAAAGACCATCGAAAACCAACCGCGTCCGTTAGTTAATCTGTGCACCCGTTGTTGTTGTTGTTGTTGTTGTTGTGGTCTTCAGTCCTGAGACTGGTTTGATGCAGCTCTCCATGCAACTCTATCCTGTGCAAGCTTCTTCATCTCCCAGTACCTACTGAAACCTACATCCTTCTGAAACTGCTTGGTGTATTCATCTCTTGGTCTCCCTCTACGATTTTTACTCTCCACGCTGCCCTCGACTCTTATTACTTCTATCTGGTTTCTGTACAAATTGTAAATAGCCTTTCGCTCCCTGTATTTTACCCCTGCCACCTTTAGAATTTGAAAGAGAGTATTCCAGTCAACATTGTCAAAAGCTTTCTCTAAGTCTACAAATGCTAGAGACGTAGGTTTGCATTTCCTTAATCTTTCTTCTAAGATAAGTCGTAGGGCCAGTATTGCCTCACGTGTTCCAGTATTTCTATGGAATTCAAACTGATCTTCCCCGAGGTCGGCTTCTACTAGTTTCTTTGAGATTGGAATTATTATATTCTTCTTGAAGTCTGAGGGTATTTCGCCTGTTTCATACATCTTGCTCACTATATGGTAGAGTTTTTTCAGGACTGGCTTTCTCAAGGCCGTCAGTAGCTCCAATGGAATGTTGTCTACTCTGGGGGCCTTATTTCGACTCAGGTCTTTCGGTGCCCTGTCAAACTCTTCACGCAGTATCATATCTCCCATTTCATCTTCATCCTCTTCCATTTCCATAATATTGTCCTCAAGTACATCGCCCTTATATAGACCCTTTATATACCCCTTCCACCTTTCTTCTGTCCCTTCTTTGCTTAGAACTGGGTTTCCATCTGAGCTCTTGATGTTCATACAAGTGGTCTCTTATCTCCAAAGGTCTCTTTAATTTTCCTGTAGGCAGTGTCTATCTTACCCCTAGTGAGATAATCTTCTACATCCTTACATTTGTCCTCTAGCCATCCCTGCTTAGCCATTTTGCATTTCCTGTCGATCATATTTTTGAGACGTTTGTATTCGTTTTTGGCCTGCTTCATTTATTGCATTTTTGTATTATTGCCTATAGTTGAAGAAGTGTCATGATGATCTCTCCCTGGGCAAAAGATTCCGGAATAGTCCCCCATTCGGATCTCTGGGAGGGGACAGCCAATGGGAAGGTTACCATGAGAAAAAGATTGA
Source organism: Schistocerca gregaria (assembly GCF_023897955.1). Classification (NCBI taxonomy): domain Eukaryota; kingdom Metazoa; phylum Arthropoda; class Insecta; order Orthoptera; family Acrididae; genus Schistocerca; species Schistocerca gregaria. The sequence goes on from NC_064927.1 coordinate 337,391,271, forward strand.
ATAATCAACGAAAGGATAAAGTTCTACGAGTCGGAGCGTAGAATGTGAGAAGCTTGAACGTGGCAGGGAAACTAGAAAATCTGAAAAGGGAAATGCAAAGGCTCAATCTAGATATAGTAGGGGTCAGTGAAGTGAAGTGGAAGGAAGACAAGGGTTTCTGGTCAGATGAGTATCGGGTAATATCAACAGCAGCAGAAAATGGTATAACAGGTGTAGGATTCGTTATGAATAGGAAGGTAGGGCAGAGGGTGTGTTACTGTGAACAGTTCAGTGACCGTGTTGTTCTAATAAGAAACGACAGCAGACCAACACCGACAACGATAGTTCAGGTATACATGCCGACGTCGCAAGCTGAAGATGAACAGATTGAGAAAGTGTTTGAGGATATTGAAAGGGTAATGAAGTGTGTAAAGGGGGTCGAAAATCGAATAGTTATGGGTGACTGGAATGCAGTTGTAGTGGAAGGAGTAGAAGAAAAGGTTACAGGAGAATATGGGCTTGGGACAAGGAATGAAAGAGGAGAAAGACTAATTGACTTCTGTAACAAGTTTCAGGTAGTAATAAGGAATAATCCGTTCAAGAATCACAAGAGGAGGAGGTATACGTGGAAAAGGCCGGGAGATACGGGAAGATTTCAATTAGATTACATCATGGTCAGACAGAGATTCCGAAATCAGATCCTGGATTGTAATGCGTACCCAGGAGCAGATATAGACTCAGATCACAACATAGTAGTGATGAAGATTAGGCTGAAGTTCAAGACAATAGTCAGGAAGAATCAATGCGCACAGAGGTGGGATACGGAAGTTCTAAGGAATGACGAAATACGTTTGAAGTTCTCTAACGCTATAGATACAGCAATAAGGAATAGCGCAGTAGGCAGCACAGTTGAAGAGGAATGGACATCTCTCAAAAGGGTCATCACAGAAGTTGGGAAGGAAAACATAGGTACAAAGAAGGTAGCTGCGAAGAAACCATGGGTAACAGAAGAAATACTTCAGTTGATTGATGAAAGGAGGAAGTACAAATATGTTCCTGGAAAATCAGAAATACAGAAATACAAGTCGCTGAGGAATGAAATAAATAGGAAGTGCTGGGAAGCTAAGACGAAATGGCTGCAGGAAAAATGTGAAGACATCGAAAAAGATATGATTGTCGGAAGGAATGACTCAGCATACAGGAAAGTCAAAAGAACCTTTGGTGACATTAAAAGCAACGGTGGTAACATTAAGAGAGCAACGGGAATTCCACTATTAAATGCAGAGGAGAGAGCAGATAGGTGGAAAGAATACATTGAAAGCCTCTATGAGTGTGAAGATTTGTCTGATGTGATAGAAGAAGAAACAGGAGTCAGTTTAGGAGAGATTGGGGATCCAGTATTAGAATCGGAATTTAAAAGAGCTTTGGAGGACTTACGGTCAAATAAGGCAGAAGGGATAGATACCATTCCATCAGAATTTCTAAAATCGTTAGGGGAAGTGGCAACAAAACGACTATTCACGTTGGTGTGGAGAACATATGATTCTGGCGACATACCATCTGACTTTCGGAAAAGCATCATCCACACAATTCCGAAGACGGCAAGAGCTGACAAGGGCGAGAATTATCGCACAATCAGCTTAACAGCTCACGCATCGAAGCTGCTTACAAGAATAATATACAGAACAATGGAAAAGAAAATTGAGAATGTGCTAGGTGACGATCAGTTTGGCTTTAGGAAAAGTAAAGGCACGAGAGAGGCAATTCTGACGTTACGGCTAATAATGAAAGCAAGGCTAAAGAAAAATCAAGAAACGTTCTTAGGATTTGTCGACCTGGAAAAAGCGTTCGACAATATAAAATGGGGCAAGCTGTTCGAGATTCTGACAAAAAGTTAGGGTAAGCTATAGGGAGATAAGAGTCATATACAATATGTACAACAACCAAGAGGGAATAACAAGAGTGGACGATCAAGAACGAAGTGCTCTTCAATCTGTACATCGAGGAAGCAATGATGGAAATAAAAGAAAGGTTCAGGAGTGGAATTAAAATACAAGGTGAAAGGAATTCAATGATACTACGATTCGCTGATGACATTGCTATCCTGAGTCAAAGTGAAGAAGAATTTAATGATCTGCTGAACGGAATGAACAGTCTAATGAGTACACAGTATGGTTTGAGAGTAAATCGGAGAAAGACGAAGGTAATGAGAAGTAGTAGAAATGGGAACAGCGAGAAACGTAACATCAGGATTGATGGTCACGAAGTCAATGAAGTTAAGGAATTCTGCTACGTAGGTAGTAAAATAACCAATGACGGACGCTGCAAGGAGGACATCAAAAGCAGACTCGCTATGGCAAAAAAGGCATTTCTGGCCAAGAGAAGTCTACTAATATCAAATACTGGCCATAATTTGAGGAAGAAATTTTTGAGAATGTACGTCTGGAGTACAGCATTGTATGGTAGTGAAACATGGACTGTTGGAAAACCGGAACAGAAGAGAATCGAAGCATTTGAGAGGTGGTGCTATAGACGAATGTTGAAAATTAGGTGGACTGATAAGGTAAGGAATGAGGAGGTTCTACGCAGAATCGGAGAGGCAAGGAATATGTGGAAAACACTGATAAGGAGAAGGGACAGGATGATAGGACATCTGCTAAGACATGAGGGAATGACTTCCATGGTACTAGAGGGAGCTGTAGAAGGCAAAAACTGTAGAGGATGACAGAGATTAGAATACGTCAAGCAAATAATTGAGGACGTAGGTTGCAAGTGCTACTCTGAGATGAAGAGGTTAGCACAGGAAAAGAATTGGTGGCGGGCCGCATCAATCCAGTCAGTAGACTGATGAGGAAAAAAAAATCTCCTTTCATCAATTAAAATCAATATTTCTTCTTTTACCCAAGGATTTCTACTAGCCCTCGTCTTTTTACCTACTTGATCCTCTGCTGCTTTCACTACTACATCCCTCAAAGCTACCCATTCTTCTTCTATTGTATTTCTTTCCCCCATTCCTGTCAATTGTTTCCTTATGCTGTCCCTGAGTCTCTGTACAACCTCTGGTTCATTCAGTTTATCCAGGTCCCATCTTCTTAAATTCCCACCTTTTCGGAGTTTCTTCAGTTTTAATCTATAGGTCATAACCAATAGATTGTGGTCACAGTCCACATCTGCCCCTGGAAATGTCTTACAATTTAAAACCTGGTTCCTAAATCTCTGTCTTACCATTATATAATCTATCTGATACCTTTTAGTATCTCCATGGTTCTTCCATGTATACAACCTTCTTTCATGATTCTTAAACCACGTGTTGGCTATGATTAAGTTGTGCTCTGTGCAAAATTCTACCGAGCGGCTTCCTCTTTCATTTCTTAGCCCCAATCCATATCCACCTACTACGTTTCCTTCTCTCGCTTTTCCTGCACTCGGATTCCAGTCACCCATGACTATTAAATTTTCAACTCCCTTCAGTATCTGAATAATTTCTTTTATTTTATCATACATCTCTTTAATGTGCACCCGTAAGATGACAAAATTCTTCTCAAATGTTCTTGAGCAATGGTATGTCGTCAGAAGTACGATGAAGTACCATAACGTTATCGGTATACTAGCGAACAAAGAACCTTTCTCCCAATGACCACCAGCCACCCAATCGAGGAACTATGGACCGCGTGATGGTTCCAAAAGTACCATGAATAACGACGTAGGTAGGGGACTCTTGTTCAGAACACCTTAACACAATTACCATGACCATGACCATTTACGTCAGTAGACACGTGATCACAGTGAATACATGTCATGCAGCTTCATTAAAACCAGCAGCGGCCAACACTCGCAACTGATAATCATGCGCAACTGGGTTAATCACGTGATTAAAATCAATTAAAGTAAGTCTCCCGACGCAGGAGTAGCCGAAGCAATCGAGATGAAAAGATGACATTCAGCAACAGAGTCAAGAGAGTATTACCAGAGAGCAATGTTGATATACACGACGATGTCATCAGTTCAAAGCAACAAACGGGTATTTATCGCCCGTAATACGATTTTACAATCGGAATTGAACAGTGTTATTGATCGACCCTTATTTACGGACAGACGTCTCGCCTTTTTGGGAATTAAACCTATTTTTCCTACTTGAAGGAGAGCGAGACTTAGCACCACTTCATTCACCACAGATGTTGCCGTATCTACTTCTTTTTTTCCCGGTCACCTGTCTTCCGACTGGTTTGATGGGGCACAACATTTATTCCACTCCTGTGTCAACCTCTACATCTCAGAGTAACACTTGCAACCCGCGTCCTCAATTATTTGGAGGATTTATTCCAATCTCTGTCTTCCTCTACAGCGTTTGCCCTCTACAGCTCCCTATAGCACCATGGAAGACATTATGTCTTAACAGGTGTCCTTTCATCCTGTCCCTTCTCCTTATCAGTGTTTTCCACATATTCCTTTTCTCTCCAATTCTGCGCATAAAATACTCATTCCTTACCTTACCAGTCCTCAGAGTTATCATCATTGGGTCTGTATCACAACATCTCAAATGCTTCCATTCTATTCTGTACCGAATTTCCCACAGTTCCTGTTTCCCTATAATACAATGCTCTACTCCAGACGTACGTTCCTAGAAATTTCTTCTTCAAATGAAGGGCTATGTTTGATACTAGTAGACTTTTTTTGGCGAGTAATACCCTTTTTGCCATTTCTAGCCTGCTTTGGATGTCCTCCTTGCTCCGTCCGTCATTGGTTATTTTACTGCCTAGGTAGCAGAAATCCTTAACTTCATCTACTTGATGCTAATGGTAGGTTTCTCGCTGTTCTCATTTATGCTGCATCTCATTACGTTCGTCTTTCTTCAACTTATTATCAGCCCTTGTTCTGTAAAAATTACATTGTTCATTCCGTTCGGCAGGTCATGGAATTCTTGTTCACTTTCACTCAGCATAGCTATATAATCAGCGAATGATATCATTAATATCCTTTCACCTTTAATTTTACTTCTAATTCTGAAACTTTCTATTCCCAGCATCGCTTTTTCGATGTACAGATTGGACAATAGGGGTGGGGGGAATTTACAATCCAAGTACTTCGTTCTTGGTCGTATTCTTTTATTATTCCCTTTTGGTTCTTGTTAATATTGTACATTACCCGACTCTCCCTATAGCTTACCTATATTTTTCTGAGAATTTCAAACATCTTGCACCATTTTAAATTGTCAAACGCATTTTTCAGGTCGACAAATCCTGTGAACGTGTCTTTCCTTAGTCTTGTTTCCATTATCAATCCCAACGTCAGAATTGTCTCTCTCGTGCCTTTATATTTTCCACACCCAAAATTATCGTCATCTACAAATCCTCAATTTCATTTACAATTATTCCGTATATTATTCTTCTTAGCAACTTGGATGCATGAGCTGTTAAGCTGATTGTGCGATAATTCTCGCACTTGTCAGCTCTAGCAGTAGTTCAGAATTGTGTGGATGATATTTTTCCGAAAGTCAGGAGATATGTCGCCAGTCTCATACATTTTTCACACCAACCTGAATAGTAGTTCTGCTCCCACTTCCCCAAAGATTTTAGAGATTCTGATGCTATTTTATGTATCCCGTCTGCCTCATTTGGTCTTAAGTCCTCCAAAACTCTCTTAAATTCTGACTGTAATAATTGTTCCCCCATCTCTTCTAAATCGACTCCTGCTCCTTCTATATTACCCGTCTCTCTCTATAGCATACTCCTATCCTTCTCAGAATTTTGAAGCTCTTGCTCCATTTTACAGTGCCGAAGGCTTTTTCCAGGTCGACAAATCCTATGAGAGTGTCTTGATTTTTCTTTAGTCTTGTCTCCATTATCAACTGTAACATCAGAATTGGCAGTTCGGAGCTTTCACCTTTCCTAAAGGCAAAATGATATTCAACTTGGATGCATGAGCTGCTAACGTGATCACGTGACAATGCTCGCACTTGTATATCTTGATGTCGGAATTGCGTGGATGATATTTTTTCGAAATTCAGATGGTACGTCGTTCTGTTCTGCTGCAACTTACCCCAACGATTTTAGAAACTCTAATGGAATTTTATCTATCCCTTGTGCCTTGTTTGGTCCTAAGTCCCCCCAAAGCTCTTTTAAATTCTGGGTCCCCCATCTCTTCAAAATCGATTCCTGTTCCTTCTTCTATCACATTAGACAAATTTTCCGCCTAGGAGGGCCCTTCAGTGTACTCTTTCATCCAACCGCTCTCTCCCCTGCGTATTTTTTTTTGTCCCTTGTCCTTATTGTCGTAAATGGTCATGGTCATGGTAATTGTGTTAAGGTGTTCTGAACAAGTGTCCCCTACCTATGTCGTTATTCGTGGTAGTTTTGGAACCATTACGCGGTCCATAGTTCCTCGATTGGGTGGCTGGTGGTCATTTGGAGAAAGGTTCTTTATTCGCTAGTATGCCGATAACGTTATGGTACTTCATCGTACTTCTGACGACATACCGTTGCTCAAGAACATTTGAGAAGAATTTTGCCATCTTACGGGTGCACATTAAAGAAATGTATGATAAAATAAAAGAAATTATTCAAATAGTGAAGGGAGATGAAAATTTAATAGTCATGGGAGACTGGAATCCGAGTGTAGGAAAAGCGAGAGAGGGAAACGTAGTAGGTGGATATGAATTGGGGCTAAGAAATGAAAGAGGAAGCCGCTTGGTAGAATTTTGCACAGAGCACAACTTAATCATAGCTAACACGTGGTTTAAGAATCATGAAAGAAGGTTGTATACATGGAAGAACCCTGGAGATACTAAAAGGTATCAGATAGATTATATAATGGTAAGACAGAGATCTAGGAACCAGGTTTTAAATTGTAAGATATTTCCAGGGGCAGATGTGGACTGTGACCACAATCTATTGGTTATGACCTATAGATTACATCTGAAGAAAATCCGAAAAGGTGGGAATTTAAGGAGATGGGACCTGGATAAACTGAAAGAACCAGAGGTTGTACAGAGATTCAGGCACAGCATAAGGAAACAATTGACAGGAATGTGGGAAAGAAATACAATAGAAGAAGAATGGGTAGCTTTGAGGGATGAAGTAGTGAAAGCAGCAGAGGATCAAGTAGGTAAAAAGACGAGGGCTAGTAGAAATCCTTGGGTAACAGAAGAAATATTGATTTTAATTGATGAAAGGAGAAAAAAAATTTTTTTTTGCTCATCAGTCTACTGACTGGATTGATGCGGCCCGCCACCAATTCCTTTCCTGTGCTAACCTCTTCATCTGAGAGTAGCACTTGCAACCTACGTCCTCAATTATTTGCTTGACGTATTCTAATATCTGTCTTCCTCTACAGTTTTTGCCCTCTACAGCTCCCTCTAGTACCATGGAAGTCATTCCCTCATGTCTTAGCAGATGTCCTATCATCCTGTCCCTTCTCCTTATCAGTGTTTTCCACATATTCCTTTCCTCTCCGATTCTGCGTAGAACCTCCTCATCCCTTACCTTATCAGTCCACCAAATTTTCAACATTCGTCTATAGCACCACATCTCAAATGCTTCGATTCTCTTCTGTTCCGGTTTTCCCACAGTCCATGTTTCACTACCATACAATGCTGTACTCCAGACGTACATTCTCAACAATTTCTTCCTCAAATTATGGCCAGTATTTGATATTAGTAGACTTCTCTTGGCCAGAAATGCCTTTTTTGCCATAGCGAGTCTGCTTTTGATGTCCTCCTTGCTCCGTCCGTCATTGGTTATTTTACTGCCTACGTAGCAGAATTTCTTAATTTCATTGACTTCGTGACCATCAATCCTGATGTTAAGTTTCTCGCTGTTCTCATTTCTACTACTTCTCATTACCTTCGTCTTTATCCGATTTACTCTCAAACCATACTGTGTACTCATTAGACTGTTCATTGCGTTCAGCAGATCATTAAATTCATCTTCACTTTCACTCAGGATAGCAATGTCATTAGCGAATCGTATCATTGATATCCTTTAACCTTGTATTTTAATTCCACTCCTGAACCTTTCTTTTATTTCCATCATTGCTTCCTCGATGTACAGATTGAAGAGTAGGGGCGAAAGGCTACAGCCTTTTCTTACTCCCTTCTTAATACGAGCACTTCGTTCTTGATCGTCCACTCTTATTATTCCCTCTTGGTTGTTGTACATATTGTATATGGCTCATCTCTCCCTATAGCTTACCCCAACTTTTTTCACAATCTCGAACAGCTTGCCCCATTTTATATTGTCGAACGCTTTTTCCAGGTCGACAAATCATATGAACGTGTCTTGATTTTTCTTTAGCCTTGCTTTCATTATTAGCCGTAACGTCAGAATTGCCTCTCCCGTGCCTTTACTTTCCCTAAAGCCAAACTGATCGTCACCTAGCACATTCTCAATGTTCTTTTCCATTGTTCTGTATATTATTCTTGTAAGCAGCTTCGATGCGTGAGCTGTTAAGCTGATTGTGCGACAATTCTCGCCCTTGTCAGCTCTTGCCGTCTTCGGAAGTGTGTGGATGATGCTTTTCCGAAAGTCAGATGGTATGTCGCCAGACTCATATATTCTCCACACCAACGTGAATAGTCGTTTTATTGCCAATTCCCCTAATGAGTTTAGAAATTCTGATGGAATGTTATCTATCCCTTCTGCCTTATTTAACCGTAAGTCCTCCAAAGCTCTTTTAACATCCGATTCTAATACTGGATCCCCAATCTCTCCTAAACTGACTCCTGTTTCTTCTTCTATCACATCAGACAAATCTTCACACTTTCAATGTATTCTTTCGACCTATCTGCTCTCTCCTCTGCATGTAACAGTGGAATTCCCGTTGCTCTCTTAATGTTACCACCGTTGCTTTTAATGTCACCAAAGGTTCTTTTGACTTTCCTGTATGCTGAGTCATTCCTTCCGACAATCATGTATTTTTCGATGTCTTCACATTTTTCCTGCAGCCATTTCGTCTTAGCTTCCCAGCACATCCTATTTATTTCATTCCTCAGCGACTTGTATTTCTGTATTCCTGATTTTCCAGGAACATATTTGTACTTCCTCCTTTCATCAATCAACTGAGGTATTTCTTCTGTTACCCATGGTTCCTTTGCAGCTACCTTGTTTGTACCTTTCTTTTCGTTCCTAACTTCTGTGATGGCCCTTTTTAGAGATGTCCATTCCTCTTCAACTGTGCTGTCTACTGCGCTATTCCTTATTGCTGTATCTATAGCATTAGAGATCTGCAAACATATCTCGTCACTCCTTGGAACTTCCGTATCCCACCTCTTTGCATATTGATTCTTCCTGACTAATGTCTTGAACTTCAGCCTACTCTTCATCACTACTATGTTGTGATCTGAGTCTATATCTGCTCCTGGGTATGTCTTACAATCCAGTATCTGATTTCGGAATCTCTGTCTCACCATGATGTAATCTAATGGAAACCTTCCCGTATATCCCGGCCTTTTCCAAGTATACCTCCTCCTCTTGTGATTCTTGAACAGGGTATTCGCTATTACTAACTGAAACGTGTTACAGAACTCAATTAGTCTTTCTCCTCTTTCATTCCTTGTCCCAAGCCCATATTCTCCTGTAACCTTTTCTTCTACTCCTTCCCCTACAACTGCATTCCGATCTCACATGACTACTAGATTTTCGTTTCCCTTTACGTACTGTATTACCTTTTCTATATCCTCATACACCTTCTCTTTCTCTATCCCTTTAGCTTCAGCTTTCCGGTGATAATTTGCTGTCGGTTCTGATAAAAACAACCCCATCACCGAAGTGTTCACAGTAACACACTGTCTGCCCTGTCTTTCTATTCATAACGAATCTTACTCTCGCTCTGCGTCTGTTGGTATTACCCGGTAGTCATCTGACCAGAAATATTTGCCTTCATTCCATTTCACTTCACTGAACCCAACCGTGTCTAGATTGAACCTTTGCGTTTCCTTTGCAGATGTTCTAGTTTACCTACTACGTTCAAGTTTTTGACACTCCACTCCCCGATTCGTAGAATGTTATCGTTTCGTTATTCAATCTTTTTCTCATGCTCACCTCCCATTTGGCAGTCGACTCTCGGAGATCCGAATGGGGACTACTCCGGAATCTTTTGCCAATGGAGATATCATCGTGACATTTTTCAATTACGATCCACTTGTCCTGTGGATAAACGTTAAGTGTCTTTTATACAGTGGTTACCATTGCCTTTTGCTTCCTCGTGGCGTTGATCACTGCTGATCCTTCCGCCTTTAGTTCATTTTACCATCCCTAGGACAAGAGAGTGTCTTGAAAATCTACCCGCTCCTCCACCCTTTTTGACAAGGCCGTTAGCAGGATGAGTTTGACTTCTTATACTGCAAGACTTCGGTCGCCAGTGCTGATTAGTAATCAAAATTCAAGCAGTGGTGGCATTCTAAGCAAAGACGCTACCGCTACCTCAGAAGTTAAGTCCCATAGTGCTCAGAGCCATTTGAACCATATTTTTTAGATGAAACAGACACGCTAGGTCATCCAGGAGAATCGAACGTGGCTGCGAATGCAAAGGAGGTCTATAATATTGTAGAATTTTGAGTTTCAGGAGCTTTCCCGTCCTAATCGTCTCGAGTATTGTCATAAAGATCGAGAAGGACAACATAATAAAATTCAAGTGTCCGCCTCATTTCAACCGCTTTACCTGCCTGAAACACACGGGTGCTGTGTGAAGCCGAGGTCTGACAGTGTCTGTCCAGCAGCGCGTAATTGAGGACTAACATACTTGGCAACAACGTGCCCGCCCCCACACGGCAGCGATGATATCTTGCAGAGAGGGGTACTTCAGAAGCAAAATATTTATTTTCGAGGTAGGACGCGAAAGACATACCCACTGCAGGACGCGGTTAAGAGTTGTTGATAGAGGACACGGGTCAGGGAAGCTGATGAGAATAACATCAATTGACAAAGAGGGATACAGACAAATGAAAATGGTCCAGTCGACTACTACAATGTAGCTGTAAACTACGTAATAGGCACTAATGTGGGATATCTGCAGATCCAAGTACCCTGTAGACTCAACGACGCCACCACATCATTAAGTTCACAACAGTAGTTATACCGGGGCGTCCGATCCACAAGACGTAAGATGCAGCTGAAATGTCTCATCATCAAAAGTCTTCGTCGAGTCTGATGAAGTAAGTAAACAGCATATTACTTATAAAAGTACGAGCGGTCTTACATTGCAACGAAATATATATGGAGCATAAAGAAGAGGTTATAAAAAGGGCGAATTATACCCCGACCGTCGTCCAGCGTTTCAACGTCGTTCAACGGAATACCCTTCCTGTAAGGCAATACCATGGCAGCAGAACTTACCGGCGCAACGTTAAAAAATGTGGGCTACCCAGGGAGACGAACACAAGAAATAACACTTCTTCCAAAGACAAACATCAGCTTGGTAATCGTAAACAGCCTGCCGTAACGCAGAAGGCCATAATGGAGAGGTTATTCTTTTTAATTTAAGAAACGTTTACGCCTTTGTTAGCTAACGCAGTTTAACACATGTAAGGCAAGAAACAAGTACGAAAAAGAATTTATGCATCACGTCCTGCTCTCCACAACACCTGAGCGCGACAGGGACGATGGTACGGGATTTGAAACCTCTACCCCGGAAGGTGCAGAGCAGACTCCATACGTTCCTTTTTTGGGGGAGGAAGGGGTAAGAGGAGTAGAAGAGGTTCTCGAAGGTCGGGTTGGAAATGTTCTTCCACATCATACCGTGCCAACACAGTTTCCTGTGTTAGGGGGCGCATCAAGTTCCGCTACACTGGGCCTGGGGTGGGGGGGGGGGGGGGGAGGGGGGAGCTAAGGAGTTGAGGGGGATGCGAATGCGCCCTCATTCCACACAACGGAATGCGAGAAACACTACCGGGAACCATGAATATCATCATCATTAAATAAAGAAGAAACAGACAGCGAAGCGTCTGAAGCTGTCTGTACTACTCCAACCACCCGGAAGACAATCGGCAGTAACCTGTTGCACCATCGTTTCATATTGAGAAAGGTATAGCATTTCTCTAGAATACTGTAAAGACAGAACAGCACACTTCGCCTACGTTAAGTTGCTGAAACTCACTGGGGGAGACGTTCCTATAGTGTACGAAGATGCAACATTCATTTCAACACCAACAGAAGCAGTCTTGTCATTCCTGGCGAATCTAGAACCGCAATGAACACGAGTGTTCAAAGCATAATCACTGAAAGTAGCATACTGCACCACCATCTTCTCGGAGGGGTGGTATTGTGAAGGTGTGACTTCAACATCTTCACCATCCCGAGTCCGCTGGCGGTCAAATTACGCTATCGGTGCCGGTGCCTAGGCAACGGGGGCCGCAACTGAACGTGCCGGTAACAGCGGAATGGCTGGTAGTGTCTCCCCAACACCCACAAAGGTCGGAGAAGCAAATTTCGAACACACTAATTATGCTAATTTCAACGGACGACGTTTTTCATAGCACTACTTTAAAACAGCAACACGATGCGGAAAATTGGATCTGATCTGGCCACGTTCGTTATAGAGGAAACAGGTTCTTTCTTGTACTGCATACGTAACACGAATAGGGTAAGCACAAGCGTGGTGTGAAGGAACATTCTCTTGAACATACATTTCTATGGATCGAACACCACTACAATACTGCAAGCGATATAGGACACACCAGTTCTCCCGCCGAATATGTCGAACGACTCTATAAGGGAAGCGACGAAGCGACATCGCCTTAAGAAACGAATCGTTCACTTCAGGTGTAAGATTGTAAACTCTTATCGGAATATACTCGATCGCCTTATTTGCAAGGAGGACTGGACTAAGGGAACCATAGGCTCTATGTACTATGGGACTTATAATCTGAAGTCATCAGTCCCCTAGACTTAGAACTACTTAAACCTAACTAACGTAAGAACATCCCACACATCCATACCCGAGGCAGGATTCGAACCTGCGACCGTTGCAGTAGCGCGGTTCCAAAATCAAGCGCCTAGAACCGCTCGGCCACAGCGACCGGCACGGAACCATCACGACGTGTAAACATCACCAGAGAACAAACATTAGACAGCAGCCGGTCTGATTGCAAGTGACCTTAAAACTTCATAAAAGATTCCTTCATGCCAGAATCAAAATAAGCAATGATCATATGTAACTCGAATGGTATGAACCAAAGAACTGTGAAAATATAAAGAGCCCGGTTGAACATGACGGATACTCTTGTCAAAACTAAAACGAAAATAGCCCAGAAGATGAATATTCTGGGAAGACCTATCAGACATTTTGGCGCGTGCAGGGAACAACGCCACTAGAGAACAAACTAACAACAAACTCCGCTAGGCAACAACAATGCGACAACGGCCGATACACTGACAAGACTAGTAAAATGAGAACCTCTCACACGATGCTGATAGACAGTTGGAAGTAGGAACAGCCTGCCAGCTTAGCGGGCAGGGTGTAGTTACAACTCAACTACAAACACCTGTAAACTAACTGCAGCCCCATTATAAAAACCGGATCTCAGAGTCTTTGCGGAGAGTTTAAAACTTTAGTAGCTAAGAGTGAAATGCAACTGGCAGCCCGACATCCTCAGGAGTGCCGTAGTCTAGACATTTACCTGATAGCGCTCGGGCTGCTGCTGGCGCGGCTGAATGCGATCTGGTGTTTGCTGACAGCGACTGCAGGCGGCGACTTCGATGCCAGAGGCGACGTGTGTGTTTCGGCCACTGCCAGACCTGTATGTTCAGCGTTAATGGTAGCGAGGCCTAGAAAAGGAGCCACACTAATGCCCACATCGATGCCTCTGACGTCTCCAGCTCTGTATTATAGAGTCTCGCAAACCAGTATTTCCTGCGTTATGTCAGGTCTCCCTCGCCAAGGCGTGGCCACGGTTCGGACCGGTCACTTCATTTTCTTCTTCTGGACAATAGAAATATTTTGAATTATCTTCCATAACTATACAATGAAGGCTGTCACGGCCGGATGTTTCAGCTGCCGAGAATTTTGCGGGTTGTATGGCCGTGGTCCATGGAACTCTTCTATCCCTGACGTTTCGTCCAAAGCTACGTTGGACCTCTTCGGAGGTGCTCCTGGTTGTGCTCAGTCTTTCCGACTTCCGTAACTGTTGAGTACCACGCTTGAATGTCTCGTCAGAAAGATTAAACATGACCAGCAAGAATGTTATTAGCAGAAGAAAAATTTGCATGTCGATCATTAAACCTCGATGTCCCATGTTCCGCGGACGCGTCCATTTGTCATCTGTGCCTTGAAAAGCGGCGTTACGTCTACAGATGTCTACTTTCATTGTTGCCTGATAATGTGGGAACATAACCGGTCCGATACCTCTTCGCGCATTTAAAAAAGTGTCATTCATTGACGAAGTCTTATGTTTCTTTTCTCTGGTGTTCAAGTACAATCTGTAATCTCGTATCTTGAATCCACACTTGGACAAGCTCTCTTCCAGACTACTGCAGACACCTCCGTCTAGCTGTGTATGTGCATTCTGTCGGCCAGGTTACGTTATCCGTACCGGTTATAATGCCAACAAGCAAGTTATTTGGATTATTATCCATTTATCGATAACGTAACATAACTCTTGACCATATCCTTATGTCATATCTGCCTTCAGAAGCGGCTTTTACAGAAATGGTTCAAATGGCTCTGAGCACTATGGGACTTAACATCTGAGGTAATCAGTCCCCTAGAACTTAGAACTACTTAAACCTAAGTAACGTAAGGACATTACGCACATCCATGCCCGAGGCAGGATTCGAACCTGCGACCGGAGCGGTCGAGTGGTCCAGACTGTAGTGCCTAGAACCGCTCGGCCACACCAGCCGGCTGCTTTTACATGTTCAAATTTATGCATTCCCTCCCGAGTCTGTCCAGAAATTCAACAGAGGCTCGAGGAGAGCCCTGTGGCGTCCATCGACCTCTGGCTCTATTCAGTGCAGATGGGTGCTATTGTAACGCCAGGTTACTATTGCACAGCACCTGGGCTGAGCGGCTGATGTGGTCAATATATTACAGGCGTAACAATCTGGTGGACCACTACAAACCTCTCCATGTATTCCGAGACAATATAGACTACGCCCTAACGGAGAGTGCGTTAATGGGAAAAAATTGGGAAATTTGTAGTGACTTTCAATTGAACCAAACTGCTGAGGTCATCAATCCAGAGTCTTACACAGTACTTAATCCAACTTAAACCAATTTACGCTAAGGACAACACACACCTATGCCCGAAGAAGACTCGAACTTCCGATAGGGGGAGCCGCGTGAACTGTGGCAAGACGCCTCAGACTACGCAGCTACCCCACGCGGGGTGCGATAATGATATTACCAGATACGCACTGATCAAACAGATACAAACTGCACAGCACATTTAAAGGATCACTTTGCCTCCCACAGCAACGCAAGGATTGAATTTGGCTCACAGGTGCTTACAGCCTTCCCTTGTAGACTCAGTATGTCCATTCTTCCAGAGATGGTTTCGGTATAGGAGTCGACAGATGGTGTTTGAACTGATCACAGTATCAAGCAGAAGTACACAGATAACAGTCTTTGAATACTGGCCCCTATTGTCATCAGAACCGAGATTGGAACCTTCCTATACGTCGGTCAGAGGTTCTGAAGGTAGCGTAATATATCACCGAATCTGGTAGCCCAATAAATCAACAGTTTGGGTGTTAGATGGCTGAAATGAGTTTGATTTGACATTCCTTTGTAGTGGTGCAAACGCGTGGGGTCCTGCTACGTCACAGTCGGGCTCGACGGCACTTCAAACACCTAGGTGTCAACTCACGTCGGAGCTCAGAAATTCATGAGACGTGTAAGGTGGGTTAATGATGTCCACTGGCACCAAACTATACCACGCCTCAGCGATGGATGTCAGAACCTTGATTTCCAGTGTTTAAATCAAAAGACTCTTTTTATGGGTGAACGAGAAAAAACGGCTTAGAATCTACACGAAAAGCCTTCTGGGGATGGCATAAATGATTTCTGTGTAACCAACCTTTCCCTTTTGGCGTTGAGTCTCATACATTTCGAGTGCGAAAACAACCGTTCGTAGGGCGACGAACGACAGCATGATGTTCTTGAAACCTTAGATACTGCTAAAACTGCCAGATGTTTAACTTTCTAAGGACACTGTGGAGCTGTTTGTAAGGTGATAGGCAAATCCAACACCTTCCATGAAAACCCTGACATGATAAGCAAAACCAGTAGTAAGTCACATTGCTGAGAATAAATCGTGACATTAAATTAATCAAAGTAATACGAGTAACGAGTGAGCAAATGGAATACCACAGACTAACACTAGAATACCTAAATGCATGTCGTACCTTCCTACCGTGAGACCGACGCAGTTCCGAGGGGAGAAACGAGAACAGAAGCAGAGAGCAGAACCGTGTTAAGCTAGAAGGCCCTAAGATAAGGGACGGACTGGACACCCACGTCGCCAGCCTTCCCCTAAGACTACCACCCGCACGTTTTAGCGTGAGACTTTTTCGCGTCTCAGGTATGTCAAGGATCACCCCCGAGCCCATGTTAAAAGATAGAGCCATCCAGAACAACAGTATAGATATTACGATGACGCTAAAAGGACCACACCAGCTGCAGGTTTTAGCGTGAGACTTTTTAGCGTCTCTGTTGCGTTGCAAACTTTAAAAACATTGTCCCACCACGAAAAGTATAACGTTTCTCATTCGATAGACAGAATCTTTGTAGGCGAAGCTTAAGGTTAACATTGAGACCCTGATTGGTCAGATGAAAACACAGCCAGATAGTTTTTTTTAAGCAACATCGGTAAACTGTAGTAAGGAGAAGTGAGGAGAGTTGCTTCCGAGATGGCGAGGTGAGCGGAGCTGTGCTGCCCGCCGCTGCCCTGACGCTGCCTAAACACCGACAAGGTAATGAACGCACGCGATGCCGCATTTTTGAGCGCATAAGGCTTCACTCAGAACTGCAGAAGTCTCATCTGTTACACCCCCTTTTTGCGTAATACTAGTGTCGATAGTTAATTAAAAATCATGTTGTTCACATTTGCCACTTGATTAACAGATCTGAAACGCGATGATTTTTCTTTTATATAGTTATTGAGAAGCCACATCAGCCACTGTAATTTACGACAAGTTAGATAAGTAATTAAAGATAATTGAGGGTCACTGTAGACCGTTTTGATAGTTTTCTCTTTTGTGAAACCTAAATTAAACCTAGATTATAGATGTGATATGGCATAGGTCATCCTTCGATCGATTGTAGAACTTGGAAACCCATTCAGGGAATACTCGTACACATTTTTGTTGAACGCAGTTGGTTTTTACCATCGTGTATTAAAACATTTCCTTTTATCAATAGTGCAATTTAGAAACAATGTTTTGTGACTAGAGTAAAATTTCCAATGGTAAACTTAACTGCTTTTTCGACGTTATTTTACCAGCTAACTAAAAATTGTAAAGTCTTGAACCCTTTCCACTATATCTAGTTAGTATTAAGATTCTTTTACTGCAGTGGAGCTGACGCTGAGATCATTTAGTATTTGATTATATCATCCCTAGTCTCACTGAACTCTTCTGAATTCTACATGTCATGTGTGGTCTGGCGTCTCCTTACCAGCAACAGGTCCCAGGTTCAGACTAGTCCATTCCCTAAAAAACACGCTCAGAGCGTCGTTGCGTGAAAGTGGTAGGGAGACACGATATAGAACAAACCGACACCACCATGAATGTTTAGATGTTTTATCATTGAAGGTAATCACACCGCTTTGGAGTGCAGCGCGACACCAAGTTTTCTCTCGTGGGCAGGCTTAAGCCACTAAATACCGTTCAAAACCATTGTATAAAATTTGAACGCAACACGTAGTAGAGAACGGGATGTATAGTTTCTCAGCCCAGCAGTTTAGCGCCCTGTTGTGGCACGATCATTGGGGAGTGCCACACACAGGTATGCGCTAATAAAACAGCACAGTGTCCCACTAAGTACCACCAGTTCGTCAACGCCATAGTGGAACCCGCCAGCCCTAGGTGTGAGAATCAACCCTCCAAGGAATGGTGGGTTACATTGATGCCACTTTAGCCATCCTCAGTAGCATTTTCGTGTGGATTCTGAGCAGCAGTGTTATATTTGGGTAACAGACTTTGGGAGGTGGGGGGGGGGGGGGATGTTTGACTTTCAGATCGGTGGTGCTGGGCAGAACTATGGCGAATTTTCGTGCCAGTGTGACATCATTACTCCACCTTTCACGTCACATTAACTTCTGAGTCTGGTCTTTTTCCTGGTCTGTTGGCACATTCATATTGAAGCATCGTAGAGCCCGAGGGTGACGCCACAGGGCGTTACGCTATTGTATCATTACACAGGAATATCGTATCTTTGAGCCAAATTTCAAACTTCTGCGTTGCAATGGGAGGCAATTACGAGGTTTCGAAACAGTGATCCTTTAATTGTGTTGCGCAGTGTAAATGCAGACCGAATCGACCGAATACGTGTACAGCCGTACTGGCCACAGATAGCCCAATAGAGTCCGAGTGACCACCGTGTCATCCTAAGCCATTGCCATCATCGAATTGCGGCATGGGGAAACCTAGAGTCAGCTGACAGTTCTCCCAGCATCTGTCGCATTTGCAGACCCAGTGACGCGCTACTGCTCAGTAAAGAAGCTCCTCAATTGCTTGATGACGATATGTGAGCGTCGTTCCTGTCCTTTCACCAAAGAAAAATCCCTGGCAGGGTCGGTAACCTATGTCAGCCACGCTGAATGGAACCTAAGTCAGCCACGCTGACAGCAAAGGAAGCGGACCTTATCCCTTAAGAGGTTTGCAGATACATGGTAGTAGGTGCGCAACGACTCAGGGCACCCTTGTGGAAGCTGGCCGCAAAGGCGGACGCCGCTGCACTCGTCCTAGCGTCCGTCGCGCTGTAGGAATGGCCAGAGCGAGCGCCTGTGAAGTGGTGCGGTGCTCCTCGTTTGACACCGCAATATGCGCGCCAGGTCGCACCGCAGACGTGTGTGCGTGTGTGTTCCTGTGTGTGTGCGTGCGTGTGTGTGGGACTGCGCGCCTCGCGTGCCACGGCTGCCTCGCCGAGCGCACGGCGCCTTTGATGACGACCGCCGGCTGGCGACAGCGGGCAGAGAGCCCGAGGCGATGCGACGAGCGGTGATCCCGCACCGTCCAGGTCAAGGGCAAGCTGCTCGCGAATAAATAGCTCCACTGGGACGTTTAGCAAAGGAGAAACGAGGTGAACTGAGCTCAAGGCCGTTCATAGGTATTATCACTATAGCACGCTGTCGACGAAATACTTAATCATGAACATATACAACCTCTTAATACAAAAAAAGGAAACGACGCACCACGGAGAAATTATCCTCATGGGACAGAAACTAGTAGGTATGATGTATATGTACAGACAAACAACTGATCACAATTTCAGAAAAAAATTGGATTATTTGTTCAAGCTGAGCAAGTCAGCAACACTTTGGCCCACCTCTGACTCGCTGCTGGATGTGTTCTTGATGGATAGCGTGCCAATCTCTGTCCAATTGGGGCGTTAGGTCATCAACTTCTCGAGCTGGTTGGACAACCCTACCCTGCCCGTAATGTTCCAAAGGTTCTCATCTGCAGAGAGGCTTGCTAGTCAAAGTAATGATTGGGAAGCTTGAAGATAAGTAGCAGAAACTCTTGTCGTGTGTGGTCGGGCACTATGTAAGCCCAGGATGGCTTGCCATGAAGGGCAACAAAATGGGTCGTAGAGTATGGCGGACGTATCGCTGTGCAGTCGAGTTGCCCAGATGACAACCAAAGGCGCTATGTTATGATATGAAGTAGCACCCGAGACAGCCCTCCTGGTTCTCGAACCGTTTGGAGGGCGACAGTGGAGTTGGTACCTCACCGCAGTCTGGGTTGTCTCCAGATACGCTTTTGCTGGTTATAGGGGATCAGTGCGAAGGGGGACTCACCACTGAAGATAGTTCTGAACCAATGAGATTCCAGGCCTAATGTGTCAGATCCCACGGAAAACGGGCTAGTTGGTGGACGGAGGTCGATGGTAGTCAGCGCAAGAGGTTCCATGTGCTCTGCCACATTTCTCTGAGACTCCTAGTAATGGTCCTCATGGTCACTTTGTCTTTCCCGTCGGCATGTGCGGAGCTGATAGCACATTTGTCTAGGGATAGCGTCTTAGATCTGTAATGAAAACGTCGTCGGTCCAGGGTTTGAGTCCCACCGCTGCTTAAAGTTTGATTAATAACCACCATTAGTGGCCGAAGATATCGGCATAAGAAGTCGCCTCATTCTGCCAACGACATTATCAAAGAGAGCAGAGGATCGAACAGAGGTTCAGCGAACTTTCATGTCCTTGGGATGAGAAACTGTAACTAAAGGCTGATGAATCAGCAACGATCAACGGAATGAGGATGCAGAAGGCAATGGAAACTACTACATTAAACACACATAACGTGTATCCACAGGATATGAGGCCTATTACTGAAAAAGTGTCATGATGATCTCTACGTTGGCCAAAGTTTCCGGAATAATCCCCCATTGAGATCTCCGGCAAGAGACTGACAAGGGGAGGTGACAATGAGAAAAAGATTGAATAACCGACGAAAGGGTAAAATTCTATGTGTCGGGACATGGAATGGCAGAGGTTTGAAAGTGGTAGGGAAGCTAGAAAATCTGAAAAGGAAATGCAAAGGCTCAATCTAAACATAGTAGGGCAAAGTGAAATGGAAAGAAGACAACGATTTCTGGTCAGGTGTGTACAGGGTAATATCAACAGACGCAAAACGGGAGTAAGATTCGTTATGAATAGAAAGGCACGGCAGACAGTGTGTTGCTACGAACAGTTCAGTGACAGGGTTGTTTTTATCATAATCGACAGCTAACCAACACCGATAACGACATTTCAGGTGTACGTACCAACGTCACAAGCTAAAGACAAAGAGATAGAAAAAGTATATGAGGATACTGAAATGGTAATACGGTACATAAAGGGAGGTGAAAGTATAACAGTCATGGGAGACTGGAATGCAGTTGTAGGGAAAGGAGTAGAAGAAATGGTTACAGGAGAGTATGAGCTTAGAAAAAGGAATGAGAGAGGAGAAAGACTAATTCAGTTTTGTCATAAATTTCAACTAGTAAAAGCGAATATTCTGCTCAAAAATCGCAAAAGGAAGAGGTATACTTGGAAAAGGCCAAGTGACAGAAGATTTCAGTTACATTACATAATGGTAAGACAGAGATTCGGAAATCAGATACTGGATTGTACGGCGTACCCAGCAGTAGATACAGACTGATATCACAATGTAGTACTGATGCAGAGCAGCCTGTAGTTCAAAAGAAAAGCCAGAAAGTATCATTACGCAAAGAAGTCGGATACGGATTACAAAGGCATGATGAGACACGTTTGAAGTTCTCTAAGCCTGTAGATACAACAATAGGGAATAGCTCAATAAGCAGTACATTGTTGAGGAAGGGAAATCTCTAAAAACACAGTCGCAGAATTTCGAAAGAAAATCAGTGGTGCAGAGAAGGTAAGTGAGAAGAAACCATGGGTTGCAGAAGAAATACTTCAGTTGACAGATGAAAGAAGAAAGTAGCAAAACGTTCAGTGACATTCAGGAATTGAGAAATACAAGTCGATGAGGAATGAAATAATAGGAAGTGCAGAAAATACAAGTAGAGGAGGAATGAAATAATAGGACGTGCAGGAAAGCTACGACGAAATGGTTGCAAGGAAAACGTGAAGAATTCGAAAAAGAAATGATTTCTGGAAAAACTGACTAAGCTTATAGCAAAGTCAAAACAACCTCCTATGAAATTAAAAGCAAGATTGATAACATTAAGAGTACAGTGGGAAATCCACTGTTAAATGCAGGGGAGAGAGCTGATATGTAAAACTAGCACACTGAAGGTCTCTATGAAGAGGAAAATTTGTCATATGTGATAGAAGAAGGAATAGGAGTCAATTTGGAATAGATGGGGGACCCAGTATTACAGTCAGAATTTAAGAGAGGTTTGGAGGACTTAAAACCAAATAAGGCATGAGGAATAGATAAAATTCCACCACAGTATCTAAAATCATTGGGAGAAGTTGCAACAGAACGACTATTCACGTTGGTGTGTAGAATGCATGAGTCTGACGACAGACCATCTGAACTTAGGAAAAATATCATCCACGCAATTTCGACTTGAAGTTCTGCAAGTGCGAGCATTATTGCATAATTAGCGTAACAGCTCATGCATCCAAATAGACGATCATTTTGCCTTTAGGATAGGTGAAGGCACCAAAGAGGCAATTCAGATGTTGCGGTTGATAATGAAGACAAGACTAAAGAAAAATCAAGACAAGTTCATAGGATTTGTCGACCTGGAAAAAGCCTTCGACAATGAAAATGGTGCAAGATGTTCAAAATTCTGAGATAAATAGGAGTCAGCTGTAGAGAGAGACGGGTAGTATACAATGTGTACAAGAGCCAAGAGGTAATAATAAGAGTGGTCGACCAAGAACGAAGTGCTTGGATTATAAAGGGTATAAGGTAGGGATGTAGCCTTTCGCCCCTAATGTTCCATCTGCACCTCTAAGAGGCAATTATGGAAATAAAAGAAAGGTTCAGCAGTGGGATTAAAATTCAAGTTGAAAGGATATCAGTGATACGATACGCTGATTGCATTGCTATCTTGAATAAACGCGATGGAGAATCACGCGATCTTCTGAATGGAATGAACAGTCTAAGGAGTATAGAATATGGATTGACAGAAAACCGAAGAGAGACGGAAGTAACAAAAAAATAGCTGTAATGAGAACAGCGCGAATCTTAACATCAATTTAAAAACTAGGTGGACTGATAAGGTATTTAATGAAAAGGTTCTGCGCAGAAAGAGGAAAGGAATATGTGGAAAACACAAGGAGAAGGGACAGTACGATACGACATCTGATCTAAAGGAATGACTTCCATGGTAGCAGAGAGCGTTCTAGAGGACAAATGCTATAGAAGATAACACTGACATACATCCTACAAATAACTGCGGACGCAGTTCGCAAGTACTTCTCTGACATGAAGAGGTTGGCACTGGTGAGGAATCTACGGCGGATCGGTACATACCAGTGACAAGATTGATAACTGAAAAAAAATTAAGCACCAGTTTGATGTTGGATCGATGATAACGCTGAATCCGGGGCTATTAGTGCCTCTCTGACGATTGATTGGTCCTCGCATTCTGTCGTCTCACTAGGTTGACAACTACCTTCTTGAAGCTATGTTCAGCCATGGTTCACCCATTTCGGCCAACATCTCGAATAGTGGAATCGCTCATTTTCAAATATCGAACGATTCGCCACTTACTGCACCTGGCTTCCGTGAGCCCAAATACGCTTTCTCTTTCAAGTGCTGACATCTGAGTATATTATTCATGCGCCTGCCTGCGCGGTATTGTTACTGTATAATAGTTTCTGTATAACTGAGTACACGAATTGAAATTAGTAAATACTATGTCTACAAGTCCTTTGTTTACTACTACCCGGCGATATTGTACTGCAGTGTCACACATTCACCAATCGTCGCCAAATTTTATTATTTTGCATTTTCCGTCGATACTTGTACGAATATCAGTTTCTGATAAATTTTCGTGACTCCTTCGCGATGCATATCTCTTATTTGTCTTAAAATGTATATAACTCGTATACTCAAAAATATCAAGACCCATAAGACATATCCCCCAGCTTCGATTAGAGGCGTCGTCGTCGTAGCACTAACAATTCCTGAGAGAAACCATACAGGTCCTTAAAGCTACAGGAGTCTCAGCTAGGGTTTCCATAATTTCTTTCCAAAAAACCGTGGTAAACGGATATTAGCAATTACACACAGCGTGCTGTCAATAGTAAAGAACGGTTGATCACCGAGTAAAAACTGGTACTTCAGTGGCTTGCTGACGTACTCCCATATTCCTGTCAGTTCACTTGATATTACTGCAAGAACCATCTTGCGTAGTCTATAAGAATGAAGCCGCTCCGAGCTTGACACTCTGCTGCTTCCATGCCACTATCAACATGTATTACTACCATCTTGATAAAAAAAAAACTTGAATATGATTTGTTTTAACTTATTTAATTTCCCATGTCAATGCTCAAATTTTATCTGGTGGGTCACTTGAATTTTCTCCCTCAACGGCCTTATCCGCTAACTTTAATGGTGATTAACTTGCGAACGGCGCAAAATACCGAACTTTTTTGTTGACGGATACGTATCGACGCAACCTACTCTACAGACTGTTTCTGACCATCCAGTACAGTCTGATCATCATAACACATTGAAAGAAGTACCAGACGACATGTCTGTAGTGTTCGTTGTATATATTCCGAAAATTACCTCACTATGGAACATAAATGGAAAAACCGTTGATTTAAACGAAAATAAGTAAGAAAATATTGTGTGATTTCAGGGGTCGCACTTTTTACAAATTCTTTATTCATAAAACATGATACATATGTAATCCACTACCAAAATACATTAGTGAGTCTTAAATTTATATTTGTATTACAAATACTGCAACATAGGTTGTTGTTGCTACAGGTGTATTAGTACTACTACTATTTCCACTATGGGCATTGCTAAGTTTTATTGCTATCTTATGCTACATGTTTCTTTTGTAGTATTCGCATCTGTCATAGTAAACTGGAAATACTGTAATCTAGAAACATCACTTACATATATTGGCTCTTGGGGAAACGGCCGTGATAAGCATAGCAGATTTTTATTCGTACGAAGGAAGTTATTACTTACCATTATTTTGAGCGCGCGAGTAGTTCCCGACTAAAGAAGAACTAAATGGAGGAAGAAGTAAATGGGGGAAGAATGGAGGATAGATCACTGAGCGAGTCAGCGAATTTCACTGTTCCCTGGACTGCGTGCAGCAGGGATGGGTGACAGACCATAAGACTTTACGAGCCATTAAATGACGCCCCGCCGACAGCCATCGCGATGACAAATACTCCGTATTTTCTTCCAAACTGCTCCCCCCGGCGAAGCAGTAATAGCATGTAAAATTAACACATTACGCTTCGGTGCGCAAGGGCTCTATTAGGGGCGAGTTTGGATTATGATGGCGGCGCCAGAATGGGGCGCATTCGTGGGTACCGAATGGGCTACATTATGGTGTGGGGTGTCACCACTTGGATGCATGGATTGCAGGACACGGCAGTATTTTTTCATCAGAAGTGAACTAGGCATTTTCAGGTACTTCAAGCTCCGAGCATTTTTCCTTGCCGCTGGAATTTTCCCAGCTTTTGGAAATCACTTAGGATGAATATGAAGGCAGTCATGCGTTTCGCGCCTTTAAACTGCTGGCTAGAACAACGCAGAGAGGAAGAGCAACTGAAGAGTTACTGATCGCAGAGCAGTCTGATAGCAGAATACGTAACTGTACAACAAAGATCATTTTGAGTTTGCGCTTAGAAATGGAATGAAAATCAAGATGTCATCTTAAGATTTACAGATCTGCAGAAACGATTCACCCTTAAAATATGCGATAACACATTCAGAAAGCACACAATAATGGAGATAATGACAGTGACTAAGGATTAATTCATTATAGCTACAAAAACCAACGGACAAATAAAAATAGACTTGTTCGAATAAAGAACACTACAGGACAGATTTTATTCTATACATCCATGTGTTAATATTTTGAAGGCAGTGGTTGGTGACACATGTGGCACATCATCCACAAACAATTAACCTGATATAAAACCAGAACTAGTATTCTGTTGTTTCTTCTCAAGAGAAAGGTAGAAGACTGAAATATTATTCCATCTACTCCCCGTATCATTTTTAGTCTTTAGGATACCTGAGGATTATTAGTGAATTAATAAGTATTTGGTAATTACAAGCCCTTGCCCTGGTCGCATATTCTCTCTGCTGGCTTAATATTGCCTCACGTTGTTTCATACCTTGAAGTACAATTGTCATATATACATACATGGTACACACAAATGTTAATGGAGCCATTTACGTTTCTGAACTACAGTCAACTAATTACATACCTATTTCACTAGTTGGCCCTAGAGAGTTCCATAAGGATATCTTCGTGAGTACATTAGCGCTTACGACGTCTTCAAAAGCAATTAAATACTCCACAACATTATTTGACGTACTTGTGTTTCATCTGATGCTGTTTATCGATAAGGGATATGGGACGTCGATTATTAATGATGGCTAAGATGTTGCTTGTAACACTACAACACAGTGAATCGCGTATTTTATAATCACTTGATTTCATGATTTTAAAACCACTTTTTGTAATTAAATTTATTTACGAATTTTGCAAGTAATTATCGTTTATGAAACTGTAATATTATGGTAGAAGAACAGTTAAAAACAATTATGTCAAAGCCTTCTAGTAAACACGCTGGCAACGTCAGGGAAATTATTACTGTAAGAATCCCAAAGATTGCCTTTTAATGTAACAATAACATCGTTGGTACGAGCACGTGCAATCGTGATAGTGGAAGCAGAAGAGGCAGATGTGTATCATCTGTGGAGGAATACAGAGGTGAAGTGATGGCGTGCTAATATCAGGTGGAGATTGTTCTGGAGCTGGTTTTGTAGTACGTCGCAAGACAAAATATATAACTGAGCGCGCACGTGTATGGGCACAATAAGTGGTTATAAGAAGATTTCGAAATTAAGTAAGATTACTGTGTGTATTAAATCTGATTGCTAACCAAGAGCAGCCTGTTGGCAAAATTGGGTACCAATAAAAGGATTATGTCGCACCAGAAGTAATTCGTCGGAAAGTAATGTGAATATTGTTATATTGTAGTTGAGTGCAAAGCTTGTCAGCAGTTAATTTTTTTGAACATTATAGTCTTGTTTAGTCAAATGGTAAACTAAGGAGTGAAGCTAACTGATCCAAATCATTAACCACCAGCAGGGTCCCAACCCTTCACCAAAACTTCCCAGGAAGCAACAAGTGAAAGAAAAAACTAAATGAAAATGAGTCCTATTAATTATATGGTTAGCTTTAGTTCAAATAGTTACTGGAATCAGAGACTGTAGTAGTTACAGTTTATCATACAGTGTTGCACTACTATTGCAGGAAATCAGTGAAACCAAGGAAATCAGGGAAGCCGAGAAGCTCGTACGCTAACGCACAAATAAACTGCGAACATTATCCTACACTATGAATTCGATATATGACCTATTGGGTATTAAACGATGATGAACCCATCTGTTACAGCTCTGACCGCGAAGCCAACACGGGCACCCAGCAGCAGCCACGAAGCGACACCACCGCACAATATCAAAAGCATCTGCCTGCATGATACCCACCACCTTCAGATACCCACTACCTTCAGAGCCTATCCTTGCATGACATGTCGCATGCAGCTACAAAACCGCTACTGCTCTTACTACCCGACCCAACCACCGAGAGGTTGTTTTCCACTTGGCTAATGCCTTGGCACTTCTTTTCCTCTGGCCTTCAAACCGCTACCCTTCGTTTATCTTTTGACCCAATCTGTCTCCAGATGAGTGTGTATTAATGATTAACCGTAACACCGCATTATTCACGTCCTGCGAGACCTCGCTTAGTGAAAACTAAGGAATATAGTATCACCCAACCCCTACCCTGTCTCACAGTTTGTTGCTAATAGTCATATGTGTTGCAGGTTCAGTTCCTGTTACGTATATTTTGGGCATGTCGGACGGATGTTATGGGGTGTCATCCCTTATTATCTGAGCAACCAGGGGCTAAACAACTTACAGAGCTCTGCTATGAGAGATTGAGTGAGTGCACGCCACTTGATTTGAACATCTTAGTGCTACAGAGGATTCTCCCAATAAACAATTTACAGAACGTTGCGTCCCGTATTTTTTGAACGACACAGCACTGTAAGTGCAACTTGGTGAAGACAGTTGACGGCCATCGGCTCACAACAGTCGCACAGACTGGTGCGTGCGATTGTCTTCATAGCGGCGCGCGTGCGTGTGTGTGTGTGTGTGTGTGTGTGTGTGTGTGTGTGTGTGGTAGGGGGGAAGGCAGTTATTCGAGACGGATATCAAGGCCACCGCCAGCACAATGTATTGAACAAGTATTGTGGCGTAGTTGCATTCACTGCAGGCCCCGCGGTTTTCCCACTCCCCGTCTTCTAGCAGCAGTTCTGCGTCGCGTAGAAAATAGCGGGCCCGGCGTCGTTTGTCGTGTCCTCGAGTGACAAAGTAGTGAAGGTGTTTACCAGAGTAACTCAATGTGTAGAGAATTAGACCAACTGGTTCTGTACACTATGTTGCAGTGAAGCAACAGTAGCAAGTCATGTAAAGTACATGTGAAAAATGGGTACAAAATGTGCTAAAAACGAAAAGAGAGTTTCAGTGCCGGGAAAGATGGAGTGTTAACTTACGCGGTGTCTGTCATACTTGCGCACGGGACATGATGAAGCCAGGCTTTAAAAATATAGCGAAGAAACACGTGGTTAGGAAACAAATAGACAAAATTATCAGCTGGAGAAATAAGTAATCTCCAACGAAATATTATTAACGCAGGCAATCGTTCATTGATAAAAGACAATATTTTGTAGTTCATTTGTTTATATATTATTGTTTGCATTATGATTATCTACAGTTCCCGCTAATAACAGTTTCAGTTAAGCTTGTATATAACGATTATTATAATACATTATATTAAAGCTTTGAAACGAAATTATAAATAGAGCGTTATTGTCAGTATCTAACAAGGGAAAGTCCAATGATGTTTACCTCTGCACGCCGAGGTGGCCGAGCGGTTCTAGGCGCTACAGTCTCGAACCGTGTGACCACTATGGTCGCAGGTTCGAATCCTGCGTAGGGCATGGATGTGTGTTCTGTCCTTAGGTTAGTTAGCCTTCAGAAGTTCTAAGCTCTAGGGGACTGATGACCTCAGAAGTTAAGTCCCATAGTGCTCAGAGCCATTTGAACCATTTGTTTACGTCCTTCGACACCCCACTTGTGACGCAACCACAACTGCTAATGGCAACAGGGGGGCGGAACCCCATCTATAGTAATACATAGTAAAGCAAAATCGTAGTCCAAGGAACGGGTCTTAAACACAGTTACGTACGTGAATGATCATCCGCAGTATAATAAAAATTATGAACAGCAGCAATATGACAGTGAAGTGCATGAGAAAAACTACTGATGTTCAATGGAAATCCGGTGTTTTCGCGTTTCAAGGATGTCCATGACAGTAATCTGCTACGTTATGCACATCAAACTGTGCGCGACATAGATTACAGTGATCTCAAGGGAAGCAGTGGATGGCTGCATAACTTCAAACAGTGTTCCAGAACTGGAAGACGTAAATTAACGAAATTTCAAACCAAGCGATAACATGACAATGCAAAGTAAACTGCAGAATCGCCAGGAAAATTTTTAGATGAGATAAATAAAATTATGCTATTGTTCAATAAGGAATTTGTTTGAAACTCATACCAAAAGGGATTCGAAGAGAAAATGCATATAAAACGAACGCTGGAAATTAGAGGTACCAAAGGAATTGTATCAAGCTCAACTAACATCAGTACCTTAACGCATTCTGTTAACCTGGGTGATTGATTCAAAATGAAATTTTCACTCGGCAGCAGAGTGTGCGCTGATACGAAACATCCCGGCAAATTAAAACTTTATGCCGGAGCAATACTCGAATTCGCGACCTTTGCCTTTCGCGGGTGAGTGCTCTGCCAGGATGTTTCATATTAGCCCACACTCCGCTGCAGAGTGAAAATTTCGTTCTGGAGACATCCCCCAGGCTGTGGCTAAGCCATGTCTCCGCAATATCTCTTCCACGAGGAGTGCTGGTTCTGCAAGGTTCGCAGGAGAGCTTTGGTAGGTAGAGAAGTTTGGTAGGTAGGAGACGACGTACTGGCGGAATTCAAGCTGTGAGGACGGGGCGTGAGTCGTGCTTGGGTAGCTCAGACGGTACAGCACTTGCCTACGAAAGGCAATAGTCCCGAGTTCGAGTCTCCGTCCGGCACACAGTTTTAATCTGCTTGGGTGATTTGGAAAGTTACCTATTGTGCAGCTAGAAGTCCGTCCCCTACGATTCTCTCTCATGTACGTGATCTGACAGGGGCGGTAGGGAATATTTGTGTCACAGCAAGCAAAAGTGGGTAAATGGGCGAAAGAGAACTACTACTACGGTATGAGCATTGCTTTTAACCAATAGCCGGCCAGAACATCTTGCTATTACTTGATTCCTGTTCTGTGAATGAAATTCATACTGCTTTAGAACAAACTGTCCCTTCCGAAAAGTTTGTGACATTGCAGTTCATACCATCTGAAACCACTGGACGAATTCAACCTCTGGATACTTCTTTCTTCTGTGTCTGTAAAACGTATTACCGTACTTTCTTCGGCAGCGCCTTAAAGAGAAACCAGTTTCACAATTAGGTCTGCGATAGATTTCTGACATTGGTGGCATGCCATCACATTCCCTCAGTTCTCATCACCCCATTACACCAATATATTTCTGAATGCATTCTTTAAGAGTGGATACCTAGCCGAATGTCCTGCGCTAATGGAAGATTCCAAGGATTTCGTATTCGATCTTCATGGTATGAACGTTTGTGATAACTGTGACACACCATTCTCATTCGGTGTCCATGGTGCAAGTGATTGTTTTGAACACTTCTTAAATGTCGACGATGTCTGTTTTGTGCAATGTAATACATACATCCAGTAAATGGTTGATCTCTGCACGTCTTGGACCACACTCATTTTCTGTCTCCCTCATGATGCAGTTAACACAACTATCAAATGAGCATTACTAAATTTGAAAATGTGATCTTAAACTCAAGGGGTTCCTTCTAAGTTACGGTATTAAGAAGAACTATAAGCAAACTGATTTCACAACATGTGCTTCATTTAACAGTGCTATCCACTATGATGGAAAAACGATACAAATGTTACGATGTCACTCGTTTCTGCCAATGTTTGGGGGATATTTTACTCAACGTAAGGGAAATATCTCTCAGAGGTTTTAGTCGTGAGACTGCTCTGCGCTGAAGTTTTCTCAGTAGTGTGTGTACAACACTCTTTGACTCCCAGTGATTCCACGCCATCAAAAACGTGTTTTTTCCTAAGGAACGTACTCGGAAAATGTACTACAGGACTGCCAGTAGTTTAGTCGCTTAAACGGATGTCATTCTCCGTTGTACAACACAGTTATGTTATTAGCTAGGTGGCTAATGGAAAGCCCACAGTCATATTATTTTCTCAGTAGTTGTTTCACTGAAGACAGCTCTGAATGGTTATGCTCTAATGTGCTTTCTCAATCTCCTGTGATGGTGATTAGTTTGGAGAAAATGAAAAGGGGTAGGGACTTGTTGCCCTAGTGAAATGTTTATGTACAGTATAGGGGATAAGGAGTGCCTCTCACTTCATATGACGGGGACAATCCAGAGAAATCGTTCCTCTCTGAGCTTCAAGCGTTTGAATAGGAAACCTATCATTGTACATAAACCATCGATTTATGGAAGAAGTCTACTGTATTATTAATAAAATTTTCTCGGGCTTCCAGCGGTGTCAAGTGGTTAAAATCCCACGGGCTTTCGACCGAGACACCGTAATTGTCAAATGGTAAGACTGACTGCTGCGTCGCTGTGTCCATAGCCAACCTTTTTATGGAAAAATCTGACGACTTTGCCTTGGACACGGCTCCAGCTAAGCCACGTTACTTTTATCGTTTCGTCGATGACACTTTTATCATCTGGCCTCATGGTCATGAAAAACTTGGAGAATTTTTAGAATACCTGTACAGCATTCACGGCCACATCAAGTTTACTATGGAAGTCGAGACAGATGGTGCGTTGCCCTTCCTTGACGTCCTCGTTCGACGGAAAACCAATGGGAACGTCAGCCACAGTGTCCACAGGAAACCGACACACGCTCTCAGTCACCACTATCCAGCACAAAAATGTGGCGTTCCGAATACCCTCGTCCATCGTGCTAAAGTCGTCTCAGACGCAGAAAGTTTGCCTCTAGAACTGAGCCACATCTGAAAAGTCTTCCGGGAAAGCGGGTACATCAACGGACAGGCGTCACAGGCTATATCTGATGTGACACTCAAGAAACACACCAACAGAGAAGAGAACACCACCGAAGGAGCCGAAGGAGAAAGCAGAAAACTTGTGTCTTTACCTTGCTGTGGTACAGTGCCTTTAAAGATTAGCTGGCTCCTGAAGAGATATATCATTTCATCGGTGTTCAGGTCCCCAGCAAAAATTCGTCAGCTCATGAGGACCGTTAAGGACGATCTAGTGCTTAGAACGCTTGGAGTGTACAAGATACCATGTCAGTGTGGCTGTTACTACGTCGGCCAAACAAACTGTGGAGCAACGACGGACGCAACACGGGAGGTGCTTACGCCTATGCTATCCGAAAAATCAGCCGTGGCAGATCAGGCCTCAGAAAATGGACACCGAATTCTAGTCGACGAAACATCTGTTATTATGAAGACGAAGAGATTTTGGGATAGCGTCATCAAAGAAGCTATTGAAATAAAAACCTCTGAAGACACCATCAACACGGACGGGGGTTTGCAGCTCAGCACAGCCTGGAAACCGGCTATCGAGATGTCACAATGGGCGCGACGGACGCGGAATGAAAACATTACCATATATGTTGAGGAAGAAAGCACTAGTGATGTCACAGCCAGCAGTGCGGCCATATAACGACGTAGGCAAGCAACGCTCGACAGTGTAAACTGGTGCAAAATAGGATAAAGTGTCAGAAAAAATGAGAGTAACCCATAGAAAGAGAAAGGTAATATACAATAAGTAGAAGAACTAAGTAAAATAAAATTTGAATGTAAGATCCAATTAAAGAGTGTATGAGAGAGGGAAGCAGTCTCTCAGACATCCTGTTCAGCTTGTACTTCGCAGTAGCAATGATAGACATGGAAGAAAGGTTAATGCCTCTAATTAAAATTAAGATTATAAGATTCGCTGGTGACATTGCGACATCATGTGAAAATGAGGAAGAATGGCTGGATCTGTTGAATAGAACGAAAAATATAACCAGAACTCACAATCGATTGATAGTAAACCAAAGAAAGATAAATGTAACGAGGAAAAGAAGAAATAAGATTAGCTATGAATTTAAGATCAAAATGGTACGACTATATAGAGCAAGCTCAGGAATTATGCTACGGTGCAATCAAAATAACACAAGATCTAATGAAGCAGGGAGAACATAAAAAGTAGACTAGCACAGGCAAAGAGGGCACAATGCAGAAAAGAAGTTTACTAGTGTCAAACATAGGCCTCAGCGTGAGGCAGAAATTTCTGTACGTTCGGAACTCGGCGTTGTATGGTAGTGAATCATGGGGTGACAAAATCGGTACAGAAGGGAATCGAAGAATTTGAAATGTGATGCTAAAGAAGGAAGTTGAAAATTAGATCGAGGTATGAGTCCCGAAGAGATTCCCTGGATAAATGGCTATATGAGAAGTGCGACGAAAACACTGACAGCAAGAAAGAAAAGTTTCGTAGGATATCTTTCGTAATAGAACGGCAGAGGATGAAAACTGTCGGAAAGACAGGGATTGGAGTATATCCACGTAGTAATTGAGGATATTGGGTGATACTCTGAGATGAAAATGGTGGTACAAGAGAGGATTCGATATGAATGCGTTTAGAGGACCTGAAAATAATATAATGTCAGTTCCGAAAGTTGCAGATGTGGCTGTTTCCCTTCCCATCTCTCCACTCTACAGGGGACGTTGTGCACCAGGCTGTGGGAGATGCTGCCGGCCGCCAATCGATCAACAGCGTCTGTACGTAACACACGAAAGAGTGCTCATTGTGTTAAACTGTTTACATAGGGTGGTGTATCAGCAACGAGTTAT
The DNA here is from genome assembly GCF_023897955.1 of Schistocerca gregaria. NCBI lineage: Eukaryota > Metazoa > Arthropoda > Insecta > Orthoptera > Acrididae > Schistocerca > Schistocerca gregaria. Next base: position 337,425,122 of record NC_064927.1, read on the forward strand.
GAATATTGTAAAGGAAGAATCCTGGACTCATGGGCTGAAATGTTTACTTAATGACGTTTTTACTAGCAAGAGCTGAATTGTTTAAATAATAAGGAAAGATACCACCCATAGACTTACCATCCCTGATCCTGTCAAGGATCGAACCCACAGTGCACTTGGGCTATTAGTAACTACTTTGTGTGCAAGGAGAAAAGAGGTAGTTTCACACTAATGGCGCAGACATAGATAGATCCTATCTAGCGAATGAAACGTGTTATTTCCAGGATATTCTTCATTTTTTGCATCATTGCTCACTCCATGTGGTGTTACATGAAGGTATGACAAACGGCATAGCACCACTCTCTTCACCTTTGTAAGAGATTTGTTCAGGCAATTTCTGCGACGAAATTCGATTCAATTTCTGTCCTCATGAAGCCAACTTTAAATTACTTTTATCATACTTCTGTGATTTATTTGTCCTTCAATATGCACGTTTCGTTTCTGTTATCTGTTCACTTGTTTAGCACAAGTCTTCCAAACGTGTGTAACCCAAGAATATTTGTGTATGATTTAAAGACGATACATCATTTTGCAGCTTCATGTTAGTTGGCAGTGCTTACTTTGCGACATCACCGTTTATTCCAGGCACGAACTTCGTAATTGTACTGGAAAGGGGCATAAAATAGGTGAATATTTATATTTACATGTAGATATATCTTAGAGCATCATTAATGTCTAAAATGATATAAAAATTGATGGTACAAATTTAAAAAGGTAGATGAATTTATTATGACTGGATATAGAAGGAGAGGAATGGCTTTACTGATATGGAACAATGCGACAAATATCAGTGAAGAACAAATTCTCCTAAGACGGACCCCAAGTCTCTCGGCAGTGCGTACCCTTAATTTCTAGTGGCATCTAACAGAGCTACTGCTTTAGGCCTTGCAACATTGCACCGGACCATACATGTCACCAGCTTTACTTGTTGCTTGAAAGATCAAAGTTAGATAGTTATAGTTTCCTAGTTAAATATGTTTTTTAAGTCTACCACATTCCTCATGATTACAAATGAATGTTGGCAGATACCTCATTCAGCCTCTTCAGAGAAGGGAGGAAACAGAAAACGCTATTGGGTTCTATTTCCAATGAAGTGATACGACCGATTTACTCATCATGGTGAAGGAGTAAACTTCATAGGCGACTGACGTAACCGGCGACCAAAACATTGGTTGTAGATAAATGGAACAAATAAGTAAGGTTCAAATGGTTCTGAGCGCTATGGGAGGTCATCAGTTCCATAGAACTTAGAACTACCTAAACGTAGCTAACCTAAGAACATCATACACATCCATGCCCGAGGCCGAATTAGGACCAGCGACCGTAGTGGTCGCACGGTTCCAGACTGAAGCGCCTAGAACAACTCGGCCACAACGGCCGTCAATAAGTAAGAGAGCGTTGAATTGTTACATTGAGGTGATCACGATAAAGAGGACTAAATGGCCAGTGTGCAGGTACCTGATGCTTCCTTTTGGTTACTGTCAACACCAAGAAATTGAAGAATTACGTTACCCCATGTACCAGCACTGTGTGTTAGTACAGGAGATTCCAAGTCAGCGTTGTGTCACGTTTGTAATAAAATTATGTTTACGTGAATTATACGCCGTGTTAGTTTTTGAATACGACTTGAGGATTGGAAGTGGATTACCATATAAAAAATAGGGTGCTGTTCAGAAAAACATACTGCTGTCCATATCTTCTTAACAAACAGGGTTACAATGAATGATACGAGGAGCATTTCATACGTAATGCAACACATTTTCTTTTCTAGACCAGTTTACGGTGAAAAAACGTGACATCCTTTTTGGTCATCTTGGAATATTCTCCCTTCAGCTCCTCTAGTTTAATGAAGTTCCGGTAGTTGGCAGCGCTATACGTAGCCTTCGGGAAGGTGTCTGTAATGGAGATGCGTTCCAAACAAAGAGATGTCACTGATTTTTCATTTGGCGGAAAACCAGAGCATTGTAGATATACATAGAAGCTTGCAGAATGTCTACGCAGACCTGGCAGTGAACTATAGCACTCTGAATCGTTGGGTGAGTCGTCTGTCATCACCGCAACAAGGTGGGGCCACGATCTCCCGCTTGCCGGCAGGCCGCACACAGTTGTGACTCTTGAAATATTCAAACGTGCGGACACTCTCATTCGAGGTGCTGGGTGAGTTACAATCAGATACCTCGCTGCTCAGATTGACGTCTCTGTTGGTAGTGCTGATAGACTGGTCCACCAGGTAGGGTCCTCAAAGGTTTGTGCCCGCTGCGTTCCTCGCCACCTAGCAGAAGGCCATAAAGAATAAGGAAAGGTCATCAGCGAAGAATGGCTTGTGAGTTTAGATACTGATCATGACAATTTTCTGTCGAACACAGACACAGACGATGAAACATGGATTCATTCCGTTGCACCGCAAACAAACGGCAATGCATGACGTGTCGGCACACGCTCGGCCGGTAGAGTCATGTAGTCGTCTTCTGAGACTCTGAAGTGGTTATTCTACTTGATGTCCTCCCTCGCGGTGCAAAAATCACTGGACTGTATTGTGCTACCTCTAGGAAATGGAAGAAACTGCAGTGTGTTCGTAGCCAGAAAAAAATGGCTAAAATGGAAACGGACGTCCCTTTCTCCATGACCACGCAAGGTCTCACACAAGCCCAAGCACCCACGAGGAGTTCACAAAACTTGGTTGGCCTGTTGTTTCTCATCCTCGGTCCTTTGTGACCGAGCGGTTCTAGGCGCTTCAGTCTGGAACTGCTCAACCGCTACGGTCACAGGTTCGAATCTTTCCTCGGGCATGGTTGTGGGTGATGTAATTAGGGTAGTTAGGTTTAAGTAGTTCAAAGTTCTAGGGGACTGATGAAAAAAAATGTTCAAATGTGTGTGAAATCTTATGGGACTTAACTGCTAAGGTCATCAGTCCCTAAGCTTACACACTGTCCTAAGAACAAACACACACACCCATGCCCGAGGGACTCGAACCTCCACCGGTATCAACCGCACAGTCCATGACTGCAGCGCCTTAGACCGCTCGGGTAATCCTGCGCCGCAGGGATTGATTACCTCAGATGTTAAGTCCCATAGTGCTCAGAGCCATCTGAACCATTTGTTCCTCATCCACTTTGCAGGTCAAAATATCGTACAGTAGGGCTTACATTTGTTTGGTCCTATGAAGGACACACTCCGTGGGACGCATTACGTGGATGATCTGGAGATTACCGATGCAGCAAGACGTTGGCTCCGACTTCTAGCAGTAGAATGACACCAAGCGGACGTTCAGGTTCTCGCAGTAAGGTGGCGTAAGTCCGTCGCATTGAACGGAGGCCATGGTGAAAATCTGGTTTTTATTGCCAAAGACTTGAAGAATAATACGATGCATTGCAATCCCGAATAGAACCAGTTACTTTGAGAAAAAAACTGTGGTGCATTACTTGTTGAATGAACCTCGTACCTGGGCAGGTTAACGTCCTTCCGGTGTCTAACCAATATTTCCTTCGTAACTTATTTATCTAGCTGCGGGACCAAAAGTTATTTGGGGCAGTTCAGACACCACTTATATGTCAACGCTTAAGCAATCCAGCAAGCTGTAACGGTGCTATATCCTTCGCAGTAAAAGCCGTTCGCATAATTAAGGACAAACAAAAGTTCATCAGCCAACAGCTCTGCCGTCGAGGACGCTAAAGTCGAATATTTAGGTGGTACTATAGTAACAGAAGTTCTGTTGTTGGATGAAACTTTTAGCATTATCATTTGACACCCAGGGTAGTTGATCCGGCGACAATTGCCGATAAACATTGCACTTGGTTGCAAACACGAAGATACCCCATTCCTGTGCAGCACAACTTGCTACCATTCGTCTGTGGGCAAAGAAGACCTGTCAAGACCTAGTCAGCGTAAATTCAGTTCTACATGACAGAAAAATTACTGTGAAATATGATCGACGCGGTCATCTGTTCCTGATATCCGAACACATTGTGACACCGTGGTGACGCTATAGACTTTCAGGGATGATGCAGAACGCTAATTGTATCATTCTGATCTAAGGAAGCCTGGTCCGGAAGCGACAGAGTCAACATTTATAAGTGAATGTGTCTAGGCACCTATAACTGTGGAATAGAGATACCGGTACTACTGTTGCTAAGATTGTAGGGTAAGCAATTTCCAAAGGGTGCAGAATCGACGGAAACAAGAAAAACATGTCTAGTAATCAAGGCCGCTAACACTCATATATTAAGAGCTCTGAGCACTTGTTCATCCTCGCTACTGTGAAACATTTCTATTGCGCGTGGAATATTTGTAATGATACATGATGAAAACAAACCTGACATCCTCCAAACATTCGACAAAATGTAGAAGAATATTTAATTCATCTGGGAGTAGGAAATAAATAATACCATTAACTTCCTTGGTTTAACCCTCTGCAAGCAAGATAACAAATATTTCTTACAAATTTAAGGGGGAAGAAATACCAAAGATATAGAAGTAAATGAATTCTCCCTCCTCCCACCCCCCCTCCCGGAACATGCACAAACCTGTAGCGTGTTGATTAATGATTCGTGCAGGACTTAAAATCCAACTGAGAAATGAGAACCTCTAGAATGAAATAAAAATCATAAAATAGATGGCTAGTGCTAATGTTTAAAAATCCATACTAACAGACGATTCAGTCAAAAGTTAAACGAACAAAATAACATTCAATAAAAAGGGAAATACACTAACAACATCCTTCCACGTCTACGGTAATATCTCCCAAAAAACTGCGAATATCTTGAAGCGACACAAAATTCCAAGCAAACAATAAAAATTGTCATAGTGTATCTCATAACCTAAAAAACAGTCAAACTTTCATTCTCTAGCATATATAAAACCGTATGTATTAAATGCTCAGTTCAGTACATATGTCAAGCGGACCGTAATTTCTACACCATGTTCAAAGAACACATCAACGCCTAGCGATATAACACACCACAAAAATCAACAATTCTCTTCCATATAAACGATACAAGACTTCCATTTGACTATGTAGAAAGCAAGTTTAAGATGAAACTCTCTGGCAGATTAAAACTATGTGAGGGACCGAGAGTCCAACTCGGAACCTTTGCCTTTCGCGGGCAAGTGCTCTACCAACTTTTTTATAGCATTTTGTTAGTTATTGTTGCTTCTGTTTGTTCGGGGTGGACGTCCCAGGACGCTTGTTCAAGGTCATCTTTGACCCATTAAATCAGTTTTTTGTTGCAGAGGGCAACTCTCTGACGGAATCCAACTGAGCTACCCAAGCTTCTTCTGTGAAGTTTGGAAGGTAGGAGACAAGATATTGACGAAGCTGTGAGGACGGTTCGTGAACCCTTCCTTTGGTACCTCAGTTGGTAGAGCACGAGCCCACGAAAGGTAAACGTCCCGAGTTCGAGTTTCGGCCCGGCACACGGTTTCAATCGGTAAGGAAGTTTCTTATCAGCTCTCACTCCACTGCAAAGTGAAAATTTCATTCTGCAAGTTTAAGATGCTACGCACACTAGTCACTGGACATCGGACGTCCTGCATGGAGAAACAGAAGCTGACCGCTGTGGTCGAGCGGTTCTAGGCGCTTCAGTCATGAGCCCCGTTGCTGCTACTGCCGCAGGTTCGAATCCAGCCTCAGGCATGGATGTGTGTGATGTCCTTCGGTTAGTTAGGTTTACGTAATTCTAGGGGACTGATGACCTCAGATGTTAAGTCCCATGGTGTTTAGAGCTATTTTAACCATTTGAGAAGTAGAAATTTGCATCCTAGAAGGAAACTAGAACATCTCCTTAACGATCACAGTGAAACAGACTGAAACAACTTTTTCAATAGCTTTGATGGTTGAAATGGTTCAGATTGCTCTGAGTACTATAAGACTTAACTTCTGAGGTCATCAGTCCCCTAGAACGTAGAACTACTTTAACCTATCTAACCTAAGAACATCACACACATCTATGCCGAAGGCAGGATTCGAACCTAGCAGTCGCGCGGTTCCAGAGTGTGGCACCTAGAAGCGCGCTGCCATCCCGGCCGGCAAAAGCTTTGACAAACTACTTAATGCACCCTCACAATTTACAATTTTATTGCACAGCACTCAATGTTGCCTCTCTCACTTATTTCTTATTAAATTCATCGTACAATATATAGGCAGAATGCAAGTATTTGATAAGTAAGTAAAGTAATAATTGAATTGTGGACATGTACATATTCTTCTGCAACCTATTAATATTTTGAAGGTAAAAGTAAAACATATTTATGTGTATATAATCTCCTAATACTATAAATGAATTGCGCAGATATCAATATTCTGATGTAGCCGATTCATATTTTTAAAATAAAAGTAAAACACATTTAGGTAATAACAATTTAATCTTTTATCTGTGTATCAAATGTAAGCAAGTATAACTGTAAATTGTACAACAACTTTAGTGTAACAGCGCAAAATTAATTTACGGGGGAGAGGACATACAACAGTTAGCAGTATACAAACTTTTTACGAGCCTACCGCACTTTTAAATACAAATCACTGTCAGAAATTCATGGCGTTTAGCCTTAATAATTCCTTTTCTAATAAACAATTTTAATCATCAACAAAAGGCGGAACACAACATGCATTGCTTTTAATCTGCTGCTGTGAAAAGTAATCTCTACCAACACCAACTATGTAAATAAACCATGCTGCAACTGAAGATGATGGTGGGAACCATCGAAATGCGCAGCATGCAAAAGAAATGACTGACTTGGAGAATTGTTTTAACTGTATTTATCAACAGCCGCAGCCTTCTTAATGTCGTCCTTTATGGGCGAAAATTCATTTCAATCATATTTAACTTTTCGGTATCAACGGAAACTACTTCGAAAAAAGAAATGCCGCTAAGTTGTGTGTCAACCGTTTGCGTTTAAATAAATTAAATGTGAATCCAGTTACTGAATATAAGATCGGCCTGTTATGCGAATCACTGTTTTTTTATGTGACCCAAACTTGTAACAGCATTTCTATGCTATCATCTGTGGATTTTCTTTATTCTAATCTGTTGAATGTGAACATATTTTAAGTAATAATTAATCTACGAAATTAAGTCAAATACTGCCAGTATATGATAATTATAAATTTTCCTGCATAAGCATATAATGTAAATTATGGTAATAACAAAAACAAACAAAAACTGCTCTTTCGGCCTAGTTTTCGTTGATTAGTTATCACTTGAATAAAGGAAACCCCTCTGATGAAGGCATATTTTGCTGGAACATGTTTAGGTCACATGAAAACATAGTGTTTCGCGTAATAGGTGGACCTTATGTCCAATAATTTTAACCGGAAACGCGGCAAATGCAAGAGAAACTAGTGAAAATGATTGTAACTAGCCTGATTTTTCAGCTTTATAGACTGTGTTAATATTGCTGACAGCGGTCTGCGCCCTCGGCAAAAGATTCTGTGGTTGAACGTACTAGTAGTTAGCGATTGTATAGTGAAGTGTATGGACATATGTGTGTTTTAGTGGAGACTCTGTGTTGGTAGGACATGCACTGTAAATGAGAGGAAATGATATGTTTATAAGAAAATATGCAAGGAAATGTACGATGATGGATGTTTGATTGATAATAATGGTTGGGCAGTGAACGTACTGACAACTATATAATTTTTGGAACTGGAAGTAATTCAGGCTCGTTCCTTTGTGTTAATGTTGTCCATGTATAACAGTCAGACTGCGATGGGCTTGTATATTGTAGGTAATAAATGAATAGGTTAAGTTTGAGTTATCTTTGTCAGGGAAAATTCTGTAGGTCAGTGTTTAATAAAAATAATTAAAGAGGTGGTTCCATGATTAATACTTGTGTAATGCCTGTAATCTTGTTTTTGAAGCACCACTGCCTTCAGACCCACTGAATCAGTCACATAAAATTATAGAAACTTGCACCCTCTTGTTCAAATTTCTTCATGCGTCCTTGTTTTCCGCTCAGTTTTCCGTTTCTGTACAACATGGCTGGATGAACACTGTTAGTACATTATGGCACAGAGTGCAAACAAGGAGATGAACCCGTGACGTAGTGAAGTCTCCAACACCCTGGGAACGAATGCAGTGCCTCCCCAGCTCTCGCCCTCTGGTCCAGCGGTGCTGTCACAAAACTCCATTCTCGCGTCGGTGTTGATCTTGTACCCGGGAGAAGGCGAGGGGAAAAAGTTGTCTCCAGCCGTCCCTCATCGCGCTCCTGTTCCGGCGTAGCCTGCAGGCAACTTTTATCGCTTTCCGGAGAAATATCCTTCCTTATCCCGCGTCCCCGCGGCCTTAATACATCCCACGCTTAAAATATTGTCCGGCACAGCCCGCACGCAAAGGACCTCTTTAGCTCCCAAAATCGCCGGCCGGCGCAGTAAATTTCGTTAGTAGCCCAAGCTGGCCGTTCATTTTGCCCCTAACTGCCAGCTCGATAGTAGGCGCATTAGACAAATTATTCCCAGTGTGTTAAATTCCAAGCGGCAGTCTCTCCGTTTCCCTTTTCGTGTCTGTTCTCTCTCTCTCTCTCTCTCTCTCTCTCTCTCTCTCTCTCTCTCCACGTCTCCCTCTTATTCTTTACTATGGCTCCTTGCTTCGCAATAACGGGCCCTAATTGTGTAGTATAAATCCTGTCTGGCCTCATAAACTTTTTGATGATCGTGAGTTTAGTCTGCGCGAGCTGCCCGTTTTACGACAAAAGTGCCGTGTAGGGTTTACTTGGCAACTTAGCTCCCGTGAACCAGCAAGTTAAACGGTTGACGGCATCGCGCTCACCTATGACTGACGTCTTATTCAACAAAACATCCTCGCACTAGACGGTAAATATGCTTCATAGTACCTACTGCGAATGCACATACACAGATGACAGTCGCATGTATCTTTATCCATTAATGTTCTGATTGAAAAATGTAACTAAACATACAAGAAAAAAAATCCTTAGGACATTTAGCAGTAGAATTTGGTAAGAGTGTTGTGCTCACTCTGAAATTACAATCTTACGAATCGAAGGTGTTATATTGTAAGTCACTGTCTGCGCAGTAACTCTGCTTTATGAGCCAAACATATCACACCTCGATGGAGTCAATCTCGTACACTCATTATTAATGCATAAATGTCGGCAGTTAACCCGAGTTATATCACCAGTAACTCGTTTTTGAGTAAATGCAGAGAAAACGAGTTCGTAAACTGTTAGAGTCATGAAGGCTGCCTAAATTATATCCCAGGTAACAGTATTTTGAATAAATGGAGTGAAAAGACGTTCGTAAACTGCGAGATTTGGGAAATATTTACACCAACGGCTAGTTACCTTTCTAAAGAGCAGCCGTAAGCTTATTCTTGCGTCAGCTGAAATCAGTTTTTATTTTCAAAATTTGGAACGAATGTTTTGCGCCACATTACTTTCAAATGACCATATGCACTGTTCGAAATTCAAAGAAAAATAGGAGTTTATAAAGATAGATAAAACACAAAATGTATAAGAACCAGAAAGGAACATTAAGGGGTGATACTCATGAAATACACACTCGTTAAAAAATCGCACCTAATCCACTGGTTTCAAGATACGGCAATGAAAGTTTATATCATATTTTACCCTAAATTATGTTTTTTTGGATTATATATATTTAACTTTCTTACGGAATTTAAAAATTTTAATTTCCCTCGATAATATACATACATTTTTCTCTGAAACTACTAAAACAAAATTTTTCTCTGTTTACTCTCTTCGAATGTAGCTAGCTTCTTTTATGAGGGTTTTGAACGTGTCGAATATAAGAATTTTAACACTTTTTAATTATAATTCTGTAAGTATAACACAAAATTCTAAAAACTATGCCTCACATCTCAACTTACATTAATAATTTCAAAATTTGCTTTTCATACAACAAAAAATTGTACCAAATATCACAAACGGATCCTTCACAGATACTGAGCAAAATGTAAATAGACTTTAAAAAACACAACTTCTATGAAATTAATTTTAATCTTCAACCTAAACTTTTTTCTAGTTTCACCTCATCAGAAGGCCCCATATTTGTACTCAGGGTCCTGTTTCTCTTTAAAAATATTATTGTGGTATCTTGTGTTCTGCCTCATTTCTTTCACCAAGTCTTCAACTGACTTTTCAACTGTAGAGAGGCGCTGTAAATCAATTCTCCTTGCGATTTCTTGAGTGAAATTTCCAATCTTAAAGCCCATTCCCTCTCATACCTTCTATCTCCCTACATTCCCGCCATTAGATACAAAAAATGCATCACGACCTGCACTTTCTGCAAATCATATCAGATGAAAATGTGGTTTTAAGGCATCCATACAAGCGAATTTAGAGACTTTTGTATTCTGGGTTTTGCCATGAACATACATTTTTAGAAGTTCTGGACCGGCCAGAAACCTGAAAGTAGCCTTGACAGCATCGAGGAAACTATTTGGAAGCCTCTTTTTGTGAATGTAAGGCTCGTTATCGCTCTAAGCCTGTTGATGTAGAAATGCTGCTTCAAAACTCTGACCTGACAGGAAGGTCACGTCATGCGATTAGTTATTTGTCAGGCACTTCGGATTCGATTTCATTATTGAAACATTGGGAACTTCTTGGCCGTTACTTCTACCAATAAGTAAAAAATAAACTGAAAATTGAACTTTCGGTCTCTTTCATGAATGCCCCCCCCACCCCCTACCTCCACCACTACCCCTTAGGAATGGATGACCAAGAACGAAACACTTAGAACAAAAAGATTGTAAGACAGCGTTGTAGTCTTTCCGTCAACTATTCGATTTATACATTAAAGCAGCACTGACAAAAATAATAGAAAGACTGAGGAGTAGGTTAAAATTCAGGGTGAAAGGATGGCAATGATAAGATTCACTCATGACACTGCTATCCGCCGTGAAAGTGAAGATGAATTTAAAAAAAAAAAAGTTCAAATGAGTCTGAGCTCTATGGAACTTAACATCTGAGGTCATCAGTCCCCTAGAACGTACAACTACTTAAACCTAACTAACCTAACGACATCACACACATGCATGCCCTAGGCAGGGTTCAAACCTGCAACCGTAGCGGTCGCGCTGTTCCACGTTGAAGCGCCTAGAACCGCTCGGCCACACCGACCGGCGAAGATGAATTAAGAGACCTGTTCAGTCGAATGAACTCACGCCAAGTGTTGAGAATAGAACGTAGAAAGTAATCAACAACAGCAGACGAGGGATTAACAGCCAATTTAAGAGCAAAGTTGACTAGAAATTAGACCTAGTAAGGGAATTATGCTATCTTAAAAACAAAACAACCAATGATGGACGAAACAAGAAAAAAATAAAAACAGACTGGAACAGGCAAAGAAGGCATTCCCAGTCAAAAGAACCCTGTCGGTATCAAACATAAGCCCTTAATCCGAGGAAAAAAATATCTGAGAAAGCACGTTCGGTGAACGACTCTGGAAAAGAAGAGGATCGAAGGGAATCAGATGTGGTGCTATAGACGGATGCTGAAAATTAGGTTGACTGGTAAGAAATAAAGAGATTTTCCGCAGAATCGGCGAAGAGCCGAACATACGGTCAACTCTGGCAAGGAGAAGGAGCGGAATGGTAGGACGCATATTATGCCAACAGGAAATAACTTTCCTGGTACTAGACAGAGCTGTAGGGGTGATAGAAAATGGAATACTTCGGACAAATAGGAGAGGAGCCAGTGTTACTCTGAAACTAAGTTAGCACAACAGAGGAAATCGTGGCGGATTGCATCTAATCAGACGACTGATGACTCCAAATATCACGTTCAGTGTCTCGGCTATCGAATCCAGTCCGTCGAATGTACTGGAAGGTTACACGCTCGCCTCTGCCGACAAGGCAGACACTGCCACAGTGCACGCACCGGAATTGTTGACCATGGGCGCGATCGCTGCGTGATCCTGCTTGAAGCCCCTCTTGCACACACACACACGCACATACACACACGCACACACACACACACGCACACACACACACATACACATACACACGCACACAACGGATACATATTCACCGAGGCGCGCCCATTTGTAATGCACACAGTTGCTAATTTACCGAACTTATTGACAGAGCCGCGACATGACAATTTCAGCTTTGCTGGCTAATTCAGCAAACGCACGGATTGCCGCCACAGAGTCGCTTAATTAAGTACTGTGCGCCCCGGCTGTCTGAAATGCGAGCACTTGTTTGCTCTGCGGTGATGAAAGAGGAAGAGGAACGAAGGGGGCCGCAGCAAACGTGAACGTGTGTTAATGCGTTAAATGTGCGTGACCGGACGGAAAAAGTGCGTCCCAGCATTGCACGTCCATTTCGCGGTAAGTGGTCGCTAAAATATTTTATTTCCCTCGGAATTTCGCTTCATTGTTTGTTACTGTGGACATGCACCTCTAATCAGCAGCTTTTTCACTCACCGCCCAGGAAGTTTTCTCTCACTACTCTTCAGTGTCGTTTGTTCTGGAGATGTGGTTGGAGAACGCGCTTCATTTTTATAATATTTGACACAATCTCAGTAGCCTATGTGGAATAGCGATCATAGTTTCCAAAAGAATTTTTTTTTAATATCTAGATCGCAAATTGATACAATCTTTCCAGTTGGTTGAAATTAAAGTGCAGCTACTCACTGCGGTACAGTGAGGACTACAATTATCGTACGACACCAAAACTTGGTAGATATTGTGATGCATTAACGCGGACGTGATTTACGCTGGAAAGAAAACAGTTCCAATGTTTGCCACCAGCTGCAAATCAGGCGCTGTGAATGGAAGAAAGACTAATAGAAATATTTCTCTATAAATTGGATTAGGAAGGCATTATGTTGATATATTGTTCACCGCCGTGTGATGTGGTCTGGCTGTGGTCGCCAGTATTTTATTTTGATAGAAGCTCGCCTTGATGCAGCTTAATTCACGTGAAGTAGCATATGGTACAAAAGTGGAGTAAGGTACAAGCGACAGAAGGTACTGAACTTGTTTCTGATTGGTCTGCACGTTTGGGTGCCATGTGCCAAAACACCTAACTTCCCTTATTAATTAGTTGTATTCTTTTCATTGTATTTAACCCAGTTTTTATTATTACAAACTCCCATGGATACCCTACGAGTCTATAGTTTTTGTTTAGTAAATTTCAGAAGTTTTGAGAATCATAAGAGTAACGATATTGCAACCGAAGTGCTTCGGATGAGGTAGATGAAGTACTTCGGCTGCGCTAGTCACTATGTTTCGGGCGTTCTGGAGGGACGGACACGTTGTTTCGGGTGTTCTTCAGAACCGGACATGTATCTTTGCTTCCAGCTAACAGGTCATACTCTACAACGGAAGTGAATATAAAAATTACAGTACAATTAAGAAATCTATGTCGAGTGTTTTAAAAGACAGTGTAAAATGTGTGAATATTTAAATAATAACCTAACAGGGAACATTAATGAAAAGTGTAGCCTACCATCGTTGTTAGTACTACAGATTTTGCCCTCTGTAGACACAGAGACTAACCTGGGCAAGTGGCATCCAATAAAAAACACAATCACAGGTTCATGTTAACAGCGTAGCAGCCTCCGCCGAAGAAACTCCCACTACCGACGAGCTGTCTTCTGCGCTGTGGATACAACTTTAGAGGACGACAGGTTGGTAGAAGGAACTGTTAGAGACTCTTATTCAGTCTCTCCAAATCTCTCCTGGTTCCACATCTGATTTCTAAAGCACACATCATTTATAGCTGCTTATACAACGTATTCAATATGAGCACCAGATTCATCGATGAGGAGCACGAGATTCATCGCCGAGGAGCTCTACAGTGCCAGATTAGCGCCTGGTAACCAGTATTGAAACTATTTTTTCCAGCTTAATTGTGTTCCACATTAACTCATCAGAATATCTGCCAAGTTTCGCTACCATTGGATAACTACAGTCCTCATTGGACGTCTCTGACTAGCTGCACTTTAAATATAATCCTTTTAAATATAAGATCCCTCCATGAGCGATGTGGACTCTGCTAGAAATGATCTTTAGATCTAACATTGACGGAAAAAATTTTGTTCATAAAAAGTTCTGCCTACTTAGGACACGTACAGTATAAGCAGGAAGGAAAGTGACTGAGAAAATACCAAAAAGCTATCGTCACTACCGAGTGTAACTCGTCGCATATTGCACAATCAGGTACTGAATTATTAAAACTAATGTGTTTGATGATACTTCAGCTTAAGGTAGACACCTCTACATCTGCTAGAAGGCACCACTTAATGTACGCTTATATAATTAAATTGATCGTAGTACAAAAACAGTAGAATAAAAGAAAATGGTTCAAATGGCTCTGAGCACTATGGGACTTAACATCTGTGGTCCTCAGTCCCCTACAACTTAGATCTACTTAAACCTAACTAACCTAAGGACATCACACACATCCATGCCCGAAGCAGGATTCTAACCTGCGACCGCAGCAGTCGCGCGGTTCCTGACTGAGCGCCTGAACCGCTAGACCACCGCGGCCGGCAGTAGAATAAAAATGAAGGTGATTAAACTTAGGGTAGTGAAAGAGTTCAGTGACTTATAACAGTAAATGTGTTTTGGTATATTACAATTTACTTAAGTGCATCTTTTGGTTATCAGTTAACAGCTTACTGATCACAATAACAATATTATCTTTTCATATAGTCTCCCCACATTAACTGCGTTTTCTTTTCCTTTGATTTATTAATACGACAAATTTAATTATGTAACTATACAACATAAATAGCAGCTTCATTGAGCACACGCGAGAAGTTACACATGGTAACGATTGTTCCGAGGCACAGTGTCTGTCACTTCCTTTCCTTTTTATATCTTTTCACGAAATTAACTTTTCCGACTGTTTTAGATGTGAAACTGGTGACACAGTTGTATAAACTTGGATTCTATACAAATATAAAGTCTTACATGCTTCATAGTTATTTAGAGAGATTAAGAATTAAGTTAGTGAATTCTTCCCGCAATGGAAGAGCTGAATATGGAGCAGGAGTCGACAAACTGCCTTCCCAAACATGTTTGTTGTGCCGGGAGCGACAGCAGTGGTTTTTCATAGTAACCTACGAATGAAGGTGGAGAAAACATGCTACTGAACATTAAAAGTGCACCAACATGAAGGCACCATGTATCATGTAATTGGCATTAATTGTACTACTGGCTTCAATATGCACATTGTTAGTATTTCAGAACAGCATCAAAGAATAGGAGTAACATTACCTGGGATATATACGCTGTCAACTCACATTAATGTGACACCAACTTATTTCTCAATCAACGGGCAGTAACCACTCACAGATGGCACGTGGCAGCAGTAGCAGTGGAGGGTATGTAGGGTGTCTCGTCGGGACGCGGAAAAAGTGCAGCAGTTGTCTAATGCGTAAAAGAAGTGATGTATCAATCGTTCAGAAGGGCATGGTTATTGGCTTTCAGGCCATAGGTGGAAACATTTCCCAGACTACTAAGCATGTAAACTGTCCGAGTGCCGATGTCGTTAAAGTATACTGTCATTGCGTAAATGGGCCTAAACCAAGCCAGCGCCGAAGCAATTGTGGGGCACCACTGACCATAGATAACAGGGGTGAACGACAGCTGAGAGATGTGTACAGGCAAATACATGTGCATCTGCTGAGAGGCTGACCACCAAGATGGATGAACTAATGGGCTAGCTACCAAAAGTGTATTCACAACGACCCGTAACGGAAATTGCTGCATGTGGGTCTCCACAACAAGCAGCCATGCTGATGTCCATCAGCGACGAAGGCCAGAATTTGCAATGAGTCGTGACAGGAGGCCTTTTCAGATAAATGCATAGGGGAGATAGCCACTGGTGTGGATGGCGTAAACGTCTGAAAGCAGCAAACGCCCAGGAACAGTATGCGAGAAACATTATATGTGATGGAGGCACTATAAGATTAACCTCAAACTACTGGATCTGAAATGAATTCCATGTGCATGTTTGAAATCTAAGTCCCAATCACTAAAACTACTTGGAAAATAATTATCTAAGTTGTTGCAACATAACCCAGACTAAGATGGTGCTGAAAAAGTATGGATTAGTTATTTTAATTGGGATACATCTAATATTCTGAGTTTTTCCAAACAGCCTGGCAGAGATCTGCACAGAGTTCGTCCATACTTTAGGCCAACTGGAAACCGAATGTCGCAGAAACGGGTAGTGGCAGCTATCTGTCACACTGCTAATCCATAGGGGGAGGAGAGGAGGTTCCTACCAACGCCGAAGATTCCATCACAGGTACATCTTCGACGACTGAGTCCAAATGTTAAGTTCACACCTAACCTTAAGTACAGTATTTATCCTTTTACTACAACTACTCTACTCACGAAACCACAGTCAAGACAGTCACTCATTCCCTAAGTGAGACAACATATAGGGATGCGAAAAGGGTGTGCAATATGAAATGTATACTACTGAAGGAAGAAAAATTGTAGCTGTTACCAAATGTCTCGAAAAGTTCTCGACCAATTTTCTTCCGATTTTTACACAATAATCTAACAAACCTTCGGACCGACATAGCCTCCATTCTTTTTAATGTATACGATATATATATATATATATATATATATATATATATATATATATATATATATATATATATATATATATATATACACTCCTGGAAATTGAAATAAGAACACCGTGAATTCATTGTCCCAAGAAGGGGAAACTTTATTGACACATTCCTGGGGTCAGATACATCACATGATCACACTGACAGAACCACAGGCACATAGACACAGGCAATAGAGCATGCACAATGTCGGCACTAGTACAGTGTATATCCAACTTTCGTAGCAATGCAGGCTGCTATTCTCCCATGGAGACGATCGTAGAGATGCTGGATGTAGTCCTGTGGAACGGCTTGCCATGCCATTTCCACCTGGCGCCTCAGTTGGACCAGCGTTCGTGCTGGACGTGCAGACCGCGTGAGACGACGCTTCATCCAGTCCCAAACATGCTCAATGGGGGACAGATCCGGAGGTCTTGCTGGCCAGGGTAGTTGACTTACACCTTCTAGAGCAGGTTGGGTGGCACGGGATACTTACGGACGTGCATTGTCCTGTTGGAACAGCAAGTTCCCTTGCCGCTCTAGGAATGGTAGAACGATGGGTTCGATGACGGTTTGGATGTACCGTGCACTATTCAGTGTCCCCTCGACGATCACCAGAGGTGTACGGCCAGTGTAGGAGATCGCTCCCCACACCATGATGCCGGTTGTTGCCCCTGTGTGCCTCGGTCGTATGCAGTCCTGATTGTGGCGCTCACCTGCACGGCGCCAAACACGCATACGACCATCATTGGCACCAAGGCAGAAGCGACTCTCATCGCTGAAGACGACACGTCTCCATTCGTCCCTCCATTCACGCCTGTCGCGACACCACTGGAGGCGGGCTGCACGATGTTGGGGCGTGAGCGGAAGACGGCCTAACGGTGTGCGGGACCGCAGCCCAGCTTCATAGAGACGGTTGCGAATGGTCCTCGCCGATACCCCAGGAGCAACAGTGTCCCTAATTTGCTGGGAAGTGGCGGTGCGGTCCCCTACGGCACTGCGTAGGATCCTACGGTCTTGGCGTGCATCCGTGCGTCGCTGCAGTCCGGTCCCAGGTCGACGGGCACGTGCACCTTCCGCAGACCACTGGCGACAACATCGATGTACTGTGGAGACCTCACGCCCCACGTGTTGAGCAATTCGGCGGTACGTCCACCCGGCCTCCCGCATGCCCGCTATACGCCCTCGCTCAAAGTCCGTCAACTGCACATACGGTTCACGTCCACGCTGTCGCGGCATGCTACCAGTGTTAAAGACTGCGATGGAGCTCCGTATGCCACGGCAAACTGGCTGATACTGACGGCGGCGGTGCACAAATGCTGCGCAGCTAGCGCCATTCGACGGCCAACACCGCGGTTCCTGGTGTGTCCGCTGTTCCGTGCGTGTGATCATTGCTTGTACAGCCCTCTTGCAGTGTCCGGAGCAAGTATGGTGGGTCTGACACACCGGTGTCAATGTGTTCTTTTTTCAATTTCCAGGAGTGTATATATAGTTCCGTACAGGAAGACAAATCGGAGTTTAACGTTGTTAGAAAAATCTTCGAGAAGTTCGTGACTGATTTATTTCAAATTCTTGCTAATAAATGCTCACACGAACACAGGCAACACTTGTTAAATATATAAGTAAATTAGAAATTCTGTTAACAAAAATTTCGAAAAATTCTTGACGATTTTTACACTAAACTCTAATAAACATTCCGACATGTGTATGATACAGAACTTTTAATAATATGGCAGATAAATAATGCTACATGAAGAGCAAAAGTAGTTAGCTGCATACTCGAAATGTTCCTGAGCGTCTTACTTCAGAATTTTAAGCGATACTGTAATAAACGCTCGGACTGACATGGACTACACAGTTCTTAAATACGTGTGCTATATGAAAATCTACTTCAAAAATGGCTCTGAACACTATGGGACTTAACATGTATGGTCATCAGTCCCTTAGAACTTACAACTACTTAAACCTAACTAACCTAAGGACATCACACAACACCCAGCCATCACGAGGCAGAGAAAATCCCTGACCCCGCCGGGAATCGAACCCGGGAACCGGGGTGTGGGAAGCGAGAACGCTACCGCACGAGCACGAGATGCTGGCTTAAGACCTACTGTACAACTATATTAAAATAAGTTATTTTTTACAATAATTATCGAAAACCTCGAACAGTTATTGATAGATTTACTTCTGATTTTCGTATGATACCTCAATAAAAATCTCAGATAGTTCCCGACAGATTTTCTCACAAATTTCACAAGATAACCTAATCAATGTTTGGACACACGTACGCTACGTATCTTGTAATACATGCCGTATATAAATCTATATAAAGGCAGATCGTTGTTTCATTGTGTTAATAAAAATCTCGGAAAGTCCTGATAGATATACATTGTTTACGGTATAAAGACGAGTTACTCATCAATATTCTTAACGAAGGTTTCGAAAAGAGCTTCGCCAAATTGCTTAAAATTTTACACGCTACTCTAATATATGTTCTGTCACTTTTTGAAACATATACGTCCAATAAATAAATATCTGATACATAAAGGGGCTATATTTATATTTATTATAGGAATGCCTATCAGGACTTTTATATATATATATATATATATATATATATATATATATATATATATATATATATATATATATATATATATATATAAAACGTCGATGCGGTCGACAACGCCTGTGTAAGACAACAAGTATCTGGGGACGTTGTCACATCGGTTACTGTTGCTACACTGGCAGTTTATCAAGATTTAATGCTGCAGATATCAATGCAGGGTGAGACGGTACAAACCTCCGGTACTAGATGAATATTTCTAGTGTGCAAGGATTGCTTTGTGGACAGCGAGTGCGCTACATGGAGAGCGATTTGCGGAAGCACGTGTCGCGCCCGCGCGAGATTTGCAATGGTCGGTGGGATGGTCTCCGCTGCTGGGCGGCCACATGGCCCGCACCTTGGGCCATAGTTTGGTTTTTAGCGCATTACTCGAAAACTATGTAACTTACGGTGAAGAGCGATGCGGCAGTGGATTGTGGTCAGCAATATGCACCTTCTGAAAGAGCCATCTTTATTTCACGTCACGAGACGCAAAAGTTATAGTAATCTCAAAATCGGTTAATATCACTAATACTGAAAGATTAATAAAATAGTAAATAACAACTTACAGGGATGAGCGAGCTCTGATTAAAAACGTCTCGTCATGGCGAATCAAGTGCCGTAGTCATATGCTAAGATTCATAAATAATTAAGTCAGTAAAAACCAATAAACAAAATTTGAGGGAAAATTGTTTATAAAATTCAATAGAAAATTCATGACGTAAAGAACGGCACTATATAATATTTTGGGTGGCATCACACGTATTTTAAACTAGTAAAGTTATACTATACACTTTACCTGCAATAGTTTTCATTGTTTACACATTATTATTAATATTTATCCCTATAATTAATGAATTATTATAGATATGAAGATTTTGAGCAGCGCAATGTGTAGACCGCTATAGATTGAAAAATGGTGTTATAGACAGTTCTATGTTAAAACTTTGCAGCACAGATGTAAACAAACCAATTTGCGCTAATTGGTGAAACTTTGCAATCTAAACTTGACTTATGGGCAATAGGATAATCCTAGAAGTTAATTCAACATGGTAAATACGATATACTTTTTAGCGCAGTTCCGATTGCGTACTTATTTCTGTCGAGGGATGTATGTATCAATAATTGTAACCTTAACTGGTGAGATTAGCTCTTAAATAAGCAGGGGGGTGGACATCCGAACCTATATAAGCGAGCGGCCATATTCGCCAGGGGTCAGTCGGTTTGGAGGGGGGGGGTGGCGAGCGAACCCCACTTGAGTGTGGCCCATGTGGTCGTCTGACAAATTTTTTTCGCGCCGATTTATTTCGACGAAGAGCATTGTTCAATAGTGCAAGTGTGCAAGCACATATTTTGTGAACTGGAAGTGCTATGATTACTTGTGTGAGTAGGAACTAAGTGATATACATCGGAGTAAGTGAACATGTGGCTGTCTGTGATTTCGCGCCAAAACTGCAAAGAACAAAGAGGACAGTGGGACTTGATTGAGTAATTTTCCTTTACAGCGGCCTACATAACTGCCCGGAGTCCAATTATTATTAAACTAAGACTGTAAACCGTCTCACCAGTGCTAATTGTGTGTGAAAGAATGGAAGACGCCAAAAAATAGTGATTGAATTGTTTCGTGAAAAAAATGATTTTATTTTAATAATAGATTTATTTTTGTTTCCTAGCGTAAACTGTACTCATGTGTGAGTGAATAATTAATTCAGAACCTATAAATAATTTTGGGGTGTGAAAGAGTGTTCTAATGCACCAAGTGTAGAAATCATCCCCTGAGACTTACGTGAGAGCAAAAATTTGCAACAACATTTTTAACCAACATTTGTTTATGCACATTCGCGTGATAACGCGTCAACCGCACTTCTTTATTTACCGCCCCGTCGCATGGGCCACCAAGAAGTGTCAGTTTACGAACCATTGAAAGAAACATCGTCGGTATAGGCTTTCGGCGCCGAAGGCCCACTCGTGCAGCCTCCATGAGCGCACAAGACAAAGCTTTACGCCTAGCCTGGGCCCGTCAACACCTACATTGGACTGTTGGTGGGACGAGTCTCGTTTAAAATCGTTTCGAGCGGATGGACGTGTACAAGTACGGAGACAACATTGTGAACCCATGGACCGTGCATGTCAGCAGGAGACTGTTCAAGCTGGTGTAGGCTCTGTAATGGTGTGTTGCGTGCGCAATTGGACTGATATGGGACCCCTGATGCATCTAGATACGACTCTGACAGGAGACATGTACGTAAGCATCATGTCTGATCACCTGCATCCATTCATGACCATTGTGCATTACGACAGACTTGGGCAATTCCACCAGGACAATGCGTCACCCCAGATGTCAAGAATATCTATAGAGTGACTGCAGGAACAGTCTTCTGAGTTTCCGCTGGCCTCTAATCTCCCCAGACAAGAGCATTATTGAGCGTATCAGAGATGCATTGCATTGTGCTGTGCAGAAGGGATACCCACCCTCTCGTACACTTACGGATTTATGACATTCCCTGCAGTTTTTATGGACTCTATTCCTTCCAGCACTGATTCAGACATTAATCGAGTCCCTGAAACGTCGTGTTGCTGCGCTTTGAGTGCTCGCGAGACCCCCACAAGATATTAGGTAAGTGTACCAATATATATTCCTGGTAGTGAATTTGACCCTAGATATCAGAGCATTTAAACCGTTAGACAAATTGTTTCTTGTACATATATTCTTTCCTCTCTTATACAGCTTCAAGCAAAAAATAAATGAAAATATAGTGTTTTTTGTTTTTATTTAGAAGTCCGTTTTAAGAGGAAAGATAAAGGTTATATTTATAGGTTATCAACTTATGATTAGAACAGTACTATGAAATATTAATCAGCGGAAACTTAGTAGACTTACTCGATCATAGATACAGATTGAAACCATGAGAAAGCTCTGAAGATAATATTCACACATATGCAGCAACTGGAGATATCTCTCCTGTACCCCTTATAATAATTATCTCAACCGATTTACCCATTGATTCTAAGTGGTTTCGTTTCCCAGTGGTGGTTCATTTGGAATATAAGTAAAAGAAGGCTCAAGGTCAAAGAGAGGAGATGGACTAGGAGGGGATGTGAAAAAAATGAACAGAGAGAGGGGGTAAGGAGATGATGGCGGGGAAGGAGGAGTTGGACAGAGGGGGGGGGGGGAGTGAGGAAGAGATGTAGACTGGAGGGAAGAGGAGACGGACTGTGAAAGGGTGAGTAGAAGAAGATGCACAAAAAACGGAGAAAGAGGTGGGGGGGGGGGGGGGGCAGGCTGCAGCAGATTGTATGATTCTGTGGGAACTGCATTAATGTTAGCCTCATCATTAACTTTCTGGAATCATCATTGTTAAAATTAATATCACAGTTTTACTGAATCTCTGTGTTACGCCGTCTGGTGTGACACATACTACACACAAAATTATAATGCCGAAGAGCCACATAGAAATGAGCTTTTCTTATCAAGGCTTCGATGTCAAGCTTTCCCGACTTTGCTAGTGTAATTTGACACTTTGTTTTGCTCTATCTCCATTGACTTTGTAAAACGAAATCAACGGGAAACTTCTTCCCATAGAGCCTTCGATAGGAGTCTTTGAGTACGATATTTATCCGTACCCGTATTTCGATTAATATTTAGATTTAGAACATTCAAGTCATGGTGTTCTTAAAAAGTCAGAGGACACTCCATAATCGGATTTGAATGTAGACGTGCTAGTTACGTTTTTCTGCTTCGCTCTCTGTTTCCTTTCAGATATTTATTTATGGCTCCTAATCATATTTCAACCACTTTTCAGGGGATACTGCACATGTCTCTGAAAAAGAATTCGATTTTCAAATGTATAACACTTTGCCATTCAAAATAGATATTCAAACTTCGTTTACATCTATGGGAAGAGCATTTTTCCCATTGAATATATTATTACTAAATTACAGAATGGCATAGCTATGTTGTGGGTTATATTCAGCCATTAGTTTTGTGTCATGTTATGGTTCTAAAGTTCACTTGAATTTTAAAATACTTGCCACAGTGCGTGGAAATGCCCCGTGTACCTCTTCACCGAGGTGGACCCGCCCGAATAACTGTGTGTTAGCACGCCGCTTTCGCTATTCGGTGAAGCGCGTGCGTCGGTGCCGTATCCTACTGAAGAACTGACGAAGGTCAGTATGCTGATCAGACTAGATGCAGCATTTATTCAGTTTCCCACATCCTAATAGCTGAATACCTCCCTCATTCCCACGTCCCGCCTCATTTACATAAATGGCATACATTTCGAAAACATTCTCAGACTTTTACATGGAATAACACTAAATGCAGGCACATGGTGTACACAAGCTGCGTCACAGGGCGAAAGGTACGGCAACAGGAAGGAAGGAGTAGGAACCGGTCACTTTATGTCACTAAAATTGTAGAAATCGAATTAACATACTCTGCCCATGAAGATAATAGTAGGAGAAAGGAGGAAAAAGGAGACTTACCCGTTGAAGTAGCCACTGTGCTCTCAGGTATTAATCTTGTGCTCGAAACATCTTCTTCACTGCCAACTGCGACAAAAAAAAAAGAGTTACGAAGATAAGAATTAGAACTAAACTAAATTTATATTTATTAAGCACATCTGCGGACACGTTCCACTACAGTCCCAGTCCTTTAGCTATCATGTGAAAAATGTATCACAAAATCAGCAGACACAAGTTAAGTGTAGTCGCAAGAGTCTGTAATTAAACAAGCACTAGTGAAAAATTTTCATTCCTAATTTTAGAATCCTAGCAGGGATGTGAAACGCAGCAGAATATTTTTAAAAGTTCCTGTTGGTATCCAAACATAGTGCAAGCAGAAGACAGTAGCTCAGTCCTGCAGCTCTGTTCTGTAACGTAGTTTTAAGGATGCTATTACGTCGCACTTTGTTCCACTCGAAAAACCGTAAACCGTTTTGCCACATTTTGTGAGGCCATAAAATTTTGTCCCTGAAGAGAAATATGGTAGAGCAGAATGTCAGTTATCTTTTCTTTCCTTCATATCCTGGAATCGAATCGCAGTATAAATGTTTTATCTGCTAGGAACGGAAATTGATACGGCTGTTAAGAAACATAGGCAACCAAGAACGGAGTACTTGTTTGGAGACAGAGTGTACCGTTATGTACCTTACACGGAAAAAAACTATGCTGACTGGTATGAAGAGAGAAATTTTCTTTCGTTTTCTTTAGACGAACGTCTCTACTCTTGGGGGTGGGAAGCGTCGGTGGTGGAACGATTGTGCGCGTCCTTTGTTGCAGTGTAGCTGAATTAACTGTCCCACACCATTATGGTTTCGCAAACTGTAGCAGGTCTTAAACGGGGTAGTCTAAGGTAAGGAAGCAATGGTCAGCAATAAATATTTATTGTACACATGAAATATAAACTTTCACCTTGTAAGACCTACTTCTGTTCATAGCGCCTGTTCAGTTTATGGACCGTCAGACTCGATGCATGGATTAGGCCAACGCACAACATTTTGCTGCGTTCTCTCGAATGTCCCTGTCTTCTCTTGTACAAGGACACAGGCCCAAAGACCATACCTCCCTGTTACTCTTCAGTAATGGCTTCTTGTAACTCCATAGGAAAGAGTAGCAGGGGGTTAGATTCGGGAATTGTGAGAAGAAACCTTCCCTTACATTCCACCCTATGGAGGAATCGTTCCATTGCCCAGCACCGACGTGCTGAAAGTTGTGGCCTATCAAGGATAAGGAGACGTAATAGCTGCAACTCGATATGTGGCCAAGTACACCAACCTCCTGCGCCTTAGAGAGTGGACCTTCTCTTGCTACCACAATCACAGAGAAACAAAGCTTTTTACAGAGAGATCGCTATGTGACGCTTGATGGACTGAATTCAGAATGTAGGCAATCGAGGCTTTTAATTACATACCCTATGTACAAAACTTAATGACGAATGTAGCTTTGGCATGATGTGTCGCCGTCAAGTAATATAGCTCAAAACTTGGCCCATACATAGAAGGATCACAAATGATACGTTCATTCAAAGACTATAATCACAATAAAGTCGCCCTATTTGATGTTGGTCGCCTGGACATTACGAAAGGCGAGACATGTTTCTTAGTTGTGTGTATGATCACAACGGACGATAATACAGGGTGCTCCCATGCTAGCCACAATGTTGGTAAGGTATTCCTGTGGTATGGTGCCCATTCGTCGACCAGCGCAGATGGCAACTGAAGCATGATCTTTGGTGCACGTGGACGTGGCGCTCGCTATGCGTCTCCCTAACGCAACCCACATGTTCTCGATGTGATTGAACCATTTCACAGCTCCAGACGTAAATATACGCTAATCGTTTCAATGCTCCAGACGTATATATACTATTTTCTATAAAAAATACTAACAGCTGTTCCCTGCTACAGACGTATAGTTACGTATAACGCCGACAATCGCGCCAGCGAGTCGGAGGTAACTGTTGCGCAAGTATGCTGTTTAACTGTTGGAATACTAGCAAATACCTGAACGACTATTTAATGCTGAATTCTATTTCTACTGAGTTCATTCGTATCGCTATATCGCCTAGTTTGTGTGCGGCCGTTTCCGCCTTACCGAATAAAATGACGCGACGTTACCGTCCGTTTACAGACGATGAGCTGCAGAGTATTCTAAACCAAAGTGACGACGGGGACATCATCAGGCCCAGTCCAACTATTATGGATGGACAGATAATGACGACGACGAGCTGGCAGATAAATCTGTCACCACAAATATTAAAAAAATATTTGTGAACCAACACACGTTGAACCAGTAAATGCAGATCCAGATTTTGATGTTATCGTCGATTCTTTCTCCGATTTCGAAGACGAGCCCGAGCGTATGCCTGAAAAATCTCCTAAGAGACACAAAACAGTTGATTTTAGATGGAAAGACTGATTTCGACCCTAAAGTGTAAATTTCGACAACAGTGGTTCCTGTTGCAAAATCCTCGATTTATAGGATTTATTTATTTTATACGACTGCTTTCAAGTGTTTCTTTAGCCAAGAAATTGTGAGCTACGTAGCTGAACAATGTAATTTTCATTATGAACACCTTTGTAATGATGCCAGTGAAAAATCAAGACTGCAACGTTAGAAAAACACAAACAGTGACGAAGTTTACTGTTTCCTTGCTGTAAATGATCTCGTGGCTCAAGTGAGAAAAAATGAAATAAACAGTTATTGGAACAATGGTCAGTTACTGTCTTCTCCAATGTTTGCGCAAATCATGCCGAGAGGTAGATATCTTCTGTTACTTAGAATGTTACATTTTGCTGATAACAGTAAGCACCCTGGAGATGAGAAGATCTGGAAATTACGTAGAACTGTTGATCAGTTAAGAAAAGTATTTCCAGGTGCTTTCTATGATTTTAAAAATTTGTGCATTAACGAAAGTTTAGTTCTCTTCAAAGGTCGTGTCTTCTTCAAGCAGTACATTCCTTCCAAATGCCAGAGATTTAGTGTAAAAAATTTTGTGTTATGTGATTGTGAAACTGGTTTTATTCTTGACGTTATTATTTATGTGGGTGTAGCAACAGACATAAAAAAAGAAACTGACTTTGGTGTAAATGTAGGAATACTTGGAGGCATTGTTCTCACTTTACTTGAACGTTACCTTGGTAAAGATCACACATTATATGTTGACAATTGGTACACTAGCCCAACGTTATTTTCTTATTTGCACGACAGAGTGACCACAAAGGCATGCCGGCTTTGTCAATAAAACCTAGAAAAGGCGAGATCGAGTGGCAGGACAAGCGGGAAGTGAGGATGCTTTCAACTCGCCCTACAAGTGAAATTACAGCGACTGACAAAATTGACAGAGCCAGGAATGAACCGCCGGCCGGGTTGGCCAAGCAGTTGTAGGCTCTACAGTCTGGAACCGCACGACCGCTACGGTCGCAGGTTTGAATCCTGTCTCGGGCATGGATGTGTGTGGTGTCTTTAGGTTAGTTAGGTTTAAGTAGTTCTAAGTTCTAGGGGACTGATGACCTCAGAAGTCAAGTCCTATAGTGCTAAGATCCATTTGAACCACGAATGAACCAAAAACAAAACCAGCTTGGATCGTAAGCTACACTGAAAATATGGGGGTCGTTGACATGAGCGACATGATGCTAAGTTCAGTAGAATGTGTACCAAAAACTGTAAAGTGGTATAAGAAAAGTATTTTTTCATTTGGTGGATCTGTCCCTGCTCAGTGCGCATGCATTATATAAAACTCAAACGGGACGAAATATTTCAGTGTCTGATTTTCAACATAAACTTATCATCCTAGAGATTCACCACCAACCGCAAACAGAGGGACGTCATGAAAGGAGGTCGGCTGATGGTGACAATCCCTTACGCCTAACCGAGCGCCACTTTATCTCTCTAATCCCAGGAATTGCAAAGAGAAAGGCCTCCCAGAGGAGGTGTATTGTATGTGCAAAACAAGATAAACGAAGTGACACAAGATGCATTTGTGTAAAATGTAATGTGCCTTTATGTTTGATTTTTTGTTTCGAGAGATATCACACTCTGAAGTATTATTATGTAACATGGTTTGTATTTTTTCTCCCAATCAAGTACTTTGTGAACAAAGATTTTGAAAAAAGGAAACGATTTACACAGACAATACTGGATTTTGCTTCTCATTTTTATCTCAATAGAACAGTAGACGGCTACAGTCGTATATATACGCACCGGGTGAAAATAACGCCCACAGGGCGGTAGCCGCCGAGAGTAAATGCGCAATGAAAGGTTTAAGTCGGGAGAACGAGCAGGCCAGTCGAGTAGTCGCTCCAAAGGCTCCTCCAACTGCGCAGTTCGATGTCGCCGCACACTGCCATCCACAAAAATGAACTGAGGTCCGAATGCACGGTAGAAAAGACGACTAGCGAGTATACCGTGTTCTCAGATTTGGAGCTCAGAAGGTTTATGCAACATTGCGCCTCACTACACTATAACATCCAGACCACCAAAACGACCGTTTTTGACAATGCTCCAGCATGCATTATGCACGCTTACAATGTACCCAGGAATACTGTTCAACAGGTAGTCAACGTGTGAGATGCATTGAGGAGACATTGCAGTACGTCCACACACACCCTTGGCCACCCAGCTGTTGTCAGCCGCACTGGTGGAGGAATGAAGCGGTCTGCGACAAGAGCTCCTAGCCAACCTCGTGGCCAGCGTGGGAGCACGGTGCAGAGTATGCATTGCCGTCCGCTCTCATCATAATCCCTATTAAAAACCATTTTCCGTCTTTTGTAATGTCCAGTGGATCATCATTAAATGCGGCGATATCAGAGAAATTATTGTCTTAGTATAAAGGTGTCATTTTATTTGTTCTCACTGCGTATTTCTCTCAGTTACCTTCTGTACTGTATTGTAGTTCTTTCCATGTATGTTTCATGTTTCATCGAGCTATCTTACATGGAAGTAACACATCACACGGAAACTACTTCCATACTTACTTTTTGCTCACCACCGTAGTTACGATTTCATTTATCACATTTCAGGCAACATTTACTTAGGGCCTATACCAATTTTACACGGTTTACTGTCGTTTTAACTACCAGAGTTGTTGTTAATAATTATTAATAGCCCACTCGATTAACAGTGTCTATATTAGTGAAGGTGATAAGTTCGGAACCTATATTACCATGGCGAGATCGCCCTCGAGCGTCTGTATAGTGTCTATACAACTGAGAGTGTCAAGTTCGGATCCTATATTACCACAGCGAGAGCAGCTTTGAGCGACTGTAGCTTAGGGCGCCCCAATATGATATCTAACTCTCGATCATGTACCTGCGAGTACAAAAAATTTGACGCTGTTATATCATGGCTGTTAGCCAAGTTATCTTTATCAAGTATTGTTAGTTTTATTTCTGAGCTCTTTAGTCACTTAAACCTAGTAACGTTACACTAGTGTTTTTTCCATTTCTTTAACAGATCTGATGACGACGGAAAGCCGAACCCGGTTGTATCGTTAATTACGTAAGAAACTGAGATCGAGACGATTTCACTAACGAAATCTTCTCTGGTTGTCAGCCGACTCGTGACGCCATGTTATCGCAATAATTTAGCGAGTTTCCTACTTGGCATTTTCTGGTCAAGACTACTTCGCCTGAAGATGACGTGTAGGAAACTCGTCAAAACTTTGCGACAACACAACGCTTCAACTCGGCTCATCACACCGGTATAATTTTATCAAAGATGGCGAATTATTTGTAAAGTACCAAATAAAATTGCTGATCACGTATTCAGTTGTCTGATAAAGAATGATTACTGACGATTTCAGACATGGGTGTTCCACAGATTTCCGTCAACCTAGACATTGCTACCGCAGCAGTTGAAAACACCGTAACGTTTGAAAGAGGCCGAAGTTGCGAACGGCGTATAGTATTAGGAGTTAGACATTACAGTGCCACGCTGAATAATTCACTTCTCGATCCCGACGTCTTTGCTCTCCACACTGTATTTATCTAAGTGTGTATTTCACAAGTAAGCCTCCCTATGAATCTACTTCTACACAATACAGTGCCTTGTTTTCAAACTCGAATGTGCCAAAAATTCTTTGTGAAGGACATTGGCCTCTCTGTAGATTGAACGAAGTAGTTTGTCGTATGGCTCTGTCAAAGGCGATTAACTTCTTCTTCTTCGGTTGACGCTTCTTGGAAACCTTTTCTCAGTACATTGGTTGTGGTATCCAGGTATACATCATCCTGAAACAGGCAGTACAAAAGTATCTGTAAGTTCATGTAACGAGTGGGCGAGAGCTGGGCAGGTTGTCGCACGGTTTTGTTGTCACTCGCCGCAGTTCCCAGTCACTAAAAATTGCTACTGGACTAAAACAGAAGAACCATCACATATTCTGGTTAAGGCATAGGCATTTTATGGTTCCTTTAGATAGTTTTACGAATCTTTTTGGTACTTTTTATATGTTTACAGCTTGTTATTGATGTAATTAACTGTCATTAATTGCTGTGCATACAATCACAACTATTGTCTGTTACCATTTAACAGTTGCACAATGTTATTACGTATAAATATTGAGATTACGTTCAAAGTTTGTGTTTCCAGTTCGGGTTCGTCTGAGTTTCTATTTAGTATTGTTTGTCATAAAAATTACGGAGCTGGTTTCCACATATGACAACCTAGCCCTGCAGGTTTTGTTTGTAGCTTTTTAGTATTTTTTTTAAAAAATCGTAAAACTGCACACTCAGTGACGAAGTTTCTCCAGACGGTATGATTGCAGCACTGAATATGGTAAAATACCAGGGATTATCACTTCATAATACACCCGCTGATTACCAGATCAGTTGTCGAACGTTTGCAAGATACAGTAAGACAACTGCCCGAGATAAAACGGACTACGAAAAGATAGTTCATTCTTCCACCACTGTTGCTTGTGATAACGCGAAGGAAGAAAAGTAGTGTGTTCCTTATGCAGCCGATGTTTACTACAGTTTAACGGCAAAATTAATCAAAATTTCGGCTTATGGTCTCTGCATGGCAATTATGTTTAAGTGTTCTAAATCTTGAAACGTAATGGGTGTACCAGAGGTGACGGGTTCGATGCATTTTTTAAAGAGATTTCCCTCGCCTTCATTACGGAAACCAGAGGCGACCATCTTAACACGAGCTCCAACTGAAAAGATTTGGATTCTTTTTCAATAATTTCACTGCGGTTTCCGGAAGACATAATTTCAAACTCCATGAAATTTGTAAAAAGTACTTAACATACTACACTTCAGCAGAGACGAGAGATAGAATAGTTGCTGACGATAAAGTTAAGGAAAACAGGATACGGTACATTGAAAGTAAGGACAGAGCGCACACATTATGTACCAAAAGCCAAATAACATTTATGTAAGTGAAAATTTTGAAAGTGTGCTCCAAAGTGATTCGTCTGATACAGAAAACTTTATTCAGTACTTACTTAAATTACTAATTCAATGTCTAAACTGGTCTCCAATTGCATTACTGCTTTATCAAAATCATTGTTTGATTTTATGTGCTGCACACATTTTACTATTTTTTTCCATAATATGGGGTCACAGTCATAATATATTTCTTTAAAGTCCGTAACGCCACTAGTCTGTTTTTTATTTGCAGTGTTACATTTACACGATCATGACTTCGGCTTAAAATGCCATTTTCAAGTGTTTTAATGTTACACAGCGCCTAAGATGGCATACTGTCGTACATTTTTAGTAAATAATATTCCCATCTAAATAACAAATGCCAAGTAGCCCCAACATTCGCGACAGCCAACATGGAGGTGGTACAGGTTGCCGTAGTAGTTTACCACACCAGAACTATTTTTCTGAAGAGCCAAAAGTTTCTATGACATCAAATATGTAGAAAAATGGAGCGAAGCGTACATAGGAAGTGGAGATGGGACAGGTTGTCATAGTAATTTACTCCACCAGAACTATTCTTCTGAAGAGCCAAATGTTGGTATGACGTCTAATTTGCAGAAATAAATAGCCAAGCGTCCGTAGGTGAGAAACAAATCTCTAAACACAGACTTTTAATAATTTAAAAATCATAAATTATGAGAACTTACAGCTGTCTCCAACAATGTTAGATTGTCGACAACAACTCAAGTAGATTTAACAATGATGACTGTCACCGTGTAACCTACGTATCACACACTGTTTAGTATCAACCTAAGGCAAATTCAGTGTAAGACACAATTTTTATTTTTGAAACATATGTGTTTTACAAACATATGGTTCGAACCATTCCTTAAACAACTTATGTAACGTGAAATATTCCTTTTCAGTCGCTCAATCTTTATCTAAAAAAACGCAGTTAAGGATGACCTAGTATCTATACAGTTTTGATCTGTGAGATATTGATGTCCATTAAATTACTGTAGTACGGAGATAATCGTTAGTATGGTTGTGGTCCAAAGGAAATGATTTTAGTTTGTTTTGAAACCGATTTTCTTTCCTACCAGCACCTTTAATTCGCAAGGGAAAAACCAAATACTGTAGTGGGTGTATACTTTGACCATTTCTGTGACAGAGTGAGAAGTGCTCTATTTATGAATATTATAATTGTTTTCTAATAGTGAGTAATCGTTTCTGTGGAAGCAAAGACGGAATTACTCCAGAAAAGAAATCCATTTACGATTGATACATCGGAGGTAATGTAAGGCAATTTTAAGACGTTTTATCATCGAACTCGGGTATCACCCGCAGACGGTATGTTTCAGAATATCTCCGCTATAACAATTCAGATACAAATAATGACCAGTACGCATATTCAGTTTTCCGGATTGTAAAATTTATTTCCTATGCTTTTGAGTAATTAATGACAATATATTGTGCTCTGTTCAGAACTGAATGAACGATGTTTTCCCTAACAAGTGTTTAGTGATTGGCCATTTACCGAAAAGCATTAAATGTCAAGCGAGAATATTTCGGTTAATCTTATAGGTATATACATGAATTACGTCCTGTTCTAACGAGGAAACTGTCACGAACAATGTGGTGCGGCTCATTTGATTACAGTGACGATACTTTCGTGACCTAAAACACCAACAGAAGTTGATAATCGGCAGTTTGAAAGCATTATTCCAAACTACAATCTAAAAAGCGATATTCCTTCCTCTATACTTTTCAATTTGTATGCCAATGTGGCTAGCATTTAATGTCTTCGTACACAGGACTGCAACACATAAAAGCTAACGCATCATAGATATTACAACCCATTTAAAGACAGAAGCTTGGTGTTACTCGTTGCTGACAATGAGTAGCAAGAGTATGATTTCAGATTCATTCATTTATACCACCAAGAACGATGGACCTAGCCGTTGGTGGGGAAGCTTGCGTCCTTCAGCGATACAGATGGCCGTACCGTAGGTACAACCACAACGGAGGGGTATCTGTTGAGAGGCCAGACAAACGTGTGATTCCTGAAGAGCGGCAGCAGCCTTTTCAGTAGTTGCAGGGGCAACAGTCTGGATAACTGACTGATCTGGATTTGCAGCACAAACACCAAAACGGCCGTGCTGTTCTGGTACTGCGAATGGCTGAAAGCAAGGGGAAACTACAGCCGTAATTTTTCCCGAGGGCATGATGCTTTACTGTATAGTTAAATGATGACGGCGTCCTCTTGGGTAAAATATTCCGGAGGTAAAATAGTCCCCCATTCGGATCTCCGGGCGGGGACTACTCAAGAGTACGTCGTTATCAGGTGAACGAAAACTGGCGTTCTACGGATCGGAGAGTAGAATGTCAGATCCCTTAATCGGGCAGGTAGGTTAGAAAATTTAAAAAGGGAAATGGATAGATTGAAGTTAGATATAGTGGGAATTAGTGAAATTCGAAAGCAGGAGGAACAAGACTTTTGGTCAGGTGAATACAGGGTTATAAATACAAAATCAAATAGGGGTAATGCAGGAGTAGGTTTAATAATGAATAAATAAATTAGGAGTGCGGATAAGCTATTACCAACAGCATAGTGAACGCATTATTTGGGCCAAGATAGACACGAAGCCAACGTCTACTACAGTAGTACAAGTTTATATGCAAACTAGTTCTGCAGATGAAGAAATTGATGAAATATATGATGAGATAAAAGAAATTATTCAGATAGTTAATAGTCATGGGTGACTGTAATTCGAGTGTAGGAAAAGGGAGAGAAGGAAACATACTAGGTGAATATGGATTGTGGCTAAGAAATGAAAGAGGAAGCCGTCTAGAAGAATTTTGCACAGAGCATAACTAAATCATAGCTAACACTTTGTTCAAGAATCATAAGAGAAGGATGTATACGTGGAAGAATCCTGGAGATACTAGAAGGTATCAGATAGATTATATAATGGTAAGACAGAGATTTAGAAACCAGGTTTTAAATTGTAAGACATTTCAAGGGGCAGATGTGGACTCTGACAACAATTTATTGGTTATGAACTGTAGATTAAAACTGAAGAAACTGGAAAAAGGTGTGAACTTAAGGAGATGGGACCTGGATAAACCGATTAAACCAGAGGCTGTACAGAGTTTCAGGGAGAACAAAAGGGAATATTGACATCAGTGGGAGAAAGAAGTACAGTAGAAGAAGAATGGGTAGCTCTGAGGGATGAAGTAGTGAAAGAAGCAGAGGATCAAGTAGGTAAAAAGACGGCGGCAAGTATAAATCCTTGGGTAACGGAAGAAATATTGAATTTGATTGATGAAAGGAGAAAATATAAAAATGCAGTAAATGAAGCAGGCAAAAGGATATACAAACGTCTCAAAAATGAGATCGACAGGAAGAGCAAAATAACTAAGCAGGGATGGCTAGAGGACAAATGTAAGGATGCAGAGGTTAATCTCAGTAGGGGTAAGATAGATACTGCCTACAGGAAAATAAAAGAAACTTTTGGAGAAAACAGAGCCACTTGTATGAATATCAAGAGCTCAGATGAAAACCCAGTTCTGAGCAAAGAAGGGAAAGCAGAAAGGTGGAAGGAGTATATAGAGGGTCTATACAAGCGCGATGTACTTGAGGACAATATTATGGAAGTGGAAGAGGATGTAGATGAAGATGAAATGGGAGATACGATACTGCGTGAAGAGTTTGATAGAGCACTGACCGACCTGAGTCGAAATAAGACCCCGGGAGTATACAACATTCCATTGGAACTAATGATGGCCTTGGGAGAGCCAGTCCTGACAGAAATCTACCAACTAGTGAGCAAGATGTATGGCGAAATACCCCCAGACTTCAAGGAGAATGTAATAATTCCAATCCCATAGAAAGCAGGTGTTGAAAGATGTGAAAATTACCAAATTATCAGTTTAGTAACCCACAGATGCAAAATACTGCCGCGAATTCTTTACAGACGAATGGAAAAACTGTTGGAAGCCGACCATGGGGAAGATCAGTTTGGATTCCGTAGAAATATTGGTACACGTGAGGCAATACTGACCCTGAGACCTATCTTAGAAAATAGATTAAGGAAAATTCTAAAGGTGGCAGTGGTGAAATACAGGTAGCGAAAGGTTCTTTACAATTTGTACAGAAACCAGATTGCCGTTATAAGAGTCGAGGGGCATGAAAGAGAAGCACCAGTTGCGAAAGGAGTGAGACAGGGTTGTACGAGGTGCATTCAAGTTCTAAGGCCTCCGATTTTGTTTCTAATTAACTACTCACCCGAAATCGATGAAACTGGCGTTACTTCTAGACGTAATCGCCCTGCAGACGTACACATTTTTCACAACGCTGACGCCATGATTCCATGGCAGCTGCGAAGGCTTCTTTAGGAGTCTGTTTTGACCAATGGAAAATCGCTGAGGCAATAGCAGCACGGCTGGTGAATGTGCGACCACGGAGAGTGTCTTTCATTGTTGGAAAAAGCCAAAAGTCACTAGGAGCCAGGTCAGGTGAGTAGGGAGCATGAGGAATCACTTCAAAGTTGTTATAACGAAGAAACTGTCGCGTAACTTTAGCTCGATGTGCGGGTGCGTTGTCTTGGTGAAACAGCACACGCGCAGCCTTTCCCGGACGTTTTTGTTGCAGTGCAGGAAGGAATTTGTTATTCAAAACATTTTCGTAGGATGGTTACCGTAGTGCCCTTTGGAACGCAATAGGTAAGGATTACGCCCTCGCTGTCCCAGAATATGGACACCATCATTTTTTCAGCACTGGCGATTACCCAAAATTTTTTTGGTGGGGGTGAATCTGTGTTCTTCCATTGCGTTGACTGGCGCTTTGTTTCTGGATTAAAAAATGGCATCCACGTCTCATCCATTGTCACAACCGACGAAAAGAATGTCCCATTCATGCTGTCGTGGCGCGCCAACATTGCTTGGCAACATGCCACACGGGCAGCCATATGGTCGTCCGTCAGCATTCGTGGTACCCACCTAGATGCCGTACGGTACTGCCACCTCTGGGGCGTATTGACAATGAACACGGCCTCATTTTAAAACAATGCGTATGTTTCTAGCTCTTTCCAGTCCGGAGGAAAAAATGGGAGGCCTTAGAACTTGAATGCACCTCGTAGCCTCTCCCCAATGCTATTCAATCTGTATATTGAGCAAGCAGTAAAGGCAACAGAAGAAAAGTTGGGAGTAGGTATTAAAATCCATGGAGAAGAAATAAAAACTTTGAGGTTAGCCAATGATATTCTAATTCTGTCAGAGACAGCAACGGAGGATATAAGATGATCATCAACAAAAGCAAAACGAGGATAATGGAATGTAGTTGAATTAAGTCGGGTAATGCTGAGGGAATTAGATTAGGAAATGAGACACTTAAAGTAGTAAAGGAGTTTTGCTACTTGAGGAGCGAAATAACTGATGATGGTCGAAGTAGAGAGGATATAAAATGTAGACTGGCTATGGCAAGGAAAGCGTTTCAGACGAAGAGAAATTTGTTAACATCGAGTTTAGATTGAAACATCAGGAAGTCGTTTATGAAAATATTTGTATGGAGTGTAGCCATGTATGGAAATGAAACATGGAAGATAAATAGTTTTGGACAAGAAGAGAATAGAAGAATGCTGAAGATTAGATTGGTAGATCACATAACTAATGAGGAGGTATTGAACGGAATTGGGGAGAAGAGGAGTTTGTGGCACATCTTGACGAGAAGAAGGGACTGGTTTGTAGAACATGTTCTGAGGCATCGAAGGATCACAAATTTAGCATTGGAGGGCAGCATGTAGGGTAAAAATCGTAGAGGGAGACCAAGAGATGAATACACTAAGCAGATTCGTAAGGATGTAGGTAGCAGTAAGTACTGAGAGATGAAGAAGCTTGCACAGGATAGAGTAGCATGGAGAGCAGCATCAAACCAGTCTCAGGACTGAAGACAACAACAACAACAACAAGTGTTATTACCAAATGAGATAGCTAATGCTGTCAGTTAAAGAGTTAGTGGTAAATTTTGTCATCCCTTTTAATAGACCACATGTCTACATAAAGCTAGTTGCATAGGTACAAAATCTAGGAAAAGTTGTCAGAGTGAATAGCTCATAGTTACGTGAAATTTAGAATTTAATTAACGTTCAGGAGGGTTTGACCTATAAGACGGCGCACTATGAACTTAAGAGCATGTCAGATAACTAATCTAGCTGAATCACTGGAATCAATTTCCAACTGTTTTGAGAGTAACCTAGCGATGTTCATAAAAAGCAAGTTCTGTTGATGTCATGAAGCATGCAATATTGAACATAGAAACAAAGTTTCCTTACTGTGCTTCAAATGATCAGTGATGTTTCAGATTTCATGGTAGAATGGGATAGGAATGATGATGGAAATAGGATCACATTTGAGGATGTGGAGAAAATGGTCAATAGATTTCAGTGCAATAAAGCAGCTGGGGTGGATGAAATTATGTCGGAACTCATCTAATACAGTGGAATGTCAGGTCTTAAATGGCTACACAGGATAATTAAAATGGCCTGGGAGTCGGAACAGGTTCCATCAGACTGGACAAAAGCAGTAATCACACCAATCTTTAAACATGGAAATAGAAAAGATTGTAACAACTACAGAGGTATCTCTTTAATCAGCGTTGTGGGTAAAATCTTCTCAGGTATTGTTGAAAGGAAAGTGCGAGTATTAGTTGAGGACAAATTGGATGAAAATCAGTGTTGATTTAGGCCTCTTTGAGATTGTGAGGACCCGATCTTTAACTTACGGCAAATAATGGAGAAGTGTTACGAGTGTAACAGATAATTGTATATATGCTTTATAGATCTAGAAAAGGCATATGACCGGCTTCCTAGGAGGAAGTTATTGTCTGTCCTACGAGATTATGGAATAGGAGGCAAACTTTTGCAAGCAATTAAAGGTCTTTACATGGATAGACAGCAGTTAGAACTGACGCTAAATTGAGTTGATGGTTCAGAGTAGTTTCAGTAGTAAGACAAGGCTGCAACATGTCTCCAATGTTGTTCATATTATTTATGGATCATATGTTGGAAACAATAGACTGGTTGGCTGAGATTAAGATATGTGAACACAAAATAAGCAGTCTTGGATATGCAGATGACTTAGTTGTGATGGCAGATTCGGTTGAAAGTTTGCGAAGTAATATTTCAGAGCTAGATCCGAAATGTAAGGACTATGGTATGAAGATTAGCATCTCCAGAACAAAAGTAATGTCAGTGGGAAAGAAATATAAACGGATTGAGTGCCAAATAGGAGGACCAAAGTTACAACAGTTGGACGGATTCAAGTACTTAGGATGCATATTCTCACAGGATGGCAACATAGTGAAAGACCTGGAAGCAAAGCTAATGCAGTGAGCACTCAGCTACGATCTACTCTCTTCTGCAAGAAGGAAGTCAGTAGCACGAATAAGTTATCTGTGCACCGTTCAATCTTTCGACCAACTTTGCTGTATGGGAGCGAAAGCTGGGTGGATTCAGGTTACCTTATCAACAAGGTAGATGTTACGGATATGAAAGTAGCTAGGATGATTGCACGTATTAGTAAATGGGAACAATGGCAGGAGGGTGTCCACAATCAGGAAATCAAAGAAAAACTGGGAATGAACTATATAGATGTAGCAGTCAGGGCGAACAGCCTTAGATGGTGAGGTCATGTTACACGCATGGGAGAAGCAAGGTTACCCAAGAGACTCATGGTTTCAGCAGTAGAGGGTAGGAGGAGTCGGGGCAGACCAAGGAAAAGGTACCTGGATTCGGTTAAGAATGATTTTGAAGTAATAGGTTTAACATCAGAAGAGGCACCAATGTTAGCACTGAATAGGGCATAATGGAGGAATTTTATAAGGGGCTATGCTCCAGACTGAACGCTGAAAGGCATAATCAGTTTTAAATGATGATGATGATGATGCAGGAAATATTTTTTGACAGTTTGTGAAGTCACCATTTCTAGGCCTGTAGCTGATGATCATAATTCACAACTTATTGATTGTTGCCCGAATCCCACTTTCGCATGCATACTATTTCTAAATTTAAAATACTTTAAAAAGCAAATAAGTTTGGTACATCTTCAGAATTGAGTGTTATCGTATGTAGAATTAAATAAGAAAAACTTATTTGCAGCTCCTTAAATAATTCAATTCGGCCATATTTTCACTTTTGGTGAACAAATATATGGTAGAGAAATACATCAAATTGTTAACTTATTTGGCTTATTTCCACGTAGCACTTTCCGATGAGATTTCTGCGCTATGTACAAGAAAGAAAGAGAAAACGTGTCATCAAAATACCCTCTAATTGAAAAGACGAACCACGAAACAGTTACCAGAAATTGACGGAAATCGGTAAATGTGATGTACACTTAGAGACAAAAAAATAATTTCAGTTTCAGAAAAATTCGCTTGTCCATCGGGGCTCAGTTCGAAGCTGGACTCATGACTGTAGACAATTCACTCCAGTCAATGAGCCGAAGCTGTGTGTTTGGAGACGCCCCGTATAACGTAGAGATTCCGACAACCAGGACTGACAGCCTGGAGTCCCACTTGCGTTCTCAGCAGGGAACCCTTTGGTTGCCATCCGTCAAAAGAAAGATCGCTGAAACACTCCCCAATCAAGAACGTGTGGAGAAATTATTGGGCAGTGACCGCGAACCACCTCCGGGCTCTGACGGTCTAACACTCCCGTTGAGCGGAATTTGGGACACTGTTCCTCAGGAGGACGTCCAGTAACTGCTTCAAGCCGAATAACTGCTTGCATAGGAGCCATAGGTGGACTAACGCATTACTGACCTGCTCAGTTTGTGAAACGCTGCCTCTTGAATAACATCCTTTTTTATGAAATTGTAATCATTCGTTTGGCTGTAAATCTACATCACAATTTCGGATATTTCCTTCATGGTACGTCGTTTTTATGTCTTAGAGTGTAGTATGTGTACTAACCCATTCTTGTTTTGCAGATACGTGTGTATGAAATCACTTCTTTTTACTACAGCATCATACTTTCTTTCGCGAAAGTTTACGTACGTCCTCTCCTGGACTTAGAAATTAATAGTTATATCATAACTGTAATATTTGACGAACACATTACTTTTATTATGCTTCACTGGAAATGACTTTAGCTCAGAAATGTGTGATTAATGCTGATAGTGTAATATTTCAGCTCTTATCTGGTTACACAAAAGTCTGACAAAAAGAAAATACAATTTGAAAAGTGAGAAAAAATAACTACATATTGGTATCAAGAATATATAATTATTAACTTCAAAATTTGAAAAGAACTTAGTTACCTCTGCTAAAAAAGTAAGAATTCTCTTTTTATTAGGCTGATTTAAGTACAAATAATTTCTTGGTATATAAACCGAAAAATCCGGTGTCGTTGTATCATCCAGTTTTCCGCGGAACACAGGACAAAAGTTAGGTGTTAGTGTGGTCTAGATTGAGAATCCTGGTATGATGTCAGATTCTGTGGTATTGACTACTTAACTATGCAGCAATCCAGATAACTGATATGTTGTACTGAATAATTTGTAATGTGAAATACTATACAGGTATCGATGAACTTCATTCATTACACATAGGGCCTATTACGATCCGAAATTCACGTTTTAACTCGGGTCAACTTTACGGTAGTTGGAATTGCCGTCAATGTCTGATTTTGATTTTTCATTTCAGGACCAATTAACAGTGACTTTTTCTGTTCTTGAAAGAGAGAAGCTTCTATAATCGTACGTCCAGCACAAGAATGAAAAACACAAGGCCATACTTTAAACAGACCTCAGCTTCATTTCATGATGTTCATCCTCTAGTGCTGAAGAACTTCTTTAAATGTAGTATTTTCTCCCTAAAGTGAGGCTATACGTAGCAAATGAAGTAAAATCAGACACACTAAATCCTTCCGCAGAGCAATATAAGATCATGATGTTCATCCTCTAGTGCTGAAGAACTTCTTTAAATGCAGTATTTTCTCCCTGAAGTGAGGCTATACATAGCAAATGAAGTACTCTCAGACACACGAAATACTTCCGCAGAGCAATATATGAAGCTATGTTTCGTGAATAATCTTCGCATCAATTTCATAATAGCACACAATATTCTTTACCTTCACACAGTTTGTAAAATGTGCACTCATTCAAGATCTGTGATATAAATTCAGCAAATCAGTGTTAGGTTGGAGGTCTGCAGTAAGCATAGTATGCCCTCTCTATCCACTCCTTCGCGTGCGCGCCGTCTACTTTCTATGCATATAAATGCATATTGCGCTGTCCTCGTATTGAAAAAACGCGCCCGTTTCTGTAATCAATATAGCTCCGGATCGCGGGGTCGCTGTTTCCGCTTATCTATATTCAAGTTATGCAGATTTATGCATGTTCCGCTAG
Source organism: Schistocerca gregaria (assembly GCF_023897955.1). Lineage (NCBI taxonomy): Eukaryota > Metazoa > Arthropoda > Insecta > Orthoptera > Acrididae > Schistocerca > Schistocerca gregaria. The sequence goes on from NC_064927.1 coordinate 337,466,588, forward strand.
ATGTACATTTTAGGCGGAAAAAAAATCGTGCCGTGTACGGCAAAAGCCCCATAGCCCTTTTTCCTCGGCGCGGTAATGCTGAATTATTCTGACACGGCGCGATGTTAACAAGATTGGTGCTCGAGAAATGAGGTGGGTTTTAGGTCGCGTTTATAATTAGCTTGCCTCAGCTATGGCTTTCTTGATGAAGCATACCTACGTGAAAGTACGGTGGAATGTCATTATACGTAAGAGGTTAGGAACTCGTAGCTGAATGCCAAAAATAGATAACATTTTTAGTACGTTCGATTCTCTCTATAGATTTAGAGGAGACAGAGGCTTTTCAATGAACTGTGGCAGTGTTTGGGGAAACATGAAGTACTTGTGAATTTGGTTTGGAAATGATAATGAGAAAAATGTATACGTTTATTAATTGTGTCACTTCGACACTTGCTTCATGCTAGGTTCATTACTTTTTTCTACTTGGACAGTCATTCTTATAGCAGTATAAACGGCAGAAAATTATCGTCTTAAACTATTAAGACGGTAATGTGTAAACAAAACACAGCAGACAGTAAAATGTATTAAACAAAAGGAAGGGAAATTAATGCGTAGGCTTCCGTGGGTGGTATCACCATGACCAAATACCCTAAATGATTTCGTTCAAGAAGTGAAAGGTTGTTGGAAACAGGAAGAGAAAGAGGTAAAAGACAAAACAATAATTGTTTAATAATTCATATTTAGACCTTATAAGAGGCTGTCAGCACACTAGAGCGGCGTGTTTGTAAGTATGACTGAATGTGACATATACGATGATGAAAATTGAACTGAATCAACATTGGGTACAGTAAAATTTCTTGAACTTAGTTTCCATGCCACTAAAAAAGGCGCTTGGTGAGCACTTAATTACATAAGAGTTTAACTTCACACTAATATTTTATGTTTGATATTATAGCCTTGATAAGAAATGCAGCTAACATTTAGTGGAATGTAAAATGTTGCAAACAAAGAAACACACACATACAAACACACACACACCGAGCGATGATAAATGCAACCTTCAATGAAAGATGCTCAAAAAATTCTCACAACAAGGCAGAAAAGCTTTGTAGAAGTTGTAAGCAGCTACCTTTGTACAGAATGTTGTGCATACTGAAAGATCAACGATCCAGTACAGAAATTTCTCATGCTACAATTACTTCTTGTTTTCTCTGTAGCAAGGGACAATGCGGAGCCCTGAAAGCACCATATTTAAAGCAGTTGAATATTACCAATATCAGTTCTTGGGGAGCGTGCTGAGACAGGCAACTCCAGGTACTGCAGAGCACTGTTACTATTCCGTTACGCCGAAGACAGCGTAATTTATTGGGTTTGCCGAAACAAGTTATTAAACAGCTTATTACATGTAATGCATCTGTTAGTAGAACCTTCGGTTTTCACCCGTATGCAGTGTAATGAGACGTTGGGACTACACACCTTAATGAAATTAGGCTGGGCACCAATGCATTTAAGACTACTCCTACTGATACTTTCTTTGCTATTTCACAACGTTCAGAGCCTCCTTATGTCAACATGCTACAGACATCTACGTTAAGCAGAAATGTTCACCGGGTGATCGAAAGACTTTTCCTGGGTCTGCTGTGAACAGTGAAGCATTCTGACTCTGCATAAAGGCTGCAATTTGGATATTGGTGCAACTCATTTCAGTGATTTGCGTTAAGTATGCAGCAGACCATATGATAGACCTGTCAGGAAGCATATAATTATATTGGATGCGGATGATTTTAGGATATAATGTATTCCAGATACGTTTCAGATAAGCAGCAAGTTATATATGTCGATGCTCTACAGAATAAAGAACCACATGGATCACTTACCCAATCACATTATCAGCAGTCGTTAGTTTGATGAATACGCTGTGAATTTTGCAGAAGTATTCTTTAGTGACAGAAATATGTTTTCGCTCACATTCTGTTACAGCTTTAAAGAGAAGGCAGAGTAAGATGACGAATCGTTAATTTAATGGGATCGCCGAAATAGAGCAGCACTTGAGAAACTTGCCTTGCTAGATAGTAGCACTCCACGTCTGCTACCAAAACCATTTAACAGTAAGACATCATAATTAATGTTTACACGCATGTTCGTCGTAATACTTCAGTGCATCGAAATAACATCTAAGCTACACGTGGTAACTTTTTCCATCCTGTTTTAAGTTTTGTCATAAACTATAAACTATGCCGTTTCTTTAATATATATAGCAACCTTCAAAGAGAATTTAGACCGCCATTTGTATTGTATCATCTGCACCGCCATTATTTTTTATATTGTATCACTCGCGGCTGAAGAGCAGCGTATTATGCTGCTGACAGCCCACCTCTGTACAAGGTGTTCAAAATAACAATAAAGAAAAAAAAAGAGAATTTAGTGAACTGTTGTTTCGAATTCTTCATCTTATGCGAACATTTAATAAACTATTTTAATAATCTTTTCCGTTTCATTTGCAGTATCCAACATGAGTAATAAGTACAAAAGGAAGACCAACAGACAGCAACTGCCACAGCAATGTATGACCCTAGCTGCGCAGGAGGCCTTAACCATGGAGCAGTGTATGCAACTGCGGAAAAGTACAATCTTCCGAAATCTACAGTCTTACGCCGAGGAAAACGCGAAACAATGATGTATTTTTAAATGTAGCTTCTCAGTTTGAAGTTGGGGGCACCACAGGAACTAAATATAATAGCCTTTAATTAATGTATTACGTTCGAAAAAATTAAATTCTGTTCATTTTTCAGACTATGCCGACCAGCGCTAGACGGTTTTGATGTACATTCACTGACGATCAGATGCTAAATATCAAGGAATATGTCCAGGACTTGCTCGCTTCCCGCGCCTGGGTTCCCAGGTTCGATTCCCGGCGGGGTCAGGGATTTTCTCTGCCTCGTGATGACTGGGTGTTGTGTGATGTCTTTAGGTTAGTTAGGTTTAAGTAGTTCTAAGTTCTAGTGGACTGATGACCATAGATGTTTAGTCCCATGGTGCTCAGAGCCATTTGTGCAGGACTTGGATAGAAGAGCTGTCGGTTTAATAAGGGAACAGTTTGCAAAACTCACCTTTGACTAAGCTGAAATATTGCAGATTCCACACCGCTTCGGCAGAGAATAGAAGAAAGTGGGTAAAGACTTCATTGAGAGCTTTAAGAACAACTTCAAATTTTCGCTCAGAAAACCGAAAGCTACATTTGGAGTCAGACTGTCAGCTTTTCACAAAACTGGCTCTGAAGCCTTTATTAATCTGTACTCACAGATTCTAGCTGAGAAAAACTGTGAGTCTCATTAAAATTATAACGTAGATGACTGCTCAGCTGTTTCCACTAAAATTTGATTGTCTTAAACCCAAAAGGAAAATGTAGGGTTATAAAATTATGTTCTTCTGAAAGGAATGTGAACGTTAGAGTAGCATGCAGCTTCAGTGTTACTGGTCATTATGTTCCACCTTTCTTCATATTGTCCAGGGCGGGGATGCAGCAGCAATTTGTGAACATTTCAACGCCAGGTTCTATAGGTGTGTTTAATAAATCTGGTTGGATAAAAGCTGAAACCCTTATCCTGTGGTTAGAACATTTCATAAAGAACGTAATACCAAATAAGGAAAACCCAATTCTGTTGCTGGGAGATAACCACACATCGCACTTCACCACTTTACCTTGAATTCTCTCAATTTATGTCGAAAAAATCATTTTAGTTTACTAGGTTTTCCTCCACATACCAGATATCGTTTGCGGCTTTCTATGGCCCATTTAAAACTGACTACAGCCGGGCTAGTAATGATTACTCAATGTGACATCCAGGGCAAGTGGTAACTTTTAACGACGTTTAACGTAGCGTACAGAAAGGTTGCTACAATAACTAACGCCGTAAACGGGTTTAAAGCAACTTTATTAGTTCCACTGAATTCCCAAATATTCAGTGATTCTGACTTTGAGTCATTGATGACAACAGAGAGGTCACATAATGCTTCAATGGTTAGTGTGGATGAAAAAGATATACCATTGCTGGACCATTTGATGCTGCTGCAGGTAACGCAGATGACTCCGCAGTAGGCCTAGCTGGATCTTGACATTAGCTGGTCTTGACGTTAGCACTGATGATACTGCAAAGCCTGGATCTTCTTATCTAGAATCATCCTACTGTGCCCTGCCTCCTTCACATAATTCTACTCATAAAGAACGGAGGAAAAAATTACCCTCGTTTCACATCGGAAGCAACTCTGTCTGAAGAGCTTTTACGAAATAAAGAAGTCGAGAAGAAAGTCCAAGAAAAGAAGAAGGAAGAAAACCAAAAGAAAAGAGATGGAAAACAGAATTTCAATAAGTAAGAGAAAAACTGTGATAAAAAAAGACTCTTTGGAAGATTTCTCAGATTCCTCGATATCAGTCCATTACCATGAAGCTGGCGACGATACTGATACCGTCGGTGAAGAACCTGGTACAAACTGCAATGACTGTGAAAAATCAGAGACTTGGTGTGCTTGTTCTCGCTGTCACAAATGGGCCTCCGTTGCTTGTATTGTGCTCACAGCTGCAGAAGCAAAGAATAGAGCATAGGTATGCGACTTCTGTGCTGAAAGTAGAATAATTCTTATGTTCATTCATCTTTGTTTTCTTTCGTCATATTACCCACCTACATTCATCGTCTTGCCCTCATACTTGGGTAAGATGATGAATTTGATATAATTTTTTAAAAAATAATGAAAAATCGTCATGAACGGTAGATTAGAAATATTACAAATAGATGGTTTAAGAGAAAACTATAAAAGTGGCTTCAAATTATTAATTTAGGAAGTCGGTTCGAAAACATGAGGGTAAAACGCATTCTAAATTTTACTATCGCCATTTTACACTCCCTTCCCGTACAAGATGTACACTGTGTTCCCTTTCCACAATAAATTTCAGTCACCATCTCAAAAATGTTTTTATTACACTTTACTGGTTTCGATAAGTTAATTTGTCATCTTCTGAGTCCTACAAAATTAGGGATATTATAAATATTTAGACTTTGAAGTATAAGAAGTATATTATAGAAACATATTCAGTATTGGTTTAGTGGATATCAACATCTCCTTCATAGAAGCATAATTAAAAATCATACAAGATTTGGGAAAATCTGAAGTCCAACTATTTGATGTTCAGTAGTCAGCTGTATCAACAGCGGTCAGCTCTATTCACCCCACTGTAGCCAATCGCATTCCTTTGTACAGAGGATATGTTGATGAGATGAGCCATCATTGTATTAAAACGGTCTGTGAAGGACGTCAAGTGACTTAATATGTCACTGATGTGCTTCCATCCTAAGACTAAATTTCCATATGAAATACACAATAAACATAATGAACTGAGTTTTCTGGACCCAAAACTATGTTTCGTAGATGCTAAAATAATCTCTGACATTTTCAAGAAACCCACTACCATATACAACATTATTCATGCCACTTTTTTCATCCCTTTAAGCACAAACTGGCATTCTTTCACATTATGATCGAGTGTATTACTGAGGATCTCCTAACCCCTTCTGCAGTTGCTACATAACGTAATAACGTAAAAGTATATAGTAGTCAAAAAGGGATATCTAGCAAACATCTTACAAAAACTTTGTAATAAAAACAACAAAAATATAAATTCTTGCACACACTATAAAAGTCACCTTACTGTTTTCAATTACACTAGAATCGCATTTGTAGGTAAAATTTTCTATGAAATAGCTAATTTGCTTAAGAAATATGACATCATAGTGTAATTTCCAGCCTGTAGTGCCATAAAGTTGCTCTTTACACATAGTGTGAAACCTCCATGGGACATATTTTTCAGATCTGGATTATATGAAATATAATATATACGTCAGAGTTTTCATATACACATCAAATAAAGTTTTGCATTACCTGTATAGAAAACTGGAATAGAGATCAACATAAATATCGTTTCCATCCATTTTATTGCTCATGAAAACCACATAGTGTATGTTGTACCATCATACAGCGAGACCTTCAGAGGTGGTGATCCAGATTGCTGTTCACAGCGGTACCTTTAATACCCAATGGCACGTCCTGTTGCTTTGATGCATGCGTTTATTCGTCGTGGCATACTATCCACAAGCCAAGCGATGTCGTTATCCTGAAGGAGGTCATTCACAAGATGTGCACGATGGGGGCGCGAATTGTCGTCCATGAAGACGAATGCCTTTACAAATTTCTGCCGATTTGTTGCACTATCGGTCGGAGGATGCTATGTAAGTATCGCACAGCCGTTACGGCGCCTTCCATGACAACCTGCGGCTACGTCGGCAGTCATAATGCCACCCTAATGTTTCAGGGAACCTCCGCGTTGCTGCACTCGCTGGACAGTGTGTCTAAGGCGTTCATCCTGACCGGGTTGCCTCCATACTCGTCTCCGTCGATTGTCTGGTAGAATGCAAATGCGACACTCATTAGGAAGAGAGGGGTCCATTCGGCATATTGTTGGGCCCATTTGTACCGCGCTGCGTAGTGTTGCGGTTTCAAAGGTGGACCTCGCCATGGACGTCGGGTGTGAAGTTGCGCGTCATGCAGCCCATTGCGCGCAGTTTCAGTCGTATCAAAACGTCCTGTGACTGCACGAAAGGCATTATTCAACATGGTGGCGTTGCTTTCAGGTTTCCTCCGAGCCATAAATCGTAGATCGCGGTCAACCACTGCAATAATAGCCCTTGGGCCGCCTGAGCGAGGCATGTCATCGACGGTTCCTATCTCTCTGTATCTCTTCCATGTGCGAACAACATCGCTTTGGTTCACTCCGAGACGCCTCGACACTTCCTACGACATGTGAATGCCATCCTACGACTGCGAGTGCAACCATATCGGCAGTGTATTGGCGAGGCAATCGTCTTCATGGACGACAATTCGCGCCCCCATCGCGCCTATCTTGTGAATGACTTTCTTCGGGATTACGACACAGCTCGAGTGGGCAGCATGTTCTACAGACATGAACCCTATCGAACATATGTGGGATTGATAGAAGAGGGAAGTTTGTGGACGACGCCACCCACCAACCACTCTAAGGGTTCTACACCTTGATGAACAGGTATTGGATTCCAGAAATATGATAGCGTGGATGAAAACTACTCCAGTTATAGCCCAAGAAAAGGCAAATATATCCTGAGCAAAGTTAGGGGTGTAACCTAACTTTTCGACTTACCTGGCAACTTTAGAGACTTATATTATACATCGTGTCAAGTATAGTAAGATGGGACATGATTACATGTCGTATAACATGACACATGTAATCATGCCATCCTGCAGTGCGTTTCTCACGTCGTAGAATACGACACTACTTGTCAGTTTAGGATGTATGGATCCCCACTGTGGATTACTTTCGTTACAGATGCACCCCCTCTCTTAGATATTTCTTATTAAAGATGCACTGTATAGAAGCACATAGATTTGTGTCTATTTGCTGTTACGAACCTCACGATTCAGTAAGGGGGGAGGAGTGGGGGAGGGTCTAAGAGAGCTCACTGCGCTGGCGGTGAAGGGCTACCTCGTAAAACTACGAGAATATGTCAAGATGTTTCGACTTAAATGTCTCTGAAGCTGCCGGATATATTGTAAAGTTGGCTCCCATCTTTTACATCCATAACTTGGCAAACAATTATATATTTGTTGACAAGAGCAATAACTGGTCAGGTACAGATCTATTTTATTATCTTTCGAAACATGTTCCTTATATCGTGGCAACGGATAAATCATCAAATAAAAAACAGGGTGACTATAAATTACTTGTATTTGTCTACCTTATTAAAAAATTTAAACCGATTCGCACAAATCCTAAACACAGAAGAGGCGCGAGTAAAAAATCTCCCAAAAAAAGTGTTTTTGCAAGTGGAATCCGAATGAAGTTAGAATTTTTTAAAACTCATTTTCAGTTTTATGTCAAGAATGCATTAGTTATTATTTAATTCCCTTTAAACAGTTTCCGCGAATTCATTTCACGTAAGAGCGAACTTAACGTACTATATTTAGCTGAATCTTAAACCTCCGTATGTCGACCACGGGAAGGAGTAACGCATAAAAAAATCCTTTTGACTTTATCCATTTAACTTCCGGCACATTTTGTGTCGATTTATACAAGTTTCAAATACAGAAGTAGTGCCCTTAAAAAGCCTGTTTGGATAATCTCGCTCCAGTCCGGAGTTACGGAATTTAAGGATAACTGTTTTTACACTTAAAATCTGAACGAAGTACATACAGGTGGTGCCATTAGCTGAGTATTAATTTCAGCCAAATTAAAATCCTTTGAAAAAGTAATTAATCTTTTCGCACAATTTGCCTGTGCGCCAGTTCCCGCTCGTCCTTCAACCAATCCTTAATATACAAGGAAAATAGTTACAGTAAGACTGATGTTTGAAAGTATGTACAAATGGTCGCTGATCCGGGCTAAACCGAAAAGTTTTTGACCCATTTTCCTATCTCATATAGAAACCAAGCACGCAGATCCATCCCCACCCCCTCCCAACCCGCCCTTTTAAGACATATTTGTTAGATGAACTATTCTTCTAGTTTTGGTCAGTAACTCCTAATGCAGGAATATAATGTCACAAACTGAAAGGAAGAGTGAAGGATATTTACCTCTGCATGCTGTATCTGGGCTGGCCAGCACAGACTTGGTTGCTTACTTAAGACCACAATGGCGAGAATCTACGTTGTCACTATATCATTGTTATTGGAAGAACGGGAAACGTATACAAAAATAAGTTTAGTGACTCTGGATATAAAGCAAAGGAGATTCTTTTGAGATATTTCAAAGGCAACAGCGATATGAGGAGGAAAAGAAATAACAAACAGAACAGGAAACAAGCGCACTATCAAACAGTTTTCTCACTTACCACAATTTCTGACAGGACGACGTTATTGTTTTTGGTGCACCTTACCACTACAGTGAAGCATTAGGTTAAAAATTAATTAGCAAAGGATGAATTTTTTTTAATTTTTTTAATCAGAGCGGGGCAAGAGTTCTGGTGACACATTACAGCAATGCAGTAACTTTACTCAGAAGAGAATTGAGTGATATTAAAAGGTAAACACCAATGATTCTTTCCCGTACACTGCACGGGTTCCAGATAGGACACGACACGGGCTCTGAAGAGGACGGCCAATATTGACACAGAAGCCACCACAGGCAGGATTGTGACCTCTTTGCCTTGTGCGCTGCGTGGTATCTGCGGAAACTGCAGGCGGAGAGGTCTTCTGTCCACAGTAGCGAGACCGAAAAACCTGACGCAACCGTAATGTGTCCCCTTCTTATTTTAGGTAGCTCAGTCGTGTGAAAGTTTCCTTCAATTCCTACGACCGACTGTGCCTAAGTTTCTTTATTATTGTTTATGGCCACGACACCAATTGGAATGAAATTAATATAATTTTTTATCTGTAACTACTTCTGTAAACTGTACGTACAAGTTACTTGTATTTTGAATGAAATGTATAATTACCCTGTTAAGATGTTCATGAACCACGCACAGGAACACTAATTTTCAGTTAGCATCTGATATTGACCTACAAGTAACAGAGTGAGAGTTTCTGTCAAAGAGGCCTGTGAGAGAAACAAAGAAAAATGGTAAAAATAAATAGCATCCATACGTACGTCTTCTGTAAATTCGCGTACCTTAAAATAGCAGAACAGACTGAAATGTAATACGACCTTGTTTAATCAGGCAATGGACGAGAGAGGCAAGAGTGTTATTTCAAGTGGAATTGACGACAGACCTAAAAATACAAGTGGTGTCTAACTTTGTTTAAAATGAACGTAAGACTACGAGGGAAAGCAGTGGACTCAATGCGAAAAAAAGAAACTAAAAATTTTAGTGCAGCTGGCGACTAATATACATTTTCATTTAGAGTATTTCTTTAACCATGCAGATACTTTCTTTCAAATTGTAATTTACGCAGCTAAGCAAAATGATATATCCAACGAAAAGTACATTTATAGTTTCTCTAAAAAAGATAACCAGTCAATGTTTTCATTTTAATTTCACTTTATTACCCCACTTGACAAGTCGTTTTTCTCCACATGTGCTAAACTGATATGTGTAACCCAGCAGCTATTTGTATATCAATTAATGACATTTTCGGGATGCTTTAGGTGTGCGGCATGAGTTAACTATTATTTACAAGAATGTGTTGATTATATTCGACTTACTTTACATTTCACTTACTCTTGAATCGATGTTGACATTTTAACTTATTCTTCGTTTCCTTCAGCATCTGAACAGACAAAAGCAGGTCAAATGATGTGCAATAATCTGTCCATGATGTGGCGATAACTATTTATCCTGGCGATGGATTGTTTCGCGATAGGCAGCTGATAGATCAAGTCATTCTACTGTGGAATACCATTTAGTTTTACAGTAGTATCTCCAAATTGAGGTCATTCTCAGATGTCGAACACACTTCATTACAAACTTCAACTAATTGGTAACAAGTATTTGTAGTTCTCTTAATAAAATTAAAAGAATCTTACCTTCGAAAAGTGTTTTCTTATGTACATTTGGAGTTTATAAGTAATAGTCGTAGAAGTATGGAGAAAGGTTGTAAAAATACACACAGTTATGTAAATTTGGGAAACATTGTATTATATGTGCGCAATATACTATTGTAAGTTCCTCTTGAATTAAAGTCTTGCAAGAATAACTTATCAGTTACGGCAAAAATAATTTCATTCGATAATAAATGTGTCACGTTTATTAAAATCAAAAGAAAGACCTAAACCAAGTAGTGTAGGTGATTCGTTTTACTTTCAACTATTTATAAAAGTCGCTAATCTAATCCTCGTTCTCAGCAGCTACTCATTCAACGTGGGTTTCATGGAATAAGAAGGTAGATTGCTAATTAGCATACAGAGGCGATGCTGAGTCGCAGACAGGCACAACGAAAAGACTTCTTCCGAAATAGAGAAAACACACACACACGCATTCACACAAGCATAACTCACACACACGTGACCATTGTCTACGGCCGCTGTGAGTTCTGTATACCGGAGGAAGGCTTTATGGCCGAAAACGTGAATGTATAGCAGTCTTTTCGTTGTGGCTCTCTGCGACTCAGCTTCTCTATGCCGTCAGTAGCAATCTATGTTCTTCATAGTATTGTTGTTATTACGTCTTGGACTTTTCATTTTTTAAAATATTCTATGTTGTCCGACATAAAATATCAACAAAAACAACTGTATCCGTAGCCGAAAATCGACCAAAGCTTAACGATGCACAACTGCTAAATAATTAGCGTAGTTTTAATACTTAGAGTTCATTTCCAAAAATTATTTCATGTTTTTAAGAACTTACTCGAAACGTTTTGTCAAACTACGAACTACGACAACAGTTTTTTTTTCCGCCGTAGCTCACTAGTTCAGGCTGTCTGGAGACTAATTATACTCGCTAGATGGTATCTCCGAAACATTTTAAAGTACGTCATGCGTCTTCCGCTTGGGAACGCCACTCAACAGATGAGAAACCACGGTATTCCATACAGCACGACTATTCCTTAACAGCAGAAGTTCATCAATAATGCAGATGAGCGGCATGAATCATTTCTCTTGGAATCGAGCACGGTCCATTACGTTTGTTTTTGTATTTCAGCTTTATGTGTGTGGTGTCCCTAAGCGTACGTGAAAACTCTGTGGAACATACGGGCACTCTGATATCGGTGCATTATAAGTCTGATAGAGATGATATTTTTTTTTCACCTAAATATAAGCTGCCTGCCAGATGCTTATAAAACCCTAAAAGCAAAAAAAAAAAAGTCGCACTCACTCTCTTGAAACAATATCGTAACCAAATTTTCTTTTAATCCTTTGAGCCCCTATGGTTTCTCAAAACCCGTTTTATTCATTTTGTTTAGAAGCACGGGAGCCGTTAGCATAGCTGATAATGGGAAAGATACTGATACTTCAAAACAAAGTGAATAAAATTGTGGTTTGGGGCTGAAACTACTGGGGTTCTAAGAGTTAAGCTTTATTTACGTTAATATTAGCGCAGGAGAGAGCTACGAAATACATAAAACGAATGACTGCACAAAAAACGATATTAAACGTAAAAAATAAAGTAGAAGAATAGTGATATCTAAAGAAATGCAAATCTGTATGTACAGGTGCAAGAACCAATAAACATTCAGCACAAACACTATACTGATGAACGCAGATTGGCATAAATAAAATAATTACAAGTGGGGGAAGGATACCAGACAGCGAGGTCATCAGTCTCACCGGATTAGGGAAGGACGGGGAAGGAAGTTGACAGCACCCTTTTCAAAGGAACCATCCCGGCATATGCCTGAAGCGATTTGGGGGATTCACGGAAAACCTAAATCAGGATGGCCGGAAACGGGATTTGACCGTCGTCCTCCCGAATGCAAGTCCAGAATTACAAGTGGTCCGTTGCTGTATTTTTAGAAGAAATTTAATATACAGACACTGAGCTAAAACTGTTACGGAATAAATTAATATCTCATTTTGTAAATGTTACTTACGCAAATAGAATTTGGAAACTTTCGTGAATAGGAACGTTTTAAGGACGACATATTAAATCTGCTGAGCGGCTAAACTATTCTCGATTTGTAGTATGTTTTCGGCGAGTTTAACCAAATTACACCGTCGGGTGTTGTGTACATCGCTCGCTGGAAACTGCGCTGCGCAGCGCAACAGCGTGCCCGAATATTCGGACAGAAGGGGAGCGACATTCCAGCGGAAAGCTGTTGTGCGACGGCGGCCGGAGGAAGGAAGCGCCCCTAAAAGCAGCCATTTAAGCGGCGGCGAGTCGGCGAGGCAGCGAGGCAGCGCCGGTCCCGCGGGGCAGGGCAGGGTAACCCCCGTCCAGAGAGTAACAAGCGGCGGCCGGCGCGCCGCCAGCCGAGCGGAAAATGAAGCTCGCTGTCGGGGAAGCCCCGGCTGGCCTCTGGGACGCGCGGCCCGAAATAAAACGGCGGCAAAACAAGCCCCTGAACCGTCAACTGTAATCATGTACCAGCGACGGGGGCCGACTTTGACAGCGTCTCCATACGCTGCGTAATAGCACTTATCTCTTGGCTCTCGAGTGTTCTTGGTTACAGCGTCGTTTCACTCATAACACCAGCCTCCTCTGCAACTGCTCCATGACCTTAATTTTCTGTGACACCATTTTCATTAAATTCTTTGATAGCCTGTGGATTTCTTGCTGTAGCTGATGAGGCTCCCCTTATGGCCTCACGCAGTTTTCTATAGCAGTTAGTCCACTTGACTGTGCCTTATACAATTAGGAGAGGATGTTACAATCCTCGTGTAAAATACATATAATTTCACAACAGCTGGAATCAATTGTCTTAAAATAACGTCAGTTTCACTTGCTCTTGAGGGATAAGATATCGATGCACAGTACAATTAGGCCTATTGTAAACAGAGTTTCTTTGAAACAAACTAGCCAGTAACCTTTCCGTTGAAATTAGATATACTTTGAAATATGCCCTTTGCTAGGTAGAGCATTGTTAATGCACTTAATATATTCTCAATCTTTTTTTTCTTCTTCAAAATGTCTCGATCCTGATCGGACCTCAAAATCACCTTTGAGCCTTATTGGATTCGTAGTGTGACATATATATATATATATATATATATATATATATATATATATATATATATATATATACATTTTCGGTGCCTACAGTGTCACGTCTTTCAGTGACACACAAATTTTTATTTTAAAAGGGGATCGCTTAAGACTATTTCCATGGGTTCGCCCCTCAAATTTCTCCCTCATGTCAAAAAATTGTCGTCTGTTGTAGTACAAACTGAAAAAATAAATTCCTTTTAAAGCACAGTTTGGTATATAATTTATATTCTAAACCTTACTCCTGTTCACAGAACATATCCTACACCGAGAATACTTTACACAATTTTAAGGGAAGAAATGTTTCCGATAATTATTGCAGTATTTAAAGAACTTCAAAATGTGAACAGGCTGAAATTAACAAACAGTACATCAGACTACGTTAATCAAATCACCTGTAAAAAGCTAAGAAGCATATTATTAGCAAACTGGGAAATATGCAAAAGTGAAATGCCAAAATGAGCACTTCTCAATTGGGAGTAAATCAAAACAATCAGAATGGCTGAAAGAGAAAACAATAACATAAGCCATAAACGAATAATAGATAAGCAACTGAGCAAATAAGAGATAAGGCAAAAATGAGATGTCAACAAAATGAGAGATGGCCGAACTCCGTCGGCACTTATACACGGTCTCGCTCGTGGCGGCACCTGGTGGCCCGTACGCAACACGTGCGCCTTCGATCGCAGTGCACTCTTAGCGCTCGCGGCGGCGTCTAGCGGCCCGTATGCAAGTTGTGCGATTGCAGTCGCAGGTTGACCCTTAATCTACGATGTTATAGTGGGTTGTTCAGAAAGTAAGTTCCGACCGGTCGCGAAATGGAAACCACAGAGCTAACCAGAAACGTTTTGAAACTTCCTGGCAGATTAAAACTGTGTGCCCGACCGAGACTCGAATCGGGACCTATGCGTTTCGCGGGCAAGTGCTCTGCCATCCAAGCTACCGAAGCACGACTCACGCCCGGTACTCACAGCTTTACCTCTGCCAGTATCTCGTCTCCTACCTTCCAAGCTTTACAGAAGCTCTCCTGTGAACCAAGCAAAACCGAGTTCGTGTCTCGGTCGGGCACACAGCTTTAATCTGCCAGGAAGTTTCATATCAGCGCACACTCCGCTGCAGAGTGAAAATCTCATTCTGGAAACATCCCCCAGGCTGTGGCTAAGCCATGTCTCCGCAATATCCTTTCTTTCAGGAGTGCTAGTTCTGCATAGTTCAGAAGAGCTTCTGTAAAGTTTGGACGGTAGGAGACGAGATACTGGCAGAAGTAAAGCTCTGAGTAGCGGGCGTGAGTCGTTCCTCGGTAGCTCAGATGATAGAGAACTTGCCCGCGAAAGGCAAAGGTCCCGACTTCGAGTCTCGATGGGGCACACAGTTTTAATTTGCCAGGAAGTTTCATATCAGCGCACACTCCGCTGCAGAGTGAAAATCTCATTCCAGAAACATTTTATTTGCAACAGTCAGGTACACCTTCCACCTAATTCTCTGTAAAGTCATCGCTCCAACTTAAAGTTTTGTCATAGTGTTCTATCAACTTTCCTATATCCTCGTTATAGAAAGCAGTCGCCTGTGCTTTCGGCCAGTTGTTTGCACTGACCTGAAGATCTATGTCTGTGCAAGAATTTTGTCTTCATAGTCAGCGGTTCTTGTGAGCAGAGATGAGAATCAGGGGGAGCCAATTACGGACTGTATTGTGGGTGATCAAACACTTCTCATCTGAAACGCTGCAAGAGCGTCTTCATTGCCCCAGCTGTGTGCGACCGAGAATTGGCATGAAAAAGGAACTGCTTGACAGTTGTGTTACGTGGGCTGTATGACACAGGCGAAGTCTGTAACCAGGCCCTCATACTTGGCGGGGAGACGCTATTCCCTACGCAACTTTACGTGTTCACTGTTAACTCAAAAATGAAAAGAGCAACGTGACACGAGCGACGAGCATACTAGAGACACTGCCCAACATATGTGTCTAAAGCTTTACTGGATTTGCCCAGTGGTTTCCATTTCACGACCCATCCGAACTTACTTTCCAGACAAGCTTCGTATTACTCGTACAGTGCAGACAGCTGTCAGAATTTTGCATGCTGCTAAAAACATTGACTTCAGTTTGTCTCAGACTATGAATTATGACTGAATCCTGAAACACTAAAACAGTTTTTAAAATATGACAGTTTTTGAAATATATTGCACACTGAATATATGGAAAACACGAGATCGCCGACGACGTGTAGGCTATTAACATAGCGCCTACTCTTTTGACGTGGGGCTCTCATTTCCACTGCGCAACTTGGGGGCTCCCTGACGTGAGATTCTTCCACCAGTGTTCCCTCTGTAATCTGTGCATCCGAGTTCGTAATCTCGTAAGACCACACGGGATTAAGAATTTTAGCTGTTGTAAATGTGCTCCAACGATGAGACTACCAATGCGCAGAAGCAAAGCTGTTTTGCACAACGGACGTGCGAGTTATTTCATAAAATAATAAATGTCCACAGTTGAATGTATTGTTACATCAAAATATCAGTACTATACGTACGTATCGATTTCTTCCCCGGCTGGACTTCATTGGTACAAGGAGTTGCACTTCCTGTTTGTAGCAAGAAGGGGCGCGTCGCTGTTTTCAGTAGTCTTAAGGGGCACAGAAAATAGGAAAGAGGATTTTGTATTGACTTTCGAGAAATGAGTGGGACGTATGCTTATAAGGAAAACCTCCACTTGTCGGGGTCACGTGCTGGTTTTCATGCCCGCGACAGACAGGCAGCGGGGCAGGCATTTTTGTCACCGCCGCTGAACACAACATACACAGTAGAGTGCAGCAAGCTGTTGCTCGCCCAAAGCATCGTGTCACCCGCACCCTGCTGATGGGTGTGGTCTTGCTCTCATCTCCTCCGTCTGATCAGCGGTGAGAACGCGCCTTATACTCCACTTCGAGTAATGTTTCCTCAGGTTGACCGAATTCATAAATTCATTTGGTGGTTAGGTAGTCAAGTGTCAGTGATGAACTACAGGATGTTAATTTTTTTTAGGGGGGGGGGTTAAAGTGTGGGATTGCACGTTGCACTTATCGAACACGGGAATTCCCGTGTACGCTCTGTAAACGCTAAACAGTAAACACTCCTTCCCACTCCATATTAATGGGATGTAAGACAATATGCCAATTTCAGCAATTTGCATTCCTGTGCTGAGCAATAATGTGAATTTTTCTATAATTGGCTTGCTATGGTGAATGTGTTTCTCCCTCTGTTGTAGAAGTCAGCTGTAATTGTTTGCGTTAAGGTGATTTGGCACGGGACGTGGGCACACTGGAGGATTGAGAAAGTGGCTGAGTGAGAACGTATTCTTCAGCCAGGTGTGACAATGAAGACGCCATTTCCATTCACGGCTGCCACAGAATTTGTGTCTGTACAGCTGCGTAAAAAGGTGCTATTTCTGAGTGTATTCGTATTTTATCCATTGTTGTTGATGACTAAGACTGTGGGTTAATATTTTCTTTAGATCTTGGGAAACTCGATCACGTACTGCAGAGTAAATTGTGGCAGCGAGCCGTGGATAACAGTTCTCAGCTCCCTACGGAGTGGCGCTTTAGGGTTTCATAATTTTGAGTAAGTGAATGCTAATCCGTTTTAAACTTCGGTAATTGAGATTTGACTTAATTCCTCAAAGAATTTTGTTATTGCAGCTTGGAATATATGCGTAGAGTTCTTTTATAAAAACAAATTGTTTACTAACTTTTTAAATTCGTAACTGTTCAAAGAGCCAAAGCCCTTTCATCCATTTAGCAGAGAATTTGTTTGAAATATTAACAATCCAGTGGAATTGTTTGTTCAAGTTACAATGTATGTAAATTTTTAACTCTGCTTGTTTGGGAAAATGAGATGTTCAAAAAATTGTGCCGTGTCTTACTGTTCAATAATCTCTGCAACCAAGCTAACGTGTTCCGTGGTAAAGTACAGCCATTCCGAGTTGGCTTGTTTATGCACATCTTCGACATACGCTAAATTACGAAAGCACTCCTGATGCCTAGTACCACTTTAATTCTTGGCAGTAATCCCTTAAATAGGCACAATATATATTCTGACACTGTGCAATAAAATGTTATCTCTTTGTACAATTATGATATCTGGTACTGGTACATGAGTCTTATCCCTAGCGCATATACTACTTAATTCCCAGCATCTAAGTCGAATTAATCGACAATGACTATGATGCAACTTAGGCAGTATTCATGAAAACGCCTTATGTACAATACACTATTCATAAATACGCATAAACAAATACAATTATCCTACGGACAGATGACACAGCCGTCGGAGAACTCATCACGCATGAAAGGATGCAGGAGATTCACAGCGGTCAGCGTGTCTTCGATTACTACCATAGATCCCATGCACGCGCAAGAGAATGCCTCTTATAAGATAATACTGCTCCCAGCAGCCTGTCGGTGGCGCGGTGCACGTTTCGAGTCGCCGTTCACCTCTATAACGGCGTTTATGGAGACGAACACCAACCTAGTGTAGTGAAAGTGTGGTTCACCTGAAGAGTCGACATATTTCCAATTGATCGACGCTCTAAACGCGGTGGTACTGCGCCCATTGCATTCCTAATTGACGATGTTGTTCGTTTGCATGTGAACACGTACGGGTGGTCTGCTGCGGAGTTTCATGTTCAACAGTGTGCGATGAACGGTGTGCTCCGAAACACTTGTGCGCGAACCAGCTTTGTGCTCATTCGGCTGATATGCCCCAGATCACCATCCATCCTACTTTACAACGCTGACAAGTGTCTGAATCCCACCTTCTGTCGAGGCTGTGAATCCATCTAGCACCTAGTGATGGTTTCGTTGTTCTTCTACCTCTTTCCGTAGATGCTCACAACAGTAATACTTGAACAACGGGTCAGCTTTGTCGTTTTCGAGATACTCGTTCACAGGCTCTGCGTAATATTAATTTGCCCGTTATCAATGTCTCTTATCTCAATTGGTTTCCTCATTTGCAGCTTACAATTTCGCTAGGGTGATCCCTCGTCCGTGTCTCCTCCGCTTACATAATTTTGTTACCACGTCACGTGGCCGCAACGTCACAAGGCGACATCTAGCGTCGCGATGGGCAGTGGTCATAATGTTTCGGCTCGTCTGTGTAAAATCCACCGACTCGGCCAAATGGTGTGTGGGAAAAAAAAGACCAACGGAAATTGGTAATGCGTCCATGAATAAAAGTGTACTGTAATATCTAGAATCATAGTATACCGCTTGCTCGGTAGTGAATGGTTATTTTCAACAACGTATTCTCCAACTGAACCAGCTCAGTAATGAATGATTATTTACAATGTTTTCTCCAACTAAATCAGCATATGGTCACAACTGAGCGAGGTGTTACGGGGGGAATTATCCTCTAAGCTATATTCGTTCCTTCATTACTAGGTAACTGAAAGGAATTTCTTACTTATTTCATAGTGTTCAACACTTATTTCCTACATTCAGCTTATCAGCCATCGTGCCATCTTCCTCTAGGGTGTTATTCAAATTTCGGAGCAAAACGTTAGAGAGAGCATATCATTTCACGGCCATATAAGCTCAGAAGATATATGATTTTATATTTGTACCAAGCTGTTTAAGGTATAGTTCAATAACGTCAGTACAAACAAAAAATTGGGCACCCATGATTAGGGTTCTTGCATGCAGGGTTCCGTACAGACATAATTATGTAAGTAGATAGTTTATTCATTCCGCGAATCGAGCATGTTGACTATTTTTGCCTGTTATAGACATTGATACTGGCAAGATATAGGTGAGAGGAATTTCGTGACTTTCGAGAATGTCGTAATTTCAAGTTGAAGGTCATATAACAAATGACAAAATAAATATTTTTTTCGTATGATATAGTTACATATTAACAATTTTTGATTTTCCCTTTACTTGTACTGTGAAACAATCCTTCTAGCCAAATTTCAACATCCGACCGAAAGTACACTTTACTTTCCTATAAGAATATTTGACATAAACAGCCGTATTTTTTGAATGAATTGACTTAGAAACTTAAAATTATTACATCGCCGAGGAACCATAATATGTGTCATAAATTTGAACTTGTGACATCTCCTGGCAAAACATTTGTAAAATCGGTGTAACATATATGAAAAAAAAATTACTGTGTTATTATATTTCATTTCTGTATGAACAGTTATCGATTATGTGGATATTGTAAAAAAGGAAATAATAATTTTTCACTTTTATTTTTGTGTAATATTATGTATGACCATTTTGCCAAAAACGTCTATGGTCGGCGAGCGTGGAAACCGAAGCTTGTTTACAAATAGTGAAGGCTTAGACATTGCTCTTTCTCTCTTCTTGTAGCCGTGAATGTTATAAGAGCCTGTCACGGTGTTTTGAACGCTTGGTTAGCTTTCTTTTGTTCTTTTATCGAGAAAGACGCCATTGGATACTGATGTATAAAAAGGGTGTGTACTTTGAATTCGGTGATGATTTTGAATATAGAAATTGTTAAAAATGCCTTTAATAAGTTGTAGCTAGCTTGGCCAGTATTTCATTCCACACTTTTAGCAGTTTTCAACGAATTTAAAATTTTCCTTAACGCAGTGTTGCGTCACGATCGCGGGAGCCGCAGCCGCGGTAAATTCAAACTATAATTGAATGAAAACAGTTTTCCCGCAACTAAGCGGGCTGGTAATGGTACATAAAATTTATTTCGTTCAGCTTCCCGGAGACCCCAAAGGAGAACTGTAAATTTTATTATATTATTTTCAGGTGGACATGGGTGTTTCCTATTACAATTTCGCCGGCCGCGGTGGCCGTGCGGTTCTAGGCACTTCGGCCAGGAACCGCGTGACTGCTACGGCCGCAGTTTCGAATCCTGCCTTGGGTATGGATGTGCATGATATTCTTAGGTTAGACAGGTTTAAGTAGTTCTAAGCTCTAGGGGACTGATGACCTCAGATGTTGAGTCCCATAGCGCTCGGAGACATTTATTAGAATTTCAGTGACTTTCGTGATATCAAAGACTGATGTGTTGAAATCTGGTCTGGCTAATAATATTAAAATCAATTTTCATTTTTAGTTTCATGCTCTCGTGTTAGCCGTGGCAATTAATAGTGTTCAAATATTAAAAAATCCAATTCAGCTTTTATGTTTGGCAAACACTACACTAACTTCTGTGCGTATAATAAGAGTAATTTTCAGTGTATTTCAGAGACGAAAGTAGAGAAAGACATGTTTAATTTCGTAATCAGTTACAGTAATGATACAGTGTCCATTTCTAAGAAGCCAGATCAGAATTATGAGAACATAGTCTTGCAAATTAAAGATCTTACTTTCACTGCAGGAAATCTTTTAATGTTGTGCGTATCCGAACGTATCAGAGGGCACAAAGCTAAATTTTCAACTACAGAGATCAGTAGCGAGAACCGGATTTTATTTTTTGTGTTCGTAACAATAATCAGCATATAGTTTACTTAAAGAGCTATGCAACATAAACTGAATATAAAATCAAAGTACACAGGGATACGCAACAAACTTCATACGTGTACTCGCTCCTGACCAGAAGGGTCCTTAACAGCCGAACAGACAGGCAGACCGAGAAAATAGCGATCAAATAAGGGTTCCATTTTTACAGACTGAGGCGCGGAACCCTAAGAAAGGCGGGTGAAGTTGTTAGCCACGGAGCACGTCATGCTCGACTCAGTGATCGCGTAAATCTGTGAAGTGCTCTTGTCTTCTTCAAGCTAGATCTGAAGGCATTTGCGAACAGCCTGAGACACTTCATCAAGCCGTTACGTAATTGCCACACGCTTTTTAACAGATGACTTGAGCTTGTGGTTACCGCTCTTTGATGCGAAATTGGTCTCAGTTCTCGATGAGATCTAGTTGCATATTGATGGCATCGCATAGTCTGCCAGTATTCCACATTGCAAAATACCCTCCTGTTAAGAAAGTGAGTGCAGCTTGTTCCATCTGTGAATGACACTTGTGATGTTTTGTGTTAGTGTGTAAGTGTGTGTGTGTGTGTGTGTGTGTGTGTGTGTGTGTGTGTCTGCCAACATTATTCCTTCGATGGAAATGCCACGGTAAATGACCAATCAAGTGATTGTTGTGCGTAAACTTTCTAAAGGTGATAAACATATAGGTTGTACTCTTGCTGCATTTCCAAATGGTACGTGATCATAGCCCTTCCCACGACACACCTACTTGTTGAAGATGCTTTAGTTACTTCTTCTCTTAAGGCTTTCTCAAAACAAAACAGACTTTCATCAAGCTTTCCAGTGCCTACATGGAAAGAGCGAAGTTTACTTGTTTCTCGAAGACTTCGTTGAGTTTCAGCGAGGGTACTGTGGCGCAGATGCTTTTAGTTGCAAGGTCGATGAATCATCCTTTGTCCTCGATTCACTATTCTACACAATATTGCTACTGATCTCCATAACTCAATAGTTCTCGCTGCATCCAACATCTCACTTACAAGCAATAATAACTAGAGGGGCACACTGAATTGTAAGAAACAGTACGTCATCTGAGAACCAGTTGTATGTTGCGTATCATATGCAGTGCAGACCACACATTCTGTAGCAGTCAATTGATGATTAGTGAAGGAAGTGCTCTTGAGTGAAGGATGGTCTGCCCTGTGTAATACAAAAAGTATACTATAAAAGTATAAGTGATTCATTCACTTTCAGATTTCCAAATTATTCGAAGTATTACATATATAAATATGACTCATCCATAAATAGAGGAGCAAACTCAAGTAGTTGGCATTGTGGCCAGCAGCTAGCGTTGTGAGGGCAGTGCCTTGACCAAGTGGCGACAAAGCAAGCAAAGAGTTTTCCAGTGCTGCAATATGCGAGACGTTTAACTGTTATAGCAGTGTAGCGCGCAATGGGAAGGAATTATGGAAAAGAACCATAATGTTAACAGAAGATTGTAAGTTTGTATCGACAAATTAGGGACACTTCTTGTCTCTCTAAACAGGAAAGCACCGATAGAGCAAGTGTGTCGTGTGGAGGGTGATGGACACTTTCGCACGCAGTCCAAAACATACCAACGTTCCAAGCAAGCCACGAACCTGTAATAAGCAGCAAGCTGTGTGAAAGATTTTGCGACGCCGGTTGTGTTTCAAGCCCTGCCGTCTGCAGCTCGTATAACAATTAGAACCGGAAGATTATGGACAGCGCCTTCAATTTTGCATCACAGAGCGCGAAACGCTCGACGTTGAACATTTCGCCTCCAAGCCGATAGTCAGCGACGAAGCAGCCTTCCATTTATCTGGAAAGGTTAACCGCCGCAGTGTGGAGTTTGGGGCACTATAAATCATCATAAAATTGTGGCACTTGAATGAGATTCACCGAAGGTTAATGTTTTCTTTGCGACATTATGAGTCGTCTGTGATGGATAACTTATGTATTTTTTATGTCGTAGCTACAGTTGTTCCCACAACGGACCGCTGATTCCAAGTATTACATCTTCCAGCAATATGTGGCGTCCTCTCATTGGAGTATCCCTGTTCGCCGCTTGGTAAAAGACGAATTTGCACATCGCTGAATTGTGCCTAGTGGTGAATATGGTGTGGGTCTGCTTTCTTGGCCCCCATGGGCGCCTGATGTAATTCCCTGTGACTTTTTCCTATGGCGATCAATTAGGGACTGGGGTTACTATCATTCTTTGTTCGCCGCTTCGGAGCAGAGCCTCCTCATTTGTGACGTTATCAGTCCACCTAATTTTCATTATTCTTCTTTAACATCGCATCACAAATGGTTCTGCTCAGCTATTCCCGTTTTCCCACTGTCTACGCCTCACTAGCATACAATTTAAGGCCTATATTTGATAAAACTAGACTTCTCTTGGCCACTAATGCTCTTTCTCACAGTGCTACCTACTATTTATGTCGTCCGTGCACCGAGTCCATCGTGGGTTATTTTTCTGCCTAGGTAGCTGAAATCCTTAACTTCAGCTACTTCGTGGTCAAACAGTAAGGAGGTCATGTTTTTCGCTGTTCTGATTTCTGCTACTTCTTATTACTTTTGTTTTCAGTGTACTCTCGATCCACAGTCTGTGCTCATTAGACGGTTCATTCCAATCAACAGATCCTATAATCCTTATTTACTTTCATTGAGGATAGCAACGTCATCAATGAATGACATTTACATCCTTTCAATTTTAATGGCTGGCTCTGAGCACTATGGGACTTAATATCTGAGGTCATCAGTCCCCTAGAACTTAGAACTACTTAAAACTAACTAACCTATGGACATCCATGCCTGAGGCAGGATTCGAACCTGCGACCGTAGGAGTCACGCGGTTCCGACTAAAGCGCCTAGAACCGCTTGGCCACCGCGGCCGGCTCAATTTTGATCCCACTCTTGAAACTTTCTTTTATATCCGTCATTGTTTCTTCTACCTATAGATTAAACGGCAGGGGCGAAAACCTACATCGCTGTCTTACCACCTCTGGTTTTCCACTCTCATTATTCTCTCTTGGTTCTTGCACATAGTGTGTAGCACATTTCTTTCCTTATAGCTGATCACTACTTTTTTCAGGATTTCGAACATCTTGTATTGTTTGCCATTGACGAACGGTTTTTCCAGGTCGATAGTCGACAAGTGTCCTGCTTTTTCTTCAGTCTCGGTTACATTATCAACTGCAACCTCAGGGATGCCTCTCTGGTGCCTTTACCTTTCCTAAACAGATTTTCGTCTAACAGATCCTCAATCTTCTTTCCCATTCTTGTTAATATTACTCTCGACAGCAACTTTAAATGCATCTGTTAAGCTGATAGTGCGATAATTCTCTCATCTTTCTGCTATTGAAACCTTCGGAGTTGTCTGTTGGTATATCGCCAGTTTCATACAATCTACACACCAGCGTTAATAAATTTTGGTGCCTTTTCCCACAATGAGTTTAGAAATTAAAACTGGAATGTTATGCATCCTTGTTCCCTTTTTGATTTTACGTCTTCTAAAGCTTCTCTAAATTCTGATTCTCATTTAGGATCTCCTGTCTCTTCCCTATCAATTCCGGTTTCTTCTTCTGTCACACCATCAGGTAAGACCCTCATAGAGATCATCAAAGTACTTGTTGTACCCATACGCTCTCTCCTCTGCATTTAACAGTGGAATTGCCGTTGCACTATTAATGTTACCGCATTTGCTTTTAATTTTACCGAAGGTTGTTTGGCCTTCTCTATATGCTGAGTCAGTCCTTAAGACAATCATTTCTTTCTCGATTTCTTCATGCTTTTCAGGCAGCCATTTCGCCTTAGCTTCCCTGCTCTTCCTGTTTATTTGATCCCGAAGTGACTTGTAATTCTGTATTCCTGGATCTTCCTGAACATTTTTGTACTTCCTTCCTTCTCTAGTCAGCATAAGTATTTCTTCTGTCACCTATGGTGTCTTTGCCATTACCTTCCTTGTACCTACGCTTTTCTCTCCAACTTCGTTTTTTTTTAGAGATGTACATACCTCTAAAATTGATCTGCCTACTGAGATATTCGTTATCGCATATCTATAGCCACATAGAACTTCAAGCATATGTCTTCAGCCCCTAGTACATCGTATCTGGCTTCATTGCGCATTCGTACTTTTTGACTAGACTCTCAAATTTCAACCTACTATTCATAGTTACTAAACTGTGAGCTGGGCCTGTTTCAGCCTCTGGGTATACCTTAAAATCCAATACCTGATTTCGAAATTTGTGGGTGACTATAACGTAACGTAACTGAAATCTTTCTGTATCTCCAGGCCTTTTCCAACGCCTCCTCCTGCAATTCTTGAACAGAGTATTCGCTATTACAATCCGAAATTCATTTAAGACCTCCGTTATGCTTCCTCTTCTCTCGTTCTCACCACAAAGCACACTTTTTTCTCAGAGTCACCTCGCTCTTCACAGTTCACTACCGGAAATCCGAATAGGATTGTGAAATCTTTCGCCGATGTAGAGATCTCCAAGAAATCTAGCAATTACAGGCCACATATGCTGTGGATACACGTTATGTGTATTTAATGTAGAGGTTTCCATTGCCTTCTGCATACTCACGACGTTAATCATTACTGATTCTTCCGCCTTTTAGGGGCAGTTTCCCACCCCAATAGTACACTGAAGCTCTGTCCACTGCTCCGTCCTCTTTTACAAGGACGTTGGCAGCATAAGGGTGACTTCTTTTACTGCAGGACCTCTCATTGCTGATGATTTGTATTCAAAACTGAAACAGTGGAAGAGCTCGAACATTGGCCGTGAACTTTTTGATTGCTCATCAAACAAACAACCCTTGGACCACAATATGTTTCGTAGGATTTTATGCGCCGTTCTCGCAGGCATTCTTTACACCAAGGGCGCACAAGAACTCAGGCAATGTTTCGACATCCTAATATTTTACGTATTCTGGTCGAAAGATGGTAATATAATTCTGATACCTTCCGTTAACTCCGCCAAAGCTGGTCCCAAGCCCGGTTGCAAAAGGAGGAGGGGGATGAGTAACACCTCGTTAAAAAACCTTGGTTCACCTGGCCCGGGTGATAGTACCTTGTGAGGGCCCCTTGTCAGGGTACGATGAAGACCTCAACGGCAGTGAAGACGGAGATGAAGATCATCGGTACGGCGGAACTGGCGGAAGAGGCTAGCTTTACGGAGAAGGTAAAGCATATCCAAAGTCCTGACACGTCTGTGTGGCAACCACCGGTACTCTGGCCAGCGTCTGTTCACCATGTGAGGTTCGGCTGAACACCATGCTCCCGGAAATAACAATCCCTGGTTCTAACCACCCAGCATAGCTGGAACTGAATTACAAGCAGTATGATTCGTACAAGTAAAATTAATATTACCCCAGGTGGACAATCCACTCGCCCTGTGGCGACAACCAAGCTATCGGATTCTGGGGAGCTTGGGCTAGTACGACAGAGAGAGTCGGAGTTCTCTGGTAAACTTCCACGAAAGTCGCATACATTTATTGGCACTTTCAACATCCAAACACTAATTCAAACTGGCAAGTTACATAATCTGATGACAGAACTCAACAAACAGAAAATTCAAATCCTTGCTCTCCAAGAGACTAGATTCACCGATTCAGAAACAATAGACTACAATAACTACCGTATCTTTAAAAGTAAAACAGGCAAGAAAAAAATGCAAAGGAGCTGCATTATTTGGCATGGCCTTTATTGTGAATAAGGACATCCTTGATTCTGTTATAGGTGTGAATCAAATCAGTAACAGACTAATGACCATGCGAGTCAAGCACACCAACAAAACATATACATTTATTAATGTTCATGCACCCACCAACATTGATAACAAAAAAGAACCCGAGAAGACAGAAAAATTTTGGGAAAAACTTGAAAATGAAATGTGCAGAATTCCAAAGGAGGACGTAAAAATTCTCGTCGGTGATTTTAACGCACAAATCGGCAAAGAAAAGAAGTATAAAAAAACAGTCGGCAACTACCCTGCACACAAATTCACGAACAAGAATGGCATGAGGCTCATCGAGCTGTGCCAGCAAAACAACCTAAAAATCATGTCAACATCATTTCGAAAGGACCCTAAGAAACAAAAAACGTGGCGATCCCCTATCCTTCAGCTAGGGGAATTTCAAATAGACCATGTTGCGTTTTCCTATGATTTCCAAAAAGAAATACATGACGTTCAAATCCGCAGAGGGGTAAATATAGATTCTGACCACTATCTTACCAGAGTGAAAATTAAATTCACTCCAAAAAGGAAAGGAGGAAAGAAAACTCCACTAATTCCCAAATTTGATCTGAAAAAAATCGAAGAATCAAAAATTACAGAAGTATGGGAAAAGCAACCTGCAAACAATTGGAGAGATTTCCAAACAAAAATTGTACAGAAAGCAAGAGAACTGATCCCATTAAAGAAAAAATCCAAACACCCATGGTGGAATTCAGATTGTGATAATGCAATAGAAGAGAGACGACGTGCCTTCCTAAATTACAATTGTGACAAATCAGAAACCACGCAACAGACATTTCGAAGTGAGAAAGCAAACAGCTAAAATACTTAGGCAAACTAAAAGAAAATATCTTCATGAACAACTAAACTCAATAGAAGAAGACTTCAGGAACCACAACACACAAGATTTTTACAAAATTTTCGCAAATCAAGTCAAAGGATACAATCCACGAAACCTCTGTTTCAGGAAAGAAAATGGAAAATTAGCATTAACTAACAAAGAAAATTGCCAAGAACTAGCTAAATACTTTTCACAATTTCTAAACTGCCCACAACCGAAAACAAGATTCCCCAGATTACAACCAGAATGCACGAATGAAAGTTCACGAGCGCCAACTCAGGAAGAAATATATAGCCACATTAAGAAGCTCAAAAATAATAAGTCATCAGGAGAGGATGGAATTGTAGCTGAACTACTGAAGAACCTTGGCCCAAACTCACTAAAAGAGATCACCCAAATCATCACAGAAATCTGGCAGACAGAAAATATTCCAGAGGATTGGAAGTGTGCACTAATTCATCCACTGCACAAAAAGGGAGCCAGAGCAGACGTAAACAACTACAGAGGCATTTCACTTTTACCTGTGACTTATAAAATTTTATCCGCGTGTCTACTAAAGAGGGCACAAGAACAACTAGAACATACAATTTCAGACTACCAAGTAGGCTTTCGACCTAACAGATCATGCCCTGAACAGATCTTTAACCTTAAAGCTATTTTAAAAATGAAAGCAATCCGGTCTAAACCAATAGTGTGCTCATTCGTTGATTTTAAAAAAGCATGTGACTCTATAGACAGACAGTCTCTATTTAATATTCTCGAAGAACGTGGACTAGACACCAAAACCCGAAAACTAATCGAACAAACACTGACAGAAACCAAATCAAAAATTAAATTCATAGACGAAATCTCGGAACCATTCTTAATTAAAACAGGAGTAAGACAAGGAGATGGGATCTCGCCACTATTATTCAACATAGTTTTAGACAAAGTAATGGAAGAATGGGAAATCGAACTAAGGAAACAAAACTTCTGGAAATCAATTGAACTAGGAAGAGGTAAAGGAAAATTGAACATCCCATATTTAGCGTTTGCAGATGACCTAGTAATTATAACTGACAGTGAAGAAATTGCAATAAAACAAATTGAGATCCTTAAAGAATGTGCGGAGAAGGTTGGCCTGCAAATCTCCTTTGAGAAGACTGAGTTTATGTGCTCCAAATTAGGTATTCCAAAACTGGAAACAAATTTTGGTGAAATCAACAGAGTCAAACACTTTAAGTATCTCGGCGAAGTTATTGAACCAACAGGACTCGAGAAAATAGCACAAAACAACCGAGTAGCAAAATTCAAGAAAGCATTCGGACTTGTTCAAAGCATATATAACAAAAAATGCCTGTCAAAAGGAACTAAAATCAGACACTACAACACAGTTATCAAACCTATAGTCACATATGCAAGTGAAACGCTCTCACTGAATAGAAAACTAGATTTACAAGATATTAAGAAAATAGAGAGAAAAATTATTAGGAAAATTCTGGGACCACAATACACACAAGATGGATACAGACTGCAGACCATCGAAACAACTGAAAAACTATCAAGTATCGAAAGTGACATCAGAAAGAGACGAATGAAATTTTATGGACACCTACACAGATTACCTGGAAACAGGTTAACTAAACGTCTATTGGACTATGTGACATCACTTAAAGCAACAATACCCTGGTAACTGAAGTTAAGAAGGATTTGACAAAAGCAAATTTGACATAACAGACGCGTCAGACAGGGATACATTCAGAAGAAAAATTGACAATTGGAAGTTTACTTCAGAGACGGCACCAAAACCATACCGATCAAAGTGGACTGAAGAAAGAGAGAAGGTCTTTGGGGAGAAAATGAAGAAATATTGGCAAAACAAGAAGAACCTAAAGAAATATTGATAAATCACCTGCTTATCGTTCTTCTATGGGGACATTCGCTAATAATAATAATAATAATAATAATAATAATACCTTCCGTTGTTCCGATTTGTGAAGTCACTATGTCTCACGCGTAATATAATTATGATTAGAATCAAAGGGGGTACAAAAGCCGCGTGATGTGCCCGCGCAGTTTGTCATGGATTGCGCTGGCGCTAGCGCCGGAGGTTCTAATCCTCCCTCGGGCATGGGTGAGTGTGTTGTTCTTAGCATAAATCAGTTTTAGCAGTGTGTAAGTCTAGGGATCGATGACCTCAGCAGTTTGGTCCCTTAGGAATTCACAAACATTTGACATTTTTAGGGAATAATAAGTGAGGAAAACCGAGAAGGAAGTGGTCGCATTAAAAAAAAGTGTAAAGCAGGGATGTCGTCTTTCGCTCTCTACTGTTCCGTCTACACATCAAAGAAGTAATGACGAAAATGAAAGAAACGGTCAGGAGTGGAATTAAAATTCAAGGTGAAAGGGTAACAGTGATGGTTAAAATGGCTCTGAGCACTACGGGACTTAACATCTGAGATCATCAGTCACCTAGAACTTAGAAATACTTAAACCCAACTAACCTAAGGACATCACACACACCCATGCCCGAGACAGGATTCGAACCTGCAACCGTAGCGGTAGCACGGTTCCAGACTGAAGCGCCAAGAACAGCTCGGCCACCCCGGCCGGTGGTAAGAATGCTATGCTGATTACATTGCTATCGTGAGTGAAAGTGAATATTACATGAACTGCTGAATGGTATGAGCAGCCTAATCAGTACTGGAATTGGATCGAGAGTAAACCAAAGAATGATATAAAAGAAATGAGAAGTAGCAGAGATAAGAACTGTGAGACTGATGACCCCGAAGTACATGAAGTTAAGGAATACTACTACCTAGGTAGAAAAATAACCTATGACAGATGAGGCAAGGAGGACATAATGGCTCTGAGCACTATGGGACTTAACGTCTATGGTCATTAGTCCCCTAGGACTTAGAACTACTTAAACCTAACTAACCTAAGGACACCACACAACACCTAGTCATCACCAGGCAGAGAAAATCCCCGACTCCGCCGGGAATGGGACCCGGGAACCCGGGCGTGTGGGAGGACATGGGAAGTAGATGAGCAATGGCAAAACTGGCATTGCTGGCCTACAGTACATCCAGCAAACAATTGAAGACCTAAATTGCAAGTGCCACGCTGAGATAAAGAGGTTGGCACAGGAGAGAAATCTGCGGAATTCGTGGAGGGCCACATCAAAGCAGTCAGAAGACTGATGACAAGAAAAAATTCGCCATAGATTTCTATCAAGACCAAGTAAAATTTTTTGCTGTAATAGGAACGGAATAAGAAATACCCGACAGCTAGCAGCAGTGTTACCTGCGAAATGCTAACGGCTGGCTGCGAAACATGAAGCTGTATAGATGCGACAGCACTTAGCTGTTGCCATAGAGACATCTACGAAATCGCATTATGTGATTGGCTGAGGCAGGGGCGCGAAGCTGCTTCTCCGAGTCCTCTGCAGCTGACAGGGATCCTGTTTCGCCGTCACGTCTTTTTACAGGGAAACAAAACTCTGGAGGTAGAGGAGCTTTTCACCTTCGGTGAAGGCCATTAGACATTCACTAATCGAATATATATTGTTTTTCCAACTTTGGGCTTATTAGTTTAACCACCGTAGGGCGACGGAGAAATTTCGTTGATAGATGTGTAAATGTATTCAAGATTGGCGAAGTTCTAAATCAAACAACTTTGACAGTCTCTGTGATAAAATATTGCCGCCTTTATCTCTCGAGTTTCGCCAACACTCTGAAGTTATGCTTTTTGGCCCTCCACTAAAGAGTGTGCCGAGTGTATCTCATTGCAGACGTCTTTGTGACAACGATATCACAATATTTATAACAGCAACGGTCCACCGTGTATGTAATTCATCCCTCAACGTCACCGCGACATGGAACAGGGACCATTTGAGCCTCTATAGTCTTCTGTTTCTGTCACACACTCATAGCACAGGTTACAGTGTGCCAGTACTTGGATCTGCTGACTCTTTTCAGTATCCCTGCCAAGAGTTGTTTGTAGAGCCAACTTCTCTCTTCAGCTCACAAGGATAGCAGCCTCGTAACACACGAATTCACCAAAAATACTGTTGTTTTCGCACTGAACTGAGGCTGAGATCGATGCATATGTACGCAACGACACAACGCTAACTGGAATATCAAGGCTGCAATAGTTGAATTGGTAGCTGCTCTCGTTATACAACCTGTTGGAGGGAAGCCGTCTCCCAGGAATGGTTAGTCAACGTTTACTCAAGTCGGTTTCAGCTTCTGATGTACCGTAATAGCCGAGTCAGTTGCGTCTCTCATTCGTGTTCAGCCTCGTTTATGAGCTACATGGTCTTCAGTGCAGAAATTTGAGACATTTCGGAAAGCACGTGTGCAGCTTTTGATTCAATACGTTCCATGATAGCCTGTTATATACGGTTACCAGGTAAGTGAGTTGTTACTGAAGCTCACGTACGTTCTTTCAGTGATAGGACTGTCGAAAACTTCTGCAACATGAATTCAGTATACCCATTCTTCTCCTAAAGAAAACTGAAGTGAATGTCTTCTACTTCACAGCGGTTTGACTGGTCGTACGTATACCCTAATTCTCTCTCTGCCTCTGCCTTTCTCTGTCTCTCTTTCACACACACACACACACACACACACACACACACACACACACACACACACACTCGCAAACGCGCAAACACACTGTAAAACTACACTATACCGCACACTATCTAGGAGCGACCTTAAACGGAACGACCACATAAAACAACATTAGGATAAATAGACAGCATACTCAGACTCGCAGGAAGGCTCTTAAGAAAATGTAACTCATCTACGAAGGATGTGGATTACAAGGTGCTTGTTCGCTCGATTCTTGAACACTCGACTGATGGAAAAGGTAGAATGAAGAGAGACTTGTTTCGGCACGGGATCGTCTAGTCGGCGTGAGACTCCTGGAGAAATGAGAGACGCTCAACAAACTCGAGTGTCAGACGCTGAAAGATAGCCATTATGGATTGCAGAGAGGTTTACGATTAAAATTTCGAGAGAGCACTTTCCTGTAAGAGGCGAACAACATATTACTTTCTCCCACATACACCTTGCGAAATGATCACGACAAGGAACTTCCAAATATTAGAGCTAATACAGAGGCTTACTGACAATCATACTTCCCACGCGCCGTTCGCGAGTGGAACTGGGAAGAGGGTTCAGTTATTGGTATCAGAAGTACCCTTTGCAGCACACCGTCAGGTGGCCTGTAGAGTGTGATGTCCGTGTAGATGTAATATTGCTGCCTCTTCCGACTGGGAACGCGACTAAAACGCGCAACAATTTTGGACGGGAATATGCCGTACCTGTACGAAACACATGGTAGCTTGTAAACGAATATGTGGAAAATATGAAGCTGCCACTGTAACTCCATGAATGTGTCGATGTAATTGCTGCTAGTCATTGACAGGCGATGATGTCGAGTGTTGGTGGAGGACTCCAGGGCGATGTCAGTAGTAAAGAAGGGATAAGTTCTAGAGATTGACCTCTCGAATAAGAGAACAGGAAATCTGTTGCTTGTATGAACTTTTTGTATATTTATGTGGATAGAGAAAAACAAAAAGACCTAAATGGTTGAGGCGTGCTGACCAGGGCTTATGTATTGCTTTAAAACTTAGCTGTTACTCTGCCTTTGGTTTCCCACTGTTATTGCGGTTATGCCGTGGTTCTTCCTTTTTCTATTTGTGGCAGCAGTGGTGTGTATCGAAATCTACACCATATACCATCTTCGGTCTGGTGTTTACAGTTCCGGTGTGCAGCCAGTCGGTCGGTTAGAGCCGTTCAGCAAGCAATTCTCCGCGCGGCGCAGTCGAATGGCTCTGAGGACTATGAGACTCAACTACTGCGGTCATCAGTCCTCTAGAACTTAGAACTACTTATACCTAACTAACCTAAGGACATCACACACATCCATGCCCGAGGCAGGATTCGAAACTGCGACCCTAGCGGTCTCGCGGTTCCAGACCGTAGCGCCTAGAACCGCTCGGCCACTTCTGCCGGCGCGGCGCAGTCGGTCGGGCCCTCTGGCTCTCTCTATTCAATGTCGTAGCGTGTGGGGGCTGATCCGATTCCTACGAGGTTCGTGGCTGACCGACCCACCACATGATAGTCAAGTGGTGATTTAATTATCAAAGCCACGTCTGTTCACGTTGTCCCCTTGGTTGGTGGTTCGCTGTTGCCGGTATTTCTTGGAGCAACAGAGAGTGTTCGAGTTGGTGAAGTTCAGATGCCATGTGGTGGAATTTATTATATTTGTCGGTTTGAAATTCATGTGCACCAACGGAATTTTCTGCCTTGTGGACGTTAGGCTTCCCATTACCTGCCATGGTTGCTGACGTAAATTCAGGCAGTGTCCTTTCCACACCTGTTGTCGCTGTAGTTTTTGACAGCTTAATGTATTTCGGTTGTGGGCTGCTATGTCTGTAACGTTTAGGCTTTATAATTCTCGTACTGGTCGGTGGTTAGCACCTCGTCGTTGTCGATGGGTCCCTGACTGTCCCTTGGTTGTGTTGCCGGCGGATCGAGTTTACTGGGGCCCACTTCTTGCCTCACCTAATCGAACATTAAGATTTCAAGGGCAGACCGAGCCCCCGTGGAAACTTCTGGGCGCCATTGCCTATACTGCCTTTCAAGTTGGCGTTCAACTGCGTATTTTTAAAGGCGAATAGCCGACGATTGGAATTGTGTTTTTAAAATCAGAGGCCTTCAGCCGTTTTGAAAGTAAGTTTTTCTAAATTGGGCAAGTCTTACATTGTCTGCAGATAAATCTTGGGCCTTCTGCCGGTTGAAAATTTATCGTAGTTGTATTGTTCTTAAAATGATGGGTCTTCAGACGCTTTAAAATTTTGGGTTCTTACTTAACAAGTTTTACATCACTTGAGCTTAGGTACAATTTAAGGTTAAAGGCTTTGGGCCTTCTGCCTTGGAAAAGTGGTTGCAGATTTTTTCCAAAGAAAGGCCTTCAGCCGTTTTTGAGTAAGGTTTGTTATTGGTCATAAAGCTTGGGCCCTCTTCCTATTGAAAGATTATTGTAGTTATATTGTTTTAAATTTATCTGCCTTCAGCCGCTTTTAAAAACTTAATCTATCTGACTAATCAAGTCTTACATCACTTGGCCTTAAATACTATTTAAGGTTAAAGCCTAGGGCCTTCTGTCGCCAAAAAAATATTTATAGCAGTTGTATTTAATTCACGGGCCTTCAGCCGTTTTAGAATTAAAGACAATTTCTGTCTATAGGCAACCTTAAAAGTTACGCTGTAATGTTTGGACAGCTAAATAAAAGGTTATGTTTGGAGTGTAACTGACAGCCTCTCATTCTGGCCCGCTTCCACAATTCCTACTACTTGTCCTGTCCTGCGGGTTTAACAAGGCGTTTCAATGATAAATGAAAAATAATGAATCTAGATTAACAACCCTAAAAGCGACGCTGAATAAGATATTACTATTTGCTTGTGTGAAAAATACAGGTAAAATACGCGGGTCTGTTAATTACGAACAGTCACAGCCGGAAAGCAAATCACCCCTTAATATGGTGAACGACCTTTTAATACCCTTCGTCACTAGGCCGTTTCGGTAATCCATATACAATATCTACTCCTAAACGACCATTAAAGTGCATTTAAGAATGTCAAGCAGTAACTGAGAATTTCTGTTTAGCACATGCAGCTCGATGTCTGGGTAGTTAAGTCGACAGATGAACCGAATACACTGTAACGTTCTTGTTCATCGCAATCAGTGCCAAAGACACCACTTTGGTTCTATAGTTGTAACTTCTTTCTCCTGAACTAATTCCGTAGTTGATGACTATAAATATGCAACTCTTGCATAACCAGTCCAGATCATTTAATAGTGAAATTCTGGTCATAACCTACTTTCCAAATTTTTCTTACGGTATGAGATACTAATGCCCGTCACATTCATTCTTAACAGTTTTGCTGATTGTACTGTTATAGATATAGCCTCACTAACACGTAGTATCATTTTCTAAACTCAGAGTGTTCTTAAGAGGATCAAAAAGAGGAAACCCTTGTAATTGAGAATAAATTCGTATTTATTTTGACGAATACTGCCGATCACTGCCCATGGAGGGGAAGATGTTCAGTCCTCCAGACGATGATACGGAATAGATTCTTAGGTACGTCAGTGGCTCGAAGACTTCTCAAGTAATAAAACCAAGTATGGTGTCCTCTACGACGAATGTTCGTTCGAGACAAAGGTATCGTCAGGAGTGCCACAGGGTAGGGTGTTACGGCCACAATTATTCTCTAATACATAAAAGATTTGGCGGAGAGAGTGGACAGAGAACTGTGGTGGTTAGGTGATGATGCTGTGGTTTACGGGAAGAAGTCGAAGACCACTGAGTGTAGGAGGATACAAGATAAAATATTTGGTTGGTGTGATGAATGGCAGCTGTGTCCAAATTTGCAAAAATTTAAGTTAATGCGGATGAGGAGGAAAAAAAATTTCGCTATATTCTGATACAGCATTACTAGTGTCCTGCTTGATACATTCATGTCCTTTAAATATTGGGGCGTAGCGTCGCAATGTGAAATGAAATGGAACGAGCGTGTGAGATTTGAGGTAGGGAAGAAGATTGGTCGACTAGGGTTCGTTGGTAGGGTTTTTAGGAAAATGTGGTTCATTTGTAAAACAGGAGACCGCGTATAGAATAACTGTATGACCCATTCTTGAGTACTGATATAGTGTCTAGGATCTTCACCAGGTCGAGTTAAAGAAAGATATTGTAGTACTTTAGAGGTGGGCTCCTATATTTATTACTGGAAGGTTAGAACAACACTCAGGTGATACCGAGATGCTTCGGGAACCAAAATGGACATACCTGGAGAAAAAACGATGTTCTTTTCGAGGAACACTATTAGAAAATTTAGTCAATCGGTATTTGAAGGTGACTGCAGAACGATCCTATTGTCGTCAACATAAATTTCTAATAAGGAGCATTCAGATAAGATACGAGAAATTAGGACTCATATGGAGACGTACAGAGAATCGTTTTTCCTCCGCTCTATCTCGGAGAGGAACAGGAAAGAAAACGACTGATAGTCGTACAGTGCACCCTCCACCACTCACCATACAGTGGCTTTCGGGATATCTGTATAGATGTGCATACAGATCTGTACTCGCTCTAAGTGCCATCTTGTTCTACTTGATTAGATCCGAATGTAAGCTTAATCTGTTGTTCAAACTAACCCTTAACAATACTTGAAGCTACATAGCAATCTAATATCGATACAAATAAGGGCATTCAGATGACGTCTTTTTGTTAAAAACATCCACAGGATATACGCGTCGTTGACTACCAAACGTTTACAGTTCTGAAAACTTAACGACAATAGAGCAAAAGGCACTTTCATCTTGAACAGCTTCAGTGACATAAGAAAACAGCTTATAGAGAATAATATAAGATTTAACTCTGGAACTCACAGGAGTACATATTAATGAAATAAATTTTGAGTACTAGGGCGTATCAATAAATAATTCGAATACCGAAAGAGACATCAGAGCTACATGTACCAACCTGAAATCTCTTTCTCTTTCCAACATTCTCGGCTTGTAAACTGAAACACTTTTTTTCCTTGTCCTTTGCCGAATTACAGTATCCAATTGAAGACGGATTTCCATGAAATATAGTTGTATGGACATACGGGACGAATCTCGCTATGAACGTGCTCTGTGGAGAGTGTAAGTAGCTTATGTAAGTAGAATGTTTATGTGTTTGTATGTTGGCAGCGCTGTACAGCGTTAAAGTCTGCATTAATACCTCTGACAGCGCTGTGCGCCCCCTGTAAGAGACCCTGTGGCTGGTCGGACTCGCAGGCAGTAGTGGCCGAGCGTTCTAGTTGCTTCAGTCCGGAACCGCGCTGCTGCTAAAGTCGCAGGTTCGAATCTTGCCTTGGGCATGGATGTGTGTGATGTCCTTAGGTTAGTTAGGTTTATGTAGTTCTAAGTCTAGGGGACTGTTGACCTCAGATGTTAAGTCCCATAGTGCTCAGAGCCATTTGAACCATTATTTTGGTCGGACTCGTAGTTGCAATAACCAGCAGTGATGGAGGTTACAAGTTAATAGTTAGCAGTGATGAAGGTTAGAAGCAGTTTTAGTGTGAGCCGACGGTCTGGACGTGTGTCCGTCATGGAGATGTAATATTGGTCGGACATGGATTGTAAAATGTCGGTAATGGAACTAATTACGATTATATAATTTTTTGAACTGATTGTCACATTATTAAGGTAAAATCTGCTAAATACATTGTTTGATCTGCAGCAAAATCTTTTCTTTGCTAACCACAGCCCTATTCGTAGTTACAGCCTACAGCAGTTAGAACCTTTTATGTACGTCGCTGTATACCTGCTATGTTTGATGTAGTTCGTGTAATGAAGATTTTCTGTGAGGTATGTGACTTATGAAATGTATGGGTTAATGTTAGTATTGCCTGTTATTCAAGTATTGCCTCTTATTCAGGACAATTTTTTGTGTTAATGAATAGTAAGATTGCGTTACCCTTGCATATTGTGGGTCATAAATGAAGAGAATTGTGGGTCATAAATGAAGAGAATACCTTTGAGCTGTATTTATAAGGGAAAATTCTGTAGGTCGGCTAAGAGTTCCTCGGCTTACAAAAATAAAAGTTGAAAAAAATGTTGAAATGTGTGTGAAATCGTATTGGACTTAACTTCTCAGGTTATCATTCCCTAAGTTTACACACTACTTAACCTAAATTATCCTAAGGACAAACAGACACACCCACGCCCGAGGGAGGACTCGAACCTGCGCCGGGGCCAGCCGCACAGTCCATGACTGGAACGCCTCAGACCGCTCGGCTAACTTAAAATCAAAGTTGCTCTAGTCGGGTACACACTCACTGCAAACGTGCTATCCTGGACTGACTGCAGATCGTTAACCATTTGCCGCGGAATACTGCCTATTGGCTACATGTGCTACACCTTCTCGACACGTATAGGTGCGAAATTTAAAACGATATGCAGCATTATGGCGTTTGCGACTTATTTATTGAGTCACCCTCTTACTTGAAGCATATGTAATTGTGGTATTGCCACTAGTTGATTAATGTGCCAAAAATGGTGACTTTCATACTATAAAAAATCCGTCAACTTGTCCTACTGGGTCACTAAGTACCGGCTGGCTGCCGGTCACCCTATGTCAATGGCGTCGTTAGGATGAGTTTTGGATCGTCAAGGACACAACACAGGACTGTCTCGGCCGTTGTCGACTTTCAGATTTTAGAGTCACTACTTCTCACTCAAGTGGCTCATTAGCTGGCACCCCGAGGCTAAGTGCACCCCAATCGTGACCTTGGTAGTATTGGGAAACGAAGCCGGTTCCCTCACGTAGCAGTCAGACATGCTGACCATTTAGCTATGGAGGAACACAACTTTGTTGCTATTGACGTAAGATAAAAATAGCACTCATCAGAATACGGAAAAGATAGTACAAACATTGTGAGCAGTTTTTGTAGCTGCACATAAGTAGCGACGACTTACTTTCCTCTGCTTGCAATGAACGTCTTGGCATCACTCACACTGGCAGTTTATATGTGCTGGTCTGCATAGTTTATATACAACTTGCTGGGAAGCCAACAGACACAAAGTTCTTTCGTACCCCAGAAAAGAGCCAAAACATTAGGGAGAGACAAATGGAACTACAGGTGCCTCAGTAGGGCAGCCCTCGGACACACGTGGAAGTCGCGTAACTGCAGAAGGGCACGCGATCACGTTCCAGCTGCCACACAGTAAACACGAAGCAGCAGCCTGGAGAATACCCCACGCAATTTCTCCAACAAGTTAGAAAGCTGAAGCAAGGTATTACACAGTGGCTGAAGGCTTGGTACGGTACACAGGTACACAGTTCGGCGAAAGTTGACAAAATACGAGAACCACCATACTTACGTATCACTTAAATGCGTCTGCATTACTACAGCTAAATCATGTTTCTTGGTTAACATTTTATATGTAGGAACGGTTAAGGTTTCGTGGGAACTTTTCTCCCAGTACCCTAGATAGTGGCAGCAAGACACGAGAAAATCTGGACACTTTAATAGAATTCAGAAACGTTGAAAAACTTTCCGTCAAATAAGGTGGTAGAAAACGTTTTAACCCTCTTCCTTTGCTTAAAAAGTTATACCCATATCCGCTTTCGGGTCATAGTGACCCGACTGGTATTTCACGGCATACTACCCAAAATTGTCCAAAGTTAATACAGTTTTAATTTTAGGTTCTATTTGCACATCTGCTGTTGCATTTGTTTCAGGATTATTTAATATTTCCATCCATTGTACCTGTCGAACTCTTATCTGTGCTAACATGCCATCTGACCCCTGTGCTCTGTGATCGGAGTGGAAATCGAAGCGTTGACATACGTGAGATGCTACAGAATCGTTTCTATGGTATTTCGGCAGGAGAGATGTCTCTTACTGGATCGCAAGTCACTCTGTTGATTCACCACACTATTTATACACACCAATCAGTAATAACAAACTAATATTGAATACTATGATATGTGAAAGTTAGATATGTTATTGACACACAGAGCTGCTGAAAATATATATTCATATTATTAAACCCTGGAAGCACTCAACAAATCGGTTCAGAAGTAGGAAAAGAAAGAAAATCTCCACGGTAGAGGTTCTTATTCAAATGCCTGTGTTGTTAGTTTGACACTTAACATAACGTTTTTGAAATGGGAACTTCAGAAAAACAGATACTCCTGCTTGTTATCAGAAAAAATTTTTGTTTACAGACTAACACAGAGGGATCCCCTTCTAACACAGTCATCCTCTTTAAGCTTTCCTCCAATGACTCTGCCATCTAAAATTGAATGTGGTATCAGCAAACGGCACCGTGTCTCGGCTGTAAACTGAATGAAGTTTTTTTTAGTAGGTTACCTACATGTTCCATTGATCAACCTCACTGTAAC
This sequence comes from Schistocerca gregaria, assembly GCF_023897955.1. Taxonomy (NCBI): domain Eukaryota; kingdom Metazoa; phylum Arthropoda; class Insecta; order Orthoptera; family Acrididae; genus Schistocerca; species Schistocerca gregaria. The sequence continues at coordinate 337,507,200 of NC_064927.1, forward strand.
CGTTATGATATGGAACGTGTCCAGCTATTTTTTCTTCTTTTTTTATCACTGAGACACGCAAGCCTTCCCACCAACGACAAGGTCCATAGTTTATGGGGGTGTCACATTTACGTAATTATATAATAACTTTATAAACGTAATATACAAGAACATCTGACTTTTAATTATCATAGTTGCGTCCTCACCCGTAATTTAATAATTTGTCCAGATCACACGAACTGTTCAACTGTTATTAATTTTTAATGATTCTTGTCAATCTGTTCATTTACTGCTATGACCTGACTTCAGTAGTACCTGTAATACACATAATATTAATGTCTCAATACACGCTCCTTGACGTCGTAATTACGCTAATGTAATTGGTTTTCTAAATAATTAATTATCGAATTTGTCAATAGCTCCAGTCTGCCATAACGTGATTGCCACCATCTTTAGTGCGAGCAACATGCTTCATGTGCTGATACTCAAGCCAGCACTCACCTTGCGGCTTCCGTGGCTGGGAAAAACCACTAATTTCTTGTGGCTGGTTACTTCGTTGCCAGCCGCTGGTAGCTACTGATGCAATCCCGACCGCCTGCCTTTGTTCCTTGGCTGTCAAACATGTTCGCCTCCAGGATTCCTAAACTTTTAGTGACTGATAGCTTACCAACATATACGTTTTGTTAAAGACAATCTTATTAATAATCCATGATACAATTTGCAATACATCAAGGAAGTTAAGGACTTACAGTCCGTAAATATAGCATTTTTGTGACCAAGCAGGAAATGCTGGCTTTTTTAAAGGCTCCATACATTACTCAAACACTTCTATAAGATGTCGTAATTTCTTTCATGTGGACAGAACTCAACTGCAAAATGAAATAATTCAATGTCCTTCCCATGACCCACTGTAGTCAGATGGAAAAACTCTGATGTGTTCTCATAGAAGCTACTGTCAGTGGCATGACAGAAGGTGTCATTTACATATTGATTAAATAACATTCTTTTTCTCAAAATCATTCCTTCACTCTACTAAACGTCTCCATTTACATGGCATATTCTTCTTTAACACTGCATGTAGAATTTGTTTAACAGTCTTTCAGGTACAAATTTCCTCTAAAACTTTAACAGTCCCATGAATGTCGTAGCTTGTTGCTGGTTGTTTGGTTTTGGGACTCTTTAATTATTCTTATTTTCCCATAATCAGATTTTATTTGGCCTTCATAATCTGTTTTCCTATAAATTTTACTTCCTGCTTAACACGATCAATTTAGGATAAGTTCGAAGCTGTTCTTCCTATATTAAGATTTGAAATAATTTACAGACCATTTAAAAATGTTCTTCCCTTGTCTCAGCGACTACTAACAGGTCAGTTTCCATTGTGTAAAACTGATATGTACCTCCTTCTTTCTTATACTATAGGAACTTGCCAATACTCATAAGTCAAATAAAGACTGGTTATGAATTCAGTCCTGCAAGCATTCACAAAATATCCGGCATATTTTCAGGTCAGTCAGTTTCCATTTCAGTACTCAGCTTAAGTCTCTTGGCTTCTAGTATTATCCTAACACTTCCACCTTTCTTAGGTAGAATGTCAACAATGGAACTCTACACTTTTTCCTCAGTTCTCTAATCTAATATGATCTACAGCTCCTTCTCAGTAGCCTTTTGTCAGGCTAATGACACAGTACAAGGTTTCATCCTAAATAGTTTCTTGTCAATCATTTTGAGTACCTTACCAGAATTATTATAAAGTACTTCTTGGTAATTCAAAAATATATGTTACAGCTTTTGTTTTTGTTTTTCGGTAATAGTTTCAACTTTTGGATTACTCTTCCTTGATCTCCCATGTACTATTCTTAATGAATCATTGGGTTATATTTCTGCTATGTATCCTTTCCAGCATATTTTAATTTTAATTTTCTCGTGGAATTACTGTTCTCAGTTTCATTTCTTAAATACTCAGCCTTCAGTTCTCACCTCTGAAATTTTACTACTACAGTGGTTTCGTGGCACAATGTGGTAGGCGTTCTCTTTGTGAGAGTTTCTTGTAAACTCGACCTTGTATACAACAACGATAACTGTAGTGTGCTGATAGAGATATCTACGGGACTGGTAACAACTGCGGATATCAGACCATTCTGTCTGCTCGCCTAGTGCGTGTACTAGGAATTGACATAGACAAGTTTTCTAACTCTTCTTTGACACTGCTCTGGAAAGATTTCCATCCGTCTGCAGTGCATAACGGCACCGAAATCGTAGCCGAAATACTTTACTGTGAGCATCTCAACAACTTCACATGCAAAACAAACTTAAATTACTTAGTGATTACTACACTCATTCTGTTTCCGTTTACGCTCCACGGTGCGAGGCCAGAGTAATTTAAATCTGTATAGTAGTACAATAACAGATGCTGATGTCTGGATACTCGTGAGATTTGTACACTGAATAAACATTCTGTACACCAGTTTCTACTAGAGATCAAGTGACTCCACTAGCTTTCGTTCATGGCTCTAGTAGTTAAAGAGTCGATTATACAAAGGCGCTGACCTTAAGATAAACCAGATCTAGCTGAACTTGGAAATGTAAGGTATATGCAGGTTAATGTGCGATTACTTTGCCGTGATGTAGCGTCAACTTCGCCGTCCAACTATCAAAACGTACTGCAACATAACAATTTAATTTTCAGCTAGAACAAGATGAAAAGAAGTAACAAATAAAGAAGTCGTATTTAATATACCCTGCTGAATTTCGAAATAGTTTTTTCCCATCATGTTGCGTGGGGACGATAACGGATATGTAAGTCATGAGTGCAGATATCAATTGCTTTCGTAAGAATTTTTAGGGACAGTTCGTAATTAATATGAGAACGTTGAAAGCGTTTTTGCAGACAGTTAGGGACGAAGCCAGAAAGGCAGAGTCCAGTTATTTAGAGTGAACAGTTCGACATTGTTTAGTACTGACTGAACATATCTTGCAGAAATGGTCTTCTGGATTGAACAGCATTAACTACACAGCTCGTATTGCATATTTCATTTCAGAACTTGACTTCAAATTGCTCTGACAACCACACGCACGTCAATGAGAAACTCTGGAAGTACATATAAACCAATGAGCAACGTCTCATATATATATAAATTCGTAACAGAAGTTGCTTCTCGGTGATACAGTGAATAGGTGCGTTAACACTGATGGAGTCAGATTTCAATTCCAAGTCGGCCCAGCTTTGGTTTCTTATATACAACTTGTTTAGCTTCTGGAAATGATTTTTAAAGTTACAAACGCCGAGTAGGATCGTGATTCTTGACTCCACGTCAGGACGCATTATTTCGTTCAAAGGTGTGAGGGAGCGTGGGTACACCGTCTCTAAAAGGAATGCGTCCAGTAAATCGCTGCAGAGGTCAAACAAACCTTCGGTTTCGTAAAAGATCCAAGCAGACAAGTCAATTGTATGCAGCTGCCAGTCTCTACTTCGACAGTTTTCTTAGCGTTTGTAACAATGGTTTTTAACCTTGTGAACTATAGAAGCTTTCTTTCACATAAAGAGGCGCCAAAATCCACGGATACTGATTTTAAATTCTTATGTTCTCATCATGCTCGGCACATTTCTGAAAACCAGACTCGATGCCATTGTCCATAGTTTTTCTTCAATGTCAAATTGAGACGCCAACTATGTTGCCTTCAGCTGCCAACTGTTGAACGATATGTCCTCGACTATATTCTCACGAAAATAATTATGTTAGTAGTGCGATTTGGAACAGGTACCTCTTATATAAGGGACCTTCTGTTTTCCTAGCTGTGGTGAGCCGTCGGCACACGGACCGTGCTGTCGAACGTCAACGTTGAGCGTGCTGAGTTCAGCATGCTGCTGAACGATCAGAAATGATGTCACTTGTGCATACGGTACGTGGTCCCCAACGTGGTATACGCGATCACAACGCACTCCAGCGGCAGTTGCGGAATGTTTCTAGTTCGTAAATCACACTGTTTACTAAACGGGAGCGCGTAAAATTTCCACGTTAGCTCTATTAAAACGCACATTTCCTCCTTTGCCCACGAAAAGGAAAGTACGAGCCATGTCCAATCGATAGGGACACAGGCTTATAAAAGTTCCAATACAGGCAGTGCATTACAAATTTTCAGTACTTTTCCACATAAGACAAACCTTATTTCATCATTCCCACATTTTAGTAAATCCCCAAGGTCAGTCTTCCTTGGTCACTGTTCCTACCCAGTGGCAGAATCTTTGAAATATGTGAATTACTAAACGTAAAAGAAAAAGGAGCACAATATCTTTGTACAAGTAGCGCAATCTGTCCTCTAGATTAAGCCAATCGAAAACACACAGTACTCGAAAAAGGTGAACTTATATTTACATAACATCAAATTTTATATACTTGTATTAAACTAATAAAAACGTAAAGTTAGGAAAAAAATTCTCGACAGTTCCGCGACGCGAACCACCGCCACAGATTACTTTTATACCGATCAGTGACGCCACTCACTACGCTAAACCAACAACACACTGGTGATCATAAATCATAGCATGTTACTACTTCCTGAAAACTTTAATCGTAGATTTGTTACTGATTGAAATGTAATCATAACACATTGTACGAAGAACAATGGGTTTTGGGTGGATCTTCAGTGTGCCGCTGCCTACAAATAGCATACTCTCATAATAAGCAAGTTTCAATAATCCTTTTGCCACGAATATGACATGTCTCATTATTTTATTGGAGCGAATTACACAGTTAACAACGTGTTTTACAGTGATTCTGAATTTTCTGGTGCCCAGAAACGTCATGTATGTACGTATAGGCTTGAAATGAATGCCAATGTAGCGCCTAACAACTCTGTGCTGAAGCGAGACGTCGTGCATGTGACGTAGGTGGCATTGTGCCATCTCATTGGTTAAGCCACACGCTCAAAATATCTGACATGCTAGATATTCCTCTGCACGTTCCAAAAGACTCCCAAACGTGCTATTCAACGCTATGAAGTCAGAAACTCGTACGCTCAACGCTCTGATGCACGGTTTAGTCTCCGAGACTTATGTTGTTTATTTTAATTTTCTTTACGGTTATGTGATTCCTTTAATGTTTTCGTCTGTGAAGAACTTTCTTAAAGAAGCGTGAGATGTTTCTTGTGCTTATTTTCCTCCAGCTTCCCAGCACGAAAAATTCGGCAATAAACATATTGTATCTACTATATTCAAATAACAACTGCGCTTGAAATCTGAAAATGGAGCCCGTGGCTCATTTTGCTGTGTTACCAAGCATGTTTTGCTCTAACTTAGATCAACACTGGAAGTTGGTCAGTTTATCATAGGTAATGGTATACAACAGTTCGTAAACTGGGCTCAGTTGCTGAACTAAACTCAAATTTGATCTCCAGTCATCAACGTCAAGATTGTAAGTCTAAGAGAATTATTGACGAATGTGGAATACCTAACTAGAACCAGCGAAAAATCAGGAACAGGAATCGTCGTTGGTAATCCATCCTCACTGCCGGAGTAGGCAATATGTGGAAGCGTTACGTGCCATGTTGCAGAGGCCTCTACCCTTCTTCCCGTCTCCAGCGCACGCCATGCAGTGGTACAACACTTCAAGTGATAGCCGTTTCTGATGTTGGTGCTGGCAGAAATTTTCACTGGTATTCTCGGCCAAGCAGAGAGAGCGAATGTGGTAGCATAAAGTTTCTAATCGCCAGACTTTATACTAATGTCCTGGATTAAATTCGAGACCTTGAAGGAGGTACGCTTCGTTCTCTTCCTTTGCTACAAGCAGCTTGTTTTGGTTCTGTTGCTGAGATAATATCTACATTCGTAATAAGATACCTAATATCCGAATATTCTTAAATGAACGGAAACACTACTCATCGTATTTGCAAGGGGCATTGTGAACCGTTGCACAATAAAAGATTAAGAACGAGTTTACTTAATATGCATAACAAAGGTACGCAGCTGAGAAGCCTTTGAACCCTTACGACCACAGAGTGACGATTCATTATAGATATCGAAATTTTGCGCCTCTCTCGGATGATATAATAATGAAGTTGCCTTGTAGGGAGTGAACCAAACTGAAGATAAGCTCCCATACAACCAATTATTCACAAGATATAATTCCAGTTTAGCATACGGAACTATTTTAACGTCAAGGATAAATCTTAATTTACTATGATCCCTCAAACACACAAAAAAGGCATTTATTAAATTGATAAGTAGGTCAGCAAGAACACCTCTCAGTATAAACATGGAATAAGACATTTTAAATTTAGGAAGAAAGGGCAGCAATGGATTTTCGTACCAGATTTCACACAGGGGATGATATAATGGGGGGTAAGGGGGGGGGGCAGGAGGAAAACCCGATAACAACTACTCAAGGAAAGTATTAGACAGATTTACTTGGGTTTTCTAAGCACAGCTACCCCTTCTGGCTAACTATTGCGGACTATTTAATATTGGCGGCAAACTCTACGTGATGTACTGTAATTTATATAAAATATGGCAACATTGCTGGTTTGTAGGATGGTGAAACACGGCGTAGAATGAACTTCACAGGGGACGTTTCGCTACAGCCGTAGAAACGGGCTGTTGAGTGAATGTGAGAACTGCTGGTGCTTAAGAGCGTTTTTGTGACTGGTGCTATTTCGTCGAACGTACATGTATGACACAACATCAGGAAGGCAGTGTGTGAATAACCCGAATACATTATCTTACAGATGCGGAACGTATATGATAAGCTTGGGACGTTGAGAAATACGAGAATTTTTGCTTATTTCGGCACGAAGCTCGGAGATCAAAAGAAGTCGTTTGCTCCACACATTGTGTGTCATACATGTTAGAGCAGGAGAATCGTGTCTGTGGCTGTTACTTGTCTATGGGGAATGTAGCTGAATACAGCAAAAGAAACATGAACAAAAGCTAGCATCTGAACTTACTTTCGGCAGTTAGCCAGGTCCCTCATGGTCCAGGGCTGCCAGTCCCCTCTTCACCACAATCAATGGGTACATATGACTTCTCTGAACTGAAGGTGTCGTGAAAGTAGTGAATCCGACTATTCCGACTACGCCAAGTACGGGGTACCGATAGTAACCAAAAATCTTTTACTCAAACAGGACGATGAATTTCATGAATTTCAATGTGGTGCAAGTCTTGGGACTCTTAAAGAACGTAGAAAAGTTTCTGGGGCCATGTCTCAGTGAAAATAATATACTTCCGAGTGGCACTTCATATTTAGTATACAGAAATCGTGATTTTTGGCTTTAGGCAATTTTTTGTAGAAGATGGTTTAATGGTGTTCTGCAACGATATCGCCGAATGAGTGCTGAGAGTATGACTTGAAATGAAACTTCCTGGCTGATTAAAACTGTGTGCCGGACCGAAACTCGAACTCGGTACTTTTGCCTTTCGCGGGTAAGTACTCTACCAGAGAGTTTTAAGCTGCCAGGAGGTTTCATATCAGCGCACACTCCGCTGCAGAGTGAAAATTTCATTATGACCTGAAATGTTTGGGCAGTTTGCAATGGCAATTATTTATAAATTCTTCAAAGTGATATTTGAAAGCAGAATCATTACTCATTGAAAATGAACTACTATAATTTCCAATTGCGTATTGGCTCTGAGCATTATGGGACTGAACAGCTGATGTCATCAGTCCCCTAGAACTTAGAACTACTTAAAGCAAACGAACCTAAGGACATCACACACGTCCACGCCCGAGGCAGGATTCGAACCAGCGACCGTAGCGGTCGCGCGGTTCCAAACTGAAGTTTCTAGAACCGCTCGGCCACCACGGCCGGCCCAATTGCGTATTCAACACAGTTAAAAGAAACTTATAATACTTCATTGTGCTATAAGTTTCTTTTATCTGTGCTGAATCCGCAATTGTGAAGTATGAATAACACCAGTCGCTTGTATGTGGTGACTGAGCGACTGGCATTCCTCTCGGCTAACAAACAGGGTACACATTAAATGCTTTGTTATACGTGTGTGAAAGGGAGAATAGAGCAGCATTTCCCTGACCGGAATAAGCAGCCTGATTACAAGGAAATAGTGGGATATATGCCAAAGTCATATGTACAGTTAAGATGCAATGTTTCCCTATAACTACGTTTTCTAGTGCCACACCCACACAGTTTTCAGGACAATATGGTTGGTACATCAGAGGAACATCGAGAATGGTTCATCAGGAACTGAAACCAGTGGAACATCATAATCAAGGTCATATGGGAATAACAGCGGTGTCTGACTACTTCACTACATGTGAAGGACAAGTGACGAAAAGAAAGGAAGAACATAAAATGTTCGTTCAAGTGCAATCATAAATGGAAGCAGGCCTAGTACCTTCACCTGATTAGCATCCAAATCAATAGATTTACTTCTTCTATCTCCTCTGTCTCTCACTTTATTCTTTTTAGTTTTTTATTCTTCCATTTTAGCTCCATCTTCCTGTAATAGCTTTCTGATTTCACTGGGTAAAGAGTTTGATGATGGTGATGATGATGGCTCGATGATGGTGGTGATGGTGGTGGTCGTGGTGGTACAGAAACCTGATGTGTTGTGGTGAAACTGGCTTCAAATTCATGATCAGCGCAATGAGTTTAACCAGAAATTCATATTTTGATGCAATCCCCAGACATAAAATGTAGATTTTTTTTCACCTGTGTTATCTTATATGTAGGGATTCATTCCACCCAAGATAACATGTACAATGAAATTAGATGGAAGGCTACGAATGGATAAAGGAAACAAGACCAACTTGCAGAAGCAGAATATGTTAACTCCAGTAAAATTAATTACGTGAATTTTCATCTACATTTACATGACTATTGTGCAATTCACATTTAAGTGCTTGTCAGGGGGTTCATCGAACCACAATCATACTATCTCTCTTCCATTCCACTCCCGGACAGCGCGCTGCTAAAACGAACACCTAAACCTTTCTGTTCGAGCTCTGATTTTTCTTATTTTATTTTGATGATGATTCCTACCTGTGTAGGCTGGGCTCAACAAAGTATTTTCGCATTCGGAAGAGAAAGTTGGTGACTGAAATTTCGTAAATGTACCTCGTCGCGACGAAAAACCTCTTTGCTTTCATGACTTCCATCCCAATTGGCGCATCATACCTGCCACACTCTCTCCTCTATTACGTGATAATACAAAACGAGCTGCCCTAAGGGGCCCCATAACGCGCCAAACATTGGAGCTCCCAACTACCAATAAACCCACCCTCTGTTACTGCCCGGACTTTGAAGGCTGAGAATCATCCTCTGAAACAGGGCAGGCAGCTGCATCTAGCTCAGCCTGAGACAGTGCCTGAAACCTGCTTGTCAGACGCACCGGGGAGTCTTTCTGACCAGCCTCCGGGGACGTCTTTCGCTGCCTGCAACGCCTTGGAACGACCTCCCAATCAACCACAGGCGAGGGCTCAGCCCCACTGCACGGAGCAAACGGGGCAACCACAGCGACAGACCGATCTGGGGACAGACGGGACGAGGTTGACATCCCCGTGATACCCAAGTCTGGCTCCCCACAGTGGTGCCCATTGGCAACAGCCTCAAGCTGGGCGACCAAAGTCAGCGCCGCTTGCAGCTGTGAGCGAATGGATGCCAACTCAGCCCTCATCCGAACGCAGCAATCACAGTCCCTGTGTGTTCTTAGTGGTATTCTTTATGTTCATAGAATAAAGTTCTGTTTGATGAAAGGGCTTGGCGCAGTGCGGTGTCCAGTACAACACAGCAAACCGACATCACTCTACCATAAGTACTGATTAGAAAACAACATTAACAGTCCACATTTGAATTACAGAGGCAAAGCTCGCAGAAGGTGGTGGGATGAGCAAATAATGAAAGGAAGTCACTGCTGTACTCGTCAAAGGCACAATTTCGTTATAGATCACTATTTTCTCAATTAACACACCGCCAAACCTTTATCATCGGATAACCGACACACGTAACTTGTAGCTTATCTATAGGTAGTGTGATGCAATCACATGGCTGGATACTGTTGAAGAACAAAGTAAGAGCACAAAATCTTAAATTCCACGTGAATGTGCCGAGATTCAAATTGGAAAACTATTGAAAAGGCTTAACTGGTTATTAACTGAACATGGAGCTGCTGATATATTCATCTCTAATAATACACCAACTCACGAAAAAAGCTACTCGACTTACACTAAAATTATGTTCCAGAGGAACAAGTGGACTGAGAGGTCGCAGCCTCCTGGAAGAGTGCGTCTAAAACCAGTCTCTGCACTTCCATTGAGGGAAATAACTCACTTTGCCATTCGAGTGAAAGCTCAGATTTTACTGGTCATGTAAGGAGCGCAAACTGTGATGCTGTAGCGTGAATTGGGATTTTTGCAGGGCTACGTTCTGAAGGAAAGAATCTTGTTTCAACTATACCGGAACATTCTAAAATGCACGTCCCCACTTCCACATCACACAGACAGTCACTCAGGAACTGGTAATGGTAAACGAAGAAACTGCTGACCTCAAGGGAACCAGAACAAAATGTTTCAAATGGCTCTGAGCACTATGGGTCTTAAAATCTGAGGTCATCAGTCCTGTAGAACTCAGAACTACTTAAACCTAACTAACCGAAGGAAGGACATCACACACATCCATGCCCGAGGCAGAATTCGAACCTGCGACCGAAGCGGTCGAGCGGTTGTAGACTGAAGCGCCTAGAACCGCTCGGCTACAGCGGTCAGCGAACCAGAACAAAAGTGACCCATTTCGTTTTTCTTCCATGTATCGGCAAGTGTTCAAAGTATGACAGAGCAACAAAACAGTGACAGGCATGTCGAGAAATTATGAATTATGAAAGTGGGGTGAAACATATACTACTTTCAGTCTCTTCGCTGTGTCTCATGTATGAAGGCAGTGGTGGTCCTTGCAATGAGGGCTCGCTTGGTGATAATCGAGAGGAGCAGGTTATGTACCGGCAGATGGTTACACCCGTTCCCTTTTCTTTTCGTACACCATACTATGCAAAAGAAAATTGCAGTCAAAAACGCTTAAGACACAATTCTCAAACACTGCGTGGGAGCGAGCCAAACTCCGATTAAGCGGCTGAACATATCATAAGAGACTGTTAGCGTTTCCCTTGCAGAGTCTGAAATACACGTTTTAATTTTTATTATATGTACGTTCTCGTTCACTTGCGACTCACGTTTCCCATTCTTGTCTCTGTGGTATCCTGAGTAATAAGTATTTAAATTTTGATAAGTTGTATTTTGTAACTGGTTAATTGAGGTTGTAATGCATTTTTTGACGAAATACAAACTTCCACATCAGCCTCTAGCGGGTATGAAATAAATCCAATAGCGACAAGTCGAAATTTATGCGGGACTGGGACTCGAACACGGATTTCCCGAATATCGTGAGTGGTCAACTTGACGACTTCGGCTATCCGACCAGCGTCCCTTTCCTACCAAAATTATTCCCCCACGTCGCACACTACAGACGTAGTGTCCCCTGTCTATTAACTTCATTGCTCGCACCCTCACCTGATTCCCGCAAGAGGTCTAACGATGAGTGCATTCGCACTGAAAGTATCATGGCCGGCGACGCGCATGTATTTATATCAGTGGTGTCTGCTCTTTCGGACGTGATTAAGGAAATAGAAATTTTTCAATAGTTAAAAAAAAAAATTCAAGACGCAATTTAGATGGCCGGCAAGGGTTGCCGAACGGTTCTAGGCGCTACAGTCTGGAACCGCACGACTGCTACGGTCTCAGGTTTGAATCCTGCCTCGGACATGAATGTGTGTGATGTCCTTGGGTTAGTTACGTTTAAGTAGTTCTAAGTTCTAGGGGACTGATGACTTCAGAAGTTAAGTCCCATAGTGCTCAGAGCCATTTGAACCATAATTTAGATGAAGTAATCATGCATTTGGGAGTGCCAGCAAATAAACTGTTATCTCACTAACACAATAAAACTTTGGAAATATAATAAATTTAGCTGAAGGTGATCTTCTTGTATCCTTACGTATTCCAACACTTCAGAATGTTGAAATGCGAACACGTAAAACATTTTTAGTGAAGTGACAGTAAATGAACTTACAATATGGATGACAGGACATGAGTGCAATGAACTAATGATAAAGTCATTAATGCAGTTCCTTTTGGTAATTAACTGTTAAGGCTTCATATTTGAAAGGTAGGAAATTCCCTCCTCGAGATATTCGTAACATGTAAATTTACGGGTAAAACTGGCATTTACTGCGATTGAAATGAAAACTTATTTCGACAAGATTTGCTTTTGTATTCAGGTTCAACTAAAAGAGTATGTAGAATTATGTACTGAAAGTGGCATATAATAAATTATTAATACCTGGTACAATTACAATAGTGTGACTAGCGCCTATGTTCCTCGTCCGCGTGCAATTTACTGCGATTGAAATAAAAACGTATTTCTACTAGACGTGCTTTTGTATTCAGGTTCAGCAAAAAGAGTGTGCAGAATTGTGTACTAAAAGTAGCACATAATAAATTATTAATATCTGATATAATTACAATAGTGTGACTAGCGACTATGTTCTTCTTCAACGTACAATAACCACTAACAAATGGCAGGTGGCAGCACTAGCATTTCAGGGGGAAAAAGGCGTATCGGAAAGGAGAGAGTGGAGGGTGGAGCCGATAAAATAGTTAACTTATTATCGTAATGCGTGGATTGAGCGATTTGTCTGACGTCCTAACGGACATGATCATTGGTTCTCGGACCAAAAGTGGAAGCATCTCCGGAACGGCTAAGTCTGTAAAGTGTCCGCGAGCCGCCGTGGTTTAAGTGTACGAAGGGTGGTAAAATGGCACTCTACATATCAAGCTCTGAGACAACTGTGGTGCACTAAGGACCATATATGACAGGGCTCAACGACTGATGCGGAGATGTGTACGGGCGAATAAAGGTGCACCTGTATAGCTACTGACGGCTTAGACCAAACACGAGGCTACCAACAGTGCCTCAACGGAAGTTCAGCGAACTTTGCTGCGTATGCGCTTCCGCAGCAGGTTCCTGGTTAATTCACTCACGCTGACTGCTCTTCAGACGGGAAGAAGGCTCAAATTTGCTCGCCATTACTTAATTTTGGACGTGAACTAAGTGGCGACAGGTAGCATTTTCAGAAGAATCACGCTTTATGCTCCATCGGGCAGGCGGTCGTTAGCATGTGCGGCGTGAAACGATTGAATGCAAACACCCTCCACCAAGGAGGGAGCGTTATGGTCTCGGGAATATTTTCTTGGAAATCTATCGGTAATATCGTCATTCTTGAAGGCACAGTGGACCAAGAAAAATATGCGTCTCTCCTTGGAGACCATGTCCAACCCTACATGCATTTCATTTTTCCTGAGCTCGATGGGATTTACTAAGAGATCAGTGCAACGTGTAACACAACTAGGAGTGTACGTGAGTGGTTCGACGAGCACCCCCAGATTAAAACCCATTGAGAATATGTGGGGCCACCATGGTCGGGCTGTTCCTGGCGTGGATCTTCAACCGAGAAACCTACACAATTGTCTAGGGCATTTGAGTCGGAAAATCCCCATCTACCTATCGGTATCTTTCAGAACGACACTGTCTTCATGCACGTCTCGCGCTGCAAAAGGTGACTACTCATCTTCATGCACGTCTCGCGCTGCAAAAGGTGACTACTCATGCTTTTGAGAGCTGGTCACATTATTGTGACTTTAGAGTGTAATGAAGCTAAGTAAACCAATACGTTACTTACCAGTCAAACATGTCTCCTTCGCTTCCCTATTGTCTCTCCTGAATTTCATAAGGAAACTGAAAGTCGAATCCTGCATCATGCAGAAGATAATCTAACTATGCAGAAGATAATCTAACTTGTAAGCATTTTTCCTCTTTTAAGTTTTCTGCAGCTACTATGAGCTGGAGGTGTTATGAACATGAAAATCTCTATCAAGCAACATTTTACAAACTGTTCAGTAACCATAAGATCTGTTTCAGCCCTATGAACGTAGATTTTCTCGCAACTGATGCAGCGTACATACTGCTAATAATTCCGGAACAACCACTCATTGTGAAGGTCGTGCATAATGCAGATATTTTATCTCAACAGATACAGTTATGTGTAGGGAAATTATCTGTTTTATACTTTGGTAGTGGTAGATAAGTGCGACTGTTAGTCCACGCAACTCCTCATGTTCTCTTACTGCGTTCGCTGTTAGACCCAATGAAAAATAACAGCGAAGTTATCAGTGAAAACCGAAAATGTCACGTCATAGGAAACAGCTGTCATTGATATAAATGGAATTTGGTAATAGTCTTGTTGGTACATACTGTACTGTACAATGTCTTAAGTGTCATCTTCGTCTTCCGAATAACTTAGTTCACTTAACCAGGCGGATTAAGCGTATTTAGTCCTTACGTGTAAAGTGGAATATCTTACCACCAGAAAAATCTTGTTACGCGTGGTTTATCACTGCAGGAAACTCCTTCAGATTTGGTGCATGTTTAGAGTTGGACTGCTCCACCATTTTCAACATGTAATAAATGGGCCACGTCCCAATTCTGAGACATTAATTGAAAGAGTAAAGAAATTTCAGAATACGACACTGGACTGTCACGATTTAAAAGTATATGAAATCGTGGCGTAACACAAGAGATACTGTATTTAATCGATGAAAGGAGAAAAAAATTAAAATGCAATAAATGAATCAAGCGAAAGGGAATACAAACATCTAAAAAATTAGGTTGACAGGAAGTGCAAAATTGCCAAGCCGGGTTGGCTAGAAGACAACTGTAAGACATATATCGCCAGGGGTAAGATAAATGTGGCCTACAGGAAAATTAGAGAGACCTTTGGAGAAAAGACAACCATTTGTATATCAAGAGCTCAGATGTAAAACCAGTCTTAAGCAACGAAGGGAAACAGAAAGGTGGAAGTAGTATATAAACGGTCTATACAAGCGAGATGTACTTGCGAGTAGTATTATGGCAATGGCAGAGGACGTAGATGAAAATGGGAGATATGATACTAAGTGAAGAATTTGACAGAGCACTGAAAGATTTAAGTCGAAACAGGGCCCCATGGGTAGCCAACTTTAGAGCTACGGAGAGCCTTGGGAGAACCAGCCATGACAAAATTGCTCCATGTGGTGAGTAAGATGTATGAGACAGGCGAAATACCCTCAGACCTCAAGAAGAATGTAACAATAACTATTCCAAAGAATGCAGTTGCTGAGAGATGCAAAAATTATCGAATTATCATTTCAATAAGTCACGGTTGCAAAATACTAGCACGAATCCTTTACAAATGCTGGTAGCAGCTGACAAGGGGGAAGATCAGTTAGGATTCAGAAGAAATGTAGGAACACATGAGGCAATACTGACCCTACTCCTTGTCATAGAATATAGGTTCTGGAAAGGCAAACCTACGTTTATAGCAATTGTAGATTTAGAGAAAGCTTTTGACAATGTTGACTGGAACGCGCTCTTCCAAATTCTAAGGGTGGCAGGAGTAAAATACAGGGAGCGAAAGGCTATTTTCAGTTTATAAAGAAAACAGTTGAGGTCCACAAAGAGAAGCAGTGGCTAAGAAGGGAATGAGACAGGGCTGTAGCCTATCCCCAATCTTATTCAATCTGAATGCCGAACAAGAAGTAAAGCAAACAAAGGAAAAACTAGGCGTAGGAAAGTCCTGGGAGCGGAAATAAAAACTCTGAGGATGGTCTGATGTAACTGTAATTCTGTCACAGACAGCGAAGGACTTGGAACAGCGGTTGAAGGAGGATAAAAGTCGAACATCAACAAAAGCAACACGAGGACAGTGGAATGTAGTCGAATTAAATTATGTGATGCTACGGGAATTAGTTAAGAAATCGAGTCATTTGAAGTAGTAAATGAGTATTGCTATTTGGGAAGCAAAATAACTGATAATGGTCGAAGTAGGGAGACTGGTTATGGCAAGGAAAGCCTTTCTGAACAAGAGAAATTTGCTAACATTGAGTATAGATTCAAGTGGTGTAAGCCTTTTCTGAAAGTATTTTATGGGTGTAGTCATACATGGAAGTGAGACGTGGACAATAAACAGTTTAGACAAGAAGAGAATAGTAGCCTCTGAAACGTAGTGCTACAAAAGAATGCTCAACATTAGATGGCAGATCACATAACAAATGAGGAGGTACTGAATAGAATGCGGGAGAAGAAGGGCTTGTGGCACAACCTGAATAGAAGAAGAGATCGGTAGGTAAGGCACATTCTGAGGCATCAAGGGATCACCTATTTAGTACTGGAGGGAAGCGTGTGGGAGGGGAATTAAATTCGTAGAGGGAGGCCAAAAGGTGAAGAGATGAATACAGTAAGCAGATTCTGAAGGACGTAGGTTGCAGTAGTTATTCGGAGATAAAGCGGTTTGCTCAGGATAGAGTACCTTGGAGAGCTGTATCAAACCAGTCTTTGTACTGAAGACCACAACAACAACAACAATAACAAAACATTAAATAAAAAACGCCAGCGGCAGTAAAAAAAAAAAAGCTGAAGGTAAATTTCGCATGGGCTCTGGAAATGTTTACTGTATATGGAGGGTGTTGCCTGATTGAAATGAAGAATCAAACGAAATGTTAAATCAAATTTTTAGCTACCACCTGAATTTGTCGGACAGTAGGTTACTGTGCATCATATTTATGGTTCACAGCTATACAAAGGAACAACAATAAAAGCACCGGTTCGAAGTGAATGATTTTACATCAGAAAAGACTCTCTCCGTTTCAGTTCCTGGAAAGGCTCGTAGGAGTTATTTGAGATGAAAGTACAGTTTTCTCGTTAATATCGATGCAACGGATTACCGGTCGAACTCTTATTTTGACACCAATATTTCACCAAAATGTATGATGTAACTTCAGCGGCCAACAAATATATAACGCAGGTAACTATCTGTATAGTTACATATATTTTATTTGGAGATATATAAAGTTTCATGGCCGGGTTTTAGGTAAGTGTATCCTTTGTCTGCAGTGTTTGTGTGTCCTGACTCTCGTATGCACACTGCCGGACTCTGATGTCTTCGGTAGGTATTCCATCAAATTTGCGTCAAACCCTTATGTTCACAGCGCTTAAAATTTTTGCTATCAACTTGTTACTCACTAAACTCTGAATTTTTGCTGTTAACTTGCTACTCACTGCACTTAAACAGCTCATTCTTTCTACATCACTTCAAAGTATTTTCTCCCTTTACTCGGATGTTTTGGCCAATAGTAGAGTCTGGGTTGTTGCAGTTAGGTTTCTTATTCCAAGTGATGTGCGAGTAAAACCAGCACGGCTTTATTCAATACATTGAAAAGAAGAGAGACAGTGCACTTCAATATACATAGGACGGTGCTCATAATGGAACCATTACAACGCTCTACAAACGGTGTATATAGAACATCAAAGGGAACAGGCCTGCGGTACTAATGGAAATTGGACGCTTTCCGAGAGGGGCGGATATTTCGGAAGCGAGATGAGGTTGACGTGAGCAGATAAATTACTTAAAACTGTAGTGGTGTTTGTGGTAGAGGAGACTGCAGGTTCAGATCGGGAGCCGA
Organism: Schistocerca gregaria; assembly: GCF_023897955.1. Classification (NCBI taxonomy): domain Eukaryota; kingdom Metazoa; phylum Arthropoda; class Insecta; order Orthoptera; family Acrididae; genus Schistocerca; species Schistocerca gregaria. The sequence continues at coordinate 337,524,734 of NC_064927.1, forward strand.
TTCTTCAAACGGACATTCAATATTTACCTGCTTTTCTGATGTCTCTGTGAACTGTGACATTCCCACACACAAAGGTCTCACCATAAATCCTTTTGCGTCCTAAGATCTTTGTTACCTTATTGTGGTGTAGTATTCTCACTTTCATCTAGTAGTTAATACATTCAGATAACCACCAGTCAAAAGTTTAAAGCTTGCAGGCTATTTGATGGTAATATGTGTGTAGAGAATATATGTTTGGAAAGCTGAAGATATGATGTGGAGATGGATAAATATTTCGAACATATCAAGGAGCAGAGACGGTTACTGTTTCTACTGCCTGTAAATGAGGAAGACGTCCACGAGTATTGAATGAAAGATAAAGTCTTAATAGGAGAGAAACTTATTTTCTTCCCAGAGAGACAAATTTTAAAGTTACAATAATAACTACTGCTAGAAACTAGATACAAAGATACAAAATTTACAGTACAAAAGTCAAAGGTTTTATCTTGTATAGGAGACTTCACAAACTCACTGCCATAGATAATGGACAGTTAAATGAGGAAAATTTCTTCAAATTCTTTGTCTGGGGAATAATATTTTCCTTGTCATTATCATGTAGGCTGTAGAAGATTCAGAGAAAAATCTGAGTAAATGTTGGCCGTAGAAGGAGTGGATGGTGGCCCTGTTGGTAATTTAGAGAAAAACTCAGATATGTCAGGCAAATAGAGACTATACAGTGTAAGACGTAATAATGAAAACAACCGAGCACCATAATTTTCAGATCAACATTCTTAAAGAAGACAATCGAATTGTGGGCGTCTCATAGCACTGGGATAACCCATCACGTCGTGAAGGTCACCAGTGGTCAACGAAATTAGGATGCAGAAGTAAAGGAAATTGCTTTGTTTTAAGTCGTGGAACGTCTAAGTGGCTGAAGCTGAATAAATTCAGTTTCTTTGCATTGGAATCCTTGTCACGCTATAACTCCTGATTTGAATCTTTCATCTAAGGAGGTAGTTTGACTGGGATTGATTAAGGACAGATTCTAAGACCCTTTCGTCGGCTGTTGATATGCTATAAGAATTTTAAAAATTTTAGGAGACAAGTGGGTAAGTCCAAATTAAAGTAACTGCAACAAAATACACATGTTGAATGAACACAGAAACCAGCTTTCGACTTAACTAGGGAGAAAATGTGATCAGAACGAACAAAGGCAAACTACGAAAGATAGTTCATAATTAGACATTAATGAGATATTGAATTGTAGAACTACTAGCTGGTAGGATACCTTTCACTTGTAGAATGGATTCGACTCTTCATAGCACTGTCTTCATAAGACATAGAAAACAATGGACAGCGACACTTTTTTGTTTATTTAATTTTGCTTTCATGTTAGCCGTATAACTAGAAAAATGAGTAATTAAAATTGTTAATTAATACCATATACAAGATAATTATTTTAAAATACATTGTTACAATTTATGTTTCGGGATGTATTTTATACACTTTTATTTATCCGAAATGATATGTAATTCACGTACTAGAATTCATTCTTCAATGCTCTTACACTGGTTTTCCACCGACTACGTTTTGTTCTTTGCACATCCTAGTGATGTAATTCCTAAGAAATATGAAATATTTGAATCGTGTTTACTCTCATAAATTTTCCATTTATCTTGTTTATGTATAAGATGGAGTATTTCCTGCATTACGTATTTTGAAGTTTTACAATTTGCCTTTCATATACTTAATTGCACAGGTCCCTTTCTTACCTTGCAGGTTACTGAAAAATAATTTAGTATTTCGTCAATTGTTTTCTTTATGTAAATCACCAGCTATAATTACAAAATGCTTCAGACGTGAGTTGTATACCTAAGACAGTTTAGTGAAAAATCTATGTTTATCATGATAAACAAGAATTACTCTTCTTAAAATACAAATGACTTCATTATGTTTAAGATACTTATCGATACACTTTAATGCTGTCGAAGCTTTGTCCCACTTACCGAAGGTTCTAGTCATATATGATGGCGAACCTACCTCTTCAAATTTCTACCTTTATCCATTTAGCTTTATTTGTTATGTGAAAGTAGAAAACAAGGCCCAATCATTACAGTTACACACGTGATATCACAGTATTTCACATCCGAACTCATTGTGTATGAAGAGAGAAATTTGGAAATAATGTTTTGAAAAGGGAATCCATATCTGAAGATGAAACTTTTTTTGTGCTACAAGTACTCTTTAACAAAGAGACTCCATTGCACCACGTATAGAATCTAGTGCCTCGTTACCCTCATAACGTACTGTATTCAAACGTAACGCTATACATACTCCAAATTACCTCTTTAGAAGTTGGTCCTGGTGCAGTTTTACATTTACAACAGCAGCAAACCTTCTACATAGTTATGACGTTGTTATATGGTCATAAAAATAGTTTTTGCCTCAGTATATTAGTAAGCACTTGAGAGACGAAAAAATTGCACATTTCCAGAATGGGTTTCCATGTGTCCAGCGATCTCTTCAAATTCTAGAAGCACCATTCGAAAGACATCGTACACATATGCTACTACCAAAGTACTTATAAGAAATGTTTCTGCCCCCTAACAGGAAGATTAAAATTGAGTGACTGATAGGGAGCCGAACAAGAAGCCTTGCTTTTGGCCATCAGTGTTTCTACCAACTGAGTTTTCTATGTAGGACTTCAAAGGTCTGTGCGCATAACGGGAGTTCTGCTAGAATGAAATTGCTCTCACAGATATGAATTTGTGACGATATTGAACATTACGCCTGGACAGTTTAGCAGGTGAGAGCATTCCATGGTCGTCTCTCAATTGTCGTGTAATTCAGACTAAATGCACATCCACAAAACATACTGAAACATTTGTGTGGTCGTGTCTGTGTTCGTGTAATTTTTTAAGTTTGTTACTATAACTATCCAATATGCATTGATGGCAATTTTAATTTTTTGAGTTATTTCATCTAGATCTGTAATAGAAATCGATATCATAAACTGATTTGTCTAATCTCACCCACATTAGATTAAAAATTATATATCTTTAGATTGGATGTACCGGTGACGCGGAGACGCGTGGAAAATTACCATGCCAACGAAAAGGCAGTGTATTAGTCAGTAGGCAGATATAGAGCAAGTTGTAAGCAGTTACAGAGTAGGACGAGCAAATACTTGTACGAACAATGCTCTGCATTAATTATTTCTGTCGATAAGTGAGCCACGATGTGACAGAAAGTCATACGCCTGTGTAGAAATAATAAAGAATTCTTTTGTTTTAAATTGTTCCCAAAACATAGTTCGGCATGATCGAATGGACAATGTCATCTGTGCTGGGCGTGTGGCTCTTTAGAGATATAAGGCGAGAATATTGTAATATACGAAAGATGGCCATACATTACTGTGAAAAATAATAATCAGTCTCCAGTCGATGATATACGACATAAATCAGTTGGAAATTAATTGCTCGTTGTGTCATGTTCAGAAGAAGAAGAATGTGCATTTAGTACGTGATTTCTGTAAACTGGAAATAGATTAAATAGCAGTCCTTAAATGAGTGCAAACTTCATGGACTTTGCCCATCCAATGCAAGACTTAAGCAGTTTACTAATTTATTTTGTCATAGGATATACATTATTCTCCTGTGGTTTGTGCTCTATTTACTAAGTATAAACTACAAGTACTTTATAGCTAATGAGTAGACCACAGATTTTTAGGTCGTAAAAAAGTGTGTTTTAGGCACCTAAAATAGACTCCTTCAGTAGTTCATTTAGGCTATATAAAACCTAAAATAGGCTCTAATGAAAATGATGCAGAGAGAATAAAAATAAATTAAAATACTCAGTGTTGACAGTATGAACATGTTATTAGTCATTAAAACAAGGAGAATGAATATTTACACAGTTTCAGATCACAGCAATCTACAACATTAATGTTGAACAAAACTCCAAATATCTTTGATTTCCTGCGAGATGAAGATATTCGTAAAAAAGATGTGGCAATGGTTTAATTAATACATTCATAGTTTCACATATTCTGACCATAGTTGGCTTCACAATAAGTAACCAAAATCTTTTCTAGGTTTTCTAGTGAAAAACTGTGGCGCTTGTCAGTCAGAATTAATTTATACGCTGAAAAAGAACGTTCTACATCAACAGATGTGACAGGGGCGTACTTCATTTTCGGCACATGTTTGACAGGAATGCTGCAGTCAGGAGTGCTGGATTTTCCACGAAGTATGTTGGCAGCTGCACACAACTCCTTCAGGCCAGTGTTCTTCTGCAAAATCATTTGCATTTTTGCCCGTACTTTTTACCCTACTTCACCTGGCGCTTCATTAATTTTCATTTTGACTTCTTCAAGCAAAGAAATATTTTCGTAGACAGGTCTTCCTGAGCCTTCAAATTGTGAAATTATTCATGCCATAAATGTGTATTGGGACCTAATGTAAGATAAGCCCCTTTTTAAAGAAGAATCTTTGAGCAACTCCATTGCAGCAGTTACGGATGCAGCATCCTCCGGTATATTTGCAACCACCTTCTGGGCAGCTGAGAGATGCGTACTATAGTATTCTGCTGCTATCAGCCACGTGCCCCAGCGGGTGACAACAGCCTCTGGCGGCAATTGGACATCTGGAAGCTGTTCTTCGAATGCCTGTGTTCTTGATGGTGCCTTTACAAAAATTTTCTTCACCATAGATATTACTTTATTTACTTTAGGAAATTGTAGCCTTACTTGCTCTGCTATGCGGTTGATCCCATGCACTACAAAAGTTACGTGCAGCATCAATGGGTAGAATACTTTTAATAGTTGAAACGCTGCTATCATATATGCAGTAGCATCAGTGACGACCAGAAGCACCTTATCCTCATCCACTCCGTTTGGATATAGCACCTTAAGCCCATTGTTCACCAATTGTGCTATTGTGTTTTGGTTAGATTTTGCAAGCTGTTTTAAGTAAATCAAATGAGCCCTGGAAGGAGCATCTGGATCTAGCTTGCCAATAATCAGGTTTGCAATGTAACGGTCACAGAAATCCATATACAAGATTCTCCAACATCTTCTCGGATTCTGTGCAATGCAGCATTGTAAGCTGAATCCGCATAATTCTTACGTAAAGTTGACTCTGCAGGAATAGACTGATGGCAGTACGTCGTAAAAAAACCTCTGAAAATAGTTTTCTAGTTTCCGAAAGGGGATGTTTGCTCCCACAAGTGCATGACACAAATCACTGCAGAACTTTCGGAGGATTCACCAAATTTTTTGGTTAAAAGAGTTTGCTTCAATTTTGACGTTTGTTCAACATTAGCTTTATGTGCGATTCCATCTGCATGCTGAGTTAAGTGAGATTTCATAACACTCGAAACCTGATACGATACAAAAGGGAAATGCAGCTTAGAATCGCATATTAAGAGTATTTCGTATTGCTAAAGGATAGCGATAAAACAGAATCCTAAGTGACAGGAAAATAAGAAGACTAAGAAAAACATCAACTAGTCTCCTTGTTTCATGCTTGGCAGAAAATAATTTTCCCATCGGTTGTGTAACGCCTCATATGAGTAGACTTTGAACCAGCTGTTTTCGGCATGGCATAGTATTCTCACACAGAAACTAGAATTTATTTTGCACTTAGACGTCAGTAAAGCTTAACATGTCGGTCGCTACACAATCTACTGATTTGTTTTTGCTGGGAAAAAGTGAACGATGACTTGCTTTTTTTTTATCCTTTTACTGCGGTGCATGAGAGCGGTGGGGGAAGTACCGTACTCGTTGCTGGACATACGGCACCTGACAGATGGCCGCCCCTTCTGAACAAGCGAATGGAATCTACCGGTGCTTCAGATGAAAACATCTCAATACCCCCCCCCCAAAAAAAAAGTTTTTTGTGGTTGTGATTGTTTATGTTCATTTTATACTGTCAAAGAACCTACTACTTGTTTGTAACAGACTCAAAATTTTTAACTTCATATTTTACACTACGATACTAAGTGTGATTTTAAATCACTGAAATAAGGAAGTATGTATTCCAATGCAGTTGCTACTACTTACATACCCAGTGCACTAAAATAATCTCTGTGTAAAACTAGTTAAAAGATACTATATTCAAATGAACGAAGTTTTATGATTACAGTAAATATGCGAGTTCAGACGTCCTGTAAAATTCATTTAAGAGATACAAATATTGTATTTTTAAGGCAAATAGTGAAAGAGATTTTCTGTGTGTGCTACCTCCAAGATACGTTTTAGATAACAATGCTAAGGGGCATTTACTTTTGCTATTGTAACATATGAAATCTTTTAATACACATAATATACTGTAGTTAGCTTTAGAAAGATTCACTGAGGTAGGTATAAGTAGATTTCCTTACTAATTGAAGTCTTGTGGCAGACATACAAAAAACTGTGTCTTAAATCCGAACCTACGTTTTAAATAGACAGATAAATTAAGTGTCTAAGATTAGAATACAGTTACATGAACTAGAACTACTGTTTGTTTCACAGAGTAATACACTTTGTCGAGAATGGATTAACTTTTCAACCTATAGAATCAAATAGTGTAAATCGATCCAGATGCTGTCAGAATTAACAAATTTCAAAACCAAGCATTCACAACGCTTCAAACGTAATTAACTTTCAGGTGGATTGACTGATGGTAAGTAATAACTTCTACCCAAGCCGTTCTTGCAGCACTGTCATAAGCTTTGCTAATATGGAAAAAGGACCAGGAGGTGGGAGGTTACAGTGTTTAGTAACGGCCATAGTTCCGTGTGTCATTATGTCTGCGGATTCTGATTGCCTTTAATGTTTAATTAGGTGACGGACGAGGAATACTGGAACTGTTTCAGTCATGAGCCGATTAGGTACTGTATTACACTTGCTTAGCATTACTTAATTTTTGGGGTGTAGAGACATTAGAAAGATAAAACTGTAAGGCGACCGTTAATCTGTTTTAAATCAATAAGTTCTATAGTTACATTGTTCTAACTGCTTAAATAACCTGGATTATTGTCACTATAAGCACTAAATATCATCAACAAACTATTAGGCAGTGAAAAGGGCTCAGTCCACTCGGTACGTAGTGTCAATACGAGATTAAAACCTAATCGCATGAGACAAAGGTTCATACGTTCACTGTTTAAACTCTCATGAACTTCCCAAAACGCACAGACTGCCTTACAATGGTTCCATATGATATAGGATCAAATTCAGTATGAAAGAGATGACTACAACCAATTGTGTCCGTCTCACAAAGTCAGTCAACTACTGTACGTTCTACAGTTACATCATGTTTAATTACGGTCTTTCTTAGATACACGTCGTTTGATTTGGGTGATTGTGTTATCAGGAATAGTTTGAGAAGTAGAAACTTCTACAACTTCATCTTTCGGACAGAGGCAAAATTTGGAGATGATCCAAAGGGAGGAGGTGACTTTCCTGTGATTTAACGAGACTCCAGTTTACAGGCGGCCTGCTCTCGGTTAGGAAGGCAAAAGGTGCGAAGCTGTCGCAGGCGCGTCATGTGCAGATAGCCCTTGTGGTTCTACAAGTATTCGCAGTGGGCACGTACATAGTCGGATGCGGCAGAGTAACAATTACAATTTAATTAAAACGCCGTGACAGAAGCCGCCGCCATTAATTGGAGCACTTTTTGAACGCCATTGCGCGTCCGGTCAAACAAATCGGACTGTACGCATGTCTGTCGCGCCAGTGGTGGTCCGTCTGCAACACCCCCTCCACAGTCCTCACCCCTCTTTCGATATTGCCCATTCCCCCTTCCAGTTCTTCACTATCACCCCTCCTCCGCCTCATCTCCCCGCCTCGTCTCACCAACACCATCTCGCTCTAGCTTATAGCGTCACGTCCGTCGGCCTATGCAGCGTCCGCTGTAGCTCTGCATCGCCGAATTTATGGCTAACGAGGCCCAAATCAGGACGAATGGCTGGGGCGGAAATTATCGCTTAAAGCCGGGGATTTGTACTGATTTGATTGCCCCCGGCTCAGAACTGGGGGGCTGCGCCCTGTCGCTGTTTGCCAAGAGTCTTTGTCACCCATCTGAATCCAATCCACTGTAAACGTATTCCAGTATAGTGCATGGCACGTTCAAAGTTAATTGCAGAAAGCGGCCATGGCCTATATGTGGCAGATAGAGTTTATAGGTCAGGTTGTATTGCAGGCCCCTGCGCCTTAAAATGACAAATTCAATCCTATGACAGACTGCCTTACTATGGACACTGAAAGCAGATGGTGGTTGCGTGGTAAGGCCATTACCGCCCATGTATTTCGGTTATATTATTTCGCACGGTACGGTGGTTAGAGCAACCCACTATATCAAACAAAGAGCTACTGGAGACTTACAACATTCATTTGGTTGTTTACCCCAAATTAGATTGCGAATAGCCAAATTCCGATCTTATCTATCGTTTAAACCTAGGTGCAGAAACCAGGTCACTGAAAATGATTTCATCAAAATTGTCATCAAATTATATTGTCGGAAGTGGGAAGTGTTAGACACTGAAGAATCAATCTCATCTTTATTAAACATATTGCCGATGTTTATCACGTACAGGGACTGCACATAAATATGGAAACAGCACGAAAAATTAATGGTTGAACACAGATTCGGATGCTAGCCAAGAGTACACCTCGCTCTTGTGTTTGATCGACTGTGCAATGTCCTCGTCACGTTGCAAGTGTCAGTCATGGTCAGAAAAGTATTCTGTGTCGTTGTGAGTGCATTACGTATGAGCTAAGTGACTTCGAACGTGGGCAGTTCGTGGGCGTTCGTATGGTGGGCGCCACCGTAATCATGGTAGCCGACGTATTTGGTGACTCAGGACTGAAAGTACCGAAAATTTATGCAGCATATCGAGTAAAGCGGTAAACAGCATCCATTAACCTGCAGTGCGAGCGATATTATGTGTTAAGTGAACACGAAAGAGGGTCGTTGAAGACGACTGTGACCAAAAATAAGGCGACGACAGACATTACAGAACTGAATGTTTCACTCATGAGCACTGTCAACAAGAGAACGATACGAAGGGGTCTCCATCAGCTGGGAATCGCAGAGCGAACTGGAATTCCAAAACCACACATCAGTGATATGTATACACACATGAAAGGAAAACTTGGTGACTAAGCGATAGAACCTGAACAGTGAAGCAAGAGAAAAACGTCATTTTGGTGGACGAGTTTTGTTTCACAGTGTTTGAAACTTCTGGCAGAGTTTACGTCCCAAGAGTAGTAAATGGCGGAGATTCGGTGATGGTTTGGGCAGCCATATCGTGGAATTCCATGGTTAGTTTGCAATGCCGCCTTACTGCACAGGATATTACATGACCATTTTGGCTGAACAGATGAATCCAATCGTACAATTTTTATACCCAAGGTGACAGGCTCCTATTCACACAAACCTGTTTTGTGGGCTCGAGTATGAATTCTCCAGGACGTAATATTCTTTGGTCTTTGTGGTCTGCTTTGAACAAAATGTACGTGATCGGCACGCACCTGCATCATAATTACCTGAGCTTGCGCTATTTGGGAGCCATAATGGTGAGAGATTCCCTTGAAAACCACGCAGAAGTTGGATATATATATCCATTTCGAGTCGACATGAATCCGTTTTGAGTGACAATGGTTTTTCTACACCGTATTAGGCTTGGTAATGTGTTTCCATAGTTTTGTCCACCTGCTGTAACTTGTAGTGCATTATTAATCTTCCACTCATTTGGAACAAAAAATGGTTCAAATGGCTCTGGGCACTATGCGACTTAACTTCTGAGGAACTTAGAATTACTTAAACCTAACTAAACTAAGGACATCATGCACATCCATGCCCGAGGCAGGATTCGAACCTGCGACCGTAGCGGTACATTTTCAACAGCAGTATGAAGTGTGACTTCCACGAGAACGACTCTCGTATTCGCTGTGGCATGGAAACAAACTCCTCCTTGTCGTCTTGTCGTCTTGTTGTCTGCCATGCTTGAAACACATGTCGCAATCATAAAGTTCAGGAAGACTGTCCACTGGCAGCTGGTACAAACGTATATGTCTTTCCATCGCGCCCCACATGTACTTTATGGGGATTGAGCAGGCTGGTCAAGAATTCACAAGTTCATTAAGATGTTCGTGGTGTGATGTGCGGTATAGGGCCTTGGATTTTACAGATAGAATGGGAATTTTGACACCCTGGTCATGGAGGATTCGACAACAGGGTTTGCTAGTCTTGCAATCTATCGAACATTCATATCCCCTTCAAAGATTACCGAGCCAGTTCGGTTGTCATATGTAATTGCTCCCCACAGAATGGTTCCACCAGAAGTTGGCTATATACGGAACTAAAATGCTTTCCATCAAGTTTTCAGCGGACACATTTGTGTCCATGTGGCCTCTATAAGCTTAAGCGAACGTCCTATCTGAACACCACAAAATGTCACTTAGTATGCCAGTTGGCTTTGGTTCTGCACCACAACAGTTTCCTGCTGTCTGTGGTACATGGCAGGCGTAAGCAACCCAATGCAGCACGGTATCTGAACCCAGATTCCGGCAATGCTTTTCCGTCGGCTCGCGGCGATCCGCTATTCTTCATCTGTAGGAATGGTTTCTCTATGTACCAAAAATAGGGTAAGGAAGAAAAGGACACCCCGCCACCAGGTCCTGAAGACCAAGCGATAGCCGATCGAACGGCATGTCATTTTCAGTCATCCATCATTGCATGTGGTATGGAGCGGCATGAGGTGAGCACGCCACTCTCCCGGCCGTTGTCGACAATCAGACCTTCGAGCATCTGTCTCCCAATCATGTGACTCCTCAAGAGGCGCACGAGCCTGAGTTCATGTCGGTCCAGTACTCCCACTAACGAAATATTATTGCAGTACCGGGAATCGAAACGGGGCCCCCCGTATGAGGGTCTGTTGTGTTGACCTTTCCGCTATGGACGTGGTCCCAGAAATTCCACATGAGGAAGAGACTTTAATTACCATATGCGACAAGCATAGAAATACTGTATAGCAGATGATAGGCATTAATGCGGTAGAGTATTTTGAATAGCGTCAGTGACAAATGAGTGCATGGCTCATATTCTGTGATTTCCCTAAGTCGCAACCGGGTAACTGCTCGCTTGATTAATTTTAATGGACGCGGCCTATATCTTTCCCCATACTTGAAACAATCCGAGCTTGTACTCTGTCTCTAACGATTTCCATGCCGACGGGACGTTAAACCCTAATCTTATATCCTTCCTCCCGTGGTTCACAATTTTAAGATATACGATTCAAATGTACATAGCACTATACTTCTTCATGAGCCATTTTCGTCGATGCTAGAGTGCGTTCCGAATCTGCACTGGCTTAGGTATTACGATGGCAGCTCGAAACGAAGTTTTCAGGACACAAGTTGGCAGAACTGTATCGTCACACATACACTATTGCTTTTTAATTCGTTCTGTCTGGTGCAGTTGACGAAAGTTACTGACTGCGATGTGTAGTGTTTGGATGTTCAGTTTGTTTCTCAGTTATATTGGTTTCAACTGAGCAATGTATTTTTCTTTTTGAACTAGAGTTTCGACAAGGCGATAAATACACGGATTTAGTGCAGGAAAATTGTCGGAGACAGCCATATATCATAGTAATGCTGTTATTCGCTTATTTCGAGAAAGTGGTTAAGTTTTAGAGGAAAAACGAACTAAAGGTCACCTAAACTAAATGAATAAAGATTCTTGAATTTTTCTAGCTTTATCTGGCAGAGCGCAGCAAAATCTTTGCACGGGTTGGCACCAGAAAAATATATCAGGCTTGCAACCGGGCGTGAATAGGCTAGCCAAACATTTCAATTGTTCCCGTATGAACTCTGCCCAAGAATTGAAAGATGCGGATGATGAAAGGTGAATCTGTTTCTGCAAATATTTCACATCTTTCATTCAAAGGAATACGCTGATATTTTGATCAACACGGTTCCACCTCTCTGATTATGTTAACACACAAAACACACGAATATAGTGAACGATGTATCCTTCTGCTGTGCTAGAAACGCCACTGTGAGATCTGAAAATTGAGATGTGGGTAGCAATATCCAGACGACGCATTAGTGTACCGTTATTTTTTGAAGAACCCATCAATAGTGTACGTTATTGCTGAATGATCCACAATTTCTTTGGCCATGTAGAGAAAGAGGATATCAGCTACTCGAGGCATCAAAAAGTTGCTCTTCTGCACATACATCTAAAAGCGCTATGTATCCTCTGGAAGGGGTTTTTGGGAACGTGTCACCTCAAAAACCCTGTGGCTTCCTCGACTGCCTAAAGTTACTCCAGTATATTTTCCTTTGGGGCGCAGCAAAACTTGCTGAGCAGCGGTTTAAAACCTGGAATTATTGAAGTTTTCTTGGGACTAAAAATTAAAAGATTCGATTTAGTATGACTCACGAAACTAAATTATTTTCAAAAGATCATTAGCATTATCACAATTTTGTAAGAATCTAATATTGATTATGTAACTTATCAATAATTACTTTTTCTTACTTAATAATATTAGTGGGGTGGAGGCTACAGGTACCACCTACATAGTCCACCCATTGAACACATGTGCTGTGCTTTGTCCCGTACATCTCTGATGATAAAATTGAGACATATGTGTAACAGATGCAAAATATCTCAGGAAAATGTCCTCTGCAAGCTATAGATACTACCTGCAGAAGCACGGAAAATGTTTCTTTACTTGCTTCGAAGAAGGTAAGTAAATTAATTGACAGCACCACACAGTAGTAACTACGTAAGCGCTAGTATAGTTTTCTATACAGTTTTATTATTATTTCTTTCTTATCTCAGATGTTATGTCTGGTCTAAAATAGAAAGTGACGCTGACCTTGATCAAGCGTTGACTTCCTTTTAACTGTACGGTATATGTTATATTGCATTTAGGAACTTTCGGGTAATTGAACATGTATCAATAATTACGGATTTCTGTAGTTGTATATATAAGTTTGGATGTAGCTGTATTTCATTGATGTACTGGTGGATATTGTTGGTATGACTCCTGTAGTTGATAGTATAATTGGTATAATGTCAACTTTATCCTGATGCCACATATCCTTGACTTCCTCAGCCAGTTGGATGTATTTTTCAATTTTTTCTCCTGTTTCCTTTTGTATATTTGTTGTATTGGGGATTGATATTTCGATTAGTTGTGTTAATTTCTTCTTTTTATTATATTAAAAAATAATACGTCTTTGCTCTAGCGTGGCACTACGGAATACATTACTCACGTATACTTTGTCATCTAAACAAAGAACAAATAGATTATCTCATTCAAAGGCTCTTCGGAAAAACTATTAGAGAGAAAAGAGAAAGAACAATTTAATATTAACGCCGGTGTGAATGAATAATTGTATGATTTACAGTGCTCTGTATGTTGTCTTATCGGTATAAATGAAATTATTTATGACAGCCAGTTCCATTATTGCCCATATTCAAGCTCTTAAGTTTTCGGTGGACGGAAATCATCGTAGACAATGAATTAAAATACTAAATAGGTTCGTGACAGTTGTTGTCTTACAGACAGCTTTGACACTATGGCAAAAGGTCGCTAAAACTCCAGTAGAACAGAAAGTTGGATGTTCGTATCTTTCTTTGGAAAGTTTGCTACTGAGTCAGCTGTTGCGTGCGTACACAAACTCTGAGTCTGATATATTAATATGGCACCAAGAGATCAATTTTTGAGAGCCCGATAACAGGGAGTTCCAGAAAATATTTGAAAACTGCCATGTCAGGACAAGGGTTTTCATAATACAAGCTGCACGGCAACATATCACATTATGATAACAGCAATAAAGTTTCATTAGATAGCCTAGTAATTTTTTGAGTAAAAGTATGTATAACAATAATATTGCCAGTGACACAGCGTTACACACTTCCATACGTCTGTTATTATAATAATAATTTTTGACGTAAAATTTCACCAGGGCTAGTAAAAATAACTATTTTTGATAATAAACCATTCAGTGTGCTGCCTGTTTTGGAACGCCAACTTGCTTGTCAACATTCAAACAAACACGAGTGTACGAAACACGTAATGTTTTCGTTAGCTTGTGTGTATCTGTTCGATATTTGCATCATAAACAACAGTTAGTTATCTGTGTCGTTCTCTTCATACTGAAATAATAGATGAGCGTGAAAGCCGTGTTTAAATTACGACATTATGACATGCTCATATTAAAATGTACAATGAAGTGGAAATAAGTGTTTTAAATAGAAAATTTTAGAATCATTGTTTTAAATAGGGCATTATTGTTATCTAATAGTATGGTCCTACTTAACACTTTGCTTTAAAATTGTATTTATCACTTTATTTAAACAAGGCTACAAAAAACTTATCTTCGTTTCTAATCTATTATGGCACCATAATATTTTTATATTTACTTCATTAGTACAAATTTCTTAGTCCTCAAGTTTCCATTAGGTAGATATTTGAATATCTACGTTTTCTACATGACGTGGTTTTATTGTGAACAAGGACGGCAAAATTGTCGTCCTATTTATTCAGCTGAATACCGGTTTTCGAAATTTTGAGAATATACGTAGGAAAGTACCCCAATTTTTGAGGCATTCGGCACTGTTGCAATAAAATAAAATGCCTTAGGTCATTGTATACGGAGGCTAGAGTGTTTCATATATTTCTAATAATATTTTAATATTGAGGCAATCAGTTATAGTTACAAAGCTGATTCGCTTCTCTGTAACAAGAATGAAATCGAAAACTGCGATTATGTTTCAGCATCAACTGCAGAATATTTCAGAACAAATAAAAGTCTATGCTGTATCAGAACTGTAACACAGATTTTACGCTTCTAGAGAGCGACCAACATATTGTGCATTGATCCAGGGACCTACAAACGACGGAGAGCATTCTTCCCGCCGTAGCCCTCAGTTGTTCACAACCCCACAACAGGCCCTGCAGTCCACCCGCCACACCGCCGCTCCACACCCAACCCATGGCTAATGTGTGGTTCGGCACCCAGTGGTCCCAGGAACGTCTCATACCAGACGACTTTACCCCAAATGTTTGGGTGGTAAAGTAATTATTGTGTACGCGTACGTAGAGACAGTGTTCGTGCAGCGATCGCCGATGTTAGTAACTGAGTTGGAATAAGGGGAACCAGCACGCATTCGCTGAGTCAGATGGAAAACCGCCTAAAAACCACCCACAGGCTGGGCGGCACACCAGACCTCGACACTAACCCGCCGGGCGGATTCGTGCCAGAGACCGGCACGCCTTCCTGCTAGGGAAGTAGCGCATTAGACTGCGCAGCTAGCCGGGAGTGCTACTCGTAATTTAATTTGACTTTCTGTCATTTGCAAGTGCGATTTCAGTAATTACTGCTGCGAAAGAATTTCATTCTCCAACAATACTTACGTATTGGCAGTCTGGGAGAATCAGTCATGTGTTCAATATTTTAATTAGCCCATCCCTAATAGATAAGTTAAACAACAGTGCATTATGAATTCAAAACTACAAATTTTTGTAACAGAAATATCACGTAGACACAGAAATTATCGAGCACGAGAACGCGAAAAGAGAGAGAATGCTGGTTGTTAGTATTACTTGGAGCTGACTTTTGTGTCAGTAAAAGAACTTCAAAGTACTTTCTTTTGTCATCTGTAGATATTTAATGAAACATATCCCCACTGTTCAGTGAAACATCGTCGGTAAAATTTGCATTACCACGCCTTGCTCTCTTGCGAGATCGGTAATGATTATGAAAAGAGAACGAAAAAAAAAAAATTATTTGCTAGAACATAAACATTGACTTCAACATTAAAAAAATAAGAAGGCAAAGTGTCACGCAGGCTTTGATTGCTTCAACTACAGTGTAGCCGCAGCGGAGTCAAGTTACCCGTTGCAAGGTAAGAGGTACCTCTAGGGCCTAAATGATAATTTTTTTCACAATATTAGCAACAACTTTCAATTAGCGAAATTTCTTCTGAATTGAAGAAATGAATTTTTTTTGTAATACGTCAGATTTAAATTACTTAACAGTTAGTCACTCTGAATATTCTTGTGATTCATTCTTTTGTACATTCTGATTTGCAGACCGTCAGAGGCATTTGAGATTAATTAGAATCACATTCATAAATGTAATTTGAATAAATATATTCATTTTCAAAAGTAAGGTAGTGACGCCAGCTCTAGATCTGAATCAGTAATCGGAATCTAAACCTCGGATTACAGATCGTTTGCGAGAACTTAGAAGTATAGAGATAACTTTCAATGTGTCTTCCATGTTTCCGTGAAGATTTGAGCTTGTCTTCTTGAATTTTTGTGACAATGTCTGTCACGGAGACATCTGCGGGTTGGTTGGACGGGGGAACCGAATTCATTGAGAGCGGGGCCAGTTCGTTTGTTGAAGTATCGGACGGTGATCATGTTTGGTGCTCTCCTTGAAGTTTCGATCGTGATTCTGCCGATTCCGATGCTGGTGGACCGAGCAAAAGAAGAAGACCAACTGTGCGAGAACTAGCAAATGTACCTCCCACAGACGTCTCCGAAGTTAATTGGTATTTTGTAACTCGACATACGGAAGATTTCATCACGCCCTGCACTGAGGGAATTGCTGATGATGTGAAGACTAAATTGGAAAATGTGATGAACTCGATTATCACCGATGCTTTCTTTGATGGCACTGTTTTGGAAATGACTGCCAGACCAACCGATAACCCGAGGAAAGAATTATTGGCAGTACTGTTACTGAAATGTTACATTCCTTTAGATTCGCTTTACTTGGCTTGGACCGTAAACCTAAACTCCGAAACTGTTGGTCAAAGAACAAACTGTACAAAAAGGAAACAAGTGAGGCTCTGCCCCGCAACAGGTAAGACAGTCGTTTGAGTATGCTACATTTTTGGGACCATTATGGCACGAACAAAGGCAAACTGAACAAAGATTCACCACTGATTGGTCTAGTAAATGATAAATTCCACGAAATGTATTGACACGGTGAGAAAGTGTGCATTAATGAAACTGCGATGTCGTTGGAGGAAAGCTGAGATTTCACCAATATATTGCGGGGAAACGTCGCAAATAAGGTCTCAAGCCTTTCAAGCTGTGTGTGTTCAGGGGGGCTGTATCTGACATGTGAAAGTACATACTGAAAAGAAGATTGCCTCTGGAAATCATGAATGTCTTCCTATATGGTGATAGGACTGAAGGGCCCACTGTTGAATGTCGAACGCACTCTGTACATCGATAGTTGCATCACAAGCGTCGCCTTAACCCATTGAACGGCCGTTCAGCCCACCCCGTTGATACATTGAGGAATAACCGAAGGTCACTCCAACGGCCGGAGTGAGGGAAAAGGTCAAGAAAAGTGAAATGTTAGATGTGCAGAGTAACAGGAATTTTGTTGTAGGAAAATGGAACGACAAGGCAGATATCTTGTTTCTGACCACAAGAGAAGTTCTAGAAATGTTATCAACCACCTCAAGAAACGGAGTAACTTACGAAAATGAGTGAAGTGATAACGCTAGATTGCATTCGAGGTCCTCACAAATACTGCCATTGCCAATGCTCATGCAGTCTACAAGCAAGTAATTGACAATAATTTACAGGTAAGAAAATTTCGAGAGAAAGTTGCTCTTTCCGTGATAAACCAAACGTTGGGAACCAGAAATATGTACCAGGATCGCCAGGACTATCACGAACATAAAGTTCACGGAATCATGTCTTGCCAGAAACCGGTAGCAAAGAAACAGGTGCACGTCATGTTACCGAAGATGGTCCAGCTGAAGCTGTAAAGAAATTAAAGCAGGTCATCAATCAAAGCAAGCCATTACAAACTGTAAGGGTTGTCAGACTGAACAGTTCGTGTGCCTCAAACATATTTTTTACCGTTACTCACACAAATATTTTGTTAAATATACTGTGAATCTGTAAAATTCAGCATTTGTGCTATTTTTGCTCTGTTTTTTTCAAAAGATAATTGTTATTCGTCTGAAATGCTGAAAGGAGTCTTGATTTCTTATTAAAGTTACGCATTGCCTAGGAAGAATGATACTGAAGAAATTAATTTCGCAGACCACGTGTCTAACAACTATAAACACCTGAAAAAGGCCTCGTCCAGGTACATAACCTTATATACAGTAGCCAGTGTGTTGAACTGTAATCTTCGTTTTTCGTCAGATATCTTGTTACAGGGGAATAGAAAGTGTGCTCCACCTAGACGAGGTAATCACAAGTGTTTGAATGAATAGTTACCAACAAGCTCTAATTATCATTTTATCCTCCGATGAAGAAATATCACGGTATCTTCATTTCAATTTAGAATGTAGTGAAGCAGTTCGCAACGTTTATGTCTAAAGTATGCTGTGATGTTTAAGTCTAACAAGGAACTGCTACATCAAGTAGTGCACTGACTGCGTATCTGATTACATGTATCTCTATATATACCTGACCCTGTTTTAAACAATATGTTCAGTAGCAAGAAAGAGTAAACCGAAACGAATTTAAACCTGTGCTCGATAATGACAAATTAAAGGTAAGGACATTCACATATACTCGATCTCACTATGGCCCTTTCAATCTGAAAAGGTGCAAAAGTCGTCCGTATGCCAAAATTCGTAAACTGTCTAAAATAATGTTCATACCTCGTATTGGTGTAGCTTGGATAACGCGTTGTTCTGCTTTCAGCGCTGCTAAACTAACTACCGGTGAAAAAGCCAAATGCAAGAAATTTGTTTTAATAAAATGCAGGACATTAGTTTAAATAAAAACGGCTTGTTATTGGGAGGTGGAACATTACAGAGGAGAATGACTGTAATATCTTTCTTGACTTGCAATTGTTAAGCCATGTCATAAATATTTCGTTTACGCAAACAAATGACCTTTAGAAAGAACTACAAGAAAATCTTGGGGTTACATACAAAGCTGGTTTCATTGAAACTCGTTCTACAGCAAAAGCGCATAAATACATGAGTTTTGCTTCTCTTATGGTAGATCGGTGTAATAATATGAAGAAAGATTCTTCATCAAAATTTCAAAATAATAATTGTAGCATTTCCTTAATTAATCTTATTTCCTTAAATCGTTAATACACAACACTGACGTTATTACACTGGATATTTAATACTAAAACTGCCCACTCCAGAGTATCGCAACACGCATTGCCTAGCCTCTGGCGCTCTACTTGGGTTATCCCTGAGCAACAACGTGCCTACCACTGCCGACCTAACATGAGTTCTTTGTTACACCTATTCTGCCTCAGCGATAGCTGCCTCGCAACGTTCTTCCACACGTACACCTTTGCAATCGGTACATCGATTATGCTCTTTGATAATACGTTAGAATTTAGATTTTTCATTATATGTACCTATTTCAAGTTTCACGGACATGTAACAGCAGTTTTTTTGGGAGGGATGTCGAGTAATATGTTTTGTATGTCGGACAATGAAATATGAGTTCGCATTTAAAAATGATTATCTATATACGTTTCAAATATAAAGTGTACATTTGGATCAAATGAGTGGTAGCATTAATTTTTATTTCAACTAATCTAGGAACCGCTTTCTCTTCGTTCTCTCAGTTAACAATAACTCCAATTCACGTAGTTGCTACAAGTTGCACCTTTTTTTTGCTAGACAAACTCCTCATACAGCATTCATATGTTGCAAAATATTTTATCTTCAAGAGAACCACAAATTTTGAGGTGATACAATTTTTTTTAATACAATGTACTGTTCTAATATCCTTTAATTCCAACATCCACAACATAAAAACCATGCTTTCTGATAGGAATTCAGTGTTTTTTCAGCTGGTAGTTATCTAGGGAAATTTCGAAGTAACAAATCTCTGTGCAGAGAAAACGTTACTATCTTTCATAGAAAATAACGAGTTATCCTCTTTACTTACTGTTCTATAAGTTCATTTTTTAAAAAGTCAGTTACGAGCATCCTGTGACTATTCAGTTCGCTGAAAAGTATGAATGTCTGTTGCGTACGAAAAAGTATTTTTACTGAAAACATTAGGAGTTCCCCTTTGAGCCATGGAGAAGCAGTTGTGTTGTTATTAACGTTGTTTTACATTGCCATATACACTTCTGATGAAACAAACAAAACATTTCCGCACTAAAACCGATTTTAGTACCACGGATCGTTCTTCTACGAAAGCCCTTCAATTCGGAATGGGAGACTTTTTGTCCTGATTTTCCGAGAGTGTACCTTTCGCTGCAACTCGGCCAATTAAGGCCGTGCAAATTGCAGAGGGACACGGTTTGAATAATGCCTTTAATCAAAGCCATCGACGGTTTAATTTGACGGTAAGCGGAGCAGCAGTAAAATTACACCGTTGAGCTTAATGGGACACGCCACTCGACAATAAATTAGTGTTCCTAAATACCTTCCACTTCCAGCCTTACTTCACAATTGTATTCTGAGCTGTCTCTGTGAAGAAGACTTCACCAAAATACTTTAGGAACATCGTTGCAGAACTGCGTGAATGCATGTAAAGAAAAGAACGCAAAATCCAGTAATACGCGGCTATTGAGTTCTGTACGAATCGTTCTCATGCGGCTTAAGCAAACCGTAAAATAGGCCAAAATTATAGCTTTTGTGTATAAACGTGAATGTGAAATTTGTTAATGACGTCAATTCAACAAACGTCCCGGTGTTTTATGTGACACTCTATACATTTAACAAAGTGTCCTGATGTTTGTAAACTACAAAATATCGACTCATATATATTTCACCGAACAATATGTTCCGATACTAACAAAATGGTATCCATATATGAGAAGAGCTTTATTGCAACTGTATCTTGAGTGAAATAAACACAAACGTTAGTACATTATTCAGCCGGAAAATTCAAAATATTTTCGATGTGTCCTGCAAAACAGAGCTATCTGGAAATGGGAAATAATAGCATTGTGAAAATGGACTGCTACACTGCATTTTTATATCAGTGTCAGATATGTTTCTGAATGCCGTCATACATTTCTAGAAGTTTCTTCCCTCCATACAATGGATCATACTATATAATAAATTAAATAACTTTGAAGAAACTTTTTAATTTAAGGAAGTTGTATGCCTCAAACTTCACCATTGCTGATAGGGAGCTATCTACTGATAAATTTACTCTGCGAAAAGCTGTGTGAAGCATATGGTAGAAGGCACTTCACATTGTGTGATTCATCAAGGTTTCATCCTGCCCCATTCACGGACAGAGCATGGTAATATGAACAGTTTGTAATGCCATTTACGAACTATTACATGCATTATTTGATCTATTAGACATACACATACAAACAGACAATAGGGATTTGAAGAAAATCTGTAGATTGTATCCTGCAGTGGCGCTTTTCTGAGCACCTTATCATACGATGTATAGAGAAGTCTACCAGCTAAGATTTGGAAACATATTTATTATACACTACAATCTACGAAAAACCTCTTGTGATCATTCGCTGTGTTTTTCATGGTACGTGCGCCTTCTAGTTCCCTGTTAGTCCGGCCAGCGAATGGGTTCATAACTCTGAGATATATTAACATGTGGTTGATAAAAGGATATTGTATTCTATAACATTTTCAGACATAATGCAGATTCCCAGTATCTTACCAATAACTCGGAGCGTGCCATTTTCTTTATATGTAAAAGACTCTATACACTAATTATTATCCTGACACTTATTTGGCTAAACGTTTTGTGTAATATGGCTGAAATATAGTTGTGTGAGCACGTACTGTGAAGAAGGAATGCTAGAATCAAGAAATAAACCCAAAACTAGTTCAAAGAATCCTGTTGCAAAAACATCCGCAATCGCGCATTGAACAACATGTTGAAAATACCCTTTCAGTTGTAAATTTCTTTTATTATCACGACCTGTTTCGGGCTCTCGTAAGCCCATCGTCAAGTGTCCAAACTGTGCTGCGGCCCCCGACCACCGTCATGAACGTGTACTAGGCGCGCTACCTATAGATAGCACAGCGCTTCTAGTACACGCCCACCGCCGCGCTGAGGGAGGGGGGGCGGGGGGGCACAGCACAGTTGCGACCCCTGAGGATGGGCTTATGAGAGCCTGATAGTGGTTGTCATAATAAAATAAATTTACAGCTGAATCGGTATTTTCCACCTTTACACCAAAATTAATTTCTACAAAGAAGGCAGGGAGAGGTTTACTCATTTTTCCAGTGACTCTCAGATAGTAATGCATGTTTAGAAGGAATAATTTCGCTACTTCATAATTTATTGACAGGTAAAACATGTCAATTAAGTTAGAAACGGAGAGATTTCCTTTCGTTAACCTTTATGATAGGGAATTCTATTGGGTTGGTGCAGACAAATGGAACAATTGATAGAAGCCGACCTCAAAGAAGATCAGTTTGGATCTCGTACAAATATTGGAACACGTGAGGCAATACTGACACTACGGCTTATCTTAGAAGCTAGATTAAGAAAAGCGAAACCTACGTTTCTAGCATTTGTAAACTGAGAGAAAGCTTTTGACAATGTTGACTGGAATACCGTCTTCCAAATTCTGAACGTTGGAGGCGTAAAATACAGGGACCGAAAGGCTATTTACAACTTGTACATAAACCAGATGGCAGTTATAAGAGTCGAGGGACATGAAAGGGAAGCAGTGGTTGGGAAGGGAGTGAGACAGGGTTGTAGCCCCTCCCCGATGTTATTCAATATGTATACTGAGGAAGCAGTAAAGGAAACAAAAGAAAAATTCGGAGTAGGTATTAAAATCCAAGGAGAAGAAATTAAAACTTTAAGGTTCTCCGACGTCATTGTAATTCTCTCAGAGACAGCAAAGGACTTGGAAGAGCAGTTGAACGAAATGGACAGTGTCTTGAAAGGAGGATATAAGACGAATATCAACAAAAGCAAAACGAGGATAATGGCATGTAGTCAAATTAAGTCGGGTGATGCTGAGGGAATTAGATTAGGAAATGAGACACTTAAAGTAGTAAAGGAGTTTTGCTATTTGGGGAGCAAAATAACATGGTCAAAGTAGAAAGGATATCAAATGTAGACTGGCAATGGCAAGCAAAGCGTTTCTGAAGAAGAGAAATTTGTTAACGTCGAGTATAGGATTATGTGTCAGGAAGTCATTTCTGAAAGTATTTGTATGGAGTGTAGCCATGTATGGAATTGAAACATGGGCGAGAAGTAGTTTGGACAAGAAGAGAATAGAAGCTTTCGAAATGTGGTGCTACAGAATAATGCTGAAGATTATATGGGTAGATCACATAACTAATGAGGAAGTATTGAATCAGATTGGGGAGAAGAGAAGTTTGTGGCACAACATGACCAGAAGAAGGGATCGGTTGGTAGGACATGTTCTGAGGCATCAAGGGATCACCAATTTCGTATTGGAGGGCAGCGTGGAGGGTAAAAATCGTAGAGGGAGACCAAGAGATGAATACAATAAGCAGATTCAGAAGGATGTAGGCTGCAGTACGTACTGGGAGATGAAGCAGCTTGCACAGGATAGAGCAGCATGGGGAGGTGCATCACACCAGGACTGAAGACCACAACAGCAATCACGGTGCACAAGATCGTAGCGTTTTTAGATTTGAATACTGATATTCCGGTTGCTGTGGGTTTATTTATCTATTGTTACTTTTTATTTGCAGTTCACTGTTGTTACTTGATTTTACGTTTTGTAATTTTGTCATTTGGAGAGAGAGTGAAGCTGTGGACGCTAGAAAATAGAGTGCCAAGTGGAGAAATTGGAACATTTGAGGCATTTTCTTCTGTTTGAGTTTAATAGAGTGGTGACGGCAGTGGGAACAGCCAGAAATATTTGGGTTGTGTTTGGGGATAATGCCACTGAGTAGAGACGGCAAAAAAATGATTTACTCGTTTTAAGGAGGAGCGCTACGACATTAATGACTTTCTTCTTTCAAGAAGATCTTCTGAATTTGACGAAAATCGTTTAGATACATTAACTCTCAAATAGTCATGTCATAGTAAGCGAGAACTGGCAAATGTGATGAACCATGATCATTCCATCATCGTGTAAGAATTGCATGCAACGGGAAGGTTCAAAAATCAGACGTGTGAGTTCCGAATGCTCTTAGCCAAAATCACAAAAATCAGCGGATGCCCACACAGGTATCTCTGCTTGCCATTCTTACCCTGTACCGCTACTGGTGACGAGAAATGGCGTCTTTATGCTAACGTAAAGAAAAGAAAGGCACCGTTGAGCCCTAACAAAGCACCAAGTCCTCTTAATAAGACTTGTACTTATCCTCGAAAGGTAATGTTATGATCTGTTGGACAGAGATTGTGTGGTGTACTATCAGTTGCTGCCTCGAAGTATAACCATCATGCTGATATTTATGTCAACAACTGAAACGTTTTGCAGACGCAGGCCTAGAACACCCGACCAGGAAGACTGCGTGAAGTGATGCTACTCCGTGGAAACACCCGTCCTCATTGTGTTACAATGACAAAAAATACTATAAGGGATATGGGCTGCGAGGTCACTCCCCACCCACCTTGTTCAACTGATCTTACGCCCTCAGATTTTCACCTTTCCTGCTCTCTGTCGAACAACCTTCACAGCACTTCCTTTCCGAGTGAAAATGTGGTCAGAACGTGATTCAACGAATCTTTCGCCACAAATCCACATATTTTCTACAGTTGCTGAATCGAAAATTTACCCAAGCGTTGGCAGACTGTTGTGATAAGTGTAGGACGATACATTATTGATGACTGAAATTTGTGTTATATGTAAGTGTTGTTTATTAAACTTACGAGGTAACGCTAAGAATTTATGCATCAACTCAATACATTTCGAATTAATACAACCCATAAGTACTGGACAAATTACATTGTGCCTACGAAGTCGACTTAAATCGATGACTTGTAAAATTAGTTTTCATACCAAAGTTCTGTATCACGTATAGGGTTATACATCCCTTCTTAGTGTTAAATTTCTCAGCACAATCAGCTTATAATCTGCATGAAAGGATGTTTATTCTTTTCTGACTGTAAGATGTATGTCCTGAAACATCAATGTAATATTTTGAAAATGTATCGAGCTATATTCCATTTACGCATTCTGGAAATAAAAAACATTTATCCGTCTACTTTGTGTCTACTCTCTTACTCTGGAAACACTGCTGCCTTTGCAGTCCTTTCGACTCTCGGATTATGAACGTAAAGTGGTTTAGTGCTCTCGGAAACCACAAAGAGTAGTGGCTGTAAGAAGCTCTTTAAGCATCATTTACGCATTCTGGAAATACAAACATTTATCCGTCTACCTTGTGTCTGCTCTCACTTACTCTGGAAACACTGCTGCTTTTGCCGTCCTTTCGACCCTCGGATTATGAACGTAAAGTGGTTTTAATGCTCTCGAAGACCACAAAGAGTAGTGGCTGTAAGAAGCTCTTTAAGGCTCTAAAAGCACAATCATGTTTTAAGCGAATGTTTTCTTGGATCACCTACAGTCTGTGAAAGCAGAGTACATTCTCCATCCTCTCTGACACTCCAGGTGGAATAGTATCTGAAAGCATATCGAGGGCATATAGCTTCTTCCAGCGCTGGGTGCTTCCGGAGATGCATTTGGTTCTTAAAAGAGCTTTTCCGTTGTGTATACGCTATGGGTTTTCTAGAAAGCTACAACGTAACGCGCTCCAAAAGTCAAAGATCTGTTCTCCCCGTCTGTAAAGTCATATCTCATAGAAAAGCACAAAGGGGCTTTGGCAAGGAACCAATCCAGTTAAGACATTGGGGCGCGGTTTTTTTTTTCTGCTGCAAAGACAGTTTCATCGACTTACGAAGGTTCGCGATGTACATTTCTTACAAACTGTAGTGTATCATGAATTGTGTAATGCATATGCATGATAATTTTCGTGATAGTAAACTGAGAATTGAAATTGTATTGGATTTTTACATATAAAAACAAAAAAATGAAACAATAATATTTCATAGCAGTCTTTCGTTACCAGAAAGATGGATACGTCACAGCATTAAAAATTAAGAGCTATAAAATATTTGTACCTGACCCAAAAGATGAATCTGCAAAACATTTATTGAAGTTATTTATTTCTGGATATTTCTTTTTGCTCTTCTTTCCTTTATTTTTTAATTTCCACAGCTTATACTCATTAATGCTGCATTTCGTGCACAAGAATTCAACAGCATTGATCCTTAAAACGTTTACGTTACCAGTGATAGTTTATCTGCTCCTAAAAGTACTTAGCCGCTATAATCGTATTGTGTGTGATCTTTCAGGTGTATTTTCGTCATTCTTAGATATTATTTGGTCCATGAATCATCATATTTTGTGTCAAGCTGCTTGTTGTTTCAGTTTTCTGTTTCTGTTTGTACAACCTAAATACATTGTGTATCTTCAACCGTTTCCAGCAATCTGCTGCCATTCATTTTTCGTCATTATTATTTAAAAACATAACTAAAACTGAAACTTCCTGGGAGATTAAAACTGTGTCGGGCACACAGTTTCAATGTGCCGGGAAGTTTCATATCAGCGCACGCTCCGCTGCAGAGTGAAAATCTCATTCTGGAAACATCCCCCAGGCTGTGACTAAGCCATGTCTCCGCTATATCCTTTCTTTCAGTAGTGCTAGTTCTACAAGGTTCGCAGGAGAGCTTCTGTAAAGTTTGGAAGGTAGCAGACGAGGTACTGGCTGAAGCAAAGCTGTGAGTACCGGGCGTGAGTCATGCTTCGGTAGTTCAGATGGTAGAGCACTTGCCCGCGAAAAGCAAAGATCCCGAGTTGAGTCTCGGTAAGGCACACAGTTTTAATCTGCCAGGAAGTTTCACATCAGCGCACACTCCGCTGCAGAGTGAAAATCTCATTCTGGATAACTGAAATTTTCAAGCAACTGAAACAAATTTTAAACTATTAATTAATCTTTTGATTTCTGAAACCATCATCATGATCATCAAAATTTGCTTCGAGCGAGCCGAGTAGGAGCTTCCCCCGTTACTTCTCTCCTCTTGACATTTTTATTAACCTAGTCTGTCCATCTGTTTCCAGGCCGCTCAATCGTCTTTCTCCTGCAGCTGTGTCTACAAACTCTGGCGCTCAGTTCGAGTTTGACGCATTCACTTCAGATGACCAAACCAGTTCAGTCTTGTAGCGATCGTCCTTTCCTCCATGGTCACGGCCATTAGCAGGCCCCTCCTTACATATTCGTGCCTAACTCTGAGTCTCCTGGTTTTTTGTTGAGTTGAGCTAAGGAACTTCATTTCCCATGCCTACATCTACCTCTCTTTTTTCATATCTGACACAGGTCTCTAGACTATACGTCATGACTGGCAGGAGACAGATTTTACACATGTTCTGTTTAGCCCTTAAAATGACTCCTGCCACGCGGGATTAGCCGAGCAGTCTAGGCTTCGTCCCCGCCGTAGCCCTCAGTGGTTGACAACCCCACAAGAGGCTGCACCAGTCCACTCACCCCACTATGCCAGGGTACATAATGATTAGCGCATCTCCCTAGTGATCAGGTAACATAGGTTCGAATCCCAGCCTTCGTACAAATTGTTTCGTCCCTTCAGTCTGCATAATTACGTCTTATCTCTCTGAAATGCAAGCCGACGATGACTTGCCATGAAGGTCCACAAAAAGAGGCATATTGTCTACATACCACTGTGCTGTAAAGGTACCACGGACGACAACCAAAGGGTCCCTGCTGCGAAAAGTAGAGCGCTTCGTTGCGGGGATTTGAACCACGGTTCTCGTCCGTACTACTGAGTTGCGTTAACCACTGCGCCACCTGGACACAGTGTTAATCGCAGTCGCTCGAACTATCTCGGCCCGCCTTCCGGCCGGCACTCATTCCCATAGGGATTTTACCGATATGGCGTTTTCTTTTGCAAGGGAGCCCTTTGTGCTGATTTACCATTCCTCTGTGCATAAATACGCCAGAGTGGTGTCTCAAAAAACGGTACTGGTCGTTACAGGTAGTCAGCGTCCAGCGACCTAAATGAAATAGCTTGGCGAAAACGGTGAACACGACAGTTAGACTGGACATGAGGATTAGAGTCTGCCATTTTCTTCGAATTCCCTTGACGATAAATACGCCTTGATAGCAAGAACTCTGCCCCAAGGGAACTGAAGTTATTCCACCGTCAAGACGTGCTACAGGCAGTCTCACGCCCACATGGTCCTGCTGTTCATTGGGCTCGTTGAGTAGGATTAACTGAGCTCTATAGGCCCAATAATGATCGACAAGAGGTTCCAGATTAGTCAGAGAAACAGTTAAAGATCTCACTGCTCGCTGGTTAGACACTCAGATTGTCCGAAATTACGATGAGAACACGTAACTAAGATCACATTAAGACCGCTAACGCCACCACTGGGCCGCTGAGATTAACTGCTGTGTTCTCCTACTATGTGCCATCATTAGATAATATGCCTCTCTCTTCCTCTCAATTAAGAATTTGTTTATTCATTTTGTGTTCTCTGATTGCTTACGTTTGTGACTAGAAAGTTGTGTACTGCTCCAGTAATAATTTCCTAGTATCCGGTCACTAGTATATGTCTGTGGTCGGCTTATTGATATATTCAGACGAACAGGAGTATCGAAAATGTACTGAGAAGGAGAACACGACTAATCACAAGTTTGAACAATAGTGCTGCATAAAGGCTGGAATGGTTCCAAATCAAAAAGCCACCCTTCAAAGAAAAGAATGACTTTATTGCTCGTAACACGACGCGTTTCGGACTTTGTGATCTTGAGATATCCGTTAAAATCAGTAATGATACAGGGAAATTACAAAACACAATTAAAAAGGTGAAATACAAGAGCAACTCTCAGTTATACACTCAACAGGAGTCAGGCATAACTTACCTGGGAGTAAGATCCTACAATTAGTTTTAACGGTTACACGATGTGTGCGTAAAAATCAATGCTACGTAGCAGTCATATGTAGGATAGTGATAAACGATCCTAACATGACACTTAGAGGTTTACATTCACTCCTCTTGCATTTTGAGAATTTTGTACAATTCTGCTTATGATTGTTACTTACACATCTCGTAACTTTTATGTCTACTTGCCGCATGTTACTTCTTTGGTATTTCTTTGCCAGAAGTACTTTGTGTGTGCAACTCAGAGATACTTTTGTTTCACTGATCTGCCTCTGTTTTCTAATTTCCACTTGTATCTTTTGTTAACAGTTATTAAAAGATAGCAAAGTCAGAAGCGTGTCGTACTACGAGCAATACAGTCATTCTATTTTTTAAGCACGACGTTTGGTTAGCGACCAATCCAGAATTTTCAGGAAGGTTACCTGCCTGCTACGCAACTTTATGTCGCTGTTGTTTGTAAGTCACAGGTTTGTTTCATCCGCGTCACAGTGATTCTGAAGAAGTTAAACTGGTAGACCCTTAGAGGTAAGACATAAATCATTGGGAGAAAACTTACTTACAGAATTTCAAGAACGGGATTTAATGATAACTCGAGGAATAAACCACAACTCACTACATATCGTTTCTGTGGTCTTAGTGAGGACAAAATTAGATTAATTTCAGCACGTAAGGAGGCATTTAAACGATCATTCTTTCCACGCTCCATACGTGATTGTAACGGGAAAGAACCATAATAATTGATACAGTGCAACGTTTCATGGTTCACGCACTTCGCTGTGGTTTGTCGAAAGTAGATGTAGGTGCAGAGTTGTGCTATCCTCTCCCGTCACTATTCTCCCCACTATGATTCTGAAGATAAGATCGACTCACTCTTGTAGTCGGTGAGGAATTCGACGCTTTAGGTACGATCAGGGCAGCATTTTGTACTCATTTATAAGCCATATAGCTGGGATCGCGGTTCCATCTTTGCACAGCTTCGCTAAATAGCTATAGGTGAATGCGTATATAGTTCCTCTGAGAAAGCGAAACGGCTATTTTTGTTCCTCATATTTCAGTTTTGCGAGGTCACCATATTTAGATTAACGCTTGATGTCCCTAAATAGTTCTAGAATGATGCCTCTTAATAGGGACACTTTTCCTTCCCCTTTCGTCTTCATAATTAGGCTTTGTATGGTGTGCTCATCCCCCATATTTCCATTTTTATGGGCTGACTAAATCGCAGACGGCCGTTATGGGTCGTCTGAAAATCGATAAAGGCATTTCCTGTCCTCATCCTTCCGCAATCCCAGCTTGTCCTCCTTCCGTAGTGACAAGAAATACTATCTTACTTTCTTCTTCTTCTCTAATAGAATATAACTAAATGCTTACTTGTCAATCTGTGTTCAACAACCAAAGATGTTGAAGTTCCATATTTTACCCGGCGTTTGTAATGTGCACTTTACTCTGATTCCGTAAATAGGAAATTATCAATATAGCCACTGCTGTACACAAAAGGAAAGTTTTAAATATCTCTTTGGGTAGTCGGAAGCTTGAGTTATTACGTAAACCTACGAAAGAACCTCATCTCAGAATGTGGCCCCGAAAAACTATTACAATAGCGTAGGCCAACAATTACACTCACATCCACTATTCACCGTAACGGCCGACCTCATGCTGTGATCTACTTGTTGTGTAACGTATTTCCTTCCAACGATTTTTCAAGTGATGTGTATGGTTTCCGACAGTCTTGAAATTATTAATACGTTAGTTTTGATCATCACTTGGGATACAATGAAGACGAGGATTACAGGTGCCCTACGTCTATGTACACGACGATGGAACGTGGGAAGAACTAAAATAAATAGACGGTGACTTATTAAATTGTATGAGAACAAATACAGCAGCTAATCGCATGACGGCAATAATCTCATTCCCTCAGTAGGAAAATAATGTCCGACAACCGCAGCAGAGCTCATTCATGATGATTAAAACAGATGGATGCCAACATGCAGTGACTAAATCCTCCCCGAGCTGTTGCTCCGTTTTAATAAGCTGGCAGGGACGAACACCTGTTTCCCAGAGTAAGCTACAAGAAAGCGTTTGCGACCGCAGCGGAGGCGATACCTAACTAAACTGCGGAGAAAATTACTCTCCTCCGGAAGGCGAGACGCCGGCTAGAAGGCGTAATCACCCGGCTACGACCTGCCTCATACATACCACTTGCGCATCTCGTATCCCCCCCCCCCCTCCCCCGAACCAGCCTTCCCCCCCTCCCCATGCCTTAATGCGGCGGCAGCCTGGAGCTAGAGCTACGTTGGTTCACCTTACGCACACACGAGAACACCGTGTTGGCCCAAATTGAGCAGCGCCAGACTCATTTTTTGGACGGCGGTACAGAGGCAGCAGTGGCAGCGACGGTCCATAAATGCGCAATAACCCGGGGAGGCCGTCTTCAGCGGCGGAGGACAGCCGAGCATGCGCTGTCCCTCCGGGCCTGAGAGAGTGGCTGTTGTGCGGACAGAGATTAACATCGATCACAGGGCGATCTGACAGCCCGGGGGGTGGTGGGCGCTGCGGCGGCCGAAAAAGCCAGCGGCGCAGCAAGCACGTTGTCGCTGGGGTGCGCTACAAGCGACAGTATGGCGCGGTACAACACGCAGGATCGGGCATAGACCTTTTCCCTTTGCACTGCTCATCCAGTAACATAAACACTATATAAATGAAAACATAAGTGTTTGTTTGTTGAAAATCAAAAATTTCCCAACGTTATTCACCGATTCCTTTGAAATTTTGACACACCGTTGCGTTCAAATTCGCGTGTTTTTTTTTTTTTTTTTTTTTTTTTTTTTTTTTTTTTTTTTTTTTTGTGTACCTGCTAGACCGCCCATGACTATACACTACTGGCAATTAAAATTTATACACCCCGAAGATGACGTGGTATAGACGCGAAATTTAACCGACAGGAAGAAGGTGCTGCGATATGCAAATGATTAGCTTTTCAGAGCATGCACACCAGGCTGGCGCCGGTGGCGACACCACCAACGTGCTGACATGTGGAAAGTTTTCAACCGATTTCTCATACACAAACACCAATTGACGGGCGTTGCCTGATAAAATGTCGTTGTGATACCGCGTGTATGGAGGAGAAATGCATACTATCACGTTTCCGACTTGGAAAAGGTCAAATTGTAGCCTATCGCGATTGCGGTTTATCATATCGCGACATTGCTGTTATCGTTGGTCGAGATCCAATGACTGTTAGCAGAATATGGAATCGGTGGGTTCAGGAAGGTAATACGGAATGCCTTGCTGGATCCCAACGGCCTCGTTCCAGTAGCAGTCGAGGCATCTTATCCGCATGGCTGTAGCGGATCGTGCAGTCACGTCTCGATCCCTGAGTGAACAGATGGGGACGTTTGCAAGACAACACCCATCTGCACGAACAGTTGGATGACGTTTGCAGCAGCATGGACTATCAGCTGGGAGACCATGACTGGGGTTAAACTTGACGCTGCATCACAGACAGAAGTGCCTCCGATGGTGTACTAAGCGACAAACTTGGGTGCGCGATTGGCAAAACGACATTTTTTTCGGATGAATCCAGGTTTTGCTTGCAGCATCGTAATGGTCGCATCCGTGTTTGGCGACATCGCGGTGAACGCACATTGGAAGCGTGTATTCGTTATCGCCATACTGGCGTTTCAACCGGCGTGATGGTATGGGGTGCCATTGGTTACACGTCTCGGTCAAAAGGCTTTGAGCACTATAGGACTTAACATCTTAGGTTATCAGTCCCCTAGAAATTAGAACTACTTAAACCTAACTAACCTAAGGGCGTCACACACATCCATGCCCGATGCAGGATTCGAACCTGCGACTGTAGCAGTCCCGCGGTTGCAGACTGCAGTGCCGTCTCGGTCACCTCTTGTTCGCATTCACGGCACTTTGAACATTCGACGTCACATTTCGGATGTGTTACGACCCGTGACTCTACCCTTCATTCGATCCATGCAAAACCCCACATTTCAGCAGGATAATGCACGACCGCATGTTGCAGTGCCTATACGGGCCTTTACGGATACAGAAAATGTTCGACTGCTGCCCTGGCGAGCACATTCTCCAGATCTCTCACAAATTGAAAACGTCTGGTCAATGGTGGCCGAACAAGTGGTTCATCAGAATACGCCAGCCACTACTTTTGATGAAATGTGGTATTGTGTTGAAGCTGCATGGGCAGCTGTACCTGTACACGCCATCCAAGCTCTGTTTGACTCAATGCCCAGGGGTATCAAGGCCGTTATTACGGCCAGAGGTGGTTATTCTGGGTACTGATTTCTCAGGATCTATGCACCCAAATTGCGTGAAAATGTAATCACATGTTAGTTGTAGTATAATATATTCGTCCAATGAGCAACCGTTTATCATCTGCAGTGCTTCTTGGCGCAGCAATTTTAATGGCCAGTAGTGTATATAAAGTAAATATAAATTTATAAGCTGATCAAAAAGTAATGGGAATTTATAGGAGACGAGGTACTGGCAGAAGTAAAGGTGTGAGGACGGGGCGTGAGTCGTGCTTCAGTAGCTCAGATGGTAGAGCACTTGCCTGCGGAAAGCAAAGATCCCGAGTTCGAGTCTCGGTCTGGCACACGGTTTTAATCGTTCACGAAGTTTCAATGGGGATTTATGTTTTTCTTAAAAAAATCGCTGTCTTTTCGTCAACATCAGCTTTGTCTCTTTCAAAGTAATCATGATCAGGTACAATACGCTCCTGCCATAGCCTTTTTCCAATGTTCGAAACACTTCATAAACTCAGAATGAGATTTTCACTCTGCATCGAAGTGTGCGCTGAAACGAAAATTCCTGGCAGATTAAAACTTTGTGCCGCGCCGCGAATCAAATTCGGGACCTTTGCCTTTCGCGGGCAAGTGCACTACCATCTGAGCTACCAAAGCACGACTCACGCCCGGTCCTCACAGCTTTACTCCTGCCAGTACCTCGTCTCCCACCTTCCTGCGGTCCGTCACACAGTTTTAATCTGCCAGGAAGTTTCACTACATAAACTCAGTTTCCGTTTCGGTGTTCAGCTTCTCCAGCGATTCATTTCTTATCAAATCAGTGGTGAAAAAACAATGCCTTTGATGGTCTCTTAAGTTTTGCGAATCTAAATAGGTGGCTTAGGGCCGTGCCCGGCGGATATGTTGGCTGAGACATCATAAAGATTTGGCCTTCTGCCAAAAAGTCACGAACAAGCAATGATCTAGGGCACTATCGTGATGCGATTTCCACGAGTGGTTCGGCCACGATTCTGGTCGTTTTCGTCGGATTGCTTCAGCTAAACACCGCA
This sequence comes from Schistocerca gregaria, assembly GCF_023897955.1. Lineage (NCBI taxonomy): Eukaryota > Metazoa > Arthropoda > Insecta > Orthoptera > Acrididae > Schistocerca > Schistocerca gregaria. The sequence goes on from NC_064927.1 coordinate 337,558,879, forward strand.
TAGCTTCCAGGAAGTATTCCTTAATGAACCGTACGACCGTAAGGCTGGAACTTACGATTCTATCTCACTGTAATCAACCTTCCACGTGTGATTGAACTTGTCGAGGTTTTACAGGTCTTGGTTCTTCGAGCAGTTTTCATTTTGTCGACTGGCTCTTGGTTTCGATGTCATACTAGTATACCCATATTTCTTCACATGTTACAATCTTCTTCAGATGTTCTGGATCGTTGTCGACTTCATTCAGCAATGCCTACGCGGTGCCTGCGCGATTCATACCCGAAAAATTCGAAAAAATTATTGGCATGAAGTAAAGGATATGGCGGCATCATCAGAAATCTCTTATGTGTTGACTCGGCGAGTTTTGAGAACCATTTTCATCACTTGTTCCTGATTGTTGTCAACAACTGATGTGCTAGGCCGTCCAGGGTGGTTGCTATCTTCAGTATTTTCTCGACCCTCTTTGGACCGTTTATACAACTCGTCAACTCTTATCTCTCTCTTCGTGCGTATATTTGCCAAAATACCCAGTCAACATTACGAATGTTGTGCTGCACTTTATTCTGTTTTCCATGCAAAATTTAATGCTCAGGCTGTGATCCAACTTTCTCGTAAACACATGTAACCTTTTCGACAATTACAATAAATTAATTATTTAAAACAGCATACATGCAAACATCCATTAGGAATATGTGTAGCAACAAGAGGAAAAATTTTAACAATGGGATGTATAGATCATTTGATTACACATCTTCACTGGTATTGAAGTATAATTGAATTTTTTGTTGTGACATATTTCCTTTAAGGACATCTGTGGGAAATAAAAGGTTTTTATATAGTATGAAATTTATTTTCTGGAATCCTGTACCTTACCGCTCTCTACTCGAACCATTGCTATATACACTGAGGTGACAAAAGATCATGCGATAACGATTTGCACATAAGCAAATGGCAGTACTATCGTGTACTAAAGGTATAAAATGGCAATTCTTTGGCAGAGCTGTCAGTTGTACTAAGGTGATTCATACGAAAAGGTTTCGGGTTTCGGACTTGATTATGGCCGCACGACGAGAATTAGCAAACTTTGTACACGGAATGGTAGTTGGACGCATGCGACATTCCATTTCGCAAATCTTTATGAAATTCAATTTTCTGAGATTCTCTACGTCAGTAGCGTGCCAAGAGTAACAAATGTCAGATATTATCTCTCACCACTTAACGACCGAGAGCAGCAACGTTTGCGCAGAATTATCAGTGGTAACAGACAAGCATACATAACCACAGAAATCAATGTGGGACGTACAACCAACGTATCCGTTAAGACAGACCGGCCAAATTTGGTTTTAACGGGCTGTGGCAGCAGACGAGTGATGCGAATGCCTTCTCTAACGGCACGACATCACCTGCAGAGCCTCTCCTGGGCTCGTGAGTATATAGATTGGACCCTAGATGACTGAAGTTGGTGGTGTGGTCAGATGCGTCTCGATTTCAGTTGCTAAGTGCTGATGATAGGGTTTGAGCGTGGCACGTACTCCATGAAGCCGTGCACATAACCTGTCAACAAGTTTCTGTGCACGCTGGTGCTGGCAAATCATCGTCCGCTATGGATGGCATCGAACATCTATAGGACATAACGGAGAGCTCAGTCCATGCACAAAATCCTGCACCATCAGCACGTCTATAGCGGCAATGTTCTAAGAGTCGTGGTGGGGAATGTCAGTAGTTCCACCGTGCTAGCGAAGCTCGATAAACTGAAATGGAAAAGGCCAGGGCTCAGTTGAGGTGTAGTGGGGGTCAGTGAAGTGAAATGGAAAGAAGCCAAGGATTTCTAGTCGCAAGAGTACAGGGTAATATCAACAACGCTAGGAAATGGTATAACGGGTTTAGGATTGTAATGAATTGAGTAATTGTGAACAGCTCGGTGACAGAGTGGTTCTCATCTGAATCGACAGCAAACCAACACCGACATCGTTTGTGCAAGTATGATTGCCGACGTCACAGGCCGAAGATTAAGTACGTATATGAGGACAATGAAAGGGTAATTCAGTAAGTAAAGGTAGATGAAAATCTACTGGTCTTGGGGACTGGAATGCGGTTGAAGGGGAAGGAGTGCATGAAAGAGTTACGGGAGAATATGTGCTGGGTACTAGGAATGAGAGAGGAGGAGGATTAATTGAGTTATGCAGTAAATTTCAGCTAGTAATAGCGAATATTCTGTTAAAGAATCACAAGAGGAGGAGATATACTTAGAAAAGACCGAGACATACGGCAAGATTTCAGTTATCTTACGTAAAGGTCAGACAGAAATTGCGATATTATATACTGGATGTAAGGTTTACCCAGAAGCAGATATAAAATCAAATCACAATTTAGTACTGATGAGGAGTAACCTGACGTTTAAGAGACTATGAAGCAGGAATCAGCGTGCAAAGAGGTGGATTACGGAAGTACTAAGGAATGAAGAGATATGTTTGAAGGCGATAAGGAATGGACATCACTATCAAGGGCAGCCACAAAAGTTGGAAAGAAAAACAAAGGTACAAAGAAGATAACTGCGAAGAAACCATGGGTAACAGAAGAAATACTTCGATTGACAGATGAAAGAAGTAAGTAAAAATTTGGGACTTCAGAAATAGAAGCCACTTAGGAATTAATAAATTAATAAATACGGAATACAGAGAAACTAAGGTGAAGTGGCTGCATGAAAAATGTGAAGAAATCGAAAACCACATGGTTGTCGGAAGTACTGACTCAGCATTTAGGAAAGACAAAACAACCTTCGCTGACAATAAACACGATGACGGATACATTAAGAATGTTATAGGAATTCCACTGTTGAATGCAGAGAAGAGAGCAGATAGGTGAAAAGAAAACAGTGAAGGCCTCTGTGAGGGCGAGGACTTGTCTGGTGGCGTAACAAAATAAGAAGCAGGAGTCGATACAGAAAAGATAGGGGATTGAGTATTAGAATCAGAATGTAAAAAAGCTCTGGAAGACTTAAAAATCAAATGAAGCAGAAGGGAAAGATAACATTCCAGCAGAATTTCTAAAATTGTTGGGAGAAGTGGTAGCAAAACGAGTATTCAAGTTGGCGTGTAGAACTTACGAGTGTGGCGATATACCGTTTGACTTTCGGAAAAACATCATCCACGTAATTCCGAGAACGCAAATAGTGACAAGTAGGAGAATTTTAGCACCTTCAGCTTAACAGCTTACGCACTCAAGTTGCTGACAAGAATAATATATATAGAAGAATGGAAAAGAGAACTGAGGATGTGTTAGATGAAGACCAGTTTGGCTTTAGAAAAGGTAAAGACACCAGAGAGGCAATTCTGTAGTAGCCGTTGATAATGGAAGAAAGACGAAATAAAAATCACGACACGTGCGTTTTGTTTAACTGAAAAAGCGTTTGAAATTGTAAAATAGTGCAAGACGATCTAAATTCCAAGACAAATAGGGGCAAGCTGTATGGAGGGATGGGTAATACACAATATGTACAAGACCCAAGGGAGAAAATAATTGTGGGAAACCAAGAACGAAGTGCTGGGATTAAAAAGGGTGTAAGACGGGAATGTAGTCATTCACCTCTACTGTTCAATCTGTACATCGATGAATCAATGATGGAAATAAAAGAAACGCTCAAGATTGGGAATAAAACTGAGAGTGAAAGGATAACTGTGATAAGATTCGCTGATGATATTGCTATTCTCAGTTAAAAGTGAAGAACAATTACAGTATCCGCTGAATGGAATGAACATTGCAATGAGTAAAATATGGATTGAGAGTAAATCGACGAAAGGCGAAGGCAATGAAAAGTAGCAGAAATGAGAAAAGTGAGAAACTAGACAGCAAGAATGCCGAAGTTAAAGAATTCTGCTGCCTATGCAGCAAAATAGCCCATGACGTTCGCAGTAAGTACATGGAAAACTGACTAGCAATAGCAAAAAACGTCATTTCTGACTAAGAGAAGTCTACTAGTATCAAATGCATATCTTAATTTGAAGAAGAAATTTTTTAGAATATACGTCTGGTGCGCAGCACTGTATGGTAGTGAAACACGGACCGTGGGAAAACCGTAACAGAAGAGTTTCGAAGCATTTGTGACATGGTGCTACAGAAGAATGTTGAAAGGCAGCTGGACTGTTAAGGTAAAGAATGAGGAGTTTCTCCACAGTATCGGCGAGTAATTGAATGTATGACAAACACTGGCAAGAAGAAGGGAGAGGTTAGTAGAAAATCAGTTAAGACATCAGGATATAACTTCCTTGATAGTAGAGGGAGCTGTAGAAGGTAAAAACTGTAGAGGAAGAAAGAGACTGAAATGCACGCAGCAAATAATTGAGGATGTAGGTTGCAAGTGCTACGCCGAGATGAAGAGCATGACACAGGAGAGGAAGAAAGAAGAAGAAAAAGAGGCAACATGGCTCAGTATTTCAGCAATGGACTTCCATAGACTTGTTGAGTCCATGCCACGTCGAGTTACTGAGCTATGTCTTGCAAACAGAGGTACTACACTACACTGGTAGGTATCCGATAAGTTGTCACCTCAGTGTGCTTTCAAATCTAAATATTTAATGACAAACCCGATATTGTAACTGATTAATTTGTCCTCTTTTATTGAATGTACGTCTGCTACCCTTGAGCGCTTACACTTCTGTAAAAACATTAATGAATTCTATATGTATATTTTTTGCGTTCTGTATTTTTTCTGTTAAATTTGCTAATCTTGTGTTGACTTAGTGGGTACAAATGAAATGTGATATGTGGATGCCAAATTCAAAGTCTTTTTATTGTGTAATATTACTTCCCGTTCCGGCGTAACGGCAAGCGCCGGCACCTCACACGGGAACATCAGAGCAGAGAGTGTGAGACGGCGTCAACCAACAGTACGCCAACCCACGGCCAGCTCAGGCGCCTCAGCTGTAGGCGATGGATGCAATGCAGCTAATGCAGGTTTTTCAGTTCCAGAGTCAACAAATTGCATCCCCACTCAATACGATACAAGGGCGGCATGGACACTGGCCGCGGCCCATTTGAAGACGAGCCGTTCTACAGCAGCGACTTAGGAATTATATTGTTTCACTTTTATTAGGAGTTGTATACACTGAAGAGACTTCTTATTTGACTCTCGCCAGTTACTTGCGAAATACCATTGTAAATTCCCAAAGTTAATTACCATTTATTTATGTAATTCTCTTGTTATTTTACGAGCTTCCACCCCTTAGGGATGTTAATATCTCTAAATAACGTTACGAAGGGAGAGAGACAGATGAGGAGCGATACCGAGCAGTGTAGTGTAATGGCGAAAAAAGGTGAATGCTTCGAGTGAAAAAGACTTTCGACATTTGGAACAGTGAATGGTCAAAGCTGGGTAGTTCTCAAGAAGTGTTCCATATCGATGTCACGGCCTTCCTGGTACCAATTATATCGAACGCGCGACTGTCGATATTGTTTTCTGCGTTAACAATGGAATGTCGTGCAACGCTTATCCCGTGTAGTGTCGAGTTCAAATAGTCTCACGTGACGGAAATTAATTCAGCGATTGCATAGTGAATACAATTGTCTACATTTGTCCTGGATATGTGAGCTGTTGTGAAAGCACGCCCCGAGGAACTGCGTCGATCGTCATGGTGAGACGTGGGTGGCCCTAAGAGGGCCGCCTACGTAGACCCCCCTCCCCCCTTGTAAGTTGTACTGCACAAAATGCCAGAAAATGAACTCCTTCAGCAAATACACATGGCATGATAGCTCCAAATTGACCATCGATAAGGGTATTGATAAGCCCGCTATACCCGCTGGGCAACTCAGGTAACAGGATGTGGAAAGGGCCACAGGTTGAGGTCAGTTTCTCCTTCTAATTTTAATTTATTGTAATTTAGTAACATTGACAACCAAATCGGAACACAGCCGGACCTTAACCGAATGCAACTCTTTCTCGGCAGAAGGCCTCCAAACGAGAAGTCTTAACAATCAACAAGATAAAGATTCCAATTAAGATAGCAACAAAATAATAAAAAAAACAGCAAACATATATAAGGTGAAGTAGCAATGGCCGAGGGCCACAATTAAATTTCTAAATCTTAAAATATATTACCATAGACTTTTAAAGGTGGAAGGCCAGAATAGTTAACAACAAGAAATCTTAAAAATCAACAAGATTAAAATGCAATTAAAGAGGCAAATAAAATAAAATAAAAAGCTTACCATCGCTACTTGGAAAGCATTAAGGCTAAGCAGATAGAACATACATATGCAAGATACAATACCAATTGTCGAAGGCCACTATTAAGTTTCAGATCTTAAAATGTCTTACCACAATCTTTTAAAGGCAGAAGGCCACTATGTTTAAGCTTGAAAGATTAAGTTAAAAAATTAATCTGCAAAACTTTTAATAACAGAAAAACAAATAACCATAAACCTTAAATTTAAAGTAGCTGACAACAGATATTTAAACACCGGTGGCACTCAGAAGCTTTCAAGGAGGTCGGTCTGCTTTCGTTCACTTAGGCGAGACAGGTGGTGAGCCCAACTACACTTGATCCGTCGGAACCCAACCAGGGGACAACCACGGACCGACCGACACAACGACTTGCTTCCCATCATTCACTAAATGAGAACTCAAACAGTAAAGGTTACAAACGTGATAATCCTCAATGGTGTATGTATTAGATACCAAAATTACACACCATGTTGGACCAGGACAACAGGCGAGGAAGGGACGCTGGCTGCAATAACGTTAGTAGCCAGGGCAGGTAAACGGAACACTAACGGCCACTAGACAGAAAAATTCCACTGGTGCACTCTAATCGTAGTCAACCAAAATAGTTATGTGCACCGTGTGGCGGCTATATTTCAACAATAGAAATACTCGGTGTTGCTCACAGGAAAACCTCCCCACCAGCAAGCTACCGAAACGAACCACCACAACATGAAAGGACGTGGCTTGGGTAATTGAAACTACTACTCAACTTTGACGTCCTGGGTCGAAGGACCACGAAGCTCGTAGCAATCGACCAGCTCCACACACGCCCCGACACTGCCCAGGGTCTGCCAACGGACCCAGCCGACTGCACCGCGCGGAGCTAACTTCCCTCGTCCGCAACAACCGACCGACTCCCCGCTGAATGCCGATAATATATAAAATAGTCGTCAGTGGACATAACGCCAACTACATACCCAATCTGATAAACACTTGCATGAAGACCTGAACGATACACAACAGTAACTACGCATGCACGAAGACAAATCGGGAGTCCACGGACACACACACAAACACACACACACACACACACACACACACACACTCACAGACACGCAACCGACACATAAATGATCGACGAGCTAAAACGCGTCGTCCGGTAGGACGGCTGACCGACGATGCACGAAGACCGTGGTCGGGTTGAAGTGATGCCTGGCGGCAATAGTCGGGAGAGCCATGTCGACTCAAGCCTCACTGCTGCTCCAACTCGACTGCACTAGTGCCGCATTACAACTCCCCGTGTGGCAGGTCCGGACTGCGCTCCAGACGCGTTCCAACCGACTGTCAGACCCAAACTGGTTTTTCTCTTCATTTTTTCCTTTAGTACGCTGCTCTACAGCGTAAGGAACGCAAGAAGAAAAAAAAACAAGAAAAACAGGCGATAGAACGGTGACGTAAAGTGTAAAATGGCGGAGAAATGCGGAAAGTTAAAACAGAAAGCAAAAGGGGTTGGCATTGTTAATAAAAGACACAGGAATCAGACAAGTAAGATAGTACACATATAATTAAAAAACATGGCGATAGTGTGGTTTCTGTTGGCAAGAGATTAAAAGGACAACCAGCGACAGTATGAAGGCCGTTTGCCACACTTCCCAAAAAACACAACACGGAACACTCACTGTAAAACACTCACTATAAAACAATGCACGAAAATGGCGGCACAAAGTTGACACTCCCGAGCCAAAGGAATATGGGGGCGGTGGGACCTGGAGAAGGGGGAGGAGCAAGGAGGGAGGAAGGAGAAAAAACGAAAAGGGATGGGAACCAAGCAGAGAGAGGACTAATAAAGGGGGAGAGGGGCAGGGCAGACGAGAGAGGGAATGAGAGGAGGCAGAGGAGGGAAATGCAAAAGGACTTGGGGGAGAGAAGGGGGCAAGGAGAGGGGAGGTGGGGTAGAAAGAGGATGGAAGGGGGGAGACGGAGCCCGGGAAAGGACAGGGGAAAGGAGGGGGAGTGAGGATAGGAGGGATAAATTGAGAGAGAGAGGGCATCATCCAGGAGGTGGAGTTGATGGAAGTCACCTTGGGAAAGGAGATGAAGGGTGTAGAGATGGAGGTAGGGGGGGGACACAACAGTGAAGATGTGGCAGGGGGCAGGGATGGGAGAGGAGAGGAGCAACCAGGGGGTGGGGGGGATCAAGGTGGCGGGAGGTGTAGAGGATGCGGATATGTTCGATGATTAGGGGCAGATGGGCGAGGCGGAGTGGATGATGGTCAAGGATCTGGAGGGACTTATAGAATTTGGGGGGGGGGGGGGGTGGGCAGATATACAGGCAGGACTGGCATAACAGAGGATGGGTCGGATTAAGGATTTGTAGGTGTGGAGGATGGTAGAGGGTTGCAGTCCCCATGTCCGGCCAGAGAGAGGTTTCAGGAGTCGGAGGCAGTTGTGGGCATTGGATTGGATGGAGCGGAGATGAGGGATCCAGGTGAGTTGACGGTTAGTGGTGAGGCCAAGGTAGGTGAGGGTGGGGGTGACGTGGACAGAGCGGGCGCAGACAGCAAGGGCGAAATCCAGGAGCTGGAAGGAGCGATTGGTAAAACCTATGATGATTGCCTGGGTCTTGGAAGGATTGATTTTCAGGAGCCACCGGTTGCACCATGCAGCGAAAAGATCAAGGTGATTCTGGAGAAGGCGTTGGGACCGTTGGAGTGTAGGAGCGAGGGCGAGGAATGCGGTGTCATCAGCATATTGCAAGAGGTGTACTGGAGGGAGTGGTTGGGGCATATCTGCCGTGCACAGGAGGTAGAGGAGAGGGGAGAGGACAGAGCCCTGGGGCACACCTGTAGAGGGGTAGAAGGTGTGGGAATTGGCATTATGGATGGTAACATAGGAGGGGCGATGGGAGAGGAAGGAGGCCATCAGACGGATGTAGTTGATAGGAAGGGCATAGGTTTGGAGTTTAAAAAGGAGACCGGGATGCCAGACACGATCATAGGCTTTTTCGAGGTCAAGGGAGACACAAATGGCGGAGCGACGCGAGTAAAGCTGGAGGGAGAAGAGATGAGTTGGTCATCAGCAGAGAAGGAAGGTCGAAAGCCACGTTGTGTGTTGGGGAGGAGGTGGTTTTGGCGGAGGTGGTGATGGATGCGCCGGGAAACGATGGATTCCAAGAGCTTGCTGAACACTGATGTGAGACAGATAGGACGATAGGAAGAGGCATCAGATGGAGGCTTGTTGGGTTTGGAGAACATCAGGGTACGGAAGGTTTTCCACAGTTTGGAGTAGAAGCCAGTGGCAAGGATGACATTGTAGAGGGTGTCAAGGACTGAAAGGAAGGAGGGAGGGCAGTGTTTGAGGTGGCTGTAGGTAATGCACTCGTGGCTGAGAGCAGTGTTGCGTTTAGTGCGGAGTGTGAGGCGAATATCCTGTGTAGTGATAGGAGTGTTAAGTTCAGATGGTGGTGTGTGGCCCAAGTACTGGAAGCTAAAAGCAAGGAGAGGAATGGAGGGATTAGTACGGTCCGTGACGTCAGGGAAGAGGGAATAATCAAAGTGGGGATCATCTGGGATGGAAAAAGCATCAGAGAGGTGAGAGGCAAAGTGGTTGGCCTTACTGAGGTTGTCAGGAAAGGGACGGTCATTAAGGAGGAGAGGGTAATGGGAGGTGGAGTGTTTCCCAGTAAGGCGGTGGAAAGCAGACCAATACTTGGAAAAGTTTATGGGGAGCGTGGTGTTGAATTGTGTACATGTCTGGCGCCAGACACGGCTTTTCTTTGCAGTAAGCAGGTTGCGTATGTGTCGTAATTGCCGGTGGCAGGTAAGTCTATCTTAGTCACGAGTGCGGAGAAAAGAGTGGTAGAAGCGGCAGGACTCTCGGAGGAGAAGAACGGCCTGTGGAGGCAGGGCGGGGCACTGAGGGTGGGTGGCTTTGGTGGGGATATGGGTGGCGACGGCGTCAGACAATGTCTGGTGCAGGAAGGCAGCAGTGCGAGAGATGTTATCAGGAGATAGGAGGGTAAGGTCGTGGCCGTCAACCTGGGTGTGGATGGAGTCTCGGTAGGCATCCCAGTTGGCACGGGAGTAATCATGGACAAGTTTAGGAGGGACGTCGTGGTGAGGAGCGTTGCGGGGATGGCGACCATTAGAGATAGTGAGGAGAACAGGAGCATGGTCACTGCCAATGAGGTGAAGGACATCTGCGGTGATGTGCCCAAGGAGTTTGGGAGAGGCAAGGATCACATCGAGAGTGGTGTTGGATTTGAGTCATGTGTGCTGAGGCAGGGGAACCAGGTCCCCTGGAGGGTGGTGAGTAACTGATGCCACCGCTGGAGGTCGGTAGGATCATGGCTGTGGATATTGAGGTCGGCGGCAATCACGTAGGTGGAGAAGATGCAGTCAATGTGGGTCAGGAAATCGTATAGGATGGGGGACGAGTGTGGACGTAAATGGTGGCACAGGTGATGGAGGAGACGAAGAGGCTGAGAGTGAGATGCTCGGCAGGAGTGTTAAGGAGAGGTTGGGGCCAGACAGGGAGGTGCTTGAGGTGGCCTATAGCAACTCCACCACTCATCAGAGCGTACAGTTTATCGGTGTGGTGAAGGGTGTAAAGAGCCGTCGAAATGGAGATATGGGGTTGAAGGAAGATTTCATTTAGGACAAAGGCATCCATACAGTACTGACGGAGGGTGTGGAGGAAGAGCCTCTGTGATCACGGGGCTAAGCTTTGTGATCACAGTGGTGCAGGTTGGCGGATGTCTGGGAGGTTGAGGCTGATGGGGATAGGACAGGGTGTGGTAGGGGGTGAGGGTTGCACGTTGGCCAAATTGGATACGGGGGATGCTGGAGAGGAGATGGGTGTGGAAGGAAGCATTGGGGGATTTAATGAGTCCTTACGAGGAATCAGAAGGGAATTGGGGGCATAGGGGTAGTATTTCCAGATGGCGAGGGTGAGGGAGTGGGCATCAAGGAATTGTGGGTCAGGATTGGAGAGGACAAAGGTGTGGGTGGCTGGCATGGCGGGGGCGGTGGTCGGGGTCGCGTCTATGGGGGTGGGTGGGTCACGGGGATCAGTGGTTTTCTTGGAGGAGATTTCGGGAGAAGGGTCAATATACGTGCGCTTTAAAGGTTTCGTGGTCACGACTGGGTGGAGAGGGTGCTGGGGGACGGGGGAACATGGCGGGGGGCAGTACCTACCTGAGCAGCGGATGACGCAGAGGGAGGGGGCGTGGTGGCACAGAGACTGTGGAGCGGCGAGCCGAAATCCGTGCTGGCTTGGAGACCGTCGGAGGCGTTGCAGGGAGCGGCGGAAAGTCAGTAGCTGTCGATGGGACGACAGTGATAGGGAGTGAGAGTTGGCGGTGGTTACAGTCGAAAGTGGCGCAGGGGTGGGGTGGACAGGGAGAGAAGGAAGGACGGGAAGGGGGGTGGAGGATGAGCTCCATGTGATGGTGGTTGGAGCAGAGGAGGGACAGGTGAAATTGGTAGAGGTGGTTGGTTTTGGACATGGTGGCGGCCCGCTAGAAGGGCGGCAGCCGCGGCGGCGGCGGCGGCGGCGGCGGTGGCGGCGGTGGCGGCGGCAGACGGCGACGGCGGTGGCGGCGGGGGCGGCGAGGGGGACCGGACGGCGAGCAGTAGTGACGGCGAGCAGACGACACGGCAAGGAAATGGTGGGGCTCTTCCACGTCGAAGATACACCCTGAGAGTAGCCCAGGCAGTGCTAGTCCTCGATGAAGAAGTGAGAGGGAATCCTACCCTCGAATGCCCCCAAACTGGCGACGGGAACTGCCTTACAACAGGCAAGACCAAGAAGTCATAGCAGTCCCCCAAAGATACTACGAGAGGGGATATATAGATATGCGCTACTAGCGCCGATAACGGTCAGGCAAAGCGGCAACTCAGTGACAGTAGTAATTTAAATTAACGTAGTGAGGTGGAAGTACAGTAAAAACTGGGTGTAAAATACATGATGTGTGAACGTGTCCTTGTCGGTTGCGAGAACAAGGTCGTAGAATTTGATGAATCACATACCGCGAATCAGGGGTACGGGAGTGGACATCTTCTAAACAACGGAACAGGACGTACATGGGTTTTCAGAGGTACTGAATGGGTGTGTAGGAAGGGCTCTGAGTACACTCTAGGAGTAAGAAAACATTAGTGGCCCCTCTAAAGCAAGTTAATTTGTCACTCTCCAAAGTTGTAAATGACGGCTGAAGGTCTTAGACAACTTTGGAACAAGAAGACACATCACGAATTTCTCAACCATTCCATAAGCTCTGTCTCGTCCGAGAATCTATCAGTGTATACTCAGAATATCGAGTGAATGGGGAAATCTTTGAAAACTTCAGTTACGAGAGAAGGCCCAGAGGGCTACCGAGACGTGTCCTCCATTATTTACAGTTCCACCTTTTACTTTCACGTTTATTAACATAGTTCTGTACAACGTCCAACTCTATTGCATACCGTTCTCGTCACAGTTACGCACGGACTTGGAGATAGGGTACGTTTACCGTCTGCAGGCGTTACTGTGTATTTTATGTACACGCCACACACCCGAAGTGGAAGAGGCAGTACTGCATCATGTTGGAGAGAAACCATGAACGATTACATGAGGAATTTCTTAAACTGGTCATATTACCAACATCTTTTTCAAAAGCTTGTGGCAATGAAACGGCACGTTTACAGACATGGGTTTCAATTTAAAATATTTTCTCCTCACTTCTCTGTAGAAGTTTTAGAAGTTTGTAACGGGAATTTCGGTATACCTTATATATGGGTGGGAGGCAGGCAGCAACTTCGGTATACGAAGCTTATTGCGAATTACCAAAATCTGTATTGGAATCTGTGAGAGGGCTCAGCACCTAAGCAGTTTCAATTTCGTGATGTGAAAAGTAAAAGGGCGGACTGAACGACAGGGTTGGTATTCGGCCAGCCATCCCTGTTTCCTTTGGACGTCTCTGTACTTAATTTTAGATTAACTCGATTGGCCGTACTACATTCCACTTTTGGATGTGCGAAACTTCAGTTATGGTGCATTCTCACAGACCAGCAATTATCTGTTGAGTGAGCACTCGGATTCGTAGATGATGGAACGTACCATTTTAGCCCGTATAGCAAATAACATAGTTTGATATTACTCCGCTGCTACAAACAGATCACCTTTAGATGTACCGTGAAAAATCGTATAATCACTGAACAGAAATAGTATCAATTCGATAACAGAAATTGTAGTTGGCTTAAAAATGTAAAGAACAATGATCAGGCGATTTTCACTATGGTATAATAGCTTGATCACACTTTACGTTTTTTCGGTAATGAAATAAGAAGTTACAGCAATCTTTTGTGTTTTATTTTGCACTAATTCATACTGTCGAATCTGCTATGATGAACTAAGTTACAATGATACTGTATAAGAAACTGTCTCATCGAAAAATACTTAGATACACGTTAGAATTGAGAATCTGGAGGAAATTAACAGACTGGCATGTTTAAATTTTATCTACATATGAACGCAAGTACATATGTAGGAAGTACAAACATGTTCCGGGAAAATCAGGAATACAGAAATACAAGTCGCTGAGGAATGAAATAAATAGGAATTGCAGGGAAGCTAAGACGAAATGGCTGCAGGAAAAATGTGAAGACATCGAAAAAGATATGATTGTCGGAAGGACTGACTCAGCATACATGAAAGTCAAAACAACCTTTGGTAACATTAAAAGCAACGATGGTAACATTAGGAGTGCAACGGGAATTCCACTGTTAAACGCAGAGGAGAGAGCAGATAGGTGGAAAGAATACATTGAAAGCCTCTATGAGGGTGAAGGTTTGTCTGATGAGATAGATGAAAGAAACAGGAGTCGATGTAGAAGAGATAGGGGATCCAGTATTAGAATCGGAATTTAAAAGAGCTTTTGAGGACTTACGGTCAAATAAGGCAGAAGGGGTAGATAACATTCCATCAGAATTTCTAAAATCGTTAGGGGAAGTGGCAACAAAACGACTATTCACGTTGGTGTGTAGAATATATGAGTCTGGCGACATACCATCTGACTTTCGGAAAAGCATCATCCACACAATTCCGAAGACGGCAAGAGCTGACAAGTGCGAGAATTATCGCACAATCAGCTTAACAGCTCATGCATCGAAGCTGCTTACAAGAATAAAATACAGAAGAATGGAAAAGAAAATTGAGAATGCGCTAGGTGACGATCAGTTTGGCTTTAGGAAAAGTAAAGGCACGAGAGAGGCAATTCTGAAGTTACGGCTAATAATGGAAGCAAGGCTAAAGAAAAATCAAGACACGTTCATAGGATCTGTCGACCTGGAAAAAGCGTTCGACAATATAAAATGGTGCAAGCTGTTCAAGATTCTGAAAAAAGTAGGGGTAAGCTATAGGGAGAGACGGGTCATATACAATATGTACAACAACCAAGAGGGAATAATAAGAGTGGACGATCAAGAACGAAGTGCTCGTATTAAGAAGGGAGTAAGACAAAGCTGTAGCCTTTCGCCCCTACTGTTCAATCTGTACATCGAGGAAGCAATGATGAAAATAAAAGAAAGGTTCAGGAGTGGAACTAAAATACAAGGTGAAAGGATATCAATGATACGATTCGCTGATGACATTGCTATCCTGAGTGAAAGTGAAAAAGAATTAAATGATCTGCTGAACGGAATGAACAGTCTAATGAGTACACAGTATGGTTTGAGAGTAAATCGGAGAAAGACGAAGGTAATGAGAAGTAGTAGAAATGAGAACAGCGAGAAACTTAACATCAGGGTTGATGGTCACGAAGTCAATGAAGTTAAGGAATTCTGCTATCTAGGCAGTAAAATAACCAATGACGGACGGAGCAAGGAGGACATCAAAAGTAGACTCTGTATGGCAACAAAGGCATTTCTGGCCAAGAGAAGACTACTAATATGAAATACCGGCCTTAATTTGAGGAAGACATTTCTGAGGGTGTACGTCTGGAGTACAGCATTGTATGGTAGTGAAACATGGACTATGGGAATACCGGAGCAGAAGAGAATCGAAGCATTTGAGATGTGGTGCTATAGACGAATGTTGAAAATTTGGTGGACTGATAAGGTAAGGAATGAGGAGGTTCTGCGCAGAATCGGAGAGAAAAGGAATATATAGAAAACACCGATAAGGAGAAGGGACAGGATGATAGGACATCTGGTAAGACATGAGGGAATGACTTCCATGGTACTAGAGTGAGCTGTAGAGGGCAAAAACTGTAGAGGAAGGCAGAGATTGGAACACGTCAAACAAATAATTGAAGATGCAGGATGAAAGTGCTACTCTTAGATGAAGAGGTTAGCACAGGAAAGGAATTCGTGGCGGGCCGCATCAAACCAGTCAGTAGACTGATGACAAAAAAAAAAAAAAAAAAGAAAAATGAATTAACGCAACATCAGTATGCGAACACTGATTAGCAATTTACTCAAACACACTTGCAAATTTATCTGGCACGTGTATCGTAAACACTCGACCATAAAGTAACATAAATTACAATATAATGCTCTATAACATCGACTGTCAACGCATAAATTTCTTCAAATCAATGCGAAATTTACAATTACACGTTTGTTGTACGTACTTTTGGAAGGTGACTGATTGCCTTCTTTCAATCCATAGAAAGACGATAGTGCACCATACTTGTTACTAAATCTCATACGAGCTGAAACGTATATAAGACGAGGCAAATACTTGTAAGATGGAACTTTCGCCAATACCACAAATTGTAGACAAGCAGTGTCGTGCCAAAACTACGTAAATAGCCCGATTTGATGTCGAGAGCATGCGCAGTAGGTTATGCCCACTCCAGAAATGTGTGTACTGTATGGTCGGCGCAAGCCATCATGCAACGATGGTCTCGCGTACGACGTTGCAGAACGCGCGTCCCTGATATCACACTGTTAACTGTCAACTGACATTTGATTGCTGCTGGGCATCAGCACAAAGAAACTTCTGCACACAAACATTACTTAAGTGTGTTACACGGGTTCAGGTCAATTTTCAATTTACCTTTCGACAGCTCTCCTTCAGTGTAGATTCAAAATAAAATTACATTTGAGCCAATAGGTGCTGTTTCAGTGACAGGCCTTAATGTAGTTGTCACATAAGCAAGTGTGTTCACATAACGATTATGATGACAGCACCAGTCTTACTTGGTTAATTCGCGGTAATACCAAAACGAGAATTTAAGTAATGGTATTTTGAAGACTCTGAGGATACAGACGGAACAATTTTGCTCCACTGATGCTGCGAACTCACCTGATTAAAGATAGTGGTCTTGAGGCATTGGAGGCAGTTGTAATCAATTGACAACGACTGGAGGTCGAAACTGTTTTCATCTTTGCCGACCGGAGTGGCCGTGCGGTTCTGGGCGCTACAGTCTGGTACCGGGCGGCCGCTACGTTCGCAGGTTCGAATCCTGCCTCGAGCATTGATGTGTGTGATGTCCTTAGGTTAGTTAGGTTTAAGTAGTTCTAAGTTCTAGGGCACTGATGACCTCAGAAGTTGAGTCCCATAGTGCTCAGGGCCATTTGAACCATCTTTTTGTTTTCATCTTTGTCATTTGAAACCAAGTCTATATCTGCATCTCCAAGCACACAGATACTCCGAAAGCAACCATACGGTGCGTGGCGAGAGGTGGGTACCCTATACCTACTCATTTTCTTTCCTCTTCCACGCGCAAACATAGCGAGAGAAAAACTACTGTCTACGTGCTTCAGTATGAGCCCTAGTTTCTCGTACCTTTGGTCCTAACGTGCACTGTATGTTGGCAGCAGTAAAGTCATTCAGCAGTCAGCTTCAAATGCCGGTTCTCTTAAATTTTCTCAATAGTGTTCCTCGGAAAGAACGTCGCCTTCCCTCCAGGGATTCCCGTTTGTTTTTCCCGAAGGACCTCCGTAACACTCACGTGTTGTTCGAAGCTACTGGTAACAAATCTGGCAGCCTGCGTCTGAACTGTTTCGATATCCTCCTTCAGTATGACTTAATACAGATCCCAAACACTTGAACAATACTCAAGAATAGGTCGCAGCAGCGTCATACATCCCGTCTCGCTTATAGATGTACCATACTTCCCTAAAATTCTCCGTAATTCAAAGTCGAGCACTCGCTTTTCCTACCACTGCCCTCAAATGTTCCATTTCATATCGCTTTGTAACGTTACGCCCATATACTTAATTGACTTGGCAGGACACTACTAAAGCTGTATCCGAGAATGACAGGTGTGTTTTCCTACTTACCCGCATTAACTTACACGTTCCAATATTTAGAGCTAGCTGACATTCATCACACCAGCTGGAAATTTTGTCTTAGTCTTCTTGTATTTTCCTACAGTTACTCAACTTCGATACCTTACAGTGCACCACAGCATCATCAACCAACAACCGCAGGTTGCTGCCCACCCCGTCCGCTATATCATTAATGTATATAGAGAACAACAGCGGTCCTATCACACTCTCCTGGGGCACTCCTGACGCTACCCTTGTCTATAATAAACACTCGCTCCTTAGTTTTGACGTTGTAAGTAGGCAGTTTAGGTTGTTTTATTGGTAACGCCACCTATGAAAATCACTGGTTGTGCTGTGTGCAGTCTGTGGCTGGTTTGCATTGTTGTTGGCTATTGTAGTGTTGGGCAGCAGGATGTTAGCAGCGCGTAGCGTTGCGCAGTTGGAGGTGAGCAGCCAGCAGTGGTGGATGTGGGGAATGAGATGGCGGAGTTTTGATAGCGGATGATCTGGACAGAGACAGTAAATTTGTAAGAATGGATGTCATGAACTGCTATATATATTATGGCTTTAGAACACTATTAAGGTAAATACATTGTTTGTTCTCTATCAAAATCTTTCATTTGCTAACTATGCCTATCAGTAGTTAATGCCATCAATAGTTTGAATCTTTTATTTAGCTGGCAGTAGTGGCGCTCGCTGTATTGCAGTAGTTCGAGTAAAGAAGATTTTTGTGAGGTAAGTGATTTGTGAAAGGTATAGGTTAATGTTAGTCAGGGCCATTCTTTTGTAGCGATTACTGGAAGTCAGATTGCGTTGCACTAAAAAAATATTGTGTGTCAGTTTAAGCACAGTCATGTATAAATTTTTCTAAGGGGACGTTTCAAAGTCCTCTGCGGAAAAACTAAACCATGTGTCTATAGCCATCCATAACTGTGCAAATATTTACAGTGTAGGATTTTATGCACGACCTGACATTTCGATTATGTCCCAAGGTATACGATGGGATTCATGTCGGTGCAAACTGGGTGACCACGTCATTCGCTCAAATTGACTAGAATGTTCTTCAAACCAATCATGAAGAACCGTGGCACACTAACATAAATGGCGTATTGTCACCCTTTAAAAACTCATGAAGGTCATGAAAGGCTGTCAAATGTCTTCTAGTAGCCTAACTTACCCATTTCCAACCAATGATTGGTTCAGCTGGACCAGAGAACGGTTCATTCCACTTAAACACTGCCAACACCATTACAGGGCCATCACCAGCTTGCACAGTGCCTTGTAGATAATTTGTGACCACACTCGCACCATTCCGTCAGCTCTTATCAACTGAAATCGGGACTCATTTGACCAAGCCCCGGTTTGTCATGACGTTGCAATGACGGATCATTTACTTGTTTGTTGATTGCAATACTTAATAGATAAAATTTCTCCCAAAAGCTTTCTGAATACTAACAGGTCTAAGTTGATAATAGTAATAAATCAGTACCCATCACATTTACTGGCTTGGAGAAAGACGTTTTCGTATAACGAAGGTCCACTGCCTGCTCTTATGTTAAACACAAAACCTATTATGACACTGCAAATAAAACGTGATTCTTACTTCTACACCTACAATTCGCGCCAAAGTCATAATTCCCCCCTCTGTTCCACTCGCTGATCGCGCCAGGAAGAAACACTGTCTGAACGCCTCTGTACGAGCTCTAATTTCCCTTACCTTTGAATGGTGATCATTGCGCCATCTGAAAGTTGGTAGTAATCATACATTCTCTACATCCTCGCCGAAGATCGGATTTCGG
Organism: Schistocerca gregaria; assembly: GCF_023897955.1. Lineage (NCBI taxonomy): Eukaryota > Metazoa > Arthropoda > Insecta > Orthoptera > Acrididae > Schistocerca > Schistocerca gregaria. The sequence continues at coordinate 337,578,126 of NC_064927.1, forward strand.
AATTTAGTGAGCAGCCCTTTCCGTTTAGCTCGTCGTCTGTCTGCAATTGTGTATCAATTCAAACATTCAATGAGATTTGTAACGCTGTCGTGATGGCTAAATGTACTAGCCTCGAATCTTTCCGCTCTTCTTTGGACCTTCTCAATCTCTTGAATGAGACCCAACTGGCAAGGGTCCCATACAGACGAACAATACTCTAAGACTGGATGAGCTAACGTATTGTACGCAATTTTCTTTGTCGAAGGACTGCATCGCCTCTGGATTCTACCAATAAACTACCATCTAGAGTTCGCCTTACCCGTTACTTGTGAAATCTGATCATTCCATTTGAGATCATTTCGAATAGTGACACCAAGATACGTGACGGATGTTACCGCTTCCAAAGACGGGCATTTATTTTTTACTCGTACATTAATGGGGATTTTCGCCTTGTTATACGCGGTAGGTTATACTTACTAATATTGAGAAAAAACTGCCAGTCATTACACCACGCAATTATTTTCCGCAAATCCTCAGTGATTTCCTCAATTACAGTAAATGTTGGAGAAAATTTCCAAACAGAAAACCGAAATACAAAGACATGAATCGCACGGCGAAAATTTATGAATTGAATATGAGTGAGGATAGGAGGGATAAATCGAGGGAGAGAGGACATCATCCAGCAGGGGGGGGGGGGGGGGTGAGTTGCTGGAAGCCACCTTGGGAAAGGAGATAAGAAGATGAAGGGTGTAGAGATGGATCGATATGAAAGCAGACAGATAATATGAAGCAAATTAATGTTGAAGCCTTAAGTGTGTTGTTACATCAGGTAGAACGTCTGTTACATGAAAATTAAGGAAACGATTAACAAAAGGCATTCAGTCTGGTGCAGTCAGATATAAGGAGACAGCTTGTAGTCCAACATAGACCGTTGACCAGAATTACACTGTCTCATAGAAAGACGAAACACCCAAAAGGAGTAGAGGAAATTAAATGAAACTTAATCGGCTCAGACGGTATGTATGTTTATTCAGCGATTGCAAAATCAGTTAGTATTTACGAAGAAAATGGGAGTATGAGGTCACTTGTCAGTATGACGTCGACGGGGTGAACGCACGGATCCGGCTGGTAAGAGTTGTTGTGCCCTCTCGTGAGGCTGACTGGTCTTTAACTATTGTAACTGTCTTCGATATTCTACGTATGGATGGGATGAAATTACGTCCTAGATCATCCCATACAACTTATATTGTGTACAAATCTATGGAGCTTCTTGGCCACAAGAATACTTCAACATAACGCAGGCAGATCATACAGACACGTTCCTTATGTGGATGAGCATAGTCTTGATGAAAAATGGTTCAATTGGCTCTGAACACTATGGGACCTAACTTCTGAGGTCGTCAGTCCCCTAGAACTTAGAACTACTTAAACCTAACTAACCTAAGGACATCACACACATCCATGCCCGACGTAGGATTCAAGCCTGCGACCGTAGGGGTCGCGAGGTTCCAGACTGTAGCGCCTAGAACCGCTCAGCTTGATGAAAAACGACACTAAGCTGCGACAGGAAGTACCGATGTGCCGTCAGGGTTCACTCAGTAGCCATCAGCCAAGACCGGAAAAATTCGACGGCTCCGAGCGAGGTGACGCAGTGGTTACCACGCTGGACTCGCATTCGGGGGGACGACGGTTCAAATTCGCGTCCGTTCATCCTGATTCAAGTTTACTGTGAATTCAGCAAATCCTTTCAGGCAAAACACGGGGTGGTTTCTTTGAATGCCGAGTTCTGAAATATCCAATGACTCCCCGCACCATCCTTCCCTAATCCGAGCTTGTGCTCCGTCTCTAATGACTTCGTTGTCGACGTGACGTTAAACACTAATCTTCTCCGCCCTCCCCGCACCATAACGTCTGGAGTGGCTCACTTCTGTTTCTGCAAAACACTGGAAACTTAGATCTCCCTCCATTTCAATTATTCAAAAAGAGTCTTAATCGCATTTATTATTATTATACCGCCAACCGGTTTCAACCCGACGTAGGGGTCATCGTCTGGGCGTTTACGCCATTGGTCGACTGCTTGTTTCCTGCCGGTATGTAGACAGTAGTGACACCACCAGCAGTCGATCAATGGTGTAAACGCCCAGAAGATGACCCCTACGTCGGATTGAAACCGGTTGCCGGTATAATAATAATAAATGCGATTAAGACTGTTTTCGAATAATTGATTAGTCATATCAAACGCTGCTTCATATCCACAACCATGTTGTCCAAAAATCCCACCATGTCACCGCCACACTCGCCGACGATAGCTGAGTGCAGAAACGCGATTCATCGATGAAGAAATGTGACACCATTAATAGGCAGTCCGCGCTCACTGGTCAAGCCGCTACTGCAAAGGCAGTCGTGTACGTTGTGGTGTTAAGGCAGCCTGTGCATGGGCTCACCCTCGTCCGGATGATCCTCTGCGACCAATGGCGAGGGCGAGACAGAGAGGTGCAGGGAGACCACAAGAGACGTTTTCGGGTGGTAGGCACAGATTTGAGGGAGTTAAGTTGTGCTAGGTGGACAATACTGTGATCCTCCTTTGCGGAGGTCAGACGTGGCTGACCGGAACGCTGCTGGCGAGAACGCCTGCCCTCACGTTCCCATGCAAATAATCATAGGGTCACTATCACATCTGAATGTCCCACTGATCTGAATATTGCACGATTCGACCACGGAGCCAAATGGAGACGCACAATGAGGCCAATAGCAAACCTTTTTTCAGGTACTGATAATGTAGTCTCACACAAGTTGACGGCATCTCCCTGTTCTTCAGTGATCACCAAGTAATGGACACAGTTCACGTCCCTTGTATACCTTACTAGGTAACAAAGAAATTCACGAACAACATTAACCCACGATGGTGGCCGTTCCGCACGGAGAATTGCAACTCTTGCAATGAAGTGTACGTGTACTACACTCCTGGAAATTGAAATAAGAACACCTTGAATTCATTGTCCCAGGAAGGGGAAACTTAATTGACACATTCCTGGGGTCAGATACATCACATGATCACACTGACAGAACCACAGGCACATAGACACAGGCAATAGAGCATGCACAATGTCGGCACTAGTACAGTGTATATCCACCTTTCGCAGCAATGCAGGCTGCTATTCTCCCATGCAGACGATCGTAGAGATGCTGTATGTAGTCCTGTGGACCGGCTTGCCATGCCATTTCCACCTGGCGCCTCAGTTGGACCAGCGTTCGTGCTGGACGTGCAGACCGCGTGAGACGACGCTTCATCCAGTCCCAACCATGCTCAATGGGGGACAGATCCGGAGATCTTGCTGGCCAGGGTAGTTGACTTACACCTTCTAGAGCACGTTGGGTGGCACGGGATACATGCGGACGTGCATTGTCCTGTTGGAACAGCAAGTTCCCTTGCCGGTCTAGGAATGGTAGAACGATGGGTTCGATGACGGTTTGGATGTACCGTGCACTATTCAGTGTCCCCTCGACGATCACCAGAGGTGTACGACCAGTGTAGGAGATCGCTCCCCACACCATGATGCCGGGTGTTGGCCCTGTGTGCCTCGGTCATATGCAGTCCTGATTGTGGCGCTCACCTGCACGTCGCCAAACACGCATACGACCATCATTGGCACCAAGGCAGAAGCGACTCTCATCGCTGAAGACGACACGTCTCCATTCGTCCCTCCATTCACGCCTGTCGCGACACCACTGGAGGCGGGCTGCACGATGTTGGGGCGTGAGCGGAAGACGGCCTAACGGTGTGCGGGACCGTAGCCCAGCTTCATGGAGACGGTTGCGAATGGTCCTCGCCGATACCCCAGGAGCAACAGTGTCCCTAATTTGCTGGGAAGTGGCGGTGCGGTCCCCTACGGTACTGCGTAGGATCCTACGGTCTTGGCGTGCATCCGTGCGTCGCTGCGGTCCGGTCCCAGGTCGACGGGCACGTGCACCTTCCGCCGACCTCTGGCGGCAACATCGATGTACTGTGGAGACCTCACGCCCCGCGTGTTGAGCAATTCGGCGGTACGTCCACCCGGCCTCCCGCATGCCCACTATACGCCCTCGCTCAAAGTCCGTCAACTGCACATACGGTTCACGTCCACGCTGTCGCGGCATGCTACCAGTGTTAAAGACTGCGATGGAGCTCCGTATGCCACGGCAAACTGGCTGACACTGACGGCGGCGGTGCACAAATGCTGCGCAGCTAGCGCCATTCGACGGCCAACACCGCGGTTCCTGGTGTGTCCGCTGTGCCGTGCGTGTGATCATTGCTTGTACAGCCCTCTCGCAGTATCCGGAGCAAGTATGGTGGGTCTGACACACCGGTGTCAATGTGTTCTTTTTTCCATTTCCAGGAGTGTATATTACATTGACAAGCGACCATGTCTTTGCGGTGCTTCGCTTTTTTTTTCAGGCATTGTACATCACAGTCTCTCCTAATATGGAGACTACCTTCGATGATACAAACGAATTAAAAACATCCGTTGACTTTCCTGAGAGGCACGCTTCCAAGCCTACTACACGGTTAGTACTTGTGGAGCAGTAAGTACGCCAAAGTATGACGAAACGAATTCGAGTAGAGAGGTAAATTCTGTCGGTAGATTATCTAGCGCCGGGCTCTGTCTTTTTTACTGTATCGTATGAGGCATCTTTCAACTGTGAAGCCGTTGTCAGTGGTTGCGATTCCCAAATCTAGAGTGAAGAAAATCCACATAATGCACTCACCTGACATCCCCAGCAAAAATTTATCTATAATGTTGTCTACTGGAATCTTATGAGGTCATTAAAAGGAGGTTATTTCTTGTCGGTTGATAAAAAGAATATGAATAATAAGGAATTCAGTTGAGCCGAAAAATTTTTACAACGCTTTACATTAGCACAAACATCAACTTAGTTGTCTCAGCAAAAGACACAGAAAACATAGAGAAAATTATTTTGTATGTAAAATGTTCAAAAAGAGATTTTCTTGGTTCTAATATTTCAATGTGGGTGAACTGATTCAAAGTCTAATCACGGAGAAAAGAAATCGCAACACCAAGACGTAGTTGTACCGCATAAGCGAAAATTGGTAGGAGTGCTTTTACATCTGAAAGATCAAGCGTGTTAAAATTTCGCGCCAGTATCTTGGGAATGGTGCTAGTAGTGCCACTATAACGATACTAATCAGGTTAGATTTAAATACACGCTGTACGGGTTGTGAGCGTTAGATACATTTGAGATTGGACACGACGAGGTGACGCTGGTCAAGGAAGCCTTTAAAGCGACAAAGACGCCATTATTAGCATTTCACTGAGTTCGAATGAGTTCGTGTAATTGGGCTACGAGAAGGTGGATGATCCATCTAAGACACTGCACAAAGACGTGCAAGAACTTAGCCACTGTAGATGACTGCTAGCAGCTTTAGTCACGAGAATGTAGCCGCGCGGGGTAGCCGACATGGGTGTGTGTGTTGTACTTAGCGTAAGTCAGTTTAAGTTTGATTAACCAGTGTGTAAGCCTACGGACCGATGACCTGAGCAGCTTGGTCCCGTAGGAACGTATCTCCACCACAATAATGTATGGTCGCAAGAAGAACGGGCTCCGGATGGCCAAGTGACATTACCGAGAACGGAGAGCATAGTGTCCTGTATATGGCTCTGTCCTGTCGTATTGCAACTCCAACAACATTTTTAGCAGGGCACCAAAGATACACAGTTGTTGCAAATCGCTTAAGTCAAGGACAGCTCCTAGACAGACGCCAATCTATCGCCATCTGACACTTCAGTGGTGTCAAGCGGGAGTTAACTGGATGGCAGGATGAAGGTCTGTTGTGTTTTCTGATGAAAACCGGTTCTGTCTCGGTCCCAATGATGGCCGTGTGCTGGTTAGAAGGAGCCCAGTTGAGGGACTGCAAGCAGACGCACAGGACCTCCACCCGTCGTTATTACCTGGAATGCGATTTCGTATGGCAGCAGAAGGACTGTCGTGGCAATACTTCACAACGTGATTGCCAATTTCTACGTCAACCTGGTGAATGGACTTGTTGGGCTGCAAATCATGGCAGCGTTCCAGGGGGTGTTTTCCAATAGGATAACGGTCACCCACATACCGCTCTTGTAACCGAACATGCACTACAGAATTACGGTAAATTGATAAATTTTTACTTGTGGACCGTCTGACAGCAACTCAATAAAACACAATTTTAATGCCATACGCGTTTCGCCTTTCGATACAAAGAACATAACAGGTTTTGGAAGTACGAAACAAACCATTCCACATTTGCAAAACATTTAAAACACCATAACCACCATCCTACAAACATGGAACAAGGAATGAAAACAATGAGAATAAGCGGCCATGACAAACATCTTACACAAACGCAAGAAAACTTCCACATTCAGAAAGCCATCACTGAAAACAAACATGTGATAGATGAACAAACACGCATCAGCACAGGCTCCCTACTACACTTAATAAAAGAAATGATAAGATTAAAGAAAAAGGAAAATTAAAGAAACCAATCGTTCGTCTCACACAACCAGAAAAAAATTATAACACACACACATACAAATGCATACACAAACAGATCACAGATACTTCAATAATTACACTCGAAAGTTTGGCAATATCATTCAATCTTTGGCTAAAACATCTTACAGTCAGCAACAGAAACCGAAACACTGTACCGCAACAAGTGTTCGGTTCATAGTGCTGTGAAATGTGGGAAAAAACCGCAAATTGGCAAAATAATTTTCTCTATGTTTTCTGTGTTTTTTGCTGAGACAACTAAGTTGATGTTTGTGCTAATGTAAAGCGTTGTAAAAGAAAAACACCAAAAATGCAGCAGGAGCGTAATGTGTCGGAAATCGTCCACGCAACCTGTAAGTACAGTTCAAAAAATTGCTGCTTAATAGGAAATACAAACCACCAGAACTGTTTATAGCCTATAGGTACAGTGATACAAATGTAAATTAAATAGCAAACATATGCACACATTCCATGCCACTGATAATGCCTTGCAGAAAATAAAGGCGAAACGCGTATGACACTAAAATTGCGTTTTCTTCAGTTGCTGTCAGACGGTCCATAAGGAAAAATTATCAATCTACCGTAATATTACACTCAACTGAGGAAGACAGGATTACAAAAGTGGAAGATGGTTCTGCGGAATGTTGGCATGTGTCCTTGGCCTGCTCTGTCACCAGATTATGTCTCCAATCGAGCACACTGCGACACCAACGGACGACAAATTCAGCTTCATTCATAACCTGCGTTAATCGTCCTTATACTGACCAACCAAGTGCAACAGGCATGCAACTCCATCCCGCAAACACATACGGCACCTGTGCAATACAATGCATGCTTGCATTCAACATTCTGGCGGTTACACCGGGTATTACTGTAGTAGCATTTCATACCTGCAAATGCTTATGTCGTGCTTACATTAGCCTGTGATTTTGCAATGTTAATCACTTAATATCTTACCTAGGCAAACATATTCCCGAAATTTCATGCTCTGTATGAAAAAATTTGGTATTGCAGTTTTTTTCGTAAATGTATTTTCTATGAGAATCCCATTTAAAGCAGTTTAGAGAACATTTAGAGTATTGCAGAACAGAAAGGAAACCTTGTTGAGCTTGAAAAAAAGAATGGTTCGCAATAAAGCGTGGAGAACAATTCCATTGATCCCTGCTGAACTTCTGGCTATCAAACCAGTAGAGCAAGACGCATTTAGAAAAGTCACTGAAGTCTTCTACACCGTCTAATTAAGAGCCCCTCGGAGCTAAAAGGGCACTCCACATCTCCGAAACTTGCAGACGCTGAATACTGGAATTTATTCAGCAGTTGACAGTGGTTAGTAGCAAACCGCATCTTTTCCGAGCACATATTGACGACAGTAGTGCGACTAAAAGTAGAGAAAAATGGTTTCCATTAACGCAGATAATACTAAAAATATTTCAGGTACGGGAATTAGGAGTCCTTCATTTGATATCATTGGCAGTGTGTAACAACACCTGCAGGGAGAAAGCACCGTGAATGATTAAGTGAAATCTGGTTAAAATACGGCTGTGTACACTCCGATAACCGAGTAGCCACGTTGTGGTCACAAATAATTATTATAATTTTAATCCGGTGTGACATAATGAATCACAGGAGCGTGACATTGCGCAACAATTTCGGATTTAATCCCGTGATAGCACGGATTCCAGAGTTCACGGGTCAGTTGCAGTTTGCATTCGGCAAAATAAAAATGCGAAACATGACAGGACAAATTATCATCATTTTTGTCGTTCTCATGACTAAGTAGCTCAGCCTATTTAATAACTATCGACAAAAACAATCTACAGACGAAATTTCCTTTCCTTTTGAGAATTTTGCTGCATTTACTTCGAAAACTAGGACCGGCACATAAGATGTTACACAATACCAGCATCTGCCAGATTTCGTTTCACCACGTAATTCCGTAGATTGATACGAGAATAGTTCAGAAAACAGAGTGATTCCTGAAATCAGCCTCTCAGAGGGTCTTTACAGTTTAATTCCGACTTCATTACTATGAACAGATTTCAGTGATCTACGGTATGCTTTTATATGGCCCCTCCATTGATCCTTGTGTAATGGGTGGTATTACTGAAAAATCTGAAAAGAAGAGCAACACTTCAGTATACTGAATGTACCAAACTAGTATAAAATTTCGGGAATTTCAGGATTTCCTTCTGAGTATTTTAGTGTAAGAGACCCGTAATCTCCGTAAGAGAGTAATTGTATTTCGTTTAATGGCTCTCCGACATTTGGCGATGGTATGCGCTAGATGAACTGTCTCGAAACGTATTCGTTCCTTTCACTCATGTACTTGCTGTGATGATACTTCGTTTTCGACCTCAAGCATGAATTCAATACTCGTCGGTTCTGACTCAGATTTTTTTGTCAGCACAGTCAGTTATACGTTCAAAATGGAAATGTTTAGTCATCAAGTTCTGGCAAACATTCTCCTTGTGTATGTTTCCATCAACTTTATCCAGTATAACTGAAATGTATATCAGCATGTACTCTTTGTGAATAGTGATGAATAAATCTGCTGAATTTATTGTGTGTTTCTACGTCCACCATGCGTTATGTATTGGCAGACATTCATACCAATGAATCAGGAAATTAGCGGAAACGATTTCTGGGGTAAAGATATACCCTTAGAAGACAGACATTTCCCAAAGGGAAACCAACAATTAAACCATTTATACTTGCAGCAGTTCCAGAATGAGAGTCGTTTTCACGTCTTTCATGAAGTTGTTCTTCAAGTAACAGTCTTCCCTACTTGATCCATCTGTACTCCAAATGGTTCAAATGGCTCTGAGCACTATGGGAATTAGCATCCTAGGTCATCAGTTCTCTAGACGTAGAACTACGTAAGCCTAACTAACCTAAGGACATCACACACAGCCATGCCCGAGGCAGAATTCGAACCTACGACCGTAGCAGCAGCGAGGTTCCGGACTGAAGCTCCTAGAACCGCTCGGCTACTACGGCCGGCGATGCATCTGTACTGCGTGCACTTGAGGCCGTGTTACCCAGACTACCATCCGTTCATCTAAGAGTGACACAGGAGTAACCGCTACTTTGTCTGCATTACAGTCTCCCCAAAATCTTCTGCGTGTTGTTCTGTTACCTCTTCTCAGTAGTCGACTAAACGATCAGCAAGAACTTAATCTACCATGGAACTATGTATTCTCCGTGAAGTAATTGTTATGAAAGAAGTATTCACAAATGTCAGTATGATCCCTGTTACGAAGAACACCATCCAGAAACGAGTAAATACTATGCCTTTTCCATCCAAGTGTGTGCAAAAACTGATTTGTTCATGTTGCATATTTTCATTAAGCATCCCACACCAGCGCATTCGGTGGAAGCAATTTATACTCGGCGGTTAACAATATTGAGATCGTTTGTGAAGCAATACTACTTACAAAGTTCCTTCTTCATTAAAATTAGCATTTCACAGCGTTAATCCTTTATGTAGGATTTAACGAGAAAATGAATTCACAACAAAATATTCACTTGCAGAAAACCAAATGTAAATATGTTTACCATCTTATATACTTTACGATGGAGGAACTGTTTTTGTGAACTGAACTTATCCTCGTTTACATCAGAAGACACGGTAAGAATGAATCCATAGAGGGCACTTGACAGCTGAACACAAATGACCTCTGAAATCGATTGTCTCAAACTGCATCTGTAAATAGTCATACCAGATACCGTTACTCACTTGTTCGCTGTTATCTGAAGCCTACCGACGTAGAACAACAAGAACAGCATTCACCCTTGTCACATAAACTATTGCGAGTATATTATGAAAATAAAACTGTTTGTTTACAGCAAATAGAGTAATAAACAGCATTTAAGACTAGTGATACCAGAGTTCTATCATATCAGAAATATACGGTTTCCAGCAGAAAATTATCAATATTTATGATTAAAATGTTACACCAAATGAACATATATTCTGATATTCTCCACTCGGCTTTTATGTTGTTAGAAATCATTTTATTGCAGAAACATGTGAGGCATCTGAAACTTGTACTTACTGGAATTCAGGAAAACGTGGAAGGGAGGACCCATCGATATAGCTTTCTTGTCACACAACCTGTTTATTTAACAATATATGATGATAAAATTTAGTTTAACAAAATGAACAAATTTGGAAAATTCTTTTGATCTGAAACCTCAATTTGAATAAGCTTTTGCAAAAGAACTCTAAACAGCAAACAATGTGACAATGATTAAAAGACGGCCGGACCTGCAGCCCGCCCTTTATCGGGTGAAACAGCGGTGTTTACTGCCGCACTGGACACATTCTGTTTTATTAACTGCCCTTCTGCAACACATGAAAAATATATCTACACCATTGATGACAAAAGTGATTCAATTAGTCAAACCAGCTGACGTAACTTTTAATTTGAAAGCTTCATCTAGAAAGATTCGGGGTTAAGATGCTCCCCTAATCTTAAAGGCTAAACAGATTAGCTTAATTTAAAGCTACCAGCCTCTTAATTTCAATCGGCAACCAAGGTGCGACTGGATCCCAACCCGTCATTCCCGACAATTTTATTATGACAAAAGCCCTGGCGACAGGTGGCTGTTAATGTTTTCAAAGTTAAACTGCTTGTCAGTTATTAAGACCGCTCTGAAGTTATGTCTTAAAAGATTACTAGTGAACACTTATTACAAGAGAACTCACTCGGCGGAACCACAAGATCCAGCTAAATAAAATACACGAATAATGACTCGGTCTTTAAAACACAGCAACGAAAAGATTAGTACTGCAGGTTGTTCAGATTATAACTAATCACTGAGAAGTGCAATTACAATCAAAGAATTGAACGAGTTAACATCTAAATCGTGCCACAAGGTGCCTCTTTGTTTAACGGAAACCTGTGCCTTAGTACAATTGTTCCGGCCGTACTTACTACCAGGAGCTAATTCATTAGAACATTAATGATCTGATAAAAACCAGAAAGGAAAGGAAATGTAACAGTGGCACAAATTTTTAAACAACTTGTGTCTTAGAATAATACTACGGCCTATATTTACGACCAAAGAGCCCACCGACTATAACTCTGAGCGCTGGGTACAAGCCGGTGAAAGCCACGTAGAAGAGGGTAGCCAGGCAACTAGCGCTCCTCCGACACGAACGCTGCCAACCAACCGACGGGATGTCGCCCAGCTGCTTGTCGTCGACGCTGGCACCGGTGAAGCACCCCGGTATCTTAGGTCTGTGCAGGCCCTCCTTGGGCAGCTCGTGGCTTCGGCTGCTCGGACCTCGTGACCACCTCTTGTCGCGACTCTACCGCCAATCCCTGAATTCCTGCCTCTCTTTCTCGAGCGGACGAACCCCGTATATATATCGGCAAGCAAATACCTCCTAACGGCACAACCCACAGATACCAACGCTTCCTCATAGATACAGGCAATGGGGCCGCAAGAGGGACAGCCGATACTACATCTACATATACATACATACTCCGCAATCCACCATACGGTGCGTGGCGGAGGGTACCTCGTACCACAACTAGCGTCTTCTCTCCCTGTTTCACTGCCAATCAGATCGAGGGAAAAATGACTGCCTATATGCCTCTGTACGAGCCCTAATGTCTCTTATCATATCTTTGTGGTCTTTCCGCTAAATGTAAGTTGGCGGCAGTAAAATTGTACTGCAGTCAGCCTCAAATGCTGGTTCTCTAAATTTCCTCAGTAGCGATTCACGAAAAGAACGCCTCCTTTCCTCTAAAGACTCCCACCAGAGTTTCTGAAACATTTCCGTAACACTCGCGTGACGATCAAACCTACCAATACCAAATCTAGCAGCCCGCCTCTGAATTGCTTCTATGTCCTCCCTCAATCCGACCTGATGGGGATCCCAAACAATCAAGCAGTACTCAAGAATAGGTCGTATTAGTGTTTTATAGGCAGTATCCTTTACTGATGAACCACAACTTCCCAAAATTCTACCAATGAACCGAAAACGACTACCCGCCTTCCCTTCAACTGCCATTACATGCTTGTCCAACTTCATATCGCTCTGCAATGTTACGCCCAAATATTTAATCGACGTGACTGTGTCAAGCGCTGCGCTACTAATGGAGTATTCAAACATTACAGGAGTCATTTTCCTATTCATCGACATTAATTTACATTTATCTATATTTAGAGTTAGCTGCCATTTTTTACACCAATCACAAATCCTGTACAAGTCATCTTGTATCCTCCTACGGTCACTCAACGACGACACCCTCCCCTACACCACAGCATCATTAGCAAACAGCGGCACATTGCTATCCACCCTATCCAAAAGATCATTTATGTAGATAGAAAACAACAGCGGAATTACCACACTTCCCTGGGCACCCCAGATGATAACCTCACCTCCGATGAACACTCACCATCGAGGACAACGTATTGGGTTCTATTTCTTAAGAAATCTTCTCGTCACTCATATACTTGGGAACCAATCCCATATGCTCGTACCTTAGTTAGGAGTTTGCAGTGGGGCACCTAGTCAAACGCTTTCCGGAAGTCAAGGAATATGGCATCTGTCCGATACCCTTCATCCATGGTTCGCAAGAAATCATGTGAAAAAAGGGCGAGTTGCGTTTCGCAGGAGCGACGGTTTGTATAGCCGTGCTGATGCAAGCACAGCTACTTCTCTGTCTCAAGGAAATTCATTATATTCGAACTGAGAATATGTTCGAGAATCCTGCACAAACCGATGTTAAGGGTATTGGTCTGTAATTCTGAGGATCCGTCCTTGTACCCTTCTTATATACCGGCGTCACCTGCGCTTTATTCCAGTCGCTCGGGACTTTACGTTGGGCAAGAGATTCGCGATAAATGCAAGCTAAGTAAGGAGCCAATGCAGTAGAGTACTCTCTGTAAAACCGAATTGGAATTCCATCAGGACCTGACGATTTATTTATTTTCAACCCAGTCACCCCAACCCAGGGATGTCTATCACTAGGTCCTCCTTACGGGAATCTGTACGAGACTCAAACGGCGGTATGTTTCTACGATCCTCCTGCGCGCAAGATTTCTCAAATGCTAAATTTAAAATTTCAACTTTCGTTTTGCTGTCTTCCGTTGCCAGGCCAGACTGATCAGTGAGCGACTGGCTAACACAAGAATACCTAAATGCATGTCATACCTTCCCACCGTGAGGCAGACACAGTTCCGAGGGGAGAAACGAGGACAGAAGCCGAGAGCAGAACCGTGTTAAGCTAGAAGGTCCTACGATTAGCGATGGACTGAACACCCTCGGCGCCAGCTAACCAGTAGGGCCACACAACCCACACGTTTTAGCGTGAGACTTTTTCGCTTACAGGTACATCAAGGACCACCCCCCAGCCCATGTTAAAAGCTAGAGCCCTCAAGAAGAACAGTATAGATCTTACGATAACACAAAAAAGGGCCACTGCCACCTGTAAGTTTTAGCGTGAGAATTTTTAGCGTCTCAGGTACGTCAAGGACCACCCCCCAGCCCATGTTAAAAGATAGAGCCCTCCAGAAGAACAGTATAGATCTTACGATAACGTTCAAAGGACCACACCAGCTGCAGGTTTTAACGTGAGACTTTTTAGCGTCTCTGTTACGTTGCAAACTTTAAAACATTGCCACACCACGAAAAGTATAACGTTTCTCATTGGACAGACAGAATTTTTGTAGGCGGAGCTTAAGGTTAACATTGAGACCCTGATTGATCATATGAAAACATAGCCAGATAGTTTTTTTACCCAACTTCGGTAAATTGTAGTAATGAGAAGTTAGAGGGAGTTGGTTCCGAGACGGCGAGCTGGATGGCTGCTGCGCCGGCCGCTGCCGCCCTGGCGCTGCTTAAACACCGACAAGGTAATGAACGCACGCGATGCCACATTTTTGAGCGCATAAAGCTTCACTCAGAACTGCAGAATTCTCATCTGTTACACCCCCTTTTTTGCGTAATACTAGTGTCGATCGTTAATTAAAACTCATGGTGTTCACATTTGCTGCTTGAAGAACAGATCTGAAACGCGATGATTTTTCTTTTATATAGTTATTGAGAAGCCACATCAGCCACTGTAATTTACGACAAGTTAAATAAGTAATTAAACATCATTGAGGGTCACTTTAGACCATTTTTATAGTTTTCTCTTTCGTGAAACTTAAATTAAACCTAGATTATAGATGTGATATGGCATAGGTCATTCTTCGATCTATTGTAGAACTTGGAAACTCATTCAGGGAATATTCGTTCACATTTTTGTAGAACGCAGTTGGTTTTTACCATCCTGTATTAAAACATTTCCTTTTATCAATAGTGCAATTTATAAACGATGTTTTGTGAGTAGAATAAAATTTCCAGTGGTAAACTTAACTGCTCTTTCGACGTTATTTTACCAGCTAACTAAAAATAGGAAAGCTTTCAACCCTTTCCACTAAATGTAGTTAGTATTAAGATTCTTTTACAGTGAGTGCAGTGGAGCTGACGCTGAGATCATTTAGTATTTGGTTATATCATCGCTAGTCTCAGTGAACTCTTCTGAATTCTACATGTCATGTGTGGTCTGGCGTCTCATTACCAGCAACAGTTCCCAGGTTCAAACTAGTTAATTCCCTAAAAAACACGCTCAGAGCGTCGTTGCGCGAAAGTGTTAGGGAGACACGATATAGAACAAACAGACACCACCATGAATGTTTAGATCCTGACGAAACAGTCAACTATCCTGTTGAATTTTTGAATTGGCTGGATTTACCAGGAATGCCACCACATAACTTGCGATTAAAAATTGGCTCACCTATCATTTTGCTTCGGAATTTAATTTCACCTAAGCTATGCAACAGTACAAGATTAGTCATAAAAAATTATGGGCAATGCTACAATTTTGAACGGCAAATGTGAAGGTGAAGTTGTTCTCCTGCCACGAATCCCAATGATCCCTTCAGACTCATCCATTCCATTCAGACGTCTGCAATTTACAGTTCGCTTGGCAGTTGCCATGACTATTAATAAGTCACAAGGTCAAACAATGTCGATTTGGGGGTTGGATCTAAAGGATCAGGTCTTTTCACATGGCCAATTGTATGTGGCGTGTTCTCGCGCTGGAAAACCGTCAGGTTTATTCATTTATACTCCTCAGGAATTGACTACAGATATTGTTCATCAACTCGCATTAAGGTAAAACTAAACAAACATTACTGATTATAACGAATTGTTTTAGGAAAAATTCATGTTATTTCTAAATAAAGATTAATGATATTATTATATTATTTGTCTTTCATTTCATACTAATCGCTTGAAATATATTGCAGGACAACGTCTGTCGGTTCGGCTATATATATATATATATATATATATATATATATATATATATATATATATATAGGGTGAGTCACCTAACGTTACCTCTGGATATATTTCGTAAACCACATCAAATACTGACGAAACGATGCCACAGACCGAACGTGAGGAGAGGGGCCAGTGTAATTGTTTAATACAAACCATACAAAAACGCATGGAAATATGTTTTTTAACACAAACCTACGTGTTTTTTAAAAAATGGAACCACATTAGTTTTGTAAACTCATCTGAACTTATAAACAAATGCGTAATCAGTGCCGTTAGTTGCATTGTAAAATTATAATTACATCCGGAGGTATTGTAACATAAAGTTGACGCTTGAAACCTCCGACGTTCAGTTGCGTGTTGTAACAAACACGGGCCACGGTCGGCGAGCAGCATCTGCAGTGACATGTTGACGATGACGACTATGTTTACGAGTGTTGCTGTAGTGCACTGTTGTGGTTTGGTCTAGCTGTCACAGCGTCCGCATGTAGCGCTTGCTGATTGTTATTCTGCATTCTTCTCCGCACGCAGACCAACTGTAGTATACCGTGTTACCAGACGTCTGTGATAGTGTAGTGTTGCAGGAACTGTGACCATGGTGTATTCGAACTCTGAAAAGGTGGAGGTGATACTCATCTATGGCGAGTGTCGACGAAATGCAGCTGAAGCCTGCAGGGTGTATGCAGAACGGTACCCGGACAGAGAGCATCCAACGTTCCGCACATTGCAAAACATCTACCGCCAACTTGTTGCAACAGGTAAGGTCGTAGCACGCAAACGGGTCCGTAACAGGTCCGTCACAGGAGAAGCGGGTGCAGTTGGTGTGTTAGCTGCTGTTGCCATGAATCCACACATGAGTACACGGGACATTGCGAGAGCCGGTGGACTGAGTCAAAGTAGTGTCATGCGCATACTGCATCGCCACCGCTTTCACCCGTTTCATGTGTCGCTACATCAGCAATTACATGGTGATGACTTTAATCATCGAGTGCAATTCTGTCAATGGGCATTAACAGAGAATGCGTTGCAGTTCTACCTGTTTACCGATGAAGCGGGTTTCACAAACCACGAGGCAGTGAATCTACGGAACATGCATTACTGGTCCGTGGACAATCCTCCTTGGCTCAGACAGGTAGAGCGACAGCGACCGTGGACTGTAAATTCATGGTGCGGAATCATTGACGACCACCTCACTAGTCTTCACATCATTGCAGGGGCCCAAACAGCTGCAACATACATCGCGTTTCTACAGAATGATCTGCCATCGTTGCTCGAAAATGTCCCACTGGAAACGCGTCGACGTATGTGGTATCAGCATGATGGTGCACATTCCGCAATTAACACTAGGCTGACCCTTGATAGGATGTTCGACGGAAGTTTCATAGGACGTGGAGGACGCATAAATTGGCCAGCCCGTTCTCCTGATCTTACACCTCTGGACTCCTTTCTGGGGGATACGTTAAAGGAGAATGTGTACCGTGATGTGCCTACAACCCCAGAGGATATGAAACAAGGTATTGTGGCAGCCTGCGGCGACATTACACCAGATGTACTGCGGCGTGTACGGCATTCATTACGCCAGAGACTGCAATTGTGTGCAGCAAATGATGGCCACCACATTGAACATCTATTGGCCTGACATGTCGGGACACACTCTATTCCACTACGTAATTGAAAACGGAAACCACGTGTGTACGTGCACGTCACCCCTCATGATAATGTACATGTGCGTCAGTGAAAAAGACCAATAAAAAGGTGTTAGCATGTGGACATAATGTGCTGTTCCTGTCTCTTCTCTACCCAAGGTCCATTATCGTTCCCTTTGGATCCCTACGTAATTCGGTGCTCTCCGATACACACGATCGGACAGCTGGGGAGTGGTACTCAAGCGTTAACTTTAGGTTACAATATCTCCGGATGTAATTAACATTTTACAATGCAACAAACGGCACTGATTACGTGTTTGTGTATGCGTTCAGATGTTCTAACAAAACTAACGGGGTTCCATTTAAAAAAACGTAGGTTTGTGTTAAAAAACATACTTCCGTGCATATTTTTATGGTTTGTATTAACCAATTACACTAGCCCCTCTCCTCACGTTTGGTCTGTGGAATCGATTCGCCAGTATTTGGTGTGTTTTACGAAATATATCCAGCGGTAACGTTAGGTGACTCACCATATCTGTGGAATCGTTTCGTCAGTATTTGGTGTGGTTTAAGAAATATATCCAGCGGTAACGTTAGGTGACATACCATACACACACACACACACACACACACACATATATATATATATATATATATATATATATATATATATATATATATATATATATGTGTGTGTGTGTGTGTGTGTGTATGGTATGTCACCTAACGTTACCGCTGGATATATTTCTTAAACACACACATATATATATATATATATATATATATATATATATATGTGTGTGTGTGTATGGTATGTCACCTAACGTTACCGCTGGATATATATATATATATATATATATATATATATATATATATATGTGTGTGTGTGTGTGTGTGTGATTGTCGTTTTACAGCCACTTTTCCCATGATTTTAGACAATCGAGCGAGTGTTATCTATTGCTTCTTGCTTATTCGATCGCTAGTCTTCCAAAGCCCATATAAGTTCTGTTTCTAATACAGGACCCCCGATCTGTTTCCTGTCGACTCCAGCTTCATCTTCTCTCACGTCGTCAGAAAAGTCTACCAAAAGCCCTCCCTCCCCTTCGTAGAGGTCTTCAATGAACTCTTTCCACCAATCCGCGCTCTCTTCTCCATTAATTTTCCCGCCCTTGCTTTTAATTCCATCAGGGCTATTTTCACCTGTCTATATGCTCAGCCTGTCTTTTGAACGATCGTTTCGGTTTCGATATCTTCACATTTTCGTGAAGCCATTTCGTCTTAGCCTCCCTGCACTTCTTATTTACGAGGGCTGCCCAGAAAATAATGCAGCATATTTTTTTCTTCAGTAATACGTTACTGAACATAATGAGAACTACACACACGGAAGAACAGTGTTTTATCTATACACCCTATTTTTCACATAGTTTCCATCCCATTGTATAGCATTCCTCCAGCGCGAAACAAGGGCTTGTACACCCTGCCGGTACCAATTCTTGTCCTAGTGGTGGAGCCAATGCTTCACTGTGTGAATCACCTCCGCATCGTCCTCAAACTATCTTCCACGAATGGCATCCTTTAGAGGCCCAAACAAGTGGAAGTGTGATGGGGCTACGTCAAGGCTGTCAGCAGTTACAGCCATGCTTGTAACGTACGTAACCTATAGACGCCATTTTAAAAGTCTCTCAGGAGACTTGAAATAATATACACGTTTCAATATTCCCTGCCGCGTCAGGGATTTTTTTCCACCCACGGACTGGTTGTGTATGTTGTCCTCAAGAACTCATCATCATTAGGGGACGTGTTGAGTTAGAAAATTGATAGATTTGGAAGTTCTTGGTCCTGACCACCACAATGCTGAGCGCTCCACAACCAACATCATCATGATGATTGTAACGTTTCACATTCGTCGCACTGCGGTGCATTACTTTCTGGGCAACCCTCGTATTTCGTCCCTTGTGACTTATATTTCCGTTTTCCTGAACTTCCCTGATTAGCTGAAGAAATTCATCTGTTATCCATTGTTTCTCCGCAGTTGCCTTCTTTTTTCGTACGGTTTTATTTCCAATTTTCGTCATTGCCCTTTTCAGAAGTGTTTACTCTTCTGTTCAATTGTCTATTGAACTTTTCATCATCACAGTATCTATAGCCTAAGAAAACTTCGAGTGTGTCTTTTCAGTCCTTAGTACTCCCGGGTACGCCTTACAATCCACTATCTGATTTCTTATTCTCTGCCGAACCATGATGTTATCTAAGTGAAATCTTCCCTTACGTCCCTGCCCTTTCCAAGTATACTGCTTCCTCTTCTGATTTTTTAACAGAATGTTCGCTATTAAAACCTGACATTTATTGCAGCTCTCAATTAATTTTTCTCCTATCCCGTTCCTACAAGCAAGTCCATATTCTCCCGTAAACCTCTTTTCTAATCCCTCCTATAAAACTGCATTCTAATCCCCCTTCCCCCTCCAGATTTTCATCTTCTTTACGATCTGAATTATCCGTTCAACATCCTCATTTACTTTCTCTATCTCTTCATCTTTTGCATGTCTCTGCAAATCACCAGGACGACGAAATCTGAGAAATTAGAAAGCATAGAGCGAATTGTAGGCACCCGATGGTCCCCTGCACAATTCGAGGGTAGAACAGTGAAAGGGTAAATTGATAATGCCACCAGAAGTACCCTCCGCAACAGACTGTGTGGTGGATTGGGGAGTATACACATAGATGAAGATATAATCATACAAACACTTGTAAAACGCCAAACCGATCGTATGTAGGAATTTACTGCTGTGAGTGAGTATTAGATGGTACAAACATAAGCTGTGATCGTAGTACTTCTTCTGTTCATTTGTTTTCTCGATTACTTGGTAATACGTACAGGTTGTTTCAAAAATGACCGGTATATTTGAAACGGCAATAAAAACTAAACGAGCAGCCATGAAATACACCGTTTGTTGCAATATGCTTGGGACAACAGTACGTTTTCAGGCGGACAAACTTTCGAAATTACAGTAGTTACAATTTTTAACAACAGATTGCGCTGCAAGTGATGTGAAAGTTATAGAAGACAACGCAGTCTGTGGGTACGCCAATCTGTACGTCGTCTTTCTGCTGTAAGCGTGTGCTGTTCACAACGTGCAAGTGTGCTGTGGACAACATGGTTTATTCCTTAGAACAGAGGATTTTTCTGGTGTTGGAATTCCACCGCCTAGAACACAGTGTTGTTGCAACAAGACGAAGTTTTCAACGGAGGTTTAGTGTAAACAAAGAACCGAAAAGCGATACAATAAAGGATTTGTTTGAAAAATTTCAACGGACTGGGAAAGTGACGGATGAACGTGCTGGCAAGATAGGGCGACCACGTACGGCAACCACAGAGGGCAACGCGCAGCTAGTGCAGCAGGTGATCCAACAGCTGCCTCGGGTTTCCGTTCGCTGTGTTGCAGCTGCGATCCAAATGACGCCAACGTCCACGTATCTTCTCATGCGCCAGAGTTTACACCTCTATCCATACAAAATTCAAATGCGGCAACCCCTCAGCGCCGCTACCATTGCTGCACGAGAGACATTCGCTAACGATATAGTGCACAGGATTTATGACGGCGATATGCATGTGGGCAGCATTTAGTTTACTGACGAAGTTTATTTTTACCTGGACGGCTTCGTCAATAAACAGAACCGGCGCATATGGGGAACCGAAAAGCTCCATGTTTTGCAGTCCCATCGTCCCTGCATCCTCAAAAAGTACTGGTCTGGGCCGCCATTTCTTCCAAAGGAATCATTGGCCCATTTTTCAGATCCGAAATCATTACTGCATCACGCTATCTGGACATTCTTCGTGAATTTGTGGCGGTACAAACTGCCTTAGACGACACTGTGAACACCTCACGGTTTATGGAAGATGGTGCCCGGCCACATTGCACGGCCGACGTCTTTAATTTCCTGAATGAATATTTCGATGATCATGTGATTGCTTTGGGCTATCCGAAACATACAGGAGGCGGCGTGGATTGGCCTCCCTATTCGCCAGACATGAACCCCTGTGACTTCTTTCTGTGGGGACACTTGAAAGACCAGGTGTACCGCCAGAATCCAGAAACAATTGAACAGCTAAAGCAGTACATCTCATCTGCATGTGAAGCCATTCCGCGAGACACGTTGTCAAAGGTTTCGGGTAATTTCATTCAGAGACTACGCCATATTATTGCTACGCATGATGGATATGTGGAAAATATCGTACTATAGAGTTTCCCAGACCGCAGCGCCATCTGTTGTTGACAATTGTAACTACTGTAATTTCAAAAGTTTGTCTGCCTGAAAATGTACTGTTGTCCCAAGCATATTACAACAAACTGTGTATTTCCATCGCTGCTCGTTTAGTTTTTATTGCCGTTTCAAATATACCGGTCATTTTTGAAACACCCTGTATAAAGGGTGGTCAGAAATAGTCTGAAAAGTTTGAAGGGTGTTGCAGGATATATTGCCCTAAGGAATAAACGTTGTGAAAAATATCAATACGTCTCGCCGCTGCAGTTAGCAAATCACGTCGTTGCATGCACAAATGCAAGTAGCCTGCCAGGTGCAATTAATCGAAACGCCAGTTGTTCTCGTAGAGCAGATGGTAGCAGACGAGACTACATAGCATTTGGCTCATGTTCAGTCCTTGCAACCGTCCCATGTCTAGCTTCTGTATAGGTCTTTTTTTCAGTTTTAAGAAACCATACGGTGAACACGTTTGGCAATGCCTTTGGCAAGTTGCTCGAATTTGCAGGCATAACGATGTGATTGGTTAACGTCAATGCTAATTTAATAGGAATCAGAGTAACGTGTGCAACACATTTTCTTAACGATTATTTCTCAGTGCAGCTTGCTTTACAACGCACACCCCTTTAAAACTATTTCTGACTAACCTGTATAACGCATTTTGTGTAATTTGTTTAGTGTCCTTATTTTTCCATGTTTTGTCTACGGACCCAGCCGCTGTGACCGTGCGGTTCTAGGCGTTTCAGTCCGGAACTGCGCTGCTGCTACGTTTGCAGGTTTGAATCCTGCCTCGAGCATGGATGTGTGTGATGCCCGTATGTTAGTTAGGTTTAAGTAGTTCTAAGTCTAGGCGACTGATGAGTTCATATGTTGAGTCCCATAGTGCTTAGAGCCATTTGAATCATTTTTTTCCGGCGGAAACTACCTTAGATCCAGCTCTAACAATTCTTTTGAGCTATTATGTAACTCAAGATACTTCGTTGCGTATAGTTTTATAAGCTAGGTTTGCTCATATGGCGGAAATCAAAGTCACTACATGTTACACTATGGTTCCAAGCTCCTTGTTGTGCAATATTTTTCTTCATCATTTCTGACCTCATTATCCCATTCTAGTGAAGACTTATTTATTTCATAATTCTTAGTATTCTGTCAGTGGGGTGGCTCAAATGGTAACTGTCTTCAATGTAAATTAGAAATTAAAACGTAAATGAGAAGCATATCGATTGGTTCTTCGAAGGAATAGGTCATTCACATTCGCTTGAATCGACGATACCAGCCTTACCGTTCCTATTAGTGTTGGATTGCGAAATCTCCGAATGGGGTTTACATGTCAAAGACATGTTAGATTGATACGCCGCATTCGGCGAATATTTACTATTTGCACGACATAGGAGAGAGAATTGTCAAGGAATGTGCTTCGATAAGTGCCGAAGTGATAAGGAATACCACTCAGTCCATGATAAGAAGATTGCGGCAGTGTATTGATACCAATGGCCATCACCTCCAACATCTTCTGTAACGGACGTTCATGCCACGTTTGTGATCTTCCTTGGTCTTCAAAGACCTTACTGCTACACATAATTGGATACGTCTCGATAGCCACTATCAGAAAATAAGTACCAAACTATAGCAAACAAATTAAAAAAACAAAGTCGACCTTCATATCTATGACGCGATCCCACCTAGCAACAAGAAACCAACGTCATATTATGACTCCCATTGTCCTACGAAACTTTTGTCCCACAAACGTTTCAGTTCCTATCATACTTTCGTAGTTATTGTGGGTGGCAATAGTTAGTGACTCATACTGTATAATCGCAGTGAGGAAGACGGTGAAACACTAGCTACGAAGTTGCTTCCGGTGTGCTCATCCAGCAACCATTCTGCCTACAAAATAATTTATATTTGTCAGAGGGCCTACAACGATCCCTATTTCTCTCAAAGTAAATCTGTAATCTGATTATACTGTATAAAATTCTCAACTCACGCGCTTTCAAAATATAGTAAGATCTGGAATTTTTGGGGAAACATTCGATAATGAACTAGTTTTCATGATCTGGCCAAGTTTTGTAACAATTTTTTAACATTTATTTTCACATTAGATTATTATGAAATTTCTTTGTTCCTTTCTCCACGATGTGTATTAGGCACTGTCGGCCTGATCGGCTTCATCATCGTCGAACGACGGAGAAAATTAATATCTTGCTCGCCACACTAGACATTCCGATAAGTGTTTCCTTCCACATAGTGCCACAAAAGGACCACACGTTGAAACTGATTGAATGGGACAACAGGCGTGTCACATAAGCCAAGAAAGGTGTTAATACCTTAATTTTTTGGCATGGTATAACACTTTACATTTGTGCCATACTTTTTGAAACACACTGGAGTTCGAAAAATTACTGTGACTATTGTGAGCACTTCTTGACGTAATGACAGCTGGCTGCTGGTCGAAGATCCCAAACTAAAAGACAATGCGAATACGTCAATAATGGTTAACTTTTAGGCTCCTAGAAAATTTCTTAACAATTGTGAACCATTATCAGTAATATGTTCAGTACTAGTATTGCACTCTCTTATACATCACATATACGGAAATTGACTATAAACATTAGTCGAATTGCGCACAAGTGTGTGCGTGTGCAAATTCAGTTATGGTGGAAACATTTCTCGTGCAGCCACATGCATGCTACATTATAAACGAAATAGTAATGGACTCATATCTCTCACGTAAATCACATTACCCCTGGAAACGATATCAGCTCCACCTGAGTATGTAAGAGAGATGAGGATCATTTTGTTGGAGTGGAAGTGTGTGCCGTACGTAGCTATGTATTTCGATAGTTATTGGTAAACAGTCTGAGAACGGAAGTCTCCAATCCGTATTTAATACCCTGTGGAGTGCTCTTTCGTACTTCGACTATCAAGCCAATTGCTTGCAGTGTAGCATCATTTCATATCAACAGTATTTGCATTTTATAGCTCCCCATAAGCCAAGAGAGAAGTGGCATCGTTCGGTGCTGAGAGCAATTACTCTGACCGCTTTTGTGAACATCATCTGATTCATACTTCGTTGTTGGCCCTCAAATACCGAACTCATTAAAACAAGAATGAGGTTCGTTGACCCAAAGCTATTTACCTCTTCCTAGTATATGTACGAGAGAGACACAACTGCGCTGCTAAAAGATTGTTAATATAATAAGCAACGAGCATGCGACATCCAAAGACATTAATTCAAGAAGCGATTATTTGATTGACAGTACAGAGTTATTTAAAATGGTGATGTCCTTGTCTAATATCGATTTTAGCAATTTATGTAATACTTAGTTACCAATATAGCATACTATTCGACAAAACCAAAGAAATTGGACCACTTTCATATGAGTTATCTTTTTATGACAAACAGCAAGTTCTTATTCAACCAATTTCGTGTGCCTCTCAAATCCTACCTTCGCGTCAAAGAGAGAATTTTATCCACTGTATGCAATTCATCAGGACAGTGTATCTGTAAGGAATTACAGCTCGTACGTTTCGTAAGCTCCATGTTTAGTACTTTTCTAAAAGGTATTACAGAATCGTTCATTATAAAGTCTCTGCAGGACGTTTCTCTTAGATAATCATGACGGCTTTAGGGGACGTCACTGATAAAAAATACAACTGGTGCGATATCAAACGAGTGGAACTTGCTAGTAAACACATGTATTACGACTTCGAAAATTTCCTTAAGTTTAAGGTAGTACTAAATTGTTTGACAATGAAAATACTCTCATTCACAGTATACATGTCCATCAAGGAAGTGTAATAGGGCCGATAATGTTCTCAGCCTACATAATTAATCAGACACACTCAACAATTCACTCAAAGTAATCGCTTACAGTGCTGTTGTCTACAGGGAGAATCGCTGCTAGACGACTGTAAGTAAATAACGAACCGACGTAGCTGCTATTTCCAATTAGGTGCACTGAATGGTAGTCTTAAAAAAATCCCACATATAAATGAATGAACAGTTTACTAATGTATTGCGAGATAAATGGTATACAGTATTAGTTTGTCGTCTTAATTTCCACAATCAGAAGTGTTTTCATTGGCATCTTCACTCTCATCTGTTAAGATCCATATGTTCCGTTCATGTTTGCTTATACACAGTTTCCCCATTTCGACCTCATGTTCCCAAGCGCATGAGCAGGCTTCTACAGCATCCACTGAGACGACAAAAGCCATCGGACAATGATATGCACATGTACAGACGGTGATACTATCGGGTACACAAAGTAAAAGAAGGTGCTGCATTGGCGGATCTGTTATTTGTACTCAGGTGATTCATGTGAAAAAGATTTTCGACCGGATTACAGCCTCATGACGAGAATTAACAGACTTTGCACGGTGAATGGTAGTTGGAACTAGAAGCGTGTGACATTCCAGTTCGGAAAAAGTTAGCATATCCAGTATTTCGAGAGTTACAATGTCAAGATTGTGACGACGGCCTTCACTTCAGGACCGATTGCAGCGGCGTCTGCGTCAGTGCTAACAGACCAACACTTCGTGAAATAACCACAGAAATCGATGTGAGACGTAACGAGTACTGTATTCGTTAGGATAGCGCAGGGAAATTTGACATTAATGGGACATGGCAGCAGATGACCGACGCGAGTGACTTTTGCTGACAGCATTAAATTGTTTGCATCGCCTCTCCTGGGCTCGTAACCACGTCGATTGGACCCTAGACGAACTGGGAATGAGTTCCAATTTCAGTTAGCAAGAGCTTATTGTGGGGTTCGATTGGGGCGCAGACCTCACAAATCAGTATCCCCTGGCTGTCAAAAGGGCACTGTGAAAGTTTTTGGTGGTTGTGTGATGATGTGTGCTGTGTTTACATGGAATGAACTGGATGCTCTAATCCAACAGGTCCTGTCATGGACTAGAAATCCTGTGTTCAGCTTCTTGGAGACTATTTTCAGCCATGCAGAGATGGAATAGTTGTCGATGAAAGTGCGCTATATCACTGGGCCACAGTTGTTCGCGATTGGTTTGAAGAACCTCCTGGATAATTCGAGCGAATGATTTGGCCACCCAGATCAGCCGGCATGAATCCCAGCTAATGTTCATGGGACATAGTCGACATGTCAGTTCATGCACAATATTCTGCACCAGGAATGGCTTTCGCAACTACGGACGGCTATTGTGCCAGCATGGCTCAATATTTCTGCATGGGACGACCTGTTTAGTTCCTGACGAGTTGCTGCACTCTACTGAGCAAAATGAAGTCCGACACGACATAAATTTTCTTACCTCAGAGTACGCTAGCAGCCATTTACGTGAGAAACAGCCTAATACCACATAGAAGTTCTATGTACTGACTTGGCAGAAAATCCTAAGAAATTTTGGTCCTATGTCAAAGCGGTAGGTGGATCAAAACAAAATGTCCCGACACTCTGTGACCAAAATGGTACTGAAACAGAGGATGACAGACTAAAGGCCGAAATACTAAATGTATTCTTCCAAATATGTTTCACAGAGGAAGACTGCACTGTGCTTCCTTCTCTAGACTGTCGCACAGTTGACAAAATGGTAAATATCGAAGTAGACGACAGAGGGATAGAGAAACAATTAAAATCGTTCAAAAGAGGAAAGGCCTCTGGTCCTGATGGGATACCAGTTCGATTTTACACAGAGTACGCGAAGGAACTTGCCCCCCTTCTTGCAGCGGTGTACCGTAGGTCTCTAGAAGAGCGAAGCGTTCCAAAGGATTGGAAAAGGGCACAGGTCATCCCCGTTTTCAAGAAGGGACGTCGAACAGATGTGCAGAACTGTAGACCTATATCTCTAACGTCGATCGGTTGTAGAATTTTGGAACACGTATTATGTTCGAGTATAATGTCTTTTCTGGAGACTAGAAATCTACTCTGTAGGATTCAGCATGGGTTTCGAAAAAGACGGTCGTGTGAAACCCAGCTCGCGCTATTCGTCCACGAGACTCAGAGGGCCTTAGACACGGGTTCACAGGTAGATGCCGTGTTTCTTGACTTCCGCAAGGCGTTGACACAGTTCCCCACAGTCGTTTAATGAACAAAGTAAGAGCATACGGACTATCAGATCAATTGTGTGATTGGATTGAGGAGTTCCTAGATAACAGAACGCAGCATGTCATTCTCAATGGAGAGAAGTCTTCCGAAGTAAGAGTGATTTCAGGTGTGCCGCAGGGGAGTGTCATAGGACCGTTGCTATTCACAATATACATAAATGACCTGGTGGATGACATCGGAAGTTCACTGAGGCTTTTTGCAGATGATGCTGTGGTGTATCGAGAGGTTGTAATAATGGAAAATTGTACTGAAATGCAGGAGGATCTGCAGCACATTGACGCATGGTGCAGGGAATGGCAACTGAATCTCAATGTAGACAAGTGTAATGTGTTGCGAATACACAGAAAGATAGATCCCTTATCATTTAGCTACAAAATTGCAGGTCAGCAACTGGAAGCAGTTAATTCTATAAATTATCTGGGAGTACGCATTAGGAGTGATTTAAAATGGAATGATCATATAAAGTTAATCGTCGGTAAAGCAGATACCAGACTGAGATTCATTGGACGAATCCTAAGGAAATGCAATCCAAAAACAAAGGAAGTAGGTTACAGTACGCTTGTTCGCCCACTGCTTGAATACTGCTCAACCGTGTGGGATCCGTACCAGATAGGGTTGATAGAAGAGATAGAGAAGATCCAACGGAGAGCAGCGCGCTTCGTTACAGGATCATTTAGTAATCGGGAAAGCGTTACGGAGATGATAGATAACTTCCAGTGGAAGACTGCAGGAGAGACGCTCAGTAGCTAGGTACGGGCTTTTGTTAAAGTTTCGAGAACATACCTTCACCGAAGAGTCAAGCAGTATATTGCTCCCTCCTACGTATATCTCGCGAAGAGACCATGAGAATAAAATCAGAGAGATTAGAGCCCACACAGAAGCATACCGACAATCCTTCTTTCCGCGAACAATACGAGACTGGAATAGAAGGGAGAACCGATAGAGGTACTCAGGGTACCCTCCGCCACACACCGTCAGGTGGCTTGCGGAGTACGGATGTAGATGTAGATGTAGAAGCATCCGCAATGAGGAATTTGGACGATCGTAATTAAATTACTGCAACGTATACCAATATACGATGCCTTAGTTTCTTCATGTCTGGCACCATTATTTCGACAAATTCAATGACCGACAAAACAATTTTGACTGGTTCTTTTTATGTGGAACGAACTTTTTATTTTTGATTTGTAATTGGTGCCAATAGTTAGTAGTCTGCACTTTCGAAGAGGTTCGATCGTCGTCAGTCACGTGGAATGTATTAAACTCCGCTACTGAATTTGCCGTAATTCTGACAATGTCGATGTCATCGTAGGACTCGGACGGCGTTAATGACAATTGGCGTGATTGTCTTTTCGATCGATTGGGATATCGGGTGTATCTTGTGAAAGTCTGCAAAAGTGACCTTTCTCGGATTAATAATTTAAGCGTAAAGGCCATGTTTTATTTTCGATATTGTGTTTCGCGTGCCACCCTCTATATTATAGAAAACCACGTGATAGGTTCCTGCGATTGTTCTACGTTTTTAAGCCAAGCAATTAACTTCACGTAATTAGAAACAAAGAGTAGTAGCCCTGAGTTCGATAAAACAAGCCCTAATGATTTTTCAAACTAATTCTAGTGCTTATTAAATTTGGTGGTGAAACTTCCAGCTCGTCGTTATTTTGCGCAATTCGCTACTAGTTTCGGTCAAATGACTACTATCAAGCTAAGCTGGCATAAACGGCAGTAAAGTTATACCATAATTTGAGCAAAAGTAATTTGCTCTTGTGAGCTCACAATAGTATGCAAACATTTTTCAGGTAATGTGTGCAATCGTTTTCGTCAAGAAGCAAAGTCTACGTCAACAACTAGTAACATAATGTTACTACCTGTCGATGTAGGCTTTGCTTCTTGGCGAAAACTATAGTGCACAGCTATCACTGTAGAAAAATTTACTTACTATGGTGGGCTCAAAATAGCAAATTGCTTTTGTTCAGATTATGGTATAACTTTCTTGCGGTTTATGCCAGCTTATCTTGACAATGGTCATTTTACCGAAACCAGTAGCCAATTGTGCAAAATAAAGGACAGGTGAAGGTCTCACTACGAATTTTAACAATTATATGGCGGCTGAATATCCCCATCGGCAAACACGCGTAGATTAATTTTGTGCGAGTGAACTTTTGTAAAAATACACATCACTGTTAAACGACAGTAGACTTTTATTTATCCTCGTGATTCCCGACTCCTCCGCATTCTTTCTAGAGAGACCCTGCGTGCAGGAATCTTTTCCCAGATTGCCTGTTTCCCCCACATTGTCGCCCACGTTGAACGCCTTCACATTTCCTTTATGTGCCGGAAACTCGAGTACAACCTTTTTGTCTCTCCCTCTCCCTCGCAAAATATTCAAACCATAGTTTCCTACAGTGCATACATGAACACATTCCACCCACTTTGCAGTTACAAACTCTCCATATCTCGTGCCAGTGCAATTTTCACAGAGGGTCAATGTTTGACAACGTTGTCTGTCGTGATATCTACCCCTCCTATCACACGTAATTCGCTCCATTTCAGGTCTCCCCTCTTTCTCCAACTCTCACTTTTCTCCTCTTGACCTTGGCCTGGATCCCATCTGAATTCCATGTTTCCCTAACAACCGTTCTAATACGTGATATCCTGAGGATCCAACCCAACTGAACAAAATAACTTCATAAACACTCAGTACTCAGAAGGACCAATCCACTATTCTTCTCCCCACGACTCCTCATAAATGCAGATCCCTCCCAACAAGTGGCAGTGAAGTGCATGACACTGCATTGTTTGTCTTAATTTTCTCGCAACTTAATGTATTCAAGGGTCATTGAACGTTTTCGTAAGAAAGGCGTCTTTTAACGTATTTTCCAACATCTGTTTAGAGTTAACCCCTTTAAATTTTTTATTCCATCTTTGTTTTGAAACGTGCCCTTAGAAAAATTATACAAGACTGTGCTTAAACTAACACACAATAGTTTTTAGCGCAACGCAATCTGACTTCCAAAAATCCCTACGAAAGAATGGCCCTGACTAGCATTAACCTATACGTTTCACAAATCACTTACCTCACAAAAATCTTCGTTACTCAAGCTACTGCAATGCAACGAGCGCCACTACTGCCAGCTAAATAAAAGATTCAAACTACGGAAGGCACTAACTACTGATAGGCATAGTTAGCAAATGAAAGATTTTAATACAGAACAAACAATGTATTTACCTTAATAGTCATAATATATATATCAGTTCATGACACCAATTCTTACAAATTTCAAAACTCCGCCATCTCTCTCCTCACATCCACCACTGCTGGCGGCTCGCCTCCAACTGCGCAACGCTACGCGCTGTTAGCATCCAGCTGCCGCTGCCCAACACTACAATGGCAGACAACAATGCAAACCAGCCACAGACTGCACACGGCACAGCCAGTGATTTTCATACAGAGCGCTATGTGGCGGCGGCGTTACCAATAAAAGAAACCTAAACAGCCCACTTACAGTTTTCTCAAAAATATTTTTGCTGAAAACAGAGTATTAGTTGACATCCAGACCAGCCTCCTCTCCCTGCGATGAGGTGATAAAATGACAATAAATAAGTTATTAGGCAACATCTTATCTTTTGACATACCCAAAAGATAAAAATTAAGTGGGTATACATTTGGAACGGGGAGGCAGATCAGTTATTTTATTATTAAACATGCTCCTTTACGCTATCGTAGCCGCATTGGGAGGTGTGGTCTTTCGCATAGTGCTGGGTGGAACAAACTTAGATACTTTTCTTACTTCCTAGTTCTCTGAGAAACGAATGCAGCCTTTTGCTCAGACAGCCTACGTATAAGAAATTATGATTTGTTGAAAAATAACGCTTTGCGCTAACTTAAATTGACTTTTCTATTTTCTCATCATGCCAGAGAGTCTGATGCATTTTCAGAACGCCAATGTCGTTTCGTCTGCAAATTCACGCCCCTTATAAGTGCAGAGGAGATTGTATTTCAAGATCAACCTCTCCATCAGGCACAAACCTCAGCAACAAGTAGGTAGCGTTCAGTTGGTCAATTGTTGCACCACCGGTAAAGGTTTCAGGGTAATTTCGTGTGCTGGCCAGCGATTAGATGCTGCTAACAACCAATTCTGATGTTGGTAAATAGCCCAACGATTTCCTCGGCCTTCTTTCCAATCCTGGTCCTAACCACTCTACTGCCTGACAGAAAACGTGAAACACACAGAAGACGTGATCACTTATTTCGTACACTTACATACAATCGATGCCTTTGTAAATTATTAAAGATTGAATTCTCTGTTACAGATACAAGGGGCACTAGAGTGAATTAGTGATATTCGTGTGTAGTGTTGTTACCAAGACTGATGTGGTGTACAAGAGGCATAAACTGCGTCGGATGTTGTGTGATCACTGTGAAGAACTCGAAGGGGTAACGTGCTCTCTGTGAAACAGCGTTATCAGAACCGTATGATGTTTGTGAGTGGCGTCATTGTGGGTCTCCATGTGGCCCTATGGTCGAATCACGCAATATCTAGATATGAGGGAGATTTGGACGTGAGAGGTCTTGATGTCGCGCTGCACTAGATGGTGATATCAGGTGCACTCTTCCTCAAGATTCCGGTCGATCACGTCTGAGCTCTGAGCACTATGCGACTTAACTTCTGAGGTCATCAGTCACCTAGAACTTAGAACTAATTAAACCTAAGGACATCACAGAGATCCATGCCCGAGGCAGCATTCGAACCTTCTCGGCTCCATACTGTAGCGCCTAGAACCTCAAGGTCACTCCGGCCGGCCACAAGAGGGGATCCCCGTATTTTATAGTAAGCACATCATTGTAACCCCTGTACGCCTGAGCATCCCAACCGAGAACAAGTAAATTAAATAACTTTATGCAACATTATATGCCATATCTTTGGTCAGAAGCCAGATTACGGAATGACCGTCAAATAAATAGACTGTCGTCGACATTACAACTGGATTAGTGTTATGGCAAGGAAGCATAGTGCATAAACGGCATTGCATTGTGTTCAGTGATGAATCGCTCTTCTGCACTATCAAGAACTACCATTTCCAGCAAATACGGCAATGTTCTTTGTTAGTCCTTGGGGTCATTGAGTGGGGAGCCGTCGGGTACGCCTTCAGATTACAACCAGTAGCGATTCAGGGAAATCTGAAAACACAACGGTTCGTCATGGAAAGCCTGCATCTTTCTTCAAGAAGACTATGTTCATCGAAACGTGTTACAGTGAACTCTGCGTGTGATGGTGAGTTGTGGGGCAGGTTGCCAGGATGCAGCTGCTACATGACACACAACTGGGCCAGAGGGGATGCAGCATACTACTGATAAGTCTGCTCGAACTACCAGGTCCTTCTTAAATTTGATTCGCTTTCTAATCACTGAATAACATCACACACCATCTCAACTCGGTGAGGATTCGTTGACGAGAGTCGTTCTATACGTAAAGCAATGCATTTTTTTTCTCTGTAAATTTCGGTTAAAAACATGGAATTTGTAGTAGGGCATTGTGGAATATTCCCACTTCAGATCCTGCAGTTTTAAGAAGTTCCGATGTGTAGCGGCGCTTTACGTTGCCCTCAAAACGGCGACTGTAACGGTAGTCCGTTCCAAGCAGAAAACTGACATTGGGTATCTTTGAGCGCATTCATAGGTGCTTTCAGAATCTCTACGGAGATCAGTCACTGAAGCACAGTGAGTCGTTGGGCGAGGTGTCTGTTATCACAGCTACAAGGTCGCGCAAACCTGCCCGATCACCCACGTGCTGGCCAGCCGCACACAGTTGTGAGTCCTGCAGTGTTCCAAAGTGTGGAAACTCTAACTGCAGGTGATCGACGGACGACAAACACCGCGCTGCTCAAGTGGACGTCTCTGTTGGCAGTTTGCCGCTTAGCATAAGACCATAAAGAGCAACGAAGGACATATCTGTGCGGAATTGCTTGCGCGTTATGAAGTTGAGAGTGACAATATCTTGTCGAGTACCGTCACAGACACTGAACCACGGGTTCATCACATCGAACCGGAAACAAAACAGCTATCCATTGAGTGGCACCACACCACACTTCCTCCGAATACAAAGTTCAAAGCTACACTGTAAGCCACTCATATGGAGACGGTCTTCTGGGACTGATGGGGATATTCTTGTTGATGTCCTTCCTCGTGGTGGAACGATCAGCTCTGAAGTGTGCTGTGTTAACCTCAGAAAGCTGAAGAAACGACTTCCGCGTGTTTGTCGTCACAAAAATGCAAATGAACTCCTCCTTGCCCACGAAAACCCTACGACTCACACAAGCCTGCGTACCCGAGAGGCGATCATGAAACTCCATTGGTTTGCTCTTCCTCGTCCACCCTACAGTCCGCGTCTCGCACTTTTAGACTTCCACCTGTTTGGCCCCTATGAAGGATGCTCTCCGCGGGGCGTAGTACGTGGCTGATGGAGAGATTACTGATGCTTTACTGATGCAGGAAGACGAGTAGAGTAGTACCATGCGGAACCACAGGACCTCCCAGTAAGGCTACATCTACATCTACACATAGATCTACATCTACATGTATACTCCGCAAGCCACCCAACGGTATGTGGCGCAGGGCACCCTACGTGCCACTGTCATTACCTCCCTTTCCTGTTCCAGTCGCGTATGGTTCACGGGGAGAACGACTGTCTTAAAGCCTCCGTGCGCGCTGTAATCTCTCTAATTTTACATTCGTGATCTCCTCGGGAGGCATAATTAGGGGGAAGCGATGTATTCGTTACCTCATCCGGAAACGCACCCTCTCGAAACCTGGCCAGCAAGCTACTTCGCGATGCAGAGCGCCTCTCTTGCAGAGTCTGCCACTTGAGTTTGTTAAACATCTCCGTAACGCTATCACGGTTACCAAATAACCCTGTGACGAAACGCGCCGCTCTTCTTTGGATCTTCTCTATCTCCTCCGTCAACCCGATCAGGTGCGGATCCCATACTGATGAGCAATACTCAAGTATAGGTCGAACGAGTGTTTTGTAAGCCACCTCCTTTGTTGATGGACTACATTTTCTAAGGACTCTCCCAATGAATCTCAACCTGGTACCCGCCTTACCAACAATTAATTTTTATGATCATTCCAATTTAAATCGTTCCGCACGCACACTCCCAGATATTTAACAGAAGTAACAGGTACCACTGTTTGTTCCGCTTTCATATAATCATACAATAAAGGATCCTGTGGCAATGAACGGTAGTTATGTTGAGAGATAGGGTTCTTCAGCCACAAGAGTGTTGAATAATATGGAGTATTGCAATCCTGAATAAAAGCAACCTGTTTTTAGAAGAAAAGTCAGTTGCGAAGTTACACTGTACAGTCCTCCTCGCCTCCTGAGGGATTTTTTTTTTTTCATGCGGTGTTTCATTTTCGGTAAACAACGTTTCTAGACTTATTTTCGTCTGAAACGAGTACGTACTTATGATATTTCTGTCTAACCGAGGTATTGTCAGGTCATTCCGATCGCGAATACAAACTTTTGTATGTAGATAATTAACATTTCACAGATGGCTAGCCGGCCGCGGTGACCGTTCGGTTCTAGACGTTCAGTCCGGAAAAGCGCTACTACTACGGTCGCAAGTTAAAATCCTGCATCCGACATGGATGTGTGTCATGTCCTTAGGTTAGTTAGGTTTATGTAGTTCTAGGGGACTGATGACCACAGATGTTAAGTAACATAGTGCTCAGATCCATTGGAACCATTTGAACAGAAGGCTATTTTTGTGCGTAATTCAACAAAAGAAACATTCGGCGCTACGGTAACAGGTTCGAATCCTGCCTCGGGCATGGGTGTGTGTGATGTCTTGAGGTTAGTTAGGTTTAAGTAGTTCTAAGTTCCAGGGGAGTGATGACCAAAATAGTTAAGTCCCATAGTGCTCAGAGCCTTTTTTTCAAACATTCGGTGATCCTTCATGTATAGCATAGGAAATGAAAACTTACTTAGAAATAAAGGTAAAAAATTCTTGGGGTGCACACACACACACACACACACACACACACACACACACACGAACACAGGAGGTACTCAAAATGTAGGGCACAAACTGCAGGACATATATTCACACGTACACGAAGAAATTATGAGAACATATGTTACCTGAACATAGGTCTTGAAACTCTTTGCTTCCATATTACAACTCATTTTCTCCAACTCATTAATCAGGGGAAACATACACGAACAGAACGCTCCATCATACCTCAAGAAACTCTTTCTCACAGGAGATATCCAATATGCCCTCCGTGGGCATTGATACATGCATCAACCCACCGTCGTAGTGAATCTAAGGTGCAATGATATATTACTGTTCTGTATGGTTGTGTATTGGGTGTGTTTTCACAGCATTCCTGATACGGGAACAGAAACTCTGAACATCTTGTACTGGGGTTCCATACACAAGAGCTTTCAAATGCCCCCAACGATAAAAGTCCTGTGGGCTTAGGTCTGGAAAGTGAGAAGGTCAGGCAATTGGCGTATCTCTACCTCCCTCGAGCGCCATTGTCATCAGCTACTCCATGCATCAAAGGGACATCTGCCATCTGTGCATCTGTCTACGTTGCCACCTGCAGGAGGCAAGTCTGTGACGACCTCTACGTAGTGATCCGGGTGCTAGCAACAATCGTACTGGTTGCTCAGTATCTTAGTTATTTCGAGAGGTAACCATCGTCTCCTTTTGAAGACTGAGCTTTCTGCTGCGCCTCTATTTAAGCTCACGTCGAAGCGGACTGTATGGAAAGCTACGCAGAAAGCTACACTACGAGTTAATGACCTTAGTGCCACTACATGGCATGTGTAATCAAAACCAACATGTATCGGCGGTAGACGAAAGATTCTGTCCTTTATAACAGTTTTGCTTCTCTACAGAAAGTATTCAAACAGTATTCAAATGAAGTACTTAGTTCATGTACACAGTTCTATCGTGTAATTTCGACAGATTCCCTCATGACACGGTTCCTCTTAAAACAACTAACAAGGCAGGCATCACTTCTTTATTTCACTTCTAAATGCTTCATTTGTCCCAACTTAGATTTTGCGAAGGTTGTGTGCACTTACTCATTTCGAAAATTTTACAAATCCCTCGAAATTCTAGAAACACATGAATTCCAGTCCCCTTCCACTTCCACCTATTTTCACTACCACGCTTCTTACCCATACTCATCCATTTTTCACACTTATCTTATCTTCACATCTTATCTTATGGGAGCAGCTCTGGATCAAATTTTTTTGTAGGTTAACAACACCCAATATTGTACTCACTGGTTAGGAATCTGTGTACTCTACTGCACCAGTACATCCATATCCCATCTCCTGTGCCCCTCTACACCTTAGCAATCCTATCTCGTCATATCTTCAACTAACTTTGACAACAAAACAATGAAACCTGTCTCGGGACATACGTCTCCCTGGAGCCCTAGTAAATAAAGCTCTACTTCACTCAGTTTTTCCGTTTTATTTCTACTTTATGCTGTCATCTCGGTAACTGTTCGTTGCTTTCTGCAGTTCGGAAGGATCCTGCTGTGTACCTATTATGAACATGTTTTAAAAAAATCACCTACAAATTTTAAAACCCCTAAAATAGTTTTACATTTGTAGTTTTTGGAAACATGTAATTAAAACTTAGTTAAACGTATGCAACCTTTGGTTGCAGAGGTGTTTTAAACGATGTATCAAGTTTCCCTCACATTATTCCCTTTGTCCTTAATGCCTTTTCCATCAGTTTCAAATTTTATAAGCATATACGATGACACATCCTTTACTTATTTATCACACAATTTTTGACGTATTATTCTTGACACAAAAAAGTGATTTGTTATGTGGAATCTTACACCATCTGTGTCAATAACTGTGCTTATAAAACGATCCCACTGTATAATTTTAAAAAAGTAAAGAAATAATTACAAGAAACAGAATTTTTTTGAAATCAGATATCATCATGGGATTGAACACCGTGAAAATCTCCTTGAAGAGCGTCTGCATATGTTGCTGCCTTCCTTTTAGGCCCATTCATTACTCGAAAGTGTTTTCAGAGCTGTTATCATGACCAGTCGATACTAAGTATTTATATTTTTGGTTCTGCAACACAGAACTGAAAAGAATTTATGAAGCAATAGGAGTCTATGCCATTTTATACTGGAGGCTCTTATTCCTAGCACCAAAGGGACTCTTAATACCAACACTACCATCTTTGTAAACAAAAATTTTATCGTCGCCTAATTTTAAGTATAAAGAACACTGGAGGCCGAACCGAACCGCACAATAACCGTGGGTTCGGTGTGGAGAGGCGGTGGGGTCAATGGACTGCTATAGCCTGATGTGGGGTTGTGTATCACTGAGGGCTACGGCGGGGGCGAAGACTCTCCATCGTTTCTAGGTCCCCAGTTCAATACATAATAATAATATTTCTGCTCGCATTTGGTCCCAGGAAGTACAAGTACTAAAGCGAATAACTTTAGAGCTCTTCCGAATTGTGAACCTCCAAACTCCACATTTCCCTTTACCGACTATCTTTGAAGTACACTCAAATTCATCACCATCTACGAAAGAGGAAATGAAGCTAATCATTCAATAGCTTAAAAACAACAAAGTACCAGGGGAAGATTCTATAATTGCTGAGATTTGCAAGTATGCATGGGATAAGGCACTATATAAACTAATCGAAATTATCAGCCTGATTTTGGAAACTCAGAGACTCCCACATGACTGGAATTCTGCTCTAATTCATCCTCTTCGTAAGAAAGGTGACAGAACAGATGTAAATAACTGTCGTTGTATCTCTCTCATATCAACAACCAATAAGATTCTGCCGAAAGGTCTGCAATCTAGGACAGAAGAACTGCTAGACCCACAGCTAGGAGATTATCAAGGATGTTTCAGAAAGGAGTGATCGTGCTTCGAACAGTTAATGAACCTCAAATCCCTCCTTTCGTACCTAAACCTCAGGAATAACAATTTTTTTTGTGACCTTTGTGGATTTCAAAAAGGAATACGACTCGATTGATCGTAAAACCCTGATCAGAATTCAAGAAGAACTTGGCCTAGACAAGAAGACCAAACCGATAATCCAGCAAACACTAACCAACACAACCTCAAAAGTGGAATTTAGAAGAGATATATCAGAAGCTTTTGAATTAGAGAATGGAGTGAGGCAAGGAAATGAGCTCTCACCTATGCTTTCGAGAAGGTGATCCGTGAATGGCGCAAAGAACTGTAAAACCAAGGAATTAAAAATGTTGTCAGGCTGGGTTAAAAGAAACTCTTTAATTCGATTGTCTCGCATTTTCAGATGCTCTTGCAATGTTTTCCGATTCCATGGAAACAGCTGAGAGAGAGATTAATGTACATGCACAGAAGACTGGCCTCCAAATTTCATTTGAGAAAATCGTGTTTATAACGAACATAAATTCACCACCATGGGAGCTTGTAATGGGTAAAGGCCAAATGAAGCGAATTGAAAAGTTTAAAAATCTCAGGGAATATATAACAGCCACCTTATCAGAGAAAGAAAATATCATGCACGAACGAAATGCAAACGGCAATCCATTTAACCAAAAACATCTACAACAGAAGTTCAGTATCGTTCAATGCAAAGTTAAGTCATTACAGCAGTGTTATCCGTCAAGTGGTCATGTATGCTTCTTAGTGCTTAGTGATTAACAGAAAAGTCCTAATCGAAAAACTGGAGCCGAAGGAAAGAAAGATTTTGAGAAATATCTTAGGTCCCATACAAGAGAATTGGGAATATAGAAGACATCATAATCGTGAACTGTATTCCCACATAGAGAAGATGACCGACAGTGTCGGGAAAAGAGGGATTATGTTCTATGGACATATGACCCGAATAAGACCTGCCAGACTCACCAATCGTACGATCACGTACTTTCAGGAGAAGAAAACAAAATGGGTCATAAAAAAGTGGATCTCGTTCACAGAGGTGGAGAAATATCTTAAAGAAGTGGGGATCACCGATGACATCTTGGAGCGCGTTCCACCTAAGGAGAAACTTATTGCGTGGCAGGGTTCCCAATAAAAGCCAAAAGTAAAAATAGGAAAGGCGTGGACCCAGGAGAGGAAAGAGCAATACCGAAAACGAATGCGGGAACACTGGGCAAACATCGAAACACGTAAACATGACAGCTGAAATAACGTGGTCCAATGATGGCCTATACCAAATGAATGAAATGAATGAACGTATCTCTGCTCTCATTAGTCATATTTTAAAACCGTTTCATTATTATTATTGTTATTATTATTACGGAGTACAGTTAATGCAGTGAGATGGACCGGCGAACAGTCCAAATATCGTCTGCTTTTAACGAGTTTAGTCAGCTGCATTCTCATGAGACACTTAGAACTGGACGATGTAGCCTTAGGTTCGTCCTAGCAGCGCCCTGCTTCCAATGTGTAGTTATCAGTGCTGTCTGTGTGTTTCTGCAAGCCGGTCGCTGCAAAAGCAGAAAGAAAAGCAATGGAGACGTGTCCCGCGCCCTGTGCCTACCCGCACTTCGCCTTTCCCCGCGCTTTCCGCTCAGCGCCACAAACGCTACTCCTCAACCCCCCCCCTCCCCTACAAACTCCCATCCCACCACCAAACCCCTCCCGTGTCCCGGGGGACACACCCCGAGCGCCGAAAGAATATATTCGCTTTCCGCCGCTGGCCATTTGGGGCACATTCGGATGCGACGCTCCGCTCGCAACCTGCGCCAATTGAAATCGATACACTCACACACACACACACACACACACATACACACAGACCCTCACACGCGAACATACATACCTTCCGTACATATATACTGGAGGAGGAGGGGGATGGGATGGGATAGGGCATGGAAAGGGGGCCTAGCAGAATCTCTGTCCGCCGAACAAAAGCGGAGCCCGTCGCTGAACAGATACGTCGCACCGGGCTCGGAAATAAATGCTCGCGAATCCGCAGTGTTTGTCCGGGCCATGTGGTGCCAGCGGTGTAGAGCACGTGTCCAGATGCGGTCGGTGTCGGCTAATACGGGAACACCGCCTGGGGATCGCGCACGCGGATTGCCTCGGACCGTAATGAACGGTGCGTGGCTGCCGCACAAACACCACCAGAGGTTTTTGTAGAGCCAGTTTTATCCCCACACCTTGGGACCTGGCGCTTGTTCTGTCGGCCAATTGGGTGTTGCGGCCACCGGCTGGACGCGTTCTGTCCGGAATAGGGGCTCACGCTGCTAAATACTCTTTGTTTTAGCATGTTCTTGGTTTTTTCCACTCTTGATTGAAAAGTATCTTACGGCAAACGCAGCTTAAAAATCAT
Source organism: Schistocerca gregaria (assembly GCF_023897955.1). NCBI lineage: Eukaryota > Metazoa > Arthropoda > Insecta > Orthoptera > Acrididae > Schistocerca > Schistocerca gregaria. Next base: position 337,619,300 of record NC_064927.1, read on the forward strand.
TCCAGAAACGCACTAATAGGCCACTCTGCGTATGTAGAGTTTAATTTGTTTAATCGTCTAAGTCAGATTGATAAAAAAATCTGTCTAGGTGCTGCTTATTCTCAGACTGTATAGAAACAATATTAGAACAATTAAGCCTTCGGTCACAAATATTAATTCAAAATTGACGCTACTATGAGCGTCGTCTTCAGAATTAAACTAACTGTTCTAAAACATATTAGGTATATAATACACTCCTGGAAATGGAAAAAAGAACACATTGACACCGGTGTGTCAGACCCACCATACTCGCTCCGGACACTGCGAGAGGGTTGTACAAGCAATGATAACACGCACGGCACAGCGGACACACCAGGAACCGCGGTGTTGGCCGTCGAATGGCGCTAGCTGCGCAGCATTTGTGCACCGCCGCCGTCAGTGTCAGCCAGTTTGCCGTGGCATACGGAACTCCATCGCAGTCTTTAACACTGGTAGAATGCCGCAACAGTGTGGACGTGAACCGTATGTGCAGTTGACGGACTTTCAACGAGGGTGTATAGTGGGCATGCGGGAGGCCGGGTGGACGTAACGCCGAATTGCTCAACACGTGGGGCGTGAGGTCTCCACAGTACATCGATGTTGTCGCCAATGGTCAGCGGAAGGTGCACGTGCCCGTTGACCTGGGACCGGACCGCAGCGACGCACGGATGCACGCCAAGACCATAGGATCGTACGCAGTGCCGTAGGGGACCGCAACGCCACTTCCCAGCAAATTAGGGACACTGTTGCTCCTGGGGTATCGGCGAGGACCATTCGCAACCGTCTCCATGAAGCTGGGCTACGGTCCCGCACTTCGTTGGGCCGTCTTCCGCTCACGCCCCAACATCGTGCAGCCCGCCTCCAGTGGTGTCGCGACAGGCGTGTCGTCTTCAGCGATGAGAGTCGCTTCTGCCTTGGTGCCAATGATGGTCGTATGCGTGTTTGGCGCCGTGCAGGTGGGCGCCACAATCAGGACTGCATACGAGCGAGGCACACAGGGCCAACACCCGGCGTCATGGTGTGGGGAGCGATCTCCTACACTGGCCGTACACCTCTGGTGATCGTCGAGGGGACACTGAATAGTGTACGGTACATCCAAATCGTCATCGAACCCATCGTTCTACCATTCCTAGACCGGCAAGGGAACTTGTTGTTCCAACAGGACAATGCACGTCCGCAAGTATCCCGTGCCACCCAACGTGCTCTAGAAGGTGTAAGTCAACTACCCTGGCCAGCAAGATCTCCGGATCTGTCCCCCAATGAGCATGTTTGGGACTGGATGAAGCGTCGTCTCACGCGGTCTGCACGTCCAGTACGAACGCTGGTCCAACTGAGGCGCCAGGTGGAAATGGCATGGCAAGCCGTTCCACAGGACTACATCCAGCATCTCTACGATCGTCTCCATGGGAGATAGCAGCCTGCATTGCTGCGAAAGGTGGATATACACTGTACTAGTGCCGACATTGTGCATGCTCTGTTGCCTGTGTCTATGTGCCTGTGGTTTTGACAGTGTGATCATGTGATGTATCTGACCCCAGGAATGTGTCAATAAAGTTTCCCCTTCCTGGGACAATGAATTCACGGTGTTCTTATTTCAATTTCCAGGAGTGTACATTAATAAAATTAAAGTTTGTAATGACTGGAAAGAGAAGCAGTACTTACAAATCACATTTAATATTTGTGACCGAGGGCTGAAGCCAGGAAGTTTCATATCAGCGCACACTCCGCTGCAGAGTGAAAATCTCATTCTGGAAACATCCCCCAGGCTGTGGCTAAGCCATGTCTCCGCTATATCCTTTCTTTCAGGAGTGCTAGTTCTGCAAGGTTCGCAGAAGAGCTTCTGTAAAGTTTGGAAGGTAGGAGACGAGGTACTGGCAGAAGTACAGCTGTGAGTACCGGGTGTGAGTCGTGCTTCGGTAGTTCAGATGGTAGAGCACTTGCCCGCGATAGGCAAAGGTCCCGAGTTCGAGTCTCGGTTGGGCACACTGTTTAAATCTGCCAGGAAGTTTCATATCAGCGCACACTCCGCTGCAGAATGAAAATCTCATTCTGGAAACATCCCCCAGGCTGTGGCTAAGCCATGTCTCCGCTATATCCTTTCTTTCAGGAGTGCTAGTTCTGAAGGGTTCGCAAAAGAGCTTCTGTAAAGTTTGGAAGGTAGGAGACGAGGTACTGGCAGAAGTAAAGCTGTGAGTACCGGGCGTGAGTCGTGCTTCGGTAGCTAAGATTGTAGAGCACTTACCCGCGAAAGGCAAAGGTCCCGAGTTCGAGTCTCGGTCGGGCACACAGTTTAATCTGCCAGGAAGTTTTTACTTTAATTTTAATGTTGACTGTGCCTTACTCTGGCATGTTATAGTAATTTCATGCTTGATTAATCTAGCCGAAACCTGGTAAAGACCAGAAAATTTACGCTACTGAGACTGATTAGTCAAAATATATGTTCAAAAATTGTTCAAATGGCTCTGATCAGTATGCGACTTAACTTCTGAGGTCATCAATCGCCTAGAACTTAGAACTAATTAATTCTAACTAACCTAAGGACGTCACACACATCCATGCCAGAGGCAGGATTCGAACCTGCGACCGCAGCGGTCGCTCAAAATATTTGTCTATCACAGTTGCTGACAGTGCTGCAATATGCTAAAAATTCTTAAATGTTGTTTAATAATTCAGTCCGAAGTTTCTGTACACGCAAAAAGTAATGCCATCAGTTATTGGTGCAGGGAAGTAGTTGGCAAAGTAATTTATATTGTGCCTGTGCATACCTGTAATTATCTTTTTGTTATTTTTATGGTACATCTGTTCAGTTTCCGATAACATACAACGTATCAAATGTAATATATTTATGTGATAAACTTCAGAACGAATGTAAGTTTCCCAAGGTATGCCACTGCCGAACAACTTAATTTCGATAAATCTCGGACCGTACATTGAGAGAACAACTACAGTATGCAATGATCAACCAGAACACTATGACCACCTACCTAACAGCCAGCCTGCCCACATTTAGCACGGATAGCAGCGGCGATGAGGCGTGTCGTGGAAGCAATGAGGCCTTGGTATAACGCTGGAGGGAGTTTGCATCACATCTGCACACACAAGTCACTCAGTTCCTCAACTAATTCCAGTAAATTCCGTGAAGGGGCGATGATCTCTGACGCCACGTTCAATCACATTCCAGATGTGTTCGACCGCGTTCAGATCTGCTGAGTTGGGAGACCCATACATGAATTGTAATTCGCCAGTGTTTTCCTTGGACCACTCCATTACACTCCTGGCTTTGTGACATTGGCGCATTATCTTGTTGAAAAATGCCATTGCCATTGGCAAACATGATCGTCATGGAGGGTTGTATGTGGTCTATAGAGTACGATACTCCTTAGCCACCATGCGCCTTGCACGAGCTCCACTGGACCCGTGGATACGCACGTGAATGTTTTATAGAGCGTAATGAAGCGAGCCGCCGCCAGCTTGACTTCGTCTCGCAGTACATGTGTCAAGGAGTTGTTCCTTGGAAGACAACGGATTCCGCACCCCCTCGGCATGATGAAGACGGGATAGGGAATCATTAGACTATGCTACGCTCTGATACTGCCCTAACGTTCAGTGCTGATGGTCACGCCCCAATTTCAGTCGTAATTGCCGATGTCGTGGTGTTAACATTGGCATATGCCTGGCTCGTCGTATGTTCAGACACAAATATATTCTGTCCAGCATTAAAATCTAATATCATGCCCGGCAGAGTTCGCCGCCAGTCCCGTTTTACCAGTCTGCGCAGCCTACGACGTCCGGCATCGGTAATGAGGAGTGGCCATCCAACCCCCCAAAATCAGGAGGTGCTTTCACCTTGGTTTCGCTACGTGTCGAAGACACTCGCCACAACACTCCTCCAACACCCGACAAGGCCAGCAGCTTCCTAAATGCTCGTGCTGAGCCTCTGAGTCATCACAGCTCGCCCTGAGCCACATTCAGACAGATCGCGAGCCTTTCCCATTCTACACACGGACAGCACGTTCACCGATACTTCATGCATCGCGCGTGTGTCTGACTAGCAGTCATTCCTCGGGAGGTGACGTTGATGTCAGCTGGACGGGTTTATATAGATAGCAGGTCCGTGGTTACAGTGTTCTGGTTGTTCAGTATAGCTGTCTTCTGCGACCGAGCGGTTCTAGGCGCTTCAGTCTGGAACTGCGCTGCTGCTACGATCGCAGGTTCGAATCCTGCCTCACGCATGGATGTTTGTGATGTCCTTAGGTTAACTAGGCTTAAGTAGTTCTAAATCTAGGGGAGTGATGACCTCAGATATTAAGTCCCATAGTGCTTAGAGCCATTTGAACCATTTGTTGAGTATAATAAAAAAGTTAATTGAAAGAAGAACGTAAAAATAGGAACAGAAATTATGTTTTTATTCAAAGACAATAATCATACCTAAGCCACCGCGATCCTTGATATTCTCCTGGACATAAAAAAGGGAGGGTAATCGTTCTAAACAAGGTGTGTGATCACCACGGATTGCAGTGCAAGCTCTTTGCGAGTTCTAATGTGGGTAACACTGTTGGTAAAGAGTTATTGAAATAGGAAGTTCCATTCCTCTAACGGCGCGATTGACAGTAGTTGGTGCATGTGGACGTAATGACAATTATGTTTGGTTTGTGGGGCGCTCAACTGAGCGGTCATCAGCGCCCCGTACAGTCCCAGTTTGTACACAGTCCAATTTTTTATGCAGTCCAATCTAGCTACTGTCACGAATGATAATGATGGTGATGAAGCGATAAGGACAACACAAACACCCAAAACCTGAGCAGAGAAAACCCCCAACACGGTCGGGAATCGAAACCAGGACCCCATGATCCAGAGGCAGCAACGTTAGCCCCTAGACCACAAGCTGCGGACGTGTGCGAACGTGCTGAAATACATCTCCTCAGTGCATCCAACACGTACTCGATGGTAGTCCATTCGCTGAATATTATTTCGTTCTGCGCTGTTCGATACAGTCGGGCATTATCATATAAAACAATGAAGATAGGGCCTAGTGCGTCTCTGAAAAGACACGCAGAAGGAGTACAGTGTAACACTAACGTCGATCACTGAGTGAATCCTCTTCAAGGAATTCTAACTCAGAAAGCTTAGTCAAAATTTTGCCTCCCCGCAAGATATAACCTGGACCACCAAGACGATCGTATTCAACAACGCTGGATGTGTCCTCATACAGTAAGAAGTGGGAACACGTAATAGCCAGGAACATTACTGAACCTAATCGTTGCTTGGTCCACGTACCAGCATAATTCTGCATGGAAGTTGTAACGCGGGAAATGCATATCCTCCTATTGCTATCTATTCCACTATAATTTTTTTCCTTATTTTGTTACCTGAAGAAATGAAATTTTTTGTCTTTATATATTGTAATTATCTTACAATATGCTATCGAACGTTTACATCGATAGGGCGTGTGGAGAACCGAAGTGTTTAGGGTCTTGGGTAGTGTTAACTCTTCCGTGTGGACCGCAGACAGAGCAGATTCTGGTTGGAGTAGGGCGGTGGAGCAGGTGTGCTGAGTTATGCTCCCCCAGTCTGTCGCGCTTTCAGGGTTTGGCAGCATGTAATTGCGCTCGACTTGCTATGATAGTTTCTGGCACGGTGTCGCGGATGGGAAACATTAGCTGGCACACATAAAGAGCCTGTTTCGCCTAGTGACCGTGTCACGAAGAAGACTTGCCAATATCTGCAACAGCGACGGCCGACAATAAGTGATTTTCGCCACCACCTTGATCGACGACTTCCAACCTTCAATCAACCAACAAGGTAGACTGAAAGCACGTAAAGTTTTAGAACTGTATGGCAGATCTCAGCTCTTCAGACTGTTCGTCAGCTTTTCAAACTGTTGCACCACTAAAATACATAAACTTAGCATGAACCTTTGTTGCTCATTATCCCAGTTGCATTACCAAAAACGGTCCCTTATTTTTTCCGAAGTGAACCCGAGTATCGTTGAAATTCAAACGCCAGCATTAAAGTAATACCATTCCATTTCACTGCTTTGATTTCAAAGTTCAGTTAAAGTATTCATAGCTGGCTACAATAACCAAACAAGACTATATTTAGATTACACAAGCACAAATTAAGGGTGCGAGCTTTGTTGCCATATTTTAGCTGTGACTGCAGCTCAGCTTGGTACCATCTAAATATTACTATTGTTAAATGTCAAAATCATTTAATTCAAGTTCAAAGTTAAATCTCTCATTTCTAAATTGCGTAGATTCAAGTTGCTTTCGAGATGATTGATGAGGTAGCCCAAGACTAACCCTATTTTATTTATTTCGTAGTGCTTCAGAAATTTCAGAAAGTTCACTATTAATATCAGCCACTAAATTAATTTTCAATTCTCTGCTTTTATTAATTCTTTTGCTAAATTAAGTCAGAATGTAGCGAAATTTATTACTTCTGACAAACATTCAGTTTTCAGACAACACGTGTCAACCTTCAGTTGCCACGCTTTTAGTGCTAATTATATTGCATTAACTTTCCTTTTTCAGTTATTATAGTGGTTGCCCATAGGACTGGCGACCGTAATTTTTCCCAAATCTCAAATATCTAATTAACTCGAGTTAATTGTTAACGTAACGACCGCACATTTATATTTTTATTAACTTTACCCATTTTCAAAATTAAATTCCACCAATTTCATTTGCATTTTTCCTTTCATTTAGATGTAACCCTTCTCCCACTTTGCCGACAGATTAACTTCGGTGACTATTGCGTTTCCCAAATTGGAATTAGCTACACGCGGTTTAATTTTTCACTGTCATTAAGGTCGATAAGTGAGGAGGAGGTTACGAAGTACTGACTAACAAACCGCTGAACATGGTACCGCCACAGGTCAATGTTATTTTGCCACTGTACACTTTCTACGTGTCTGTTTTTTCAGGAGTGCTGTAGGTACTGACTTTATTTTAATGGATGACCAAGAGTAAATGAAATGAGCGTTTGGTGTCCTTGGCCGGGAGGCAGTAAATTAAATGGACGTGTGGCGTTATTGGCCGGGAGGCCCCTTGCAGCGTAGGTACGGTCGCCTTGGCGCAGGTCTTGTTACATTCGACGCCACATAGGGTGATCTGCGATCCGGATGATGATGAAGACGTCTCAACATACAGTCCCTGAGCGGAGGAAAAGCCAGGCCCAGCCGGGAATCGAACCCGGGGCCGTAGGATGGCAGTCCGTCACTCAGACTACTCAGCTATAGGGGCGGACATGACAAGGAATGACTCCATCGAAGTCCGCGGGCAGAGAAGCTATTGAAACCAGATGATATTCGGCGAATGAACTGGCCAGCCTGTGCCCCGACTTAAATCCCACTGAGCACGTGTTGGATTCCTGGAGAAGGCGTACTGCAGCACGTCTAGATGAGCCAACGAACATCAAACGCTTGTAGAGGATGGAACTCCTTACCACAAGACTAGTTAAGAAGCTTGTGATCGGTATGGGGGCACGACAGTCCGTAGTGAGGATATGCCCTACCAAGGACGACTCCCGTGCTTTTCTAATGTCGATGACACCATCATGGAACCGTGTAACTTGAGTGTGAAATACTATTGTCTCTGAATGAATTCTCGAAAACGGTTCAAATGGCTCTGAGCACAATGGGACTTATCATCTGAGGTCTTCAGTCCCCTAGAGTTAGAACTACTTAAAGATAACTAACCTAAGGACGCCGCACAAATCCATGCCCGAGGCAGGATTCGAACCTGCAACCGTAGAAGGAGCGTGGTTCCGCACTGAAGCGTCTACAACAGCTCAGCCACAGCGACCGGCTTAACCGGCTTAACAAAGTTTAATTTCCATTTGTCTCGTTACGTACTTCTTTCAGTCACTTTCTGTATGTTGCGCCAGTTCTTTCTGTGTATGATGTAACTTTCACTGAGCTATGTTTTATGGCAGTGATACATGATGCGAAGGATACTTCCGTCCTTACGTTCTGCTCACCAGTGTATCTGAGCAGACTCTTTTTTTTAATGGCCGTAGGGGAATTTCTATGTGTAAGCCAAAGAGGTTATTAACTGCTAAGAGAGTCTAGCAGTGGCAGGCAGTGGGTGACAGTGAGCGAGGCAAAGTGTTTAGATACAGCTACCTGTGATCGATTGTGATAGCAGAAGGATAACTTCCGGCACAGTGTATGTAAGGTGGCGGTATACTCAGGAGTCGGAGGAAGAGATGTTGAAAATACGGATTAATTATCGTATACCTGCCGCAGGTATGCTGACTTTGAGAACGGTTCGTGCCTTCCGCAACATTCACTCCAACAATGCATGTGTTCAGTTAAGGTTGCAAAGAGCAGCATCTCAATGACTCGTTTCCATTTTTTTACTTTCATTTATTAAACAGCCATTTTCACGAGACTACCTTTTCAGTTAATAATTATCTTTACAGCCTGACATAATAACAGCCATTATTTTGAAACTGAAAGGCCAATTTCATTTAAGTAATTGCATTTAGCACTAAAATTACTTTATTTCACTTCACGAAATCTTTCTGAGAATATTTCTGACGGTCGTTACAGTAATGTGGCAGACTTTTGCTAGCAAACAGTTTAGATGTTTATTAATCAGAGTGTTTTTTCGTGCATGACTCGTAATTTAGTTAGTATGAATGCATGTGCGAAAGCTTTCTTGTCATCGTACCGTCGTGTTGCTACGTAATAAAATTGCTATAGGATATTATATAACTGACCATAGTTGCGTTAACTTTCCAGTTATTCTGTAAACAGCATCGTTTTCCTTATAGTTAAATTTCAGAACCATGCACATATTATAACGTAAACTTAAAATTTTTTATTGTAACGCAGCGTTTGGTGTCGGATATTATTAGTTTACTAGTAAGTTCGTCAGATATATCTATCTTCAGCGTTTTGTCGCGTTTAGCTAATGTGGATGATGGGTCTGTGGTATTTCCTCTCCGTTGCTATCTTATCGGCCAGTTATAATGTTTTCATTGTTTTACTGATAAGGGCACAAACTAAGGCTGTCACTATCGTGAACATAAAATTTCTCCAAATGTTTTGAAGAGTGCTCAAATTTCTTTGGAAAAGGTTATTCTATTTACATTGACAGTTCACAAATCATTACAGATTTGGCTGACAAACCAACGAGAAACAACTCCGGTGTTTTCGACAGAACGCAGCATAACAGAAAGGAGCTCTCAGAGTTAATGAAAGAAAAAACCAGAAACATTGTAAGTACCTAAGGGCATACAGAACAAGCCAACGATGATGGAATGAGGGACTAAGAGAGATCTCGTTGTAGTCAACAGACGTCATGATGCTGCATTTTCAGAAGTTAACTCAAAGAACAACATCATGGAAAAGCCGAGTGTTCTCAAGGATTACAATAAAAATATGGGAGGGGGCAATATGATTGATTTTGCGTTACAGAGCTGCCAAATGACCAGAAGCAGACTCATAAAATATCATCAGAAGATTTACTGCATTTATTGGATGTTACAAGCTTCAGTGCATATATCCTGTACAGAGAACATGGCAGTAAAAAAGTAGATCCGACTTTACGATGAATCTCGATGAATATTTGGCTATAGCCTAACCACTAGGGCAATGAACTGGACGCTCATCTCGAACACTATATGAGACTCATCTAGTAAGCTAGCTATAATGTTTGTCACTGTTCATGAAGCTATGTTCCCTCTTACAACTAAACAACTTCTTTGTCCCCAACACGCTTTTTGCTTCTTTTACTTTCTAAGGTTCTTCTGTGGTCTGTTATATAAAATGCATTATGTAGTTGTTATAAATATATTTATATGTTTCGTTTTCTCATGCAACTCTTGTTTTTCTGGTTCGAAACAACTTTTGCAGCACACTTTACTTTAAATCCTCGTGTTCAGAGATTTCTTTCAAAGTATTTCAGTCCAATGTCGGGCCAAACCCAATGTTTCTCTCTTCACAAGTCATATTTCGTCAAGGGTACACCTTATGGGGCAGATGGAACACTGTAGAAGGTGTTCCATATCTTGAATTTCACCACAGTCGCATTTGTGGTCTTCTTCGTCCTTGAATCCCCATTTGACTAGGTTTGATTTAACTGGTGCTAAGCCTGTTCTGATGCGGTTCAGTGTTCTCCAAATCTTCCAGCTTGACGTACTGCCGCTGGGTATATCTCGTGACGCAGGGTAGTCCTTCGGAGGCTCGTTCAATTCACTAGTGAGAAATCTCTTGCGGGACTTAAGTCTGCTGCGTCCACATGAAGAACCATGCAGCGGGTGAAGCTCGTCGAAAATCTGTTTAAATTTTTCTGTATGTCCTTGAGCAATTCTTTGGGATTCAGGAGATAACAATACCGGTGCTTTGTATATTTTCTCAAGTGGAGTGGGTTTCATGCATCCTGTTGTTAGCCTGCATGTTTCATTAAGTACTGTAGTGACTTTTTGGCATGTGTAGATTAGAACCATACAGGGCATGCGTATTCTGCCGTGGAGAAGCAAAGTGCTTGAGCAGTTGTTCGTAGTACAGTCGGACTAGCTCCCCATTTACTATTCGTCAGTTTTCTTAAAATGCTGTTCCTGGCAACAACTTTTTGGCAGGTTCTTTCACAGTGATATCTGTACGTCAATGTTCTATCCAGCACGACACCAAGGTATGTTGGTTTGTCCGTATGGTCCACTTCGTTGCCATTCCAAGTGACGTTCAGCTTCCTGTTTGCCTGTTTTGTGCGGAGGTGGAAAGCGCTAACCTGTGTCTTAGATGGATTTGGTTTCAGGGAGTTCTCTTTATAGTATTGAGACATTACGTGTAGCGAGCTTTCTAATTTCCCTTATACTTCCTCGAAGCTATTCCCTTGCGCTGTAGTGGCCAGATCATCTGCATACAAGAAATGGGTAGTGCGTTCCTGTGTTGGTTGATCATTGGTGTATAGGTTAAATAGTAGGGGGGGGCAGCACACTGCCCTGGGCGAGACCGTTCTTTTGTCGACGCCATCGGCTTTTGTTTTCGTCCAGCATTACATAGAACTGTCTGTTTTGCTGCAGAGACTCAATGATATTTGTGAACTGATGATCCTTAAATGTACAGTAAAGTTTTTCCATGAGCTTTCTGTGGTTGACGGTGTCGTATTCAGAACTTAAGTCCACCAATGCTACACCTGTTATTTGTTTGGTTTCAAACCCTTCCTCTATGTGTTCTGTGAGTGCTAGGATTTGACTGGTGCATGATTTCCCGGGTCTGAATCCAGCCTGTTGGGGAATGAGCTTTTGGTCAGCGATATTTGCTATGCGGTTTAGGACCATTCGTTCGTACAGTTTGTACATATGGCACAGGATTGCTATTGGGCGGTAGTTCTTCGGTTGACCTGCAGCACAATTTTCGTGAGGCTAATTTATAGTTAGGTGGCACTTTAGTATGCTATTAGTTTACGTGTCTTATCCCGTAGGTGTGTTTACTAGATCTCCATACTAGAGATGACCGGTTTTCGGCATTTTCTCTCCCACATTTGCTACAACACTGCAATTGCACTTTTCTCTGGTGTTGAACGCGTGAGCGTTTACTGTGCATAGTGTTACCAACTGTCGATGTGTGTGTTTATCTCTCGTGTTTTGTTTGTGTTGTGTGTGTTTCGTTTGAGTGTCCATTTGTTTTTCTATGTGAGTGTGTGTGTATGTGTGTGTGTGTGTGTGTGTGTGTGTGTGTGTGTGTGAGAGAGAGAGAGAGAGAGAGAGAGAGAGAGGGAGGGAGGGAGAGAGAGAAGGAGGTGGAGGGATTAATTCATTCAAAAATGGTTCAAATGGCTCTGAGCACTATGGGACTCAACTTCTAAGGTCATCAGTCCCCTAGAACTTAGAACTACTTAAACCTAACTAACCTAAGGACATCACACACATCCATGCACGAGGCAGGATTCGAACCTGCGACCGTAGCGGTCGCGCGGTTCCAGACTGTAGCGCCTAGAACCGCTCGGCCACTCCTGCCGGCGATTAATTCATTAATTAATTAATTAGTCTGGTTATGTTTTACATGTCTGTTTGTTAATGTTTTATTATTGTCTTACATGGTCAGTGAGTTATTGCGTATGTTGAGCTGGTCATCAATTTCTTTCATTTTAAATGGAAGGGCTCCTTGTGTATGGACGTTTTCCTGTAGTGTCAGGAATTTTTTGTTGTAATTGTTCACTCTAATAATTTTCACATCCTGTTACATACTGGATGGTTCACGTGCATGTTTCATCACGCGTTCAGCAAAGGTAGTATGGCGTGTTTACTACTTCCAGCTCCTTATAGATTCTTTGTACCAAATGTTGAAATTCTTACCTCTCATTGCCAGATACACTGGTTCACATTCTTGACACTATAACTGCTATATACCTACTAGTTGGTAATCATCTGATTGTCTGATGGTGTTTGTACATGTGACTGTAGTGTGTTTCTTGTTCTGTAAGCAATGTTTAATCCTATTTCTTCACTACGTTGGCTATTCTGAGTGTTGATTTGTGTTCGTATGTTTTAGTACATTATTTCTTTTCTTTGGTAATGTCATAAGTGATGCTATTTAATGTTTTTTTCCGTTCTGTGGTGTTTGTGTTCTCGGAATATTTTCGTATTTCTTTAGTTGTGTTTTGGTTTTGTGTTTGAGTTTCGTACTGTATTGGTGTTGAACCACCGTTTGTGACTGTGACTCTTAATGTTTGTAATTCTTTTGATAGTTATCTTTGCTGAATGGGATATTGTTTAGTCTGTCTAACGTATTTGATAGGGCTGAAAAATTTTGAATTTTATATTTGGTTGTAAATGGCATGTATAATTGTGTATGAGGCTGTTGGCTTTCTGAACAAGTCCGATTATGCTCACTACGATGCCCATTTATTGTTATATTCAAGAAAAGTGTTTGCTTTTGTGTTTCTTTTGCCGTGATGAACTGAAAGGTGTTATGCGAACTGTTCATGACTGTATGAAGTTTATGTATTTTCTCTGTTGGTTCATCGCACAGAAACTATATTACCCACAAATCTGCACCAGTAAACAGTTTCGGATCCTTTATTTGTAATTACTGTATCAAATATTATGTTTTCCATGTGGTTGATGAACATGTTTGGTAATGTTCATGATATAGGGGATCCCACTGGAAGGCGAAAATGCGTAAATCTCCTCTTGCAGCGTAGCACCTCTGTTCTCATCCAATGCTGCAGCCATAAGGCGACTCACTCCGTCTTTCCAGATTCATTACTTAAGTAGACAGCGGTTATCTCATACACTTCCTGTAAGTAGATTTCTTTTCAAATTGAAAACAAAATAGGATGTGATTAGTTTAAGGATTTTCATTATTTCTCTGATACCAGCAGGTAGTTTCTTGCACATCAGTAGGATTTCTACAACAAGTTTCACTGTGTCTGTTGTAGGTATCTGAGAGTAAATATTCCCCATGTCGAAAGAAATGATTGATGATGACACTGAACTCTGTCTTTTGTGTTATTAATTCATTTGTTTTGATCACTGTTCTGCTGTTACCCATTTCATACTGTTGCATTATGATTTCTGTTTTGCCGTATTATATGGTGATGCATTTATGAAATAAATAACAGCTCTTACTGGAATAAGTGGTTTGCGGACTTTGGGTTGGCCTCCCAGTGTTGGTGATTTGGGTCCTTGTGTGTGATTGTTTGTACTTACTTACCTGTGTGTATATGTTTCATGCTTTTGAAGGTATTTTTATTTATGTCCGAAAACTCACTGTTAGATCACATTTCAGTGCTATGTATTGTTAGAGCGGATGAAATCTTTGGTTATTTTCTGTGTATATTGTTCCTTGTTGATCAGTACCGTACAGTTCCATTTACTTGCTCTTGTGACTATGACTTTACCAGAGTACATTTTCTCTTTTCATTTCTTAGTGGTGTTGTTGCCTAAAGTTTCCTGCTTTGTCCTTTCTTCGACATATTAGATATGTTCTTTATTTCTTTCTTCACTAGTTGTATCATTAGCGGAAACTCTACAGTGTTTTTTTCTTGTTTCTCTTCCTCTGCCAGTATGCTTGCTATTTCTACAGTCAGATTTTATATGTAGAGGTTCTTTATCTTTGTAATGATATTATGTTTCAGCTGTTTCTTTCTAATAGCTGTGTTTCTTCCTCTCTTAATTCTGTATCTGTGAGATTCATTAGTTTTGGGTGGAAATTGTGATGAGTGTGTTCTATATTGTTGCGTTTTATTTCTGGATTTTTTCGTTAGTGGTTGTTTTAATTTTTCGTATGTGTTTTTTCTGTGTACTTTCAAATGTTCTTCTGTATTGAGTTGATTATCACCGTTGGGCTGCAAATAGATGTAACTAAGTACAGATGTACATCTTACAAGATTCTCTGTAGCATGGGTTTGTTACTATAAAATGATTTGATTTCGTACTTCACCAAAGCCAATGTGCATACCGGGTGGAGTCATTTCGGATCTCATGAAGAACACAGGGTGCAACCAACAGCAGGTGATGGCTCACGCCACTACCAATACGTGTATCGCTTTGGATCGGAAGAGATTCTCTCTTATTTCGAGCAGCTGTCGGAAGTGGTAAAGACTCCAGCCTTGTTTGTGAAATGAAAGTAGAGCTCCCCACTTGCAGCATAGTCGACAGGGCAGGTTGTGAACCTCTGGTACAGAGCCGAGGGAGGGTCTGAATCAGAGGCGCAGACAGTTCTGCAACTGTGTACACTGCAGATTTCTCGACTTGTGCCGCACGGTTGTGGGGTTTTGGGTTCTGCTGAATAGGTGAGGAGTCCATTACACGCAGGATCCGGCTGCACGGGTAGCAGGGCTGTGTGCCGCGGACTGAGCGGTTTTTTAGGCTGGAGGTCTCAGGAAAATACAAAAAAAGGCTGCAGTCTCAAAGGTGCACGTCGAACATAGGAAGAGCGTAGATACAGGAACCATCTGTATAACAGTTGTAAATTGTTTTAGCTGTGTTGGGAAAGTACCAGAGCTCCAGGTAATAGTAGAAAGCTAAAGCCGGAGATAAGTTCAGCCGAAGGTTTTGAGAAGAACCTAACGGTTTTCCGAAAATATAGGCTAAACTCAGTTGGCAGCGGCGTATTTGTTGCTTTTACAAGTAGTTTATCTTGTTGCGAAATGAAGCAGATAGTTACTTTGAGTTAGCATGGGCAAAATTCATTCTTGGCAACTAGAATAACATAATAATAGGATTCTTTCATCGATTTCCCAATTGATGAAAGGTTCAAGGAAAAATTGAGTTTTCGATCGCTTACGAGACTCATACGATTATAGTTGGCGATGACTTTCATTTACAGTCGATATGTTGGTAAAATATATGTTTAAAACCGGAGGTACGCATAGAACATCAATCTGTAAACACATTCTCTGAACATTATTTCGAGCAGTTAGTTTATTAGCCGATGCGAATAGTAAGCAGTTGTGAAAACTAGATTGACCTCTTTGCAACAAATGATCCTGAGCTAACAACGATCATCAATACTGATCCAGGGATTAGTGAACACAAGGTTGTCCTATCGAGATTGAATATTGTAACTCCTAAATCCTCCAAAAATAAACCAAAAATATACCTATTCCAAATAGCATATAAAAATATACCTGACGCTATCCTGACAGACAATCTGCACTCCTTCCCAATTAACAATAAGTGTAGACCAGATTTGGCTTGAATTCAAAGAAATATTATCGACAGGAAGTGAACGACTTATGCGAAATAAATTAACAAACAATGGATCTCATCCCCCCTGGTACACATAACGGGTCAGAACACTGTTGCAGATACAACGAAAAAAGCATGGCAAAAATCAAATGAATGCAAAATCTCGAAGCCTGGCGTTCGTTTACAGAAGCTCAACATCTAGCGTAGACATCAATGCCAGATGGTTATAACAGTTCTCACAACGAAACTTTATCTCGAAACCTGGCAGGAAATCGAAAGAGATTCTCGTCGTAAGTCAAGAATACAATCAGGCCTTCTCTGCCCGATAGCAACTGAATACTGTCGATGACAGCGATGCGAGTGCTGAGTTACTTAACACAGTCTTTCGAAATTCGTTCACCAAAGAAGATGAAGTAAATATTCCAGAATTCTAATCAAGAACAGCTGCCAACATTTGTAGCATACAAGTAGTTATTCTCGGGATAGTGAATCAACTTAAATCACTGAATAAAAGCGAGCCCCATGGTTCATCCTGTATACAAGTTAGGTTCCTTTCAGAGTAAGCTGATTCGTTAGCCCAATTATTAACAATCACACACAAACACTCCCTCGACTAAAGATCCGCACCCAAAGACTAGAAAGTTGGACAGGTCACACCAATATTCAAGAGAGGTAGCACGAGTAATCCACTAAATTACAGGCACATATCATTAAAATCGATATGCAGCAGGACTTTGGAACATATGTTGTGTGTTCCAACATTATGAATTATCTGAATGAGAACGATCTGTTGACACACGTTCAACACTAATTAAGAAACGTCGTTCTTGTGAAATACAACTAGCTGTTTAATGATACGTAGTGTTGAGTGCTATTGACAAGGGATTTGAAATCGATTCCGTACTTTTCCAAGGGCTTTTGGCACTGTAATGCACGAGCGCCTTGCAGTGAAATTGCGTGCTATTGAATTTCGTCTCAGTTATGCGACTTGATTCGTGATTTAGTGTCAGAGAGCTCACAGTTCGTAGTAACTGACGAAAAGTCATCGAGTAAAATAGGAGTGATTTCGGGGTTCACTAAGGTAGTGTTAGACGCCCTTTGCTGTCCTTTATCTATATAAACGATTTAGGAGACAATCTGAGCAAGAAGACGCTGAAATAGGAGAGAGAGTATCACAGACATGGTACAGTATTTGTGATGGACCCCAATAAAAGAAAGCACTTCTTCGTTGGACGGAATTTTTTCACGAAATTTCTATCACCAACAATCTCCTCCGAAAGCGAAAATATTTTTGTACTCTGACCTACATACGGAGAAACGATCATCATAATAAAACGAAAGAAATCAGAACTCGCACCGAAAAATATAGGGTTTCGTTTTTCCATGTGCTGTTTGAGAGTGGCATAAAAGAGAATTATTGTCAGAATATTTCGATGGAAGCTCTGTCACGAACTTAAGTCATTTTTTCAGAGTATACATGCAGGGGTGAAGTCTTTTCTGCAAATAATTTCGATATTTATGCTACCAATGAGTTGTTTCTGAGCTTTAAATTAATATAAAGTGGAATTGTATTATTCAGTTTGCAGTTATTATTGAAAGTGATGTACTGGATTGCCTTTGGTGTCTGAGATGGATATTCCTGAAATAGTTATGTAACTTGACTAGAATTGCCTTCGCTGGCTGTATTACCATCATTTTTTGCTTAGTTTTTCTAGTAAGGACACGAATTTGACATTCATTCTCATGAACAGAAAATAACATCTTAAATTATTATGGTGTTCGATCAGAATTATTCAGAACGGAAAAGAATAACTGTATTTATCTCGACATTTGGTACAGTATTCCAGATTTTGTTGCCAAACCAACGAATAATAACGGCGTCATTATCTGTAGAACCTAGCGCTGGAGATAGAGTTACCTGATTTCATGAAAAATGAAAAATTGAAGGAGGACGAATATGGAACGATGTACAGCATTTTGTGAAGCGCAACGAAGAAACAGCTAAGAAAGAGGTGTGAAGTACGAATAAGACAATGCTCATTAGTGTAGAAAGCTTCCACATACTTTCGCAGAAAACGAATTCTAACAATGGAAAAATAAAATTTCATTCTAGTCTCTAATAAATTTTATTAGATCCTAATGCAGTTTAGTAGTGATTCATAAATTAAAATTAGCAAGCAAATGTTTCAGTGTTTGAGGAAAGCATGTGGAGCGATTATGCTAGGGGAAGCTACCCACTGAGGCAGAGTAGCACGATCGAAAAATACCTACATAAAGGGTAAATCACTGGCATAGTCTTAGGTACTGCACATTGTCTAGTGAAGTTTAGGTAGCAGAAACCAAGGAACGATTATTACATGTGAATAAAGTAAGTTATGATGAGGGAAAAATTACTTGTGGCTGCTGTATAGTTACCTCTAAGAAATTAGGCCAATTATTGAAGACTGCGACGTACTGCATGATGCTGGTGAGGAACACTTAACATTTACTTCTGAAATAAAGAAAGAGTAAATACAGATGTCTAGATAATGATTAAACACAAGTAGAATTCTTACGGACATAATTTCGGAAAAGCCGAGGAGGATGTTTAATAGCTCCAGAATAACAGTCTTCCAAATGTGGAGTTTCCGTCAAATTTTTTAAATAATATTTATAGAAAACAGGACAATCTGTCTATTAGCACATGCAATCTAAAATACTCACGACAGTATTGTACAGAGTAAAATGTAAAATGAGTAAGGAATATGGATTTAGAGAAGTAAGAGAACTATGGAAAAAATTATAAAAACAGAGCGCGATGTTAGGAAAAATAGGGAAACAAACATTGCACCTGTAGATTTTTAAAATGCTTTTGGTAATGTCGATAGCAATAAAACATTTTCGAGATGTCTGTCACATCTAATACTGCGAAAATGAGTGGCATAGTGTGCTGAGAGAAACATAATACGTGCTAACAAGTTTGCTTGCGTGGCCATCAACAGCAGGAAGCACAGAAATACTGTTTTGAACAAATTAACTTCCTTTTTCTTCATGCAGTGTATTTTATTTGATTCACAGACGTTTTAAAGTAAAAGGTGACACGCATGTAGAATAAATAAAATACATTACAGCAACAAAAAAGAGGTTTTTGTTTACCAAACGAATTATATGGGCTATATGAAAACTTAAAAATGATGTAAAGAAATCACTGCTATTTATGGAAATAAAGGATATCTGTATAGTGCCGTACCTTCGGAAATTTGGAAGACTGGTGTATGTCTTTCGTTTATGTCCTACGTTCTACGGAATAGAGCGTGAAATGTTACGACTGAATGTGGCTGGGAATTTAGAAAGTATGAGAAGGGAGAGAAAAAGGTACAATCTAGACGTAGTGTGAGGCAGTTACAGTAAATAGAAAGAAGATGAGGATTCCTAGTCTGATGAATGCATTAATACCAACAGCAACAGATAATAGTAGTTTGATTCTTCATGAATGGAAAGGTACAAATAGGATTGAACATATCAGTGACACGATTATTCTCATCAGAACCAACAGGAGATCAACGACGTAACATAAAAGACCGAGCTACGAAAGAACACCTATTACTACAGCGGGCAATTCACGTGAAAGTATGAACTACTGTAAAGCGGAGAATCACAGCAGTTGGACATGAGCAATATATGTACGAGGAAACCATCTTCGGGCGAAAGTATGGTAACAAATAAATATTGCAATTGACCGAGACCGAGAGAACAACAATGCCCAGGAAAAGAAACGATTACAGATATAAGATATACTTAGGAGTGACGTCAACAGGAAGTGTATGGTAGCTAGAACGAAATGATTGCAGCAGAAAGGCGAAGTGATTTGGAAGGCTTGCGATCAAGCAAGGAGGTCGTTCCGAATATTTAATATCATTTGAAGAATTAGCCACCAAACGAGTGTTTAAGTTGGTTTACAGAATTTAAAAAATTGACAAAAGCTACCGGACTATCAAAAAACTATTGTCCACAGCGTTCCGAATGTAGCGATGTCAGATAAAATCTAACTTGGCGTTAGCATCGGAGACCGTGGGCAGCAATGGCCCCAAAACTTGAAAAGCTGTATAGGCTCATGGATAACACGCCTCCCGTTCTTGTTTACATTCCGGGGCGGCTGGTGGGGAAAAGACAATGTACCTAGCAATATTATTTAATAAATTAGGCACAAGTGATGAACTCTGTTCTGTGGAACAAAAAGGTAAGAACAACAACGAATAATCGAATGGATAATATTGTAGTACCCGTTGTAGTTTCGCACAGAGCAAAATCCTGGACATTAGCGGAAGATGTATGAATAAATTGCTTACGACTGAGATGGATCACTTAAGACGAAGCTCGATCTTTTCTGGTACGGAGAAGATGAAGAATGACATAATCCGACAAATGATAAAAATAACGACGTCCAACAAAAACAGGAGACGTGGTGTGGTAAGACAGGGCACCAGATAGGGCACTAGACAGGATATAGGCAGAATACGATGCTGCGGTCGGAAACGCCCATATAAGACAAGTGCTCCACGCAGCTATAACATCGATTACTACTGATACAGTGGCAGGTTGTCAAGATTTCAATGAGTGTGAAGGTGGTCTTATAGTCGGCCCTCGAGGTATGGGACACAGCATCTCCGAGGTAGCTATGAAGTGGAGGTTTTCCGTACGACCATTTTACGAGTGTACCGTGAACATCAGGAATCCGGCAAAACATCAAATCTCCGACATCTTTGCGGCCGGAAAAAGATCCTGCAAGAACGGGACCAACGACGACCGAAGAGAATCGTTCAGCGTGACAGGAGTGCAACCCTTCCGCTAATTGCTGCATATTTCAATGGTGGGACATCAACAAGTAGTCAGAGTGCGAAGCATTCAACGAAATATCGTCGATATGGGCTTTCAGAGCCCTTGATGACTCGTGTACCCTTGATGCTTGCACGACACAAAGCTGTACGCCTCGCCTGGTCCCGTCAGCACTGACATTGGGCTGTTGATGACTGGAAACGTGTTGCCTGGCCGGACGAGTCTCGTTTTAAATTGTATCGACGCGTAGACGGGCACCAGACAGGATCCTGCACTAAAGCGCGAAAGAAACTGGTATAGGCGTGTGTATTCAAATACAGAGATGTGTAAACTGACCGCCTACGTAATACACTACTGGCCATTGAAATGGCTACACCACGAAGATCACGTGCTACAGACACGAAATTTAACCGACAGGACAAGAATGGCTGCGGTTACCCTTGACGCTGCATCAGAAGACAGGAGCGCCCGCGATGGTGTACTCAACGACGAACATGGATGTACGAATAGCAAAACGTCATTCTTTCGGATGAATGCAGGTTGTGTTTACAGCATCATGATGGTCGCATCCGTATTTGGCGACATCGCGGTGAACGCACGTTGGAAGCGTGTATTCGTCGTTGCCACATTGGCGTATCACCCGGCGTGTTGGTATGGGGTGCCATTGGTTACACGTCTCGGTCGCCTCTTGTTCGCATTGACGGCACTTTGAACAATGGACGTTATATTTCAGATGTGTTACGACCCGTGGCTCTACCTTTCATTTGATCCCTGCGAAACTCTACATTTCAGCACGATAATGCACGACCGCATGTTGCCGGTCCTGCACGGGCCTTTCGGGATACAAAAAATGTTCGACTTTTGCCCTGTACAGCACATTCTCCAGATGTCTCACCAATCGAAAACGTCTGGTCAATGGTGGCCGAGCAGCTGGCTTTTCACAATATGATGAACTGTGGTATCGTGTTGAAGCTGCATGGGCAGCTTTATCTGCACACGCCATCCAAGCTCTGTTTGACTCAATGCCCAGGCGAATCAAGGCCAGAGATGGTTGTTCTGGGTACTGATTTCTCAGGATCTATGGACCTAAATTGCATTAAAATGTAAAAACATGACAGTTCTAGTATAATATATTTGTACAATGAATAACCGTTTATCATCTGCATTTCTTCTTGGTGTGGCAGTCTTAATGGCCAGTAGTGTAGAGAATGCCTAGCATGGACCCATCCCATCAGTAGGGGCTCTTCAAGTAGGTGGAGGTTTTGTGGTGGTGTGAGGCCTTTGTAGTTGGAATAATAAGGGACCTCTGATTCGATTCTGACATGTGATACGTACTTCTAGTATCCTATCCGATCAACTGCATCCATTCATATGCACTGTGCATTCCGTCGGGCTTGGGGAATTCCAGCAGTACAGTTTGACGCCTTACACGTCCAGAAATGATACAGAGTAGATCCAGGAACAGACTTCTGACTCTAAATGTTTCCGCTGGACATCAAAGCCCCAGACATTAAAATTATTGTGCATAACTGGGATACCTACCAACGTGCCGTTAAGAAGTAATCCCAATCGTCTCGAACTCTTACGGATTTACGGATAGCTCTGCAGGATTCATGGTGTCAGATCCCTCCAGAACTGAAACTTCCTGGCAGATTAATACTGTGTGCCTGACCGAGACTCGAACTCGGGACCTTTGCCTTTCGCGGGCAAGTGCTCTACCATCTGAGCTACCGAAGCACGACTCACGCCCGGTACTCACAGCTTTACTTCTGCCAGTACCTCGTCTCCTACCTTCCAAACTTTACAGAAGCTCTCCTGCGAACCTTTCATATCAGCGCACACTCCGCTGCAGAGTGAAAATCTCATTCTGGAAACATTCCCCAGGCTGTGGCTAAGCCATGTCTCCGCAATATCCTTTCTTTCAGGAGTGCTAGTTCTGCAAAGTTCGTAGGAGAACTTCTGTAAAGTTTGGAAGGTAGGAGACGAGGTACTGGCAGAAGTAAAGCTGTGAGTACCGGGCGTGAGTCGAGCTTCGGTAGCTCAGATGGTAGAGCACTTGCCCGCGAAAGACAAAGGTCCCGAGTTCGAGTCTCGGTCGGGCACACAGTTTTAATCTGCCAGGAAGTTTCATATCAGCGCACACTCCGCTGCAGAGTGAAAATCTCATTCTGGAAACCCTCCAGAACTATTTCTGACATTAGTCGATTCCATGCCACGTCGCCGGCCGGTGTGGCCGTGCGGTTCTAGGCGCTTCAGTCTGGAACCGCGTGACCGCTACGGTCGCAGGTTCGAATCCTGCCTCGGGCATGGATGTGTGTGACGTCCTTACCTTAGTTAGGTTTAATTAGTTCCAAGTTATAGGGGACTGATGACCACAGTTGTTAAGTCTCTTACTGCTCATAGCCATTTGAACCATTTTGAACCATGCCACGTCTATTACAGCACTTCCCGCGTGCTCGCGGGGGTCCTGCATGGTATTAGGCTGGTGTACCAGTTTGTTTGGGTTCAAATGGCTCTGAGCAATATGGAACTCAACTGCTGAGGTCATAAGTCCCCTAAAACTTAGAACCTAAGGAAAACACACACATCCATGCCCGAGGCAGGATTCGAGCCTGCGACCGTAGCGGTTGCGCGGTTCTAGACTGTAGCGCCAGAACCGCTCGGCCACCAGCGGCCGGCGTTTGTTTGGGTCATGGATACAATCCCACCGGGAGGAAATTGTTCGCTGGATTATGCGAAGGAGACGTGGAAGAAAGGACTATGAACATTGAGGAAATTCAAGACAGAAGAAATGGTGACTAGGTTGGAGACGGGGAGGAGGTTACAGAGAAGCGGTGCCAGCGGTAGATAAACCTCAAGAAGAACAACGAGAAGGAGATATGGTTGGGTCGTGGAGCTGCCCAACGAGCAGCAGCACCAGCTGATCTTGTAGCAAATGCTTGGAGTGACGATTCGTGGCAGCAAGTTGCAACATAAGAAAGTGGCCCAACATGCTTGGAGCATGTGGTGGTCTGTTATGTTTGACGGTCTGTCAGCTGGCCAGACAATAGGAGGCCACGTTACGTCCGAGCATCCCCGGGAAGACGACTGTCTCTTGGGGGGAGACAACGGGTAACAGGGACCCCTTGTGCATGGAGGACGGGGCGACCCGTTTTTTCGTGAGTATCGGAAGCTGAAGCAGACGCTTCACTCTGTGGAGAGCTAGGGAGGAAAGAGAAAGAGGAATCAACATATAAAGATGCAAGTTTGCGTGTGCAGAATTGAAACCATCGGGTGGTTACCAGACATGATGTAGCAGTAAAAGAACTTAACATTTCGTGGGTATTGGTTCCTCCTGTGGCTGGGGGGACGGTGACTGCCACCTTGGCTCCATGGGAAGGCGTGCTGACGATACACAAGTGGATACTGCCCGTGGTGTGTGTGTGTGTGTGCTCTAGAGCGGCGGTGGACGAGAAGAGTGTCATGCCAGTTGGTCTTGACAAAAATATTGCTTGTGCAGCTGCTTGCATTCTGGCTGTGATTCACCGTGAAGTTGTCGTAGCAATTTTAGTGTTCAATGTATTCCTAACGATGGGACCTCAGCAAGATTCGAGCGTGTTTAGCTGTATTACGTTCCATTTGTTGAAGATTTATGTAAACTAGACCCTGAGGATGAGCACTTACATTATTTGTAAACTGTGTGTAAATGATTGATGTTTTTATATGTATAGTGGATTGGCCAGGTGTTCGATTTTTCTGGACCTGTTTGTCATGTCTAATATTGCGGCATAGTATAGGCCTATCTCTGTGTTGTTTAGTTTGTCTGTTTCGTGCTATATTTACTTGATTGGAAGAGTTAATTTTAGCTTTAGGTAGTCTTCTTTGTCATTTCTTATTTGTATTTGATTTGCGAATTCTGTCTTGAATTTCTGTGCAATACGTTATTCGATTATTCTCCATTCCAGCTTCTATAATTAATTAGTAGTACAGTTGTTGATTTATCTTGTGCTCTCGTCTTCTTCTGAATACAGCAACCTCATAATAGTAAAAATTTTGCATAGTTTTTTTATACAAAATTTTATTGTAATGTGTCAACAGTTCGGCACTAAAGTTACATGTAAAAACTTTTTATTACTATGAGACTCCAGTTTTCTATACTTATATTCGACATTTTTGTATTACCAGACAGCGCAGCAGAGTACATAATGTTCATGGGTAATAATTACATAATTATTGCGATAAATATTATTATTATTATTATTTATGAATGTTGGTGAATATAGTCGCATTGGGCCTTGGTGATACTATGTTTCATTCGGAAAAAAGTCAAGAATTGTACTTTTCGTTATAGTTCGTATTAAGCCATTTATCGATATGCCATGCCTATTTTTACCACCAATTCCCTATTCTTGCATTCGATCACTTTTGTAAACTATATGTCGTTTATACTTCGACAGTACTTAGCGCCACTCTCACCACTGGTTGCCGCATCGCGGTTGCGCAGTGGGGCCGAGGCAGTTTCAGATAAGTTCTTATAGTCTGGCGATAATTTGTGGATTTGTAGTTTTAGCTTCACGATGTCCACTATGGACAAACGGTAGTTACTTATATTCTGAAGAAGGTTGGGTTATTCCGACTGAAACCTAGATAAATCTAGGTAAACTTCGCAACTGTTGGTTTTTAAATTAAAATTAGTATTTATAAAGTTGCTGACAGGACCGTGAAATGTTGAAAATACACTCCTGGAAATTGAAATAAGAACATCGTGAATTCATTGTCCCAGGAAGGGGAAACTTTATTGACAATTTCCTGGGGTCAGATACATCACATGATCACACTGACAGAACCACAGGCACATAGACACAGGCAACAGAGCATGCACAATGTCGGCACTAGTACAGTATATATCCACCTTTCGCAGCAATGCAGGCTGCTATTCTCCCATGGAGACGATCGTAGAGATGCTGGATGTAGTCCTGTGGAACGGCTTGCCAAGCCATTTCCACCTGGCGCCTCAGTTGGACCAGCGTTCGTGCTGGACGTGCAGACCGCGTGAGACGACGCTTCATCCAGTCCCAAACATGCTCAATGGGGGACAGATCCGGAGATCTTGCTAGCCAGGGTAGTTGACTTACACCTTCTAGAGCACGTTGGGTGGCACGGGATACATGCGGACGTGCATTATCCTGTTGGAACAGCAAGTTCCCTTACCGGTCTACGATTGATAAAACGATGGGTTCGATGACGGTTTGGATGTACCGTGCACTATTCAGTGTCCCCTCGACGATCATCAGAGGTGTACGGCCAGTGTAGGAGATCACTCCCCACACCATGATGCCGGGTGTTGGCCCTGTGTGCCTCGGTCGTATGCAGTCCTGATTGTGGCGCTCACCTGCACGGCGCCAAACACGCGTACGACCATCATTGGCACCAAGGCAGAAGCGACTCTCATCGCTGAAGACGACACGTCTCCATTCGTCCCTCCATTCATGCCTGTCGCGACACCACTGGAGGAGGGCTGCACGATGTTGGGGCGTGAGCCGTAGACGGCGTAACGGTGTGCGGGACCGTAGCCCAGCTTCATGGAGACGGTAGCGAATGGTCCTCGCCGATACCCCAGGAGCAACAGTATCCCTAATTTGCTGGGAAGTGGCGGTGAGGTCCCCTACGGCACTGCATAGGATCCTACGGTCTTGGCGTGCATCTGTGCGTCGCTGCGGTCCGGTCGCAGGTCGACGGGCACGTGCACCTTCCGCCGACCACTGGCAACAACATCGATGTACTGTGGAGACCTCACGCCCCACGTGTTGAGCAATTGGGCGGTACGTCCACCAGGCCTCCCGCATGCCCACCATACGCCCTCGCTTAAAGTCCGTCAACTGCACATACGGTTCACGTCCACGCTGTCGCGGCATGCTACCAGTGTTAAAGACTGCGATGGAGCTCCGTATGCCACGGCAAACTGGCTGACATTGACGGCGGCGGTGCACAAATGCTGAGCAGCTAGCGCCATTTGACGGCCAACATTGTGGTTCCTGGTGTGTCCGCTGTGCCGTGCGTGTGATCATTGCTTGTACAGACCTCTCGCAGTGTCCGGAGCAAGTATGGTGGGTCTGACACACCGGTGTCAATGTGTTCTTTTTTCCATTTCCAGGAGTGTATTTAATATCTCTGAGTGGCTATCACGCTGTCGAACTCGACAAACTGAAATAGAAAATTAATGAACAGGAGGTACCACAGTATGATCCATAGACACAGACACTAAATTCAGAGCAGAGGAATCAGTCCTCATCATACAAATAGGAGTATGTGTCAGCTAATGCAACAACAAAAATCTATTAGAAAATAAAAATAGATCCTTATGTCTATGTGCACCGAATCTCGGCAACCATCAACCACCACACATGTGAAGTCGCGTAGTGCTGACGTTCGTGCTCCACTGTTCGTAAGAGAGTTTGACAGAAGACTGTGCAAGTGTTGTGGACTACTTGGGTTGAGTCGCGGTTGATGTAATAGCTATCTCTGTCATTTCTGCGGACTGTAAATGATAGGAACGTATTCTTCGTTGTCTAATGTATTAATTGGGTGTAATTTTGTTCCGGAACGCTCCAGAAATTTCAAAAATATTTTCAGTTGTTTCTGAATGTCTTGAAAATATAAATAACTGTTTCAAATGTGATAGAAATTTCACAGACGTTCGTGAATAACTAATGAATTACATTTATAGTTCTGAAACTTTATGATTGCTGTCGGGTAAGATACGTGAACATTCTGAATGATCTCTAACGTTCTCGAATGAAAGGAATAAATGAAATCGAATACCACTAAGTTCGGCAAACGCCGGTGTCTGTGAAATTATAAAGCGAAGTTCTTATCGATTGCTTTGATAAAGTACGAAGACACAACGAAAGCATTCAGGAAATATCGATTCTAAAGATAGACAAGTCGGTGCGCAGAATTGGACAGAAAAAGAAAGACAAAGGCAGTTTCAGAACGAGAATTTGAAAAAAATCAAGCTTAACTGATGTACCATCTATTGCGCTTTTTGGCAGTTAAAGCATTGGGAAAATATATCATTTGCCCCCAAAGAGATGCGCTGCCATAGAGCTATACACTTTGTTACAGCACTATACTTTATTGTTCTGTTCGATTAATAATAGTATAGGTTTCGGTGTGGAACGACTCCCACCTGATATTCTTCTAAACGATGCAGCCGCAAAGAAAATATTTTATAAGGGGGAATCACCAGCAGTTGAGAACCTGATCTTGGTGCATCTTCG
This sequence comes from Schistocerca gregaria, assembly GCF_023897955.1. Lineage (NCBI taxonomy): Eukaryota > Metazoa > Arthropoda > Insecta > Orthoptera > Acrididae > Schistocerca > Schistocerca gregaria. The sequence goes on from NC_064927.1 coordinate 337,647,037, forward strand.
ATAATGGTGCGTAACGAATTAAAAAACAAATGAGTTAACCAACGAATCTCTTTGCCCGCTTCCGAATAAAACAAGGAGTTAGTTAATATTTCAGATGTCACATAATTTATAACTGCTTTCGACAACAAATTTTTGTTAAATATTTATCCAGATACTGAAGAAAGGGTTTCCAAGCACATGTTACCTAGCTAGCCGGATATACTAAAATGATAGAAAATGGACAATAACGTGCGGTATAAGGGATAAAAAATTGTGCTTGATCCGCGAAACTTAATTTACTAAGCAAATTACTGTATACTACGTGATAACTGTAAAGAGCTTAGTCGTGGCGGTCCGACTGAGCGCAAAACACTAAGCATAACTAACAACCTCGAAAAAACCAATCTCGTCCATGCCATCTGGTATTGTTTCCACAATCGCTGATGATGTAAATGCCGCGCGGAATTAGCCGAGCGGTCTAGGGCGCTGCAATCATGGACTGTGCGGCTGGTCCCAGTGGATATTCGAATCCTCCCTCGGACATGGGTGTGTGTGTTTGTCCTTAGGATAGTTCAGGCTAATTAGTACGTAAGCTTAGGGACTGATGATCTTAGCAGTTAAGTCCTATAAGATTTCACACACATTTGAACATTTGATGATGCAAAACACAATTTTTTTCCTTTCTCACAGACCCCATATAAAATCTAAGAACTATGAACAATAATATTTGAGCCATTTTCGTGTATATAGCCTTCTAAAATGTTTACTGTTCCTAAATACATGGATGCACCTTACAGGAAATATTTTCGTATGAGATATGAATCGTTCGATTAATTTAAGCTAAAGAGCGGCTATCTGGGAGCCAGTAATATATCGTGGTCAAATCGGTGCAGTAGGAAGCCTTTGCTGGAGTAATTATTTCTCGTGCTTTATAGATAATAGGCGACAGTAGGCTTCTCTCTGTTGCGCATCGTCCCAAAAATTGTGCAGGGTGACAAAGCAGGCTGCGTACTCCGCACCGTATTGACTGTCGATGGCTATTGTTGTAGAATGCGGACTCCTCTCCAGGTGGCATTGTCGTAGAGAATAGACACAGCGCGCGGGAAGTAGCATTCTTTGTTTTGGCTTCAGTTTTGTCGTTCCCTTTTTGTGACATCTGAAATGGAAAAACGCTGTGGTCCGATGTTGCAACTCAGACAGTGAACGCTGTGAAAACAATGATCGGAGATCTTTTTTCTTTCCCGTTCGTCGATGAGACCTAGGTTTTCCTATCTTTGCGTTTCAGAGCATTTTTATGAAACTTTAATTATGTCCTCAACTTTTTAACATATAGTGAGGCTGTTGTTACAAACGCTTGGGGAGCTTCAATTAAGGAAATGACTTTGTTTTCAATTCACTGCTATAAGCAATTGCTCCATTATTTCTGTGCCGGTATGGGAATATAAGGGCAACTGAAATGATGTCGGTAGTTCAATGACTTCACTGGAGGACGTATAGAGTTTTTTACCGACATTTTAGGAACAAATTTTTTCACTATAGCATTCTGCTGTTGTGTGTAACATAACTACTGGATACTCATTCTGACACTATTGAATATATTGAAGGAATACAAAGTGTGCAGTTAAAGACCATTGAAAGACTGAAAACTAGATAAGAGAAAGATGCACCTCGTTGCCTTAAATTAGAGAAGTCTCACTCCTGCTCCATTCGTAGAAGTTATTGAAATTGCTTTTGATACTTAATTGACGTATCTACTGCTCTGTAAACTTTTTTATCTATACGTCGGCGTGTATCGCACTTTTATAAAAGAAGCGACAATCTTTACATAAATTATCGAAATAATTTGGTATTTGGTTTTATTTGGCAGTAATTATTCTTAATAGGAACATCTTTGTGGAGTTTCTCCTTCCAGACGCTTCTTAAACGCCTACCATAATTTTCCAGAGATGGAGTGCACCTGCCCTCAAGCGTACAATACACACATCAAAAAATGTTTTGCATCACCTCGGTTCCAGGAATTCCAGAACCTGTACAGAAAATTTTAATAAAGATCAACATAAACATCATTTATGCGCTTTTAATTGCTCATGAAAACCACACGTTGCATGCTGTACCATCATAGAGACAGACCTTGAGAGGTGGTTGTCCAGATTAATGCACACAGGTATCTCTAATACCCAGTAGGACGTCCTCTTACACTGATGCATGCCTGTATTCGTCGTGGCATCATATCCACTAGTTCATCAAGGAACTGTTGGTTCAAATTGTGTCACTTCTCAACGGCGATTCGACGTAGATCCCTCAGAGTGGTTGGTGGGACACGTCGTCCATGAACAGCCCTTTTCGATCTATCCCAGGCCTTGTCGATAGGGTTGATGTCTGGAGAACATTCTGGCCATTCTTGTCGAGCGATGTCGTTGTCATGTAACATATTGCTCACAGTGGCTGCACGAAAAGCATTATTGAACATGGTGGCATTGCTGTCAGGGTTCCTCCGAGCGATTATCTGTAGGTAGCGGTCATCCACTGCAGTGGTAGCCCTTGGGCGGTCTCAGCGAGCCATGTCATCGACAGTCCCTGTCGCTCTGTATCTCCTTGTCCGAACAACGTCGCTTTGGTTCACTCCGAGACGCCTGGACACTTCCCTTGTTGAGAGACTTTCTTGGCACAAAGTAAGAATCAGGCCAGCAGTATTGACCGTCTAGGGATGGTTGAACTACAGACAACACGAGCCGTGTTCCTTCTTTCTGGTGGAATGACTGGAACAGATCGGCTGTCGGACCCCTCCGTCTAATATGCGCTCCTCATGCGGGGTTGTTTACAGCTTTGGGGACTCTGTCTGTATTGCAGTATCCACAGTAAACGCCTGCGCTCAAGAGTTCTGGAAACTGGGTGATGCACTTTTCTTGATGTGTGTATTAGCAACTCACCGTATACAGGGAAAGTGAGGTGAGTGATGTATCATTATTAAGCGCGAACCTATCGAGTGGATGTTCGTTGTTTCAAGCAAATAAATGAAATTTTAACTATTAATTTTCTTCAGTATCCTGAAACAGTAAGGGTTATTTGTCTTTTAATTTTGAATTGCTGTAGAGAAGAGACTTTACTGTTTTCAGGTCAGTCACATCTGTTAAGAAACGGCATAAATAAAGAGTAGGGAAGTGCTTAATTCTTCCACTTAGTGAAATTAGAAGTTAAAAAGAAACTCTTATTCCAGTTTAAGATTACTGCAATCTGAAATGTGTAGTATGTGTCCTATCGGTCACATTTCGTAACCGCTCTGATATGAGGACGGTAAGTAGAATTTTAACGGACATGGCGAAATTTTAAAGTTTTACTTCCGTAATTTATATTATTATTTATTTATTTAATATGACTCACAGAATCGCCATTTCGTTCTCCATGGAGTGCTGGCGTATAAATTTGAAAGGTTACATAACAGAAATTTTATTGTTCTATTTTGACGTCACAACTTTATAATAGCACTGAAAGACCTGAGTCGAAACAAGGCCCCCTGAGTAGACAACATTCCATTGGAACTACTGACAGCCTTGGGAGAGCCAGTCCTGACAAAACTGTACCATCTGGTGAGCAAGATGTATGACACAGGCGAAATAACCTCAGACTACAAGAAGAATAAAATAATTCCAATCCCAAAGAAAGCAGGTGTTGACAGATGTGAAAATTACCGAACAATCAGTTTAATAAGCCACAGCTGCAAAATACTAACTCGAGTTCTTTACAGACGAATGGAAAAACTAGTAGAAGCCGACCTCGGGGAATATCAGTTTGGATTCCGTAGAAATACTGGAACACGTGAGGCAAAACTGACCTTACGACTTATCTTAGAAGAAACATTAAGGAAAGGCAAACCTACGTTTCTAGCATTTGTAGATTTACAGAAAGCTTTTGACAATGTTGACTGGAATACTCTCTTTCAAATTCTAAAGGTAGCACGGGTAAAATACAGGGAGCGAAAGGCTATTTACCATTTGTACAGAAACCAGATGGCAGTTATAAGAGTCGAGGGACATGAAAGGGAAGCAATGGTTGGGAAGGGAGTAAGACAGGGTTGCAGCCTCTCGCCGATGTTATTCAATCTGTATATTGAGCAAGCAGTAAAGGAAACAAAAGAAAAATACCGAGTAGGTATTAAAATCAATGGAGAAGAAATAAAAACTTTGAGGTTTGCCGATGACATCGTAATTCTGTCAGAGACAGCAAAGGACTTGGAAGAGCTATTGAACGGAATGGAGAGTGTCTTGAAAGGAAGATATAAGATGAACATCAACAAAGGCAAAACGAGAATAATGGAATGTAGTCGAATTAAGTCGGGTGATGCTGAGGAAATTAGATTAGGAAATGAGACGCTTAAAGTAGTAAAGAAGTTTTGCTATTTGGGGAGCAAAATAACTGATGATGGTCGAAGTAGAGAGGATATAAAATGTAGACTGGCAATGGCAAGGAAAGCGTTTCTGAAGAAGAGAAATTTGTTAACATCGAGTATAGATTTAAGTGTCAGGAAGTCATTCCTGAAAGTATTTGTATGGAGTGTAGCCATGTATGGAAGTGAAACATGGACGATAAATAGTTTGGACAAGAAGAGAATAGAAGCTTTCGAAATGTGATGCTACAGAAGAATGCTGAAATTAGATGGGTAGATCACATAACTAATGAGGAAGTATTGAATAGGATTGGGGAGAAGAGAAATTTGTGGCACAACTTGACCAGAAGAAGGGTTCGGTTGGTAGGACATGTTCTGAGGCATCAAGGGATCACGAATTTAGTACTGGAGGGCAGCGTGGAGGGTAAAAATCGTAGAGGGAGACCAAGAGATGAATACACTAAGCAGATTCAGAAGGATGTAGGTTGCAGTAGGTACTGGGAGATGAAGAAGCTTGCACAGGATAGAGTAGCATGGAAAGTTCCATCAAACCAGTCTCAGGTCTAAAGACAACAACAACAACAACCTTACCATGTGTACCTTAGATGATAATAAAAAAATTCTAATTTATTTTTCCTGTTTTCTACTTACTGTGATCCACATTCATTATGAAAGAAAAAAAACGCCTTTCAATAGTGTCGACTTTCTAGACGACTTTAACCAATTCTAACGCCATTTGGTTTAATATTTCTACTATAAACACAACCTGATCAGAAGTGTCAAGACACCTGGACGTTGATATGGATAGTGTTCAACCTTTACCTTTATGATTACTTGAACTATGCTGGGTTACTTTAAATGAGTGTCTGGATTTCTGTAGAGAAATTACAGTGCTTTCTTCCTTAAGGACGAAAACCAGAGAAGCTGGTGACGTCAAACGTAGCGGTATAGGGCGATGTCGTAATGATGTTTGGCGCTCTTGTCTGGAGCGAAGTCTACGTTCCAAAAAATCGCAGAGCTTTTGCACAGTGTTCAGGTCGGCGTTATGGAATGGTCTGTCCATTGTTTCACAGAGGTTGCTTGGTAAAGGGATGCATTGTTATAGTCATAACATCATCGTCTCCCAATATTACCACTGCCAAACGCAGTACATAGTGCTGTAAATGTGCTCATATCCTTCACATTTAGCGTTTAAATCACAGTAACAGGATCACCCTCTATTATGGAAAAGCATCCTCACACCGTGACACAACCTTCTCCGTAATTCACTGTTGGCACTACACAATGTTCACCATGCATTTGCCGTACCGAAAGCAGTCCATCGGATTGCCACTGTCCGAGGAGGTCGCTCTTTATAGCAGCTAAAGCGTCAGTGATCACTGACTCCAGTAACGTGTCGCTTATGTGAAAATGCTTAATCGTTCTGTCCTATTTTTTTAGTTGTCTACCAAGAATCATTGTGTTAGGTGTGCGGTGATGCTGGTAGCTCTTCGGAGCTCATGGGTAATTCTTTCCGCAAACTTCATGTGGATTTTTACAACTACCCTCCACAAAGTTTGATGATTGCTGTCTGTTAGTACAAGAAGTCAGCGTGGTCTTTGTTTAGATGTCATTGTTCCTTCGCGTTTGCACTTTAGAATGACTTCACCAACAGTCGATTTGGGCAGCTTTAGAAGTACTGAAATCTGCCAGATATATTTGTCATTCAGGTGACATCCAATGACTAATCCACGTTAGGAAACACTGAACAGTACTGGCCGATCGACTCTGCTTTAATGCTGCTCTAATGACAGCATTGCACTCTCTGCCTGCTTATATACTGACGCGTCCGTCTCTCGTGACGTTTGGTAGTCAATTCTGAATCACAGAATGTGTATGAATGATAGTGTAATAATTTCGGGTTTCCGGTTTACATGTACATGTATCAGTGATTAACGAATGAAAAAGGATACTGATGTATCTACTACGGATTGCTTTACAAGCTGAGAGTCACAATGCTAATGAACAACGAAAGTTGTTTTATATGTAGAGGAGGAGCTAGATTTCTCGTGACCTGGTATCTTCTTCGCCCCACGGCTGGTTCCTATACGGTAATGCCCGATAGGTTCTGCTCGCAGATAATTATGTAAGATATCGGTTCGCGAATTAAGGACGTAATTATTCAGAACCAAGCAGTAATGACTATATTATTATTTTTTTTAGGAGAAGAATAATTTTAGATAGAAGTATTGTGTCATCTTTTGAATTCTTTTTGTAAATGTAAATGTGGTTGATGAACTAATTTTTGATTCAACTGACTTTAGACCTACGAAGTTAGAGACATTCCATGCCGGTGGGCAGAAGGAGTCAATAAACGATCAGAACCTGATTTTGTCTCGAGCTGAAACATTATTTAACTTGCAGCAAAATTAAAAATTGCAGATATGCCATAGATTATTTTGTGCTGATTTTTGTAACGGCATATTGGTTTAGTACAACCAGCTGCCACTTTAAGAGTTCGGCAGTTCAACGAATCCTAGTTTGTATAAATACTCTAAAAAGTAATCAAGACCCAGGTTCAGGGGAAACGATTTTTGTTAAGTAAGTTTCAGCCTGTATATGAAGTACTGTCGTTAGATTAGTTTTGCCAAAACCATAATAGAATACGTCATATAAGACAAGATTTGCTGAGTACCCGACCTTGCCCTTGTACGTCTTTATTCCAATTCTATTAGTCCATTCCTCCTTCCCTCCCTCTCTCTATCCCTCTCCTCCGCACCCATCTCTGGCCAACTGCTCCTCATCCCCCGCTCTCAGTCCACCTTCTCCTTCCTTCTCTGTCCAAACTCCTCCTTCCTTTCTCTGTTCATTTCTTCCGTATCTGTACGTTTCGTCCCCCTGTCCCAGTTCATTTCCTCTTCCTCCGTATCTCTGCATATCTCCTCACCTTCCTCCGTCCATCTACTGCTTTTACGTTATTATGTACGTATTCCCTTCCCCTCTGTCGCTCTGTCCATCTCATCTTCCCGTCATACCTGTGCCCGTCTCTTCCATCACCGTCCTCTCTTCTATGCCACACCAATGGCATGTACATGTTTCCAAATATGACATTATTTCTATCTGTATAGTAATAAATGTGTTTACGAAGTTTGGCTGAAATCGAACCAGGGGTTTAGCAGCAGAATTTGGCCTCTGCTTTGCTGGTATACACACATATCATATATATTTCACATATATTTACATCTTGCGCTCATACACTACTGGCCATTAAAATTGCTACACCACGAAGACGACGTGCTAAAGACGCGAAATTTAACCGACAGGGAGAAGATGCTGTGATATGCAAATGATTAGCTTTTCACAGCATTCACACAAGTTTCGCGCCGGTAGCGACACCTACAATGTGCAGAAATAAGAAAGTTTCTAACCGATTTCTCATACAAACAGCAGTTGACCGACGTTGAAACGTTGTTGTGATGCCTCATGTACGAAGGAGATATGAGTACCATAACGTTTCCGACTTTGATAAAGGTTGGATTGTAGTCTATCGCGATTGCGGTTTATCGTATCGCGACATTGCTGCTCGCGTTGGTCGAGATCCATTGACTGTTAGCAGACTATGGAATCAGTGGATTCAGGAGGGTAATACGGAACGCCGTGCTGGATCCGAACGGCCTAGTATCACTAGGAGACGAGATGACAGGCATCTTATCCGCATTGCTGTAACGGATCTTGCAACCACGTCTCGAACCCTGAGTCAACAGATGGGGAAGTTTGCAAGACAACAACCATCTGCACGAACAGTTCGACGACGTTTGCGGCAGCATGGACTATTAGCTCGGAGACTGTGGCTGCGGTTACCCTTGACGCTGCATTACAGACCGGAGCGCCTGCAATAGTGTACTCAACGACGAGACGGGGTGCACAAATGGCAAAACGTAAATGTTTCGGAAGAATCCAGGTTCTGTTTACAGCACCACGATCGTCGCATCCGTGTTTGGCGACATCGCGGTGAACTCACATTGGAAGCGTGTATTCGTCATCGCCATACTGGCGTATCACCCGGCGCAATGGTCTGGGGTTACACGCCTCGATCACCTCTTGTTCGCATTGACAGCACTTTGAATAGTGGACGTTACATTTCAGATGTATTACGACCCGTGGCCCTATCCTTTATTCGATCCCTGCGAAACCCTACATTTCAGCAGGATAATTCACGATCGCATGTTGCAGGTCCCTTACGGCCTTTCTGGATACAGAAAATGTTCGACTGCTGCCCTGGCCAGCACATTCTCCAAATCAATCACCAATTGAAAACGTCTGGTCAATGGTGGCCGAGCAACTGGCTCGTAACAATACGCCAGCGACTACTCTTGATGAACTGTAGCAAAGTGTTGAAGCTGCATGGACACCTGTACGTGTGCGCGCCATCCAAGCTCTGTTTAGATCAATGCCCTGGCGTTTCAAGGCCGTTATTACGGCCAGAGGTGGTTTTTCTGGGTAGTGATTTCTCAGAATTTATGCACCCAAATTGCGTTAAAATGTAATCACATGTCAATTCTAGTATAATATATTTGTCCAATGAATACCCGTCTATCAATTGCATTGCCGGAGTGTCCGAGCGGTTCTAGGCGTTACATGTTGGAACCGCGCGAACGCTACGGTCGCAGGTTCGAATCCTGCCTCGGGCATGGATGTGTGTGATGTCCTTAGGTTAGTTAGGTTTAATTAGTTCCAATTTGTAGGGGACTGATGACCTTAGAAGTCCGCGCAGAGCCATTTGAAACATTTTTCCCTGTATATCTAGCGAATTTCGGCCAGCAATTTCGTTTTCACGCAGCTCGAAGCTTATGACGTTGTATCTCCTGAAGTATGTGTTGTACAGTTGGTATAATTTTGTAGGTGCAGTTTGCGGCATATGTGGATACTGACTGCCAAACGGTTTGGGAAGTAGTAAATTATACGTCGTACGTGGAGCTGCAGTTTTTCGCCCATCTCAGTGTTTATGAAGACATGTATCCTGAACTATGTGCTGTACAGTAATATAATTTAGCAGGTACGTATGTGGTATGTGTGACTACGCCTTCAGACTGTTCAAGTATACAGCTACCAGTAAAGAAGTTGTGGATTAAGACGTCAACCCTGATGTGGTAGTATATCTGTATGAACAGTGAAAATGTAGTAAGTGATTAACATTTTTACTATCATAATTTAGAGGGGTTGTCAGCGAAAAACTTTCAGAACTGTTTGTGTAAGATTTTTTCCAAGTCACAAAGTATCATTCTCAAATAATTGATGAGTAAACTTTGGGCATTTTCGCGTTTTGTGCTACACTTCTTTTTTTACCACTACCTAAACCTTTCAAAACGTAGTTGGTTCTTACGCCCACAACGTTTCATTGCAGAAACTATGTGATATACCTACCAAGTTTGATTGTAATCGGCCCAGTGATTTAGGAGGAGGTGTGGAACATATGTACATACTTTTTATAGTGCAATATGTATGGACTTGCCGTTACCCACTTATTTGCTCTCTTGGCAGTAGTTTTAATGTGATGTGTTATAGTAAGTAAGACGGTAATTTTACGAGATATCTGTGTGTATAGTGGTTTAGAGGGGGGTGTAATAACATGTATGCCGAGCCGGTATGTAGGTACATAACGAACGTGTTTCTACCATTTTGCTGTAAGTCGAATTTGGAAGCATGGATTATATGTTCTAATTCCATTTACAAATACCTCGATTCACTACATTCGGGCCTAAAGGGGGTTCTCTGGCTCAGCTAGTACTGGATGTGAAATTTTGCCGCCAACGCAACATATACTTTTTCTCCCATTTTAGTGCATTATGGAGCCTACATTTTGGATTCATACTCCTATGATGACCTAACTTATGATTATCGTAGTCAGTTCGTACAGCCTTTAAATGACGCCGTTCAGACTCTTCAAGCGTCTTGGAAGCTTTAAGAGAAGCGTGACGCTCAGCGTGTAAGTTGCAACGGGTTGTGACTGTTGTAATGTCTCTGTAGCTGTTAAGGCCTCTCGATGTTCTTCACCCAAGTTTCGGCGCACATGAGATTGCACTGAGGTTTGCTGGATTCGAGTAATTTTCGGAGGTTGAACTCTCTTAGAACTATTCGCTAAATCAGATTTACGTTTGTGAGATTTACAGTAATAATGTTAAATATAGTTCTCAAGCTTACAGTTCGATTTTATTGTTATATCAGCAGCAAAATTCTCCAGCTCTACTACGCGGCTTAGGAACTCAATATCATAGACCGCGCGCACAATAATATTGGATTTGCGCTGTCACTGAATAATCTATAGACCTGCAGTCACCGAGAACAGCACCAGCGTCATCTGTCTGTCCCTTACGTATACCATTTTTAAAATGTTGATAATACTCAAAAAGACCAAACTTTATAATGTAGGCTGTGGACTTCTTCAGCGTTCCGGCTATCTCCGTAACAAATACTACCGGAATCGGTTCACCGGCAGAGTCGTGAAAATGAAACAGAGTGATTTGTTTCCCCAATTAATAATAGTGGTTTTAGTATGGGATTATGGATTAAACACGTTGACAACTGAATAAGCAGTTTTGTCATTATGATGAATCATGTAGAGCATATCAACGAATAAAAGCATTTTCACAGATATAGTAAAGTTCGAAAGTGAAAAAGTAAATAGTTTTTTTTTTCAGGAGTCAATAATTTTCTTTAATTTGCGTAATATTCTTCAAATAAATAAATGTCCTGTACTGCACACTTCGTAAAGTAGCCAATCTTCTTCGTCATGGTTAAAGTTATCTCATGACCAATTTCATGGCTATCAGTTCGGCGGTTTAGTCGTAAAAATTATCAGAGTTACTTTCGCATTTATAAAAGTAGTATGTAAGTATGTATTGTCTTCGATTAAACACGTTGAGGAATGTATAAGCGTTGTATTGTAGCCGTTTCCAACGGTTGCGCTCGCGTATCAGTAAAATTAACTGTGTACAGCTTCATTGGTCGGGAGACCCTTTTGGGATATTCGGAAGCGTGGTGTAAGTCTTTTTATTTGACGCCACTTCGGTGATTTGCAAGGCGATGGTGCTAAAATGATGATGACAGCACATACACCCAGAAGCCACCAGAAAAAAGGACAAACTGAGGGTGAAGCGAACCCGGAAACCCATGTTCAACTATCAGCAACGCTAAATGGATGACCACAAGCTGTGCGTACTAAACCGAACTCAACAAAGGTGTTACGCAAGGCGCATGATGTTCAGCGGCTAAAATCTGACTGGCTTGGGACTGTTTTTTCTAAGGAAGTACGGACTGAACATGTAAAGAATTGTATAGGCATTGTATTCGTTACGTTGAATCGTATCATCTAGAACACATCAAACAATAAAAGCATTTTCACATATATGATTAAGTTCAACTGTCAAAGAGTAAATTGATTTTTCAAAGAGTAATTATAGTCCCTTATTTCGAGTTAAATTCTTCAAATCAATGGATGTATTGTACTGTACACTTTCTAAAGCGTGGTATTCCTCAGTGTTCATGCTATCTCCGTGCCAGATTTTGTCAAAATCAGTTTAGCGGCTTACACAGATTTACAGTCGCATTAACATTATTAGTATAGAGTATACAGTTATTCAGGTGGAACCTGTAATCCCTGGAGTGCGCCCCCCCCCCCCCCCAAAGTGGCAAATAGGGGGTGCGTCCTACATATGGATGCCTGGAAAGGAATGAAACACCACCCGCGTACCAGCAGGCAGCCTGTAGTTGGATGTTGGATCTTCAAGGACTAGGCCCGCGGCTTGAAACTCTCATCCGGAGACAGACCCTTGTGACAGGATGTCTGATTGAAACCCGTATAGCCTTATACAGGCTCAATGAAAACATTAAGGAATCGGAACCAAGCTAGGTGACGCGTATCGACTACGTTCGGTTGACTTTACAGGTACGTAAGGCTTGCAGGCATGATTGCAGCTGTGGTGGTGAACAAGCGAGCTGTTGGTTCAGTAGCAGGAAGACCACGTAAATTATCTGCTGCTCTAATGCGACGCAAAACTGACTTGTTCACGGTGCAAGAGAGAAAGCGGAGTGACCCAAAATTACATGACACTGATGACGGTTATGCGATTATACACAATGGCAGCAAAAGAAAAACAAAAATGTTGCTGAAGTAGGACGATTCAGTGGTAAACTGCTGGAGATAGCTGTAGATAGCTGTAGTCGATGATGAACAGATCAACATTTTTCACAACATGCCCCGGAGACTGATAGCCCATAAAGTTAAAAGGCGATTTCTGGGAGGTACTGGTGCTCTGTGTACGCAGCTTGTAGTGCCACAGGAAGGTACTATAATCAGCGCTGGTGGTGTTAATGATAATCTTGGGACAAAAGCAGATGGCTATGTATGCCGAGACAAAATGGCGGAAGCTCACGGTCTAGTTATCAGAAACACGATTTTCAAGAAGCAGGTGACGCTTAATTGAACAGGCCACAGAGGCGCAGCAACGTCAGCCTAAGCGACTTCTTTCTCGTGCGAAAAGGTGATCAATAACTATTTATACATCCAAAGGCTCTTCACCGCCATACACTTACAGACGGAAGTCGCCACAAAATAACGACTCGAAAGGAGAAAAACCTGGTAAAATGGTGGCAGCTAAAGAAAGGGAGAAAGACATAATCTCAGACGTTGCTACTCGTCATATTACTGACGTCGAAACAACATGGAGTGCATTACATAAACTATTCAGACAGTTGTCTGTGAACAAATAGGCACGGCAGAACCCGAAACCCCGTAAAATAGATCAATATTCGTGGGTGTAGAAGATGTCAAGAACCAATTTGGTTTTTGGACGCAACGTCTTGTTTCATTTGGTCACAATTAGGACCGAACAAGTTAAAAAATTCCTCTTCCTAATCAGGTCATTTATATTTTGACGTAACTTGACTGATTAGCCAGAATATCATACAGCTGGTTACCTCTACGACGACCAAAAATTGCCAGGTTTGCATTGCCTGGGTTGTGATGCACGCCGAACTGCTGTGCGGACCTCCGCCTGTGCTCCGTGCAGGCGTTATGGCTTAACAGCGCATGGTAAGCTTGCTCATTAGCGTCCAATCTGCCGCTCTCTGCTCGCAAAGTGGAGCTTATTTCGTCGCTACGTCGCAACAAGCCAAGCCGAGGCTTCCGCGTCGCTGTGACGAAGCACTTAAAATGAAGATCTCGCCTCCGAATGTCCTCCGGAAAGCGTCCGGTATTTCGACTCTTTGTATTTTAACAAAGCAAATAGCTAAACGAACCTAGCCGACTGTTGCCGATTAATTATCTTCTAAGTACCTCTTAAGAACATCATTATCTCTGGCGAGTCTGTTCGCCTCAACGGAAAACTTCATTAACTCCTGGGTGCTCTACAGTATCTGATGATTCGGTTGATATGTATGTGCCATACTCGCGAAGATGTGAAATATAACAACAACTGCGACAACAAAGCTAGATGTACAAAGTTCCCACATACCGCCTTCCGCATCGTTACGTCGTCTCTACTATCTTGTGGTTGCTTTGAGACTCATAGTGACAGTTCGTCCCATTACCCTGATATTATAACGTGTTTTTCGCGTCATGCGATACTTTATCACAACTCTACTGTACTCAGTGAGGTGTAAAGTTTATCCCTGTATATAGAGACCCCAAAATTGTATCTTTTGCGCTGAAAGATCATTATTAACGTGATTTTGAGAGTGGCGAATCCCAATTTGATAAAAAAGGCAGTATGGCCGACTAATCTTTCACGCTTTATGTAATAAAGGGAAAAGTTATTTTCAGCGGTTTTGTCCTGTATATTTCGTATACTGTTTCAGGTAAAAAATTAAATTGCTTGGGCAGGCCGGAGTGGCCGAGCGGTTCTAGGCGCTGCAGTCTGGAACCGCGTGACTGCTACTGTCGCAGGTTCTAATCGTGCCTCGAACATGGATGTGTGTGATGTCCTTAGGTTAGTTAGGTTTAAGTAGTTCTACGTTCTATGGGACTGATGACCTCAGAAGTTTAGTCCCATAGTGCTCAGAGCCATTTGAACTTTTTTTTTTTATTGCTACACGTGGCCTCGTCAGGAAAGGGAGACACGACAATCTGTATTGTTTACACTTTAATAAAAAGTAAAAGCGCCTCTCACGCAGCAAATATTGGAGTGGGACGGGTATTGATGGATATGACATACATGTACAGGCAAAGAAATTATTATAGTTTTAGAAAAAATTGATGATTTTTTCAAGAGAAGGAGCATGAAAGACTGAGGAGCTCAAGTAGGCTTTGGTTGATCCACCTATGGCCATAATGCAGGTTGCTATTTGGCACCACGCGGGCTAGGCGTGCGGTCAAGGGAACCCTGCTAGGGTTCGAGCGGCTTCCCCCGTTGAAGGTTCGAGTCCTCCCTCGGCCATGGGTGTGTGTGTGTTGTCCTTAGGGTAAATTAGTTTTAGTTAGATTAAGTAGTGTGTAAGCCTAGGGACCGCTAACCTCAGCAGTTTGGTCTCATAGGAACTTACCATAGATTTCCAAAATTTTGCTATTTGACTTGTATTTGATTGACAGAGTTGTTGCCGGCCGGAGTGGCCGTGCGGTTCTAGGCGCTGCAGTCTGGAGCCGAGCGACCGCTCCGGTCGCAGCTTCGAATCCTGCCTCGGGCATGGATGTGTGTGATTTCCTTAGGTTAATTAGGTTTAATTAGTTCTAAGTTATAGGCGACTGACGACCTTAGAAGTTAAGTCGCATAGTGCTCAGAGCCATTTTTTCTTTTTTTTTTTTTTTTGACAGAGTTGTTGAATGTCCGCCTGAGGGACATAGCGCCAAATTCTATCCAAATGACTCGTAAAGTCATGAAAACCAGGGCTGGTTGGAGGGCCCTGCCCATGATACTCCATTCTCAATTGAGGAAAGCTAAGAGTACCTCGCTCACCAAGGTCGGATTTTGCAAGCATAAAGAAAAGCAGTCGTAACTCTCGTCGTGTGCGGGGAGGGGAGGGCATGATCTTGTTTCTAGAATCCAGGCACAGGTTGATTTTCCATGAAGGACAACAAAACAGGGCATAGAATATCGTCGAGGTACCGCTGCGTTGTGAGGGTGCCAATTATGACAACATCCTAAGAAGTATGGCTGGTCCTGCTGAGTCCTGCCGATCTCTGAGGATGTCCAACGAAGTATTGGACGAAACGTTAGGAATAGAAGAATTCCATGGACCACGGCCATATAACCCGGAATAATTATCAATAACAGTACCATCCGGTCGTGAAAGCCTTCATTGTATGAGTGAGATTAGTATCTCACCACTTCACGGGGCATCTCCAGACCTGTTTTCGGTCTGGAATATTAATGACTGGAGTAGAACTGCTTTTCTTGTTGAAGACCGCTCCGAATTAAGAACCAATTACCACCGAAGAAGTTTCTGGATATGCTCCAGACAGCGATGGGATACCAACCGGGAGTGATGGTCTGCGGTGCAGCAACGGTTCGGTTGTCATCCGCGGTAACCTCACAGCTCAGCGCTTGGTTGACGATATTTTAGGCCCCGTTTTCTTGCCAGTCATGTTAAGCAAACCTGAGCTTACATTTCAGCAAGATAATACATGCGCACACATGGTGAGAGTCTCCTTTTCTTCATGCTTTCCAAACCTTATGCTGGCCAGCATGGTTGCCACAAATCTCCCAACTGAGAACGTTTAAAGGGCACTTCAACGAGTTCGGGATTTTGACAATATAACGCGTCAGTTGAATAGAATTTGGCAAAATGTCCCTCAGGAGACCATCCAAAAACTGTTCCAATCAATGCAAAGCCGAATGACTGCTTGCATAAGAGTGAGAGGTTGATCAACTTGGTACTGAAAGCCCCATGCTTCTTGACACAGCGCAGGGGAGCGATGCGAGAGAACCACACTTCCGCTAATGGAGGTGGTTTGCCGTTGCCTTCCTCAAACCGTAATGGGGATGAATGATGGTGATGAAGATGACACAACAACACCTATTCATCTCTGGGCAAGTGAAAACCCCTGACTGAGTCAGGAATCGAACCCGGGACCTCGTGCTTGGGAAGCGAAATGCTACCGTGAGACCACGAGCTGCGGACGGTTAGAATAGATTAGATTTACTTTTATTCCAATTGATCCATAGTGGGGAGGTCCTCCACGATGTAGAACATGTTAGAGAAACAACAATACAAGACAAATACTGGGTGATGAAAAAGTCAGTATTAATTAGAAAACTTAATAAGCCACGGAATAATGTATATAGATAGGTAAAAATTGACACAGATGCTGGGAATGAAATGGGATTTTATTAGAACCAAAAAAAAAAAAAAAGAAAAAAACACCCCATATTTCTAGACGCGTGAGAGATCTCTTGCGCGCGTCGTTTGGTGATGATCGTGTGCTCAGCCGCCACTTTCGTCATGCTGTGCCTCCCAGGTCCGTGCGATTATTGGCTTTGGGGTTAACTGAAGTCGCAAGTGTATCGTGATCGACCGACACCTCTAGGGATGCTGAAAGACAACATCCGACGCCAATGCCTCACCACAACTCCGGACATGCTTTACAGTGCTGTTCACAACATTATTCCTCGACTACAGCTGTTGGTGAGGAATGATGGTGGACATGCTGAGCATTTCCTGTAGAAAACATTATCTTTGTTTTGTTTTACTTTGTTATGCTAATTGTTTTTTTGTTCTAATAAATCCCCATGTCATTCCAAGCATGTGTGTAAATTTGTACCTCTCTATCTACATTATTCCGTGATTTATTCAGTTTTCAAATTTATACTGACTTTTTGATAACTCGGTATTTACAACTCAAACAAGCTAATGTACCAATCCACAGGTCCCAAGTGGAATGATCGTCGTTTTTTAATGAACACTTTATGAAAGTTTCATTTTACAAATACTCATGCACTGAATTTAAAATATAAAGTTTTTTAAATTTTTTATAAGTTAATAATTGTGTAATACCACTACTACAATACTTACTTTAATTTCTGATTCTATAAAGTTATTTCTCTTGAGTAAATCATCCAACGTTTCTGAAATGGTACCGAGTTGTTTGTCAGCACAAGTAATTCAAAACTACCAATTTCTTTCCCAGTTGATTGTTTCCTTCGCGGTGCGCAATTTTATTGTGTTACAGTGTATTATAAATTTTAATTGTCTTGACCACAGTATAACTACAAGTATATGATAACCAGTTTAGGGTAACAAATAACTGTCATCTTCCTGTGGAAATAAACAGAAAAGATACCTTTCTATTAAGATAAGAAACTACCAAACAATTTTTAATTTAATTTTTGAAACGTTTAATTATTTTATAACAGTACTGAAACAAACCTAATAAAAATACCAGCATACGTGCACCATAACTGGAACCTAAACGCTGTTCTAACTACTGTAATATCTTTATTACGCATTAATTGTTGGTAAGGCGGGTACCAGGTTGAGATTCATTGGGATGAGCGTTTCTGTATGAGCTATCGAATATATTGCTTCCCTCCACTTATACCTCCCGAGGAGATCACGAATGTAACATTAGAGAGATTCGAGCGCGTACGGAGGCTTTCAGACAGTCGTTCTTCCCGCGAACCGTACGCGACTGGAACAGAAAAGGGAGGTAATGACAGTGGCACGTAAAGTGGCCTCCGCCACGCACCGTTGGGTGGCTAGCGGAGTATAAAGGTAGATGTAGATGTAGACACCTGTCAATATGTAAATGTTGGTCAAGGCACGACTACTCGGGTGCAAGAATAGTGAGGGAGCAATCGCTGCGGGTACTTGCCCTCGAGCAACGTTGTTTGCCTCTAACAACTGACAGCTAACAAGTGGTGCACGAGGAAACACTGTTTTAAGAGCAGACAAATCGAAGTAATTTTGTTGAGCCGGTTCACAACCATTCCAGGAGATCTCCTTGCACTTCGTGATTGCGTGGTATCACTGCCCGTGAGGAAGTGGGCGAATCATGCCATCGATAAAGTTGGTACGCATACCAGTCCGGGGACTGTCCGTCGAAGCCCTCTGCCTCGTACCGCAGCTGACGCTTTAACAAGTCTTGAAAGCTTCGTTTTGAGCTGATGAAGTCTTAACTGACCTTTTGTGGCGCGGGGCCTGTACTGGAGTACCGTGTGATCTCTATCCATTGCTACACTGAACTTTAGATGGGGCCCGCCGGCGTGGCCGCAGTGTGTGTTCCCATTCACGGTCCAAAGTAAAAGAAGATAGATGGCTTCATTTCAGATAAATGGAGGCGTCTATTAAATGCCCTCTTCACGGTTGTCGAGCACTCACAGTGAATAGAAAACTGTCTCGCGGGACCTCTTTGTAGAGGCTACAGCGCTGCATTTTTAAAACGGTTTACAAGTAAATGGTTCCTTGTCTTCGCCGTTAGGTAAAGTACTGAAAGTGCTACTTTCCACCATCGTCGCTGGTGTTACACTTCCATTGTAATGAGATGTTAGAAATTCTTTCCGTGTAATTGTATGGTACTTTGTTGTGCTACTAGTGCAACGTTACTGCTTTTGAAAAATTTACTTTTTCGTTTCGAAATCGTGTTTCGTAGCAGTGCCAAACTGTGTGTTTGTAGTTTTGTTGCGAATTTTAAAAATTTCCCGACAAATTGACTGTTCCAACATGGAGAAGATACATTAATGGAGTTTCTACATCACCTCAACTCCATTCATAGCAACATCCGGTTCACCATGGACATAGGGAAAGATGGTTGTTTGCCTTTCTTCGATGTCCTGGTGCGAAGGAAGAATGATGGTTCTCTAGGGCATTCAGTTTACCGGCAACCCAGTCATATTGATTTGTAGCTGCAAGCATCGAGTTGCCATCACGCATCGCAAACCATGAATTTTCTTAAAACACTTGTTCATAGAGCTCATACTGTCTCAGATCTAGATAGCTTAACTCAAGAACTCGCCCATCTAAAGACAGTATTAAGAGGAAATGGGTATTCCATCCGGCAGATTAACAGGGCACTAACAGTTAAAACTAAGAAGCAAGAAGTGAACAAAGAGGAAAACATGCCGGAACAATCTTTAGCTTTTCTTCCTTTCGTCGGCAACATTTCGTTCAAAATAGCAAGAATCCTCCGAAAATTTAAGGTAAAAGTGGTTTTCCGCTCACCATCGAAGATTGCGCACCTTGTGGGATCAGTTAAGGACTATCTGTTACGACGAAAGGCCGGAATTTACAAGATACCATGTCAATGTGGTATGGCTTACATAGGTCAAACCACACGCACCGTGAAAGAACGCTGCACTGAACATCAACGTTACACCCGCCTTTTGCAGCCAAGCAAGTCCGCTATTGCTGAACATTCTATTGCTTCTGGACATTCAATGGAGTATGAGAAAACAAAGACTTTGTCCACAGCAACGTCTTTCTGGGACTCCATCATTAAAGAATCCGTAGAAATACGACTGGCGGAAAATCTGTTACACCGTGACAGCGACTACAAGCTGGACAGTGCATGGAATCTTAAAGCATATTCTGCCTCATTTAATACCCACCGTGCCTACTCGTAATTCTTTTGAGAATAGTACAGCTGTCAGTTTGTTCTGCTATTTAAAATTTTAGGTTTGAGCCGCTAACTTCAGCCTGGCTTAAAGTTTGACTTTTTAAAATAATAAGTTTTTTAAGCTCATGGTAATCTCTGCACGTCAGTAAAGCTGTTTTGCCAGTTTTTAAAGGATTTGAGAGTGCATAACCGTCTGCTGTCTCAGTATTCAGCATAAAGTAATTCTGATTTTCCGGGCGAGTGTTGCGATGTGTGTCGAGGCATGTACTCACCAGGCAGAGCTATTGTGTCGTGTCGTGCAGATCACTGCGCGCCACATTTTAGTAGATTATGTTTGATTCTCGGTCCCGAGGGCAGAGGCAGATTTTCATGTGGACTTGGCACTCTATTTCAAGTGACAATGAAACGAATGAAGTTAGAGTTTTGTGGTTATATGATATGTCCAACTTGTTTTCGCAGATTTTAGGGAGAAGGTGTTGATGAGTTAACAGGGCGGCCGGCTAACCAGTCACATTTCTCTGTGCCTTTATTTTAGACCTACTGTGGTTTTACTTCTGTTTTAATCTCATGTATAGCATTTTTAACCCTGTGTAGGTTGTCTTAAGCCTTTGAGATGAGTGATTTGTGAGTGAATGAGCGTGCGGTGGGAGTGAGTTAAACGTGTGGGGTGTAGCATTGTCCTGCTGGAATTGCTCAAGTCGTAGGAATGCACAACTGACTTGAATGGATGCAGGTGATCAGACAGAATGCTTACATCCGTGTCACCTTTCCGAGTTGTATCTAGACACATCAAGGGTCCCATATCACTCCAGCTGATCACGCCCCACACCATTACAGTGCCTCCACAAGCTTGAACTGTCCCTAGCTGACATGTAGGATTCATGGATTCGTGAGGCTGTCTCCATAGCCGTACACTTCCATGCACTCGATACAATTTGAAACCAGACTCGTACGACCAGGCAACCTGTTTCTACTCATCAACAGTCCAATGTCGTTGTTGACGGGTGCAAGCGAGCTATAATGCTTTGTATCGTGCAGTCACCAAGGGTCAACGTGTAAGCCTTCGGTTCTGAAGGCCCATATTTATGATGTTTCATTGAATCTGCTGCAATTTGGGGAGGGCCGCGCGGCATTAACCGAGCGGTCTCAGGCGCTCCAGTCATGGACTGTGCGACTGGTCCCGGCGAAGGTTCGTATCCTCCCTCGGGCATCGGTGTGTGTGTTTGACCTTAGGATAATTTAGGTTACGTAGTGTGTAAGCTTAGGGACTTATGACCTTAGCAGTTAAGTCACATATTATTTCACACACATTTGAACATTTTTTGAATTTGAGGAGGGGGTCGCACTTCTGCCACGTTGAACGATTCTCTTCAGTCGTCGTTGATCACGTTTCCGCAGGATCTTTCCCCATCCGCAGCGATGTCGGAGATTTGATTCCTGATTTTCACGGTGCACTCGTGAAATGGTCGTACGGGAAATACCCCACTTCATCGTCACCTTGGAGGCTCTGTGTCCCATAGATCGTGCGCCGACCAAAGCACCACGTTCGGGTTCACTCAAATTTTGTATATCTTTACCGTGTAACAACAATTTAAGTGATTTTCTCCACATTCGTTTCTTTTAATATGTGTAAGCCCAAAACCACACACAGTCACACGCAGACACAAACACACACACACACACACACACACACACACACACACACACACACATACACACACACACAAACACACACACACACACACACACACACACAAACACACACACACACACAAACACAAACACACACACACAACAAACCTTCTAGATAGTAAAACCGTTATTTACATGGAAACTTAAAGTGTGATATTATTCTGTCTCGTTGGCAAATGACTCTGAACTGTATTCCTTGTTTTTGTCATTGTTGGAATTATCTATGGAAGTTAACAGGAGCCCATGGGAGACGCTATGTAAACTGTTAGGGATGTATATTTTCTCTCCAGTGGTTGGATTTCAGATTTTCCATAAATAGGCAGTTAGTGCTACAAGGCATTACTTAGTGGTTCAGGAGTAAGGTGAATTTTAGTCTTGTCTCGCTGGTCAAAATGAGGCTGTAGCCCAATATTTGGGCGGACTTAATGGGGTAGCAGTGAAGAAGAAGTTGGGGGAACAGTAAGACGGGTAATTAATTACGAGAAACGCACATCGCTATGGGTGGGTTTTAGCCGTGGCCACAAATGCTGCTAGACATGAGGAATGATTCAATACTTGTGCTCTTCGAACAACGCACATACAGTGTGAGCTGTGTGGCATGTTGCAAGTTCCTTCTGGTACGTGTTATCGCGCCGAGCAAAAACAAACTGCATGTAGAGGTGGACTTGGTCCCCAAGAATACATGCGTACCCGTGTTGATCTGTTATGCCTACCAGAACGACGAGATCACCCGGGAATACCACTAAAATATTTCCCAGGCCATAAGACTGCCTCCACCGCCTTCACACGTCCTACGGTTGTGCTAGGGTGTTTGCTCACAGACATTTCACGGCGATGGAACGTGAAACGTGATTCACCTGGAAAGACCACCTGTAGCCGCTCATTTGACGTCCAGTTGCAGTAATGGCGTACAGATTCCAGCCTTTGTCGCCAATCAACAGCACTCAGTACAGGTGCAGGAGCGAGACGCCTGGTGAGGAGGCCGATATGCAGCATCGTTAGCTGGACGGTCGTTGACGAGACACAGCTAGTAGCTCCTTGGTTCAACCGGCCAGTCAGTTTCTCAGCAGTAGCACTTGTATTCTTCCGTACATATGACAGTAGCGGTCATTCACCCCTGTCATCAATGGCACGTCGTGCAACACAGCCGTGTCGTTAGCGGTTATGAATAGCGCCACTTCGCAATGTACGGTTAGTATTAACCACGCGAACAGTTAACAAACATAGCCGTCTCGGCCAGGCGTCAGATGAGTCGCTCAGTTCCCAGATTACAACGACTGCACTGTTTTCCGCCTCCCACCGAAGCGCTTTAGGTGCCCTCCACTGCTCGTGCTGTCACTTGCTGTCTACAAGTAGTTACCGCACGCTGACGTCCAACGTGGGTGATGGTCACATTACTGTGACTGAATAGTGTAGAAGATACACTATGTGATCAAAAGTATCCGGACACCTGGCTGAAAATGACTAACAAGTTCGTGGCGCTCTCCATCGGCAATACTGCAAGTCAGTATGGTGTTGGCCCACCCTTAGCCTTGCTGACAGCATCCACTCTCGCAAGCGTACGTTCAATAAGGTGCTGGAAGGTTTCTAGGGGAATGGCAGCCCATTCTTCAAGGAGTGCTGCACTGAGGAGAGTTATCGATGTCGGTCGGTGGGGCCTGGCACGAAGTCAAGTTCCAAAACATCCCAAAGATGTTCTGCAGGATTCAGGTCAGGACTCTGTGAAGGCCAGTCCGTTACGTGGTGTTATTGTCGCATAACCATTCCGCCACAGGCAGTGCATTATGAACAGGTGCTCGATCGTGTTGAAAGATGCAATCGCCATCTCCAAATTGCTCTTCAACAGTGGGAAGAAAGAAGGTGCTTAAAACATCATTGTAGGCCACCACTGTGATAGTGCCACGCGAAGCAAAAAGGGTTAGAAGTCCTATCCATGTAAAACACTACTACCCTATAACATCATCGCCTCCGAATTTTAGTGTTGGTACCACACACACTGGCAGATGACTTTGACAGGGAATTTCCATGCCCATATCCTCCCATCGGATCACCGCGTTGTGTACTATGATTCGTCACTGCACGCAGCGTTCCTCCACTGTTCAAATGTCCAATGTTTACACTCCTTACATCAAGCGAGGCGTCGTTTGGCATTTACCGGCGTGATGTGTAACTTATGAGCAGCCGCTCGACCATTAAATCCAAATTATCTCACCTCCCGGGTAACTGTCATAGTTCTTACAGTGGATTCTGATGCAGTTAGGAGTTCCTGTGTAATGGTCTGGATAGATATCTGCCTGTTAGACACTACGACCCTCTTCAACTATCGGCGGTCTCGGCCAGCCAACAGAAAACGTTAAAATGTACGTGAATTCCTAAGGGACCAAACTGCTCTGGTCATCGGTCCCTATACCTACACACTACTTAAACTAACTTATGCTAATGACACACACACCCATGCCCGAGGCAGGACTCGAACCTCCGGCGGTAAGGGCCGCGAAATCCGTGACATGGCGTCCAAGGCCACACGGCCTCTCAGCGCAGCTCAGTCAACACACAATGCCGGTCTTTACGCTTTTGTGCTGTACGTCTCCCTTCACGTTTCCGCTTCACTATCACATCGGAAACAATGGGCCTAGGGATGTTTAGGAGGATGGAAACTTCGCGTACAGACGTATGACACAAGTGACACCCAAGCACCTGACCACGTTCAAAGTCTATGAGTTCCGCGGAGCGCCCCATTCTGCTCTCTCACGACGTCTGATGACTATCGAGGTCGCTGATATGGAGTACGTGACAGTAGGTGGCAGCACAATACACGTAATATGAAAAACGTTTGTTTTTGGGGTGTCCAGATACTTTTGATCACATAGTGTATATGTGGGAATAGGCACATATAAATAGAGATTCACACGTCAATTCACAGACATTACTGTACGATTGTGGATCAGCGAGTGTATTGTACGGAAATGGAGGTTGCAGAAGGAGCGTGAGGGCGAGAGGAAGGGGAAATGGGCGGCCGGTAGGCAGTCAGAGCGAATGTTGTGGAGGCCTAGACAAGAGAGCGCGCGGGGCTAGGCATGGCCGTCGCCATGAACGCCGGATCACGAACCGCGCAGCCGGCGCGAGGCATGATTTACGGTGGCTATGCGCGCCGGGGGCGGCAGGGCCTAACGGCGGCGGGTTGCGGGGCGTCGACGTCAGCGGTGGTGGGGGCACTCAATTAGTGTGCCGCTAATACACTACCGCGGCAGCGGGCCGCGCCGCTGCCTTAACAACACCAATAAACATATCGCCGCCGTGACAGCAACAGCGCGCGGCACGCAGCTAGCTGTCTGGTCAGCGGCCAGGTGGCTCTGATTCCTCTCCTCCAACCAGAGCGGACACGCTACTGAATCCAGCCTGCTTGGCGGTTGTGCGCTACCGCGTTCCCTCATCGCTTCTGTGTCCTCTACTGTATGGATGCTATTAACGAAGTCCTGCCGAGAAGGGATCTTAAGTTGATTGAAAATTTCTAGATTTTCAGATGGCTAATGATACCGTTACTCACAAGCAACCTCTAATCAAATACTGTCTGTGGAGTATGTTCTCAGCTCTGCATCTGGAATCGTGATTACTCGTGAGGAAGCTCACAGTACTAATTGGCGTGAGCCCATACAGTGAAGAGTAATTGGTATCTCGATGATGATGTTTGTTTTGTGGGGTGCTCAACTGCGCGGTCGTCAGCCTCTCAATCTGTACACCAGTCTAGCCACTTTCATGAATGATGATGTAATGATGAGAACAACACGAACACCCAGTCCCCGGGCAGAGAAAAGCCCCGACGTGGGCAGGAATCGAACCCGGTACCCCGTGATCCAGTGCTAATTGCGCTAGCCTCTAAACCACGAGCTGCGGACTGATATCTTGAGTTCCATAAGGAAGTGCTGTAGGTCGTCGGCCGTTCATAACCTACGTAAGTTGTTCTTAAAAAGGTATCACATATTCCTACAGCAGGCGGTATAGAAATTTCCTGTTCAAGTAATTGACAGCAAGTCATCAACTAAAACAGAAGTGAAATCTGATGCTTCCCAAGGTCTACACGCCTTCTGGTGTTCGTAAATTATACAAACGATTTAAGAGACAATCTTAGCAGCCCTCTTATATTTTTTACAAACGATAGTTTCATTTACCGTCCACAAAAGTCTTCTGTAGATCAAAACCAAATGCAAAAATATTTACACAAGATATCTGTAAACAACAAATGTTGCGAATATGGACAACCTTCAGCCTTATAAACGAATGACGACAACTAAAATCTGTGCCAGTCTCGGACTCGAATCCGGATTTCCCGTTTATCGCGAGCAGTCGCCTTACCATTACGCTATCTCAGCACACTTCATGGCTACACCCAAGTTCTACATGTCACCAACAATGTGTCTACAACCTGCACTTGTTTATCCATTATGTTTACTCCCGTACAAGGGAGACATTTTTAATTTGAACTCCTGATGTTGGTAGACAAATGCTATATTGCAGCGTCTATGCTTGTTAGAAGCATGATGCAGTTTTCCTTCGGAATACACGCATGCCTGAAACGGTATTGCATCATACTTCTGAACAACACAGGCACTGACACATCCCAGATATCTGTATGGTGCAGGAATGAACACTGAGGTGAGGTCAATCACAACAGTACTAAAAGGAATCTGTTAAATGTCGGTCACACAATAAACCACACAAAACTAAAGGCTGTAAAGTCAACTTAATACATTAGGATTGCAACTACGAACGTCTTAAATTCGAAAGACCGCATAGAAATTATTATGATGAAGTCGAACGAAAGATGGCGTTTTTTTTGGCAGACCACTTACAAGTTAACAGATCCGCTAGACTGTCTACACTATGCTTCTCCGTCCTCCTCAGGAGTGCTGCTGCGCAGTATTCGATACTTCACTGGAGAGGATTGATAAAAATAAATGTCGTGTGACTAGGGCCTCCCGTCGGGTAGAGCGTTCTCCGGGAGCAATTCTTCCGATTTGAAGCCACTTCGGCGACTTGCGCGTTGATGGGTATGAAATGATGATGATTAAGACAACAATGCACCCAGTACCTGAGCGGAGGAAATCTCCGACCCAGCCGGGAATCGAACCCAGGCCCTTAGGATTGAGATTCTGTCACGCTGACCACCCTTTTTTGTTTTGCCTTTGGTCTTTGCGGGCGTCACATGACATCCGTTCAAGTTCGTTGTGGATCCTAACCCTCAATTTCTTTTTTATTACTCCACTCAGTTACCAAGGGCGAAGGATAAGATTGATAGAGGATATGAAAGATTTCAAAGAACAGCAGCTCGTTCTGTATTATTGCGAAATAGGAGATATTGTGTCTCGGATATGATGCAACATTTGGGGTAGCAATCGTTAAAGCACTGACATTTTTCGTTGTACCGAGATTTTTTTAAGGAATTTCAGTCACCAACTTTCTTCTCCGAATTTGAAACAAAATACACAAGGACTAATGATCACCCTAATAAAATAAGAGAAATCAGAGATAGCGTGGGAAGATACAAGTGTTCTTTTTTCCCACATGCTATCTCAGAATGGAATGGTAGAGAAATAGTCAGAGAGTGATTCAACGAAAGCTCTGACAACCACATATCTGTGAATTACAGATCAGTCATGTAAATGTTGATGTAGAATACTGGAAGAAAAGTTATTACATGGTTTGTCGGGAAGCCAATACCCATTGAAATATGGGCCAATATGCCCATTAATTCTCATCTCTCTGTTACGAAGAAGCAGACATTACAGGCAATGCTGCATGCGGTTAACTCATCTCCTGACGTATCCTCCAGCCCTTTTTTGCAGTGAGTCACGTGATTTGTCAAAACAGATGGATTTTAAACATGCATTTGTCACACACTCTTCTAATGGCTGCCAACAGGTCGGGCATACACCAAATTCCTTACACGTCCCCATAGCCAGAAATCCATCAGGTTCATGTATGGTGAACGGGGAGACAGTGCTATCTGTCCACATTGGCCAACCCATTGTCCATTAAACATTTCAGTGAGATATCGTCGTGAGATACGTGAAAAACTGTGTGGTGCTCCATCGGGCATAAGCATCAGTCCTTGTTTTCTTGCAAGTGCAGCGCTAATAAACACAGAACCTGTTAATCTATTTACTGAAGATTATGGCCCTATTAGTGTGTCAACACCAGTTTCTTCTGTGAGCTGCCCGTTGAGCTGTTCAGCAAACATCTTAGCTGCTGTGAGTCTTATCCTGGGTGACCTAAAGTGAAGGGAAGCTCTCTATAAAATCATGAAATTTAAGAACCATAACAATGTCATACAATGGAAACATCTTATTGAAGGAAAATTACTAGCGGTGGTACAATAAACATTAAAATAATACGGATACCACATCACACATAAATATATTAATGAAGTGGCTCATCTATTTAGAAAAGAAACAAGTAGTTTCAGTACCGATTTGGTTTCTTACAATTAAAGAGTGTCATGTGAACTACTTACTGAGTAAATTGTCTTCGTACATCCATATTTAAACTGGATAAAGGTGGGACACAGCTGGTATAATTTTTTTATTAAAAATGAAATTCATCCAGCTGTACTTAAGATTTTATATTTACTTCGCCACTGGTTTCGATGTTGCGTCAATGCCATCTTCAGACCCGTACACTTTGATGAAATTAGTACTGCCCGCCATCCATGTGGAACACGTGTTGGTCTCACCGCTGACTTCTAGACTGAGCCACACACAACCGATTTCATCAGATTGTATGGGCCTGAAGAAGGCGTTGACACAACGTCGAAACTAGTAGCGAAGTAAATATAAAATCTTATGTACAGCTGGAGGAATTTCATTTTTGATAACCAATTTTTAAAAAGTGTGTAAATAGTGGCCAGTTAATAAACGGACAAGTTATTCTAAATACGAAAAGTAACTATGGTAGAGGTAGGTGAACGAAAAATCACAAAACAAAATAATTGATCTGGCCAGTGACTGTTAGAATGGTTAGTTGGTTAAAGATAGATCGCAGCAAAATAAGTGAGAACAACAGCAGGCTCGCCAAAGTGCGTGATGGAGTTAACCAGGTGCCTGAGAACATTAAAACTGTGCATTTAAACTCTGATGAAAGTTAAGTAGCCTTGCATCCCCTCGAATCTCTGATTGTGTCACCAGTTCATTCCTACCACTGCTTTACGTCTTGAATATGAAGCATGTCAGTAGTAATGGCGGGATATTCTGAGTCCAGTTGCTCTCTGTAGTCAGCACTGAAGTGTCAACATACGTCTATAAGACAGCAAGTCTATCCAGATTGGTCGTCTGGCAGCAAGTGGTTACTCATCTGTCCCCAGAAGCTAGTGTTTTCCCTCTACTTGTCTGTCCGCAACTGTAATTTTCCTTAACTGAAACTCAGCTGTTTATGTCAGTGTAGTAATCTCGCCGGTCAATTGCAAATAAAAAAAAAAAAAAAACTGTGAGTTATGTCCAACAATAACTTTGTAAATAAGGTCAACAAACTTCTAGTCTCACTGATTTTGTCATGTTTAATAATGATGGCCTGACAAGAAGATGAAGTCAGATCTCTTCATGGCTATTTCTAACCCTGACCTATCGAAAGGTGTACAAATAAGCACATGAGAGGAGGTGCGTGTTCTACAGAAATGATTACTGTGAGCCAATCACAGGGTCCATCCCAATAATTTTAAACCAACCTTCTACTGTGCCAAGATTGTAGCGTAATGGCGCATCCCGTACATCTCCCTTTCCTGGCTACACATGTCATAAAAAGTATTTCTTTTGGCGCTGTACAGTGCACGTTTTATGACAAACAGGCCAATCCTTGGGCTTCCAACGTGCAGTAATGGAATGAAGATAATTCTGTATAATTTACCTGGTATGATGGACAACTCTCAGCTCCAGCCACATTTATAGCCAAACTTAGTTCTTTTTAAGTAAACTTTTATGTTGCCTGGGCCAGTTAGAATGCTTTGAATGCAGCAGAAAATAACAGGTCCGTCACCGTCATACCGGGAAAGGAAGTGAAGAAGTAATACTTCCACACGGAATAATACATGCGATTATGATGCGGCATTAAAGGATTAACTACATTGATCTTCAGGATGTGCATATAGGATTATGAAATATGTTATGTATAGTTTGAGAATAGGCTGCCAGTAACACTGCGCATAAATCGATATTGAAGCATTCCTGATGCCTCACCTGCATGATTGTTCGAGGATATACATTTGCCCGCAGACATGTAACGTAGGAACAGCCTGTGTCACCTTGCGGGAATCCTGCCTTCACCATCGAGTACTTCACACTGCCTATGACAAGTAAAACGGCACATATCTCAACAGGTATTGCCCTCTCAAATAATGTTGTCCTTTACCATCCAGTAAAGTCACAAAAATATATAAACGAACTGCGAAATATTAAGACTTACGTTAATGTGGAAAGTGACCATTGAATCTAAACAGTAAAAAGTATGAAGTCCTCTATTTGAGTATTAAAAGCTAATCCAGTTTCGGTTACAAGATGTATCGTACCATTTTTTACAGAGCAAATCATCAGCTTTCACGATAACACGTACACATGTCGATGGACTTTAGCGTTCGCTATTGTAACGGGAAACCTTTCCTAGCACTACCATTTTTTATAGAAGTAGCCGGTACCGGGATTAACCCCGAATCAGGTTTTGGCGAACATTCTCGGTTGTTTCATTGAAATAATTTCTTATGATTCTGTTTACGATGTATTATATTTCTGGCTAAAATGTGTAAAGAGAAATCAAATTGTTAGTACTCTGTAAGTGCAGTTAAAATTACTCTTCTTTTAGAAACATTTGGAATTACGAAATTTCGGACATATTTAAAATTCATATTATTAATTGCTCAATCTAACGCCAATTATTAAATTTATTTCTCGATTCATTAATAAAACAATGGTGTGGCTTAGTAAGGATTCTTCTTTTGTCAAGAAAGTATGTAAGATCTTTTGCTTTGTGAACTCTTTGGAATATTCTGAGTACCGCAGAATGTTATCATTATTGGTGGACATCCCTATGATGGAAATGCACGTGTATTTTTAATTATCTCTACAACAATGTAAGTGATGGCTTCATGAAAATGGAAATTTTGAAGTCAGTGTGATATAGAGGAATAGAATAAAATAAAATAAAATCATAGCAACAGATAGTACCTCACCAGTTATTCAGTCTTCTGGAAACCAGTAAGTCAAAACTTCAGCCTGCGGAACGTACCCCTAGATGCAAGAATTGGAGCCAACAACAAGAGAAAATAAAGGTAAGTAAAAAGTTTTTCTTTTGTTTATCTTACACCACTAGAAGCTTTTAAAAATAATGAAGAGACTTACAAAAATTTAATAATGATATGTTGGAGGGTAAGATTACATTATGCTCTTAAGCAAAATTACCTCTTGATAATGACCCTGAGAACTAAATTACAGTAACGAAATATCAATCTGTAGTCAATGGCGTATATGATTTCCTTTAACAGATTTAAAGATGGTTGATTCAACTAAGAACATAGACATTAGAATTATGAAGAACTTAAACTGGACCCTTCATATAGAAAATTATTTGGGGAATGGGAAAAAACACTGCCTTTTTAATGGCAGAACACTTATAAGAGAAAACAAATTTAGCAAAGAGACTGAATGGGCTAAGCTTGTCCCCCTTCTTACGGAATATTGTTGCGCTCTATGTACAACTTACCAGATAGGATTGCTGGAGGTCTTGCAAAAAGTTCAAAGGAGGGCAGCCAGTTTTGTATTATCACTGAATGGGAGGAAGAATGTCATGGAAATGACACACTGGTTCAGGTGGCAATCAGTAAAATGAAGATTTTTTCATTGGGTTCTGCATTAAGGCTGTGGTCAATTGTAATTAACACCTCCAAAATGATTTATACTCCGACAAGGCAAAGATTAATAAAACCTGCATTACAACTTTCACAAGTTCTTCGACACTCTCAAAATTACCTCAAATAGGAAGAAACATCGCTCTGGAAAAACTACGAGGGAAAGTTAACCTATGAGCTGCTAAAACTAACACATGCTTTCTCTGTGATAAATGGATTACCAGACCATGATGCACAGTTGACTAACTTACAAAACCTACCTTGTTTACAGTTCAGGAACAATTAAGTAAAAGTGTAAGCTTGCTAACCCATTACCTATCGCACTTCAGAGAAAGTTCAAGAAATATTAGTTGGGGAGGTGTACATAGTGAGCCAAATGCTAATGACACGTACACCAATTTTCTTGATAAACCTTTATATCTCTTTGAACAATGTTGCCCCCCCCCCCCCCCAAAAAAAATACTAAATGTAACACCAAACAGTTTTCAAAGAAACCTTTCATTACTACAAGTATTAAAGTGTCTTTAGGAAGTAGTCCAGCGCAGGATACTGCTGGCGCAGCAGCAGGTTTCACAGCATTGTTCTGTTGGAGCAAGTGTTAGTAAAGATCCAGAAGTAACTATATCCCATAGAAATTATTGTAACATACTGCGAAAAGTTGTCAGAAAATCAATCAGAGATTAAATTAACACTGTGGCAATAAAACGAATTCAGTATGGAATGTTGTCAGAGGCGAGACAGGAAAAGTAACCACTGGAGTAGGCATTATTAGTATTACAGTGAATGAGACCATCCTAGCCAACAGTACACAAGTAGCTTATGAATTTAACAACAATTTCTTAATTGTAGGTGAAAAAATAGGTGAGAATAGTTGAAAAGAAAAAGCCAAGCAGTACATGGATGACCCAGTTTCGAGAAATGACATGAGATCTCTAACAAGATATTAAAGTGACGTGGAGCAGTTACAGCTTACGTTCTGAGTCATGTATGTAATGCATCAGTAACTCAAGGTTTTTCGCGGAACAGGCTAAAATATCCAACTGTCAAGCCTCTCTACAAAAAGGGAACACCACATAAGTCAATAATTACCAGCCAGTATCCTTGCCTACAGCATCTACGAAAATCGTCAAGAAAGTAATATACTCAACAGTGGTTAGCCATTTCAACATTAGTTGTATACTTAGTAAATCACAGTCTAGATTTCCATATTCTGTTCCACTGCGACAGCACTATACAATTTCACTGTCCACATAATAGAGTCTTTAAATAGTAAAATGTCACCAAAAGGTATTTTCTGTGACTTATCAAAAGCATCTTAATATAATAACTGTGATATAACATTACAGAAATTACAATTCTATGGTATATATGGTAAAGCATATCTATGGTTAAGTCACATGTACATATGATTTAAATGAGTTAAGGAAGTTTCACATTTCAACTATCTGGGGTGAAATTACATTATAGGTTCCACGGGAATCGATCATATATCCCCTTCTGTTCCTGATATATGTGAATGACTTCCCTTCTTATGGAAACAAGAAGCTAAACTGACATTGCTTGCTGATTATACAAGCATCATTATTCATCCAGTAAAGGAAACTCCGATAGAAAATGATACAAATAATGTCTTCAGAATAGTAATTGATTGGTTTTCTGTGAATAGGATTGCTCTGAGCTTTGAAGAAACATAGGGCATCCAATTCTCTACTGTGAGGATACAGCTCGCTCATTAAATATAACACATCAACAGAAGTCAGTAGTCAGGGCAGAGCACACAAAGTTTTTGGGTGTACATATAGATGAGAATCTTCATTGGAAAATTCGTATCTTCGACCTGTTAAGGCGGCTACGCTCAGCTGCTTATGCAAGCAGAATAAATGTGAATTTTGAGGATACTTTGCATACTTTCACTCTCTGACGTCCTATGGAATAATATTTTGGGGTAGCTCAACACTTAGGCAAAAGTATTCGCTGCTCAAAAGAAAGTGGTTAGAATAATGTGTGGGGCTAATAGTCGCACATTCTGTACACATCTGCTTAAAAGGTTAGGAATTATTACAACAGCCTCATAGTACATTAACTTAGTAATGAAATTTGTTGTCAACAACATGGACCACTTTAAAAACAATAGTGACATTCATGATTACAATATCAAAAGAAAGAAAGACTTACACTATCCTCGACATAACCCGGCGTAACACAGAAAGGGATAAAATATGCTCCTGAATACTTTTCGATAAATTACCACATGAAATAAAATGCCTGACAGGCAACGGTAATAGTTTCAAATATTAATTGAAATTATATCTCCCTGACAATGCCTTCTATACTATTGATGAGTTCTAGAATAGGAGTAAATAAATCTGTATGTATAGTATATACGTTTTGTGCCATTTAAGGGAAAAGGGGCGCTAAAAAAAATTCTAAGATTAGAAAAGATATGCTTTATTCATGTGTACATAGCTTAAGCCCTTGACACTTTCACATCATAACGGTTACCGTGAGATTGACCAATGGAACAAGTAACTAACTAACTGCCTAACTAACGATCTGTAGTCAGAAAAAATAAAGTATCGTTAGCTCTACCGGAAAGCATGAAAGGGCAATAACTATAACATTGATTCAGAACCTAACAGTCTGTTGGATACCCGGCATACATGTGTTGCGTCTAGTTACACTACTGGCCATTAATATTGCTACACCAAGAAGAAATGCAGATGATAAACGGGTACTCATTGGACAAATACATTATACTAGAACTGACATGTGTTTACATTTTCATGCAATTTGGGCTCATAGATCCTGAGAAATGAGCACTCAGAACAACCACCTCTGGCTTTAATAACGGCCTTGATACTACTGAGCATTGAGTGAAATGGAGCTTGGATGGCTTGTACAGGTACAGCTGCCCATGCAGCTTCAACTCGATACCACAGTTCATCAAGAGTAGTGACTGGCGTATTGTTACGAACCAGTTGCTCGGCCACAATTGACCAGACGTTTTCAGTTGTGAGAGATCTGAAGAATGTGCTAGCCAGGGCAGCAGTCGAACATTTTCTGTATCCAGAAAGGCCCGTACAGGACCTGCAACATGCGGTCGTGCATTATCATGGTGAAATGTAGGGTTTCACAGGCATC
The DNA here is from genome assembly GCF_023897955.1 of Schistocerca gregaria. Classification (NCBI taxonomy): domain Eukaryota; kingdom Metazoa; phylum Arthropoda; class Insecta; order Orthoptera; family Acrididae; genus Schistocerca; species Schistocerca gregaria. The sequence goes on from NC_064927.1 coordinate 337,681,642, forward strand.
GAATGAAGGGTAGAGCCACGGGTCATAATACATTTGAAATGTAACGTCCACTGTTCAAAGATCCATCAATGCGAACAAGAGGTGACCGAGACGTGCAACCAGTGGCACCCCATGCCATCACGCCGGGTGATACGCCAGTATGGCGATGGCGAATGCACGCTTCCAATGTGCGTTCACTGCGATGTCGCCAAACACGGATGCGACCATCATGATGCTGTAAACACAACCTGGATTTATCTGAAAAAATGACGTTTTGCCATTCGTGCACCAAGGTTCATCGTTGAGTACACCAATGTAGGCGCTCCTGTCTGTGATGCAGTGTCAAGGATAACCGCAGACATGGTCTCCGAGCTGATAGTTAATGCTGCAGCAAACGTCGTCGAACTGTTCGTGCACATTGTTGTTGTCTTGCAATCGTCCCCATCTGTTGACTCAGGGATTGAGGGGCGGCTGCACGGTCCGTTACAGCCATGCGGATAAGATTCCTGTCATCTCGACTGCTAGTGATACGAGGCCGTTGGGATCCAGCATGGCCTTCCGTATTACCCTCCTGAACCGACCGATTCCATATTCTGCTAACAGTCATTGGATCTCGACCAACGCGAGCAGCAATGTCGGGATACGATAAACCGAAAGCGCGATAGGCTACAATCCGACCTTTATCAAAGTCGACAATGTGATGGTACGCATTTCTCCTCCTTACACGAGGCATCACAACAACGCTTCACCAGGCAACGGCGGTCAACTGGTTTGTTTATGAGAAATTGGTGCGAAATTTTGCTCATCACAGCAAGTTGGAGGTGTTGCCACCGGTGACAATCTTGTATGAATGCTCTGTAAAGCTAATCATTTGCATATTACAGCATCCTCTTCCAGTTGGTTAAATTTAGCGTCTGTAGCAAGTCATCTTCGTGGTGTAGCAATTTTAATGGCCAGTATTGTAACTACTACAGCGAATAGGGTGGCTATGTATTACATCTAAAGTAAAGAACAAAACAGACAACTGACATGACTCAAAGGTCTCTCACATTAACCTGCGCCCGCGTACGGGCATTTCGTAATAACAAGCATTTACTGCCTGACGTAATGTAGCTATCGGCCTCCGTAAATGAGTTGGCCGTGAGGCTGACTGCCAAGCGGAGGTCTCGTGTGGGGGGGCCTGGAACGGGATACACTCATTGCCAGCCTCGTGTTGCCAATTGGGTAGCTGCTTGAATGAGAAGCAGCGGCACCAAGGTCTGCGACAGCGGCAACGGCCAGAAGAGTGTTGCGCTAATACCACGACACCCCCATACTGCAACCAAATAGCGTCATTGCCTGAGGACATGTTTTCTCCAGGGTGTTGTCAGCAGACGATATATGTTTCACGGAACTAATTACACTAGACTGCATTAGAACCATTTATCTACTTATTCATTGCCGGTTTCGGCATCACCAAGCATCATCTCGTACCCCTACCAATGTTTCTGTGAGACGCTTATGAAAAACACACAGTATTTAAAAGTTGCACTAAAGCCACAATTCTGAAAATACGGCAATGAAATTTTGAAGTGTGCTTAATTTTTTTCTATATGTATGCGCTAATATTGCACATAGGCAGCTATACAGGAGCATCAGCCCTCATCAAAAAGGAATGAATTAGCATTGTGTTTAATTTGCTTATAGAGTAACATTAAAGAAAGATTTTTTTCCATACATCGAGAGTAAGACGGATGTCTTTACATCGGAATACGTATGATATTTCTGGCGATAACGCTCTGAGAAAAAACAAACATAAAAGAGAGTTTTTAACAAAATATTTCATCCCAAATTTAACAGTATAATTTTTCATGCACTTTAGAAAGGGAACCTTTCCAAGGTGAGTGAACTAGCTGGTCAAGAAATAACAACCAAATTAGAGCTCAAGCTTTGGAAAGTGCACGAGAAGCAATGAGAGTGGGGCAAACGTATGTACTTGTGGTAACACTGCTACACGACATGATAGTTCACTAGAGTGCCCTGTCTTTGAAGATCTGTGGTCTCAAATACTAAGCACTGGAACACTGACGTTGTGAGAACAAAACAAAAGCACCTGATAAAAGAAGTATAAGTTTTTCTGGAGGGAACACGAAAATATTTAGAAAGTAAAGACACTGGTGACCTCACCGTTGAGCGTCCGTAAGCTCCAGACGGAAAGTAAAAGTTCTGGAAGGGAAAACTCGGTTGTGCGTGATAGTGCTGAAGTGAATTCTGTGAGTGTAGTGAACCTCACCGAGGCTCCACCTACGCCAGAATTAATTTCTATACAGAGGACAACCAGAAGTGGCCACAACGTGACAGCTATGGCAGAACCAATAGAATTAAGGGAAATTTGGAGAAGACTTAGGTGTGCCTTCCAGCATGACTAGGCTGCGGGAAATTGTGTGGTGGATCCGTTTACTCCCACTGGCTGACACTACTGGGACTGACGACACTTCCGAAACGCCTACAGCCGTCCTTATGATCTTATTTATTTTGAAGCTATCACTTTAGACGCCTTAGTTGATGGTAAAGAGGTTATCGCAATCCATGTATACGATGCGTCAGTGGCCAACATAATTAATTTATGCAGACTATCTGTAACTGTGACGTCGTCTCTCCACTTGATGCTTGGACAGTCGACATCACAGTTACGGACAGTCTGATTAAACGAGTTAAGTTGACCACTGATGCATCTTACATATGGATCGTGGTAACCCCTTCAGCATCAACTAAGGTCTGAAGATGGCGCACTGAAGCACGACACTGATAGCTATTTAATAAATAAGATCACAAGGACGGCTGTAGGAGTTTCATTTTCTTACCATAGTAGACGTCCAGTCAAATGAATGGACATACAAAGACACGTGGACGATGAAGCTAGCGCACCTGTGGGCCCTCCTCAGTGCTGACTAGCAGCAGGTTCGGGATTGTTTGGGCATTGTGTTTCCTGAAACTGCGGTTATAGAGATATAGCACGTTGTCCTCACCAGTCTGGGATCATCAGTCCCGTAGAATGTAGAACTACTTAAACCTAACTAACCTAAGGACATCACACACATCCATGCCCGAGGCAGGATTCGAATCAGCGACCGTAGCGGTCACGCGATTCCAGACTCTAGCGCCTAGAAACTCACGGCCTCTCCGGCCGGCTATGATTTAAGAGTATTTGGTGTCTTTCCTTTTCCATTTTACATTTAATTTATGCATTTATTGTAAATGTTTAAACTATTTTACAAGTCTTAAAGCGAATGGTTCGTTTCAATTATACAAAAATTTTTGAACTATGTGGAAATATGACTTCCATTAGTTTCCAGGTGACCGTTGTCGAGACCCTAAGCAGTAACAATTAGGTAAAGAAATACCTTAAGTTTTCAATGCTGGCTTGAACCCTTTTAAAATGGACACGGTCGGATTTCCTCTTCATATTTCATAGGATCTGCCTTTCTGCCTCTAAAGACGTCGTCGTCCATGGAACGTTTAAACTTAATCTTCCTGTCTTCATAACTGCCCAAAAATATACAGTATCTTCCTGATTTGAAAGTGCTGCCTTGCTCCATGACAGTGCTTAGTTCACAAGTTTTCTTTACAGAATATTTCACAACTCTTGGTCCTTGTACACGGCTATTCATTCAATTCATTTGCGTTTCACGACTTGTGAATGAGACATGAACGATCTACATACCGAAGAAAAGAGAAAGGTATACCGTAAACGGCCACTAGGACGGAGGTAGTTGCGTAACGTGCCGCTAGGGTACTCACGCCAAAAAGGCAATAGTGAGTAAGATGGCTACTATGTAGGGATAGTGGTTATCGCTAACACAAAAGATTTTTCGGATATATTTTTCTTATTCACGGTATTTTCACCTGATTATTAAAATCGCTCAAAATAACCGTTTTCTGGAATGAATTGGTATATTCTGTAATAAACGTGGAAGTTAACACTATACGAAAAATTTTGACTTACTTAGTTTCAAGGCAAGTAGATTCTAAATATTAAATAAAACAGGCAATTAAAAGGGAACTTAGTTCTTCGAATGTACGCTGCGTTTCTCGAAAACTGCTAAGTGGTTCAGTACCAAGAAACTTTACCACTATTTTCATATTGATTCTAATCTTTTGAATTTCTGCTCAAGTGTCATGTTGTAATTGAGGAACATATCACTATTTGGCCATTACGAATAGCGGGTGCTAATGGGTGGAAACTGAGGTTGAAGAATCCTTTTCGTGTTAATTTGTCCGTTTTCAATGGTTAGAAGGAGGCTAGGGCATATTATATAGACACTGGCAGCAAATTAGCAACTTTCTAAATTTATGCTATGTATTAATTGTTGTTAGGTTTTCAATTTATTACTGTTACCGTAATTGTTTACTTCCCGTTTCATTGTTGCTGTTGTTGTGGTCTTCTGTCCAGAGACTGATTTGATGCAGCTCTCCATGCTACTCTGTCCTGTGCAAGCTTCATCATCTCCCAGTACCTACTGCAACCTACATCCTTCTGAATCTGTTTAGTGTACTCATTCCTTGGTCTCCCTCTACGATTTTTACCCTCCATGCTGCCGTCCAATACTAAATTGTTGATCCCTTGATACCTCAGAATATGCGCTACCAACCGGTCCCTTCCTCTAGTCAAGTTGTGACACAAATTTCTTTTCTCTCCAATTTTATTCAATACCTTCTCATTAGTTATGTGATCTACCGATCTAATCTTAAGCATTCTTCTGTATTACCAGATTTCGAAAGCTTCCATTCTCTTCTTGTCTAAACTATCTATCGTCCACGTTTCACTTCCATACGTGGCTGCAGTCCATACAAATACTTTCAGAAACGACTTCCTGAAATTTAAATCTAAACTCGATAATAACAAATTCCTCTTCTTCAGAACCGCTTCTCTTGCCATTGAGTCTACATTTTATATCCTCTCTGCTTCGACCATCATCAGTTATTTTGCTCTCCAAATAGCAAAATTCCTTTACTACTTTAAGTGTCTCATTTCCCAATCTAATTCCGGCAGCATCACCCGATTTAAGTCGACTATATTCCATTACCCTAGTTTTGCTTTAGTTGATGTTCATCTTATGCCCTCATTTCAAGACATTTTCCATTCCGTTCAACTGCTTTTCCAGGTCCTTGGCTGCCTCTGACAGAATTACAATGTCATCGGCGAACCTCTAGGTTCTTTTTTTTTCTTCTCTATCGATTTTAATACCTACTCCGTATTTTTCTTTTGTTTCCTTTACTGCTTGCTCAATATATAGATTGAATAACATCGGGGAGATGCTACAAACCTGTCTCACTCCCTTCCCAGCCACTACTTCTCTTTCGTCCCCCTCGACTCTTATAACTGCCATCTGGTTTCTGTACAAATTGTGTTTTACCCATGCCACCTTCAGAATTTGAAACAAAGTATTCCACTCATCATTACGAATAGCCGGTGCTAATGGGTGGAAACTGAGGTTGAAGAATGCTTTTCGTGACAATGGTTTTCCATGGTTTCATTACTTCATAGAAATGGCGCAAAGATCTTTTAAAGGAAATGTATTGTATTTCATTGCCATATTACATCGTAAAACTGTATCCAGACTAGGGTTGACGCCATTTTACAGTGCTACTGAAGTCCGGTCACGACAACTGGATGGGGCAAGTCCTGCGGCAGCTGCGACACATGGCGACGGCGATGCTATTGTCTCAGCAATGCTGTGTTTGTTGGTCGTTTGTTTCGGCATTGTTATTAAATTAAGACTGATAGCGTTTCCTATTTTCTATATCAACGCAATATTTAAAATCAAGATAATTTTATGAATGAATTTTAATCTTCTTTATCTTTAAAAAATTGTTTATTTGAAATTAAAAATTAGCGCTGTTTCTATGGCTTTTTGGTACTTCGGTTCTTTATTCGGTTATTAGTCGAAAATAAAAAATACCTCTCATAGCCGAGACAGAACACATATAGAAAAATTCCGGTTATTCAGAACTAAATTACCGGTATCTGTTTTACCCGTTATCCATTCTACAATGCTGCAGCATAGTTTGGCGTTCTTGAGTTTACAAGAAGAGTATCAGCAGTTACAGTGCAGTGGTTGTTTCGTCTGGGATTCGGCACTGAACCACGAGCTAGGAAAAGCATGAGCTGTTGGTTCAAGCAGCTTCAACAAGCTAGCTGCCTCTGTAAAGGGAAAAGTGCGAGATGACCGCGTGCGTCAGTGGGCAATATCACACGAGTGCAAGACAGTCTTTTTCGTAGTCCATGTGAGATAACCAGTGCAATTAGTATGGAATTAGGAATACCTCAACCAACTGTTCGAGGATTTTTAAAACAATTCCTTCCTCGGAGATGGATATGTCGCTCGAGAAATTGAGACCTGGCTCTATACTGCTGGCAACCGTCTTGTCGTTATCGCGTGCCATGTGATTATTTCATGCACATATATGTGATGTCTATCCTTTCAGAAGTGTCCATTTTTCATACAGCAGCCATCATGAAATCAGACTCAAAAGAATTACAGACATTGGCTGCAAGTGGGCATTGATTGAAATCAATGGGGAAAGTTGAAAATTTTTGGCGGACCGGGATTCGAGCTAGAGTCTCCTTACTAAGCAGGTGTGCAATCGTGGTTATTTTTACACTATCGATCACAGGTGTACTAAGTGTCAAAAGGTGAACCTGATGAAGACATGTATTCATATTCTCGAGGTTGCCAATGTTTTGTATGTATGTCACTGTCCATTTACTCATCCTGTTGTGTTACAAGAATAAGCATTATCTACTTAGCAGTAATTGTGCAATGGAAATGCTTGACTATCTCTTCTATTCCTGTACAACGTGTCACTCCTTGCCATTAAATTTGCTGCTAATTTCTCTGTTTCGTTATCCATTCGTTACGTTAATGGCTAGTGTTTCATTTACCTCTCTCGTAAAGTCAATATCCATGGTGCACGGACGTTTGAGTACCTCGCTTTATCAGTAACGACAGTTCCATTACCTTTAATGATGCGTGGATTTAGCACATGTCAGCGCATGTAGCTCAGCGTTCGGCACTAACTGCCACGCTGGTGCTTTGAAAATTTGATAGTCACATCAGTGGTGGATTGGTTTCTGCACCTTTCTGCAGCTAGCCGTTATCGCAGTTTCCATACTTCGACAAATCCAGCAAGTAGATGTACTAATATGTAGTGTAGTTCCCAGGAAACCATCGTCCAAACTATCTCCACTGTAGACTGCCGCTCTATTAACCGTTTTCCAGTGCATCAACTCAAACTTCATGGAGCTTATCGTCTGTTGATAGAACACACTGGACTTACAAATGGAGAACGATGTTAGAAGGTGTATTACATCTTAAAGTAAAATGAATTTTAACAGAATAAATGATTTCACAATAGTTAAAAGAACCACTGATTTGGATTTAAAATTATTCACTCGGTTCAATACACTTCAACATCCTCACCAAGTCGTCGCCATAATCATCATCCATTTCATCCTTATGTTGGATAAATACCCTCTACAAGATTTTTCATGCATTAAGTTGGTTTAGTATACTTATTCATGGTTTTACTGCATTTGTCTGACACCTGTCATTCAGAATACTTTATGTCAAAGCCTAATCTTCCATCCACCAAGCCCCCTTAATTGGCATCGTAAGAGATCGTACTAGTTCATACAGCTTGTTATAGTTAAATACATATTAATTCTACGTACCTCGAACTTTGTGTTTTGTATTTGGGTCCTACCACATTTTTACTCTGTAAGGATATTTTTTTATATTTTGGACACATCAAACACACGATTTTCACGTTTATACTACATCAGCACTTGAAAATGTGTACGTCGTAAACATTAATGAAACCATTCTGAAGCAGTATTTTACTGTACATCATTGCATTTGTAATAAATCATTTAAGGATGGTAGTTCACAACATTTTCGTATCACGAATAAGAATTATTCGAGTACATTTTATTTATTTATCTATTTTTGACAGCGCGGAATGAAGCTGTAGTGCTTTGAACCAAAATGGATGTAAACATCACTCCCCACGATTGCTAATTCTTTGTGTCGACCATTCTTCTTGCGTGGTGGTCTCTGAATTCTTACTAATTTACTAATAATGGCAAAGTATACCTCTAGAAACGTCTTTGTATCAGAGGCATGCCATCCTGCAACGATAATGGGATACCGTTGTATTATTTTGCTTTGTTATACGTATACGTATTCTGTGACTGGATGATAACTCAGGAATTTATTTCTATGTTATTTACTTATTTATGTACTTAAATTTAGTGTATGTGCCATTTAGCCAGTACTGAATTAGGTGTATGGTACGAATAAAGATAATATCTAAATTGTGTCAATATATACAGAAAGCATAGTAATTGATTACAGATAGTAATAACATCTCTCAGAAACAGGCGATAAAAGTAGTCGCTTTAGATTTAGGGTTGAAGGTACTGAGAAATACAAGTAAACTATGTAATCATATATGAAACATACAGTGATGTTATTGTCAGATTGTACCTGAAGTTTCACAGTGTAATTCTACGTCTAGTTAGCTCTTAATGGGGTTCGACATTCGGTTGCATGTGCTTGTATCTTTTAAAAAAATAATGTTACTGTTGCATTTCCTGATTCTTCGATAGTGGCGATGCTAAAAGGAAATTCGTCTTTAATTCCCCTTGACATTCCTTGCACAATGCTATTTGTGGGTCGCAATACCACAGACAAAAATTCATATATACTTTACGTCCCCTTCTTATATTTAGTTGAATGAAAAACTGGACCTTCGACGTCTTTGATGGTAGTCTCCTTTCCAAAATGATTCTTCCCAGTCTCATTTCCATGTATACAGATGTGGTTGGATCGTTACAAACAAGGTTAATTCCCCTTGACATTTCTTGCACAACGCTATTTGTTGATCGCAATACCACATACAAAAATTCATATATGCGTTACATAACCTTCTAGTATTTAGCAGAATGAAAAGCTGGGCCTTGGACGTCTTTGATGGTAGTCTCCGTTCCAAAATGATTCTTCCCAGTCTCCTTTCGATGTATACAGATATTATTGGATCGTTAGAAACAAGGGAACAGTAATTTCCTGGCCTCCATGTTTTTAATAAATGCTTGAGGAATCGTACAAGTTTTGACTCACACATACTCTTCAATATTACTTTAGATTTATTAACGACAGATGATGGCAACCATAGCAGCTGCCATTGTTTTTCGCACTTGCGAACATATTTAGAAGCGTCGTGTAAGCACCGAAGATTTCGTGCGTTTTCTGTTACAAAATTCTCTTTTTCTTCGTAACGAGCATCAGGACCTATATCGCAAGAAGATTGATACCACCGTTTGTCGGCGAACCGCATGACGTTGATGAATGCCGGTATTAGGAACGGACATCTGAGTGCGTTTAGATGACGGGAGAGGAATGTGACGTGCTAGTAGAAGAAGTGAGGGAGAGTCACGGGCTTGTTCCGCCTCCTCTCGCAGCCACTGCATTCTCAGAGGCTCCAGCCGTCTCCCTTCTTCTGTCTTCTCTTTACATCCCTGCCCACTCCTTATCCGTCTCCTCTCTCTTCACACACACGCATTGTCTCTCTCTCTATTCTCTCTGCCTCCATCCCTCCATCTCTCTCTCTCTCTCTCTCTCTCTTCCTATGTTCCCCCTCTCTCTCTTGCTTGTTATGAACCTCGCTAATGGCTGCACCATCCATCAGTCAGCCCACAACAGCATCGACAGGCTATTACGGAAGGTCGACCCGGAGCGCGGCCCGTGTCGCAACATTACCGATTGACACAATAAAGAAAATATTTCAGTTGTCGCTGCAAACACGCCGCTGAGGTCATATAACAACTGCGAGTTTGAAAGTAATTTCATCTTCCATAGGCACACGATGCTCTGAAACGAAATGGAATTTATATTTTTTCGACGTTAATTAAAGTTCTCTCTCTCAAAAGCACCCGCGGTAGCACTACGTATGAAACGCAAGTGAACAATGTGTGACTCTATATAAAACACCTGTAAAAATTGTATCTGCAACGCACAGCCCCTAGTGAAACAAAAGATGGTGAAATATGTGTCGTATGACCGAACTAGCGTTCCACTGCATGAATCGGTTTCCGTGTTATTTGGTCCCCTTTGATTAATGGAATTCTGTTACATGTCCTGATAACAGTCACTTACAACAGTGGCAGTAAAGTCGATTAGAAACTTTTTAGTATGACAGACTTCAACATAGAAGCATTTGAAGTAATCAACTCAACCTCCACAATTAATTCAAAATCATAGAAGCCGAGCGTTGACAAGCAGTATTCAAGAATTATTGGACCAACTGTTCCGCCAGATGCCGTATTCGCCGATGAAATTCATATACTTTAGTTCACCAAGGAGCTGGGGAAGCATCTACGGGTACCAGTAGAAGCATAGTAGGATCTGGTTTGAATAAAAATCATCAGATAATCAGCAATGTTGGCTGAAGTCTTCCGATTAACAGTGATCTTCAACTGGATAACAGCTTTGTCATACAGGCAACATAAAAGGATTAAATTAGTTTTCGGAAGGTCTCTGCGGTGTGGCTGTAGCGTCCGTGGCTCTCAACAAAAATGTCGTGGGGTCAATGTTGAGCAAAAATCATCAGCAATGATGGCTTCCAATTAAAAGTGAACTTCGGCTGGCCAATACCTTTGTCTAAGAGGAGCTGGACGAGGATGGATGTCAGTGTAACCCTCTTGCCATTTTGGGGATAGAATATCCCTGAACGTGGAAGATTTAGCAACGACTAACCGCATCAGAATGCAGGAAACAACTGAGGAAATATCTACGTAAAACCGTGGATTGGGGCCTGTAATTGACAAAGTCTTATGACGATCTCTTCAATGGCAGAAGAATTCGGATTAGTCCCCAGTCGGGTATCCGGAAGTGGTCTGCTAAGAGGACTTGACCATGAGAGAACGGTTGACTAAGTACTGAAGGGCTGTATTATACTGATAGGTGCGTTAATGCTAAATATCTGAATGTTGTACGGAAGCCAGAAAATTTAAGAAGTGAGGGGTGGGGGGGGGGGGGGGGAGGGTACGAGTCACTGAAGTGAAAAGGGGGGAATCTAAGGATTTCTGTTCGGACGAATATACGGTAGTATCCAAAGCAACGTAAAATGATATAAAGCTTAGGTTTCATTATGAACTAGCAGGAAGGACAAAGAATAAGTGCCTGAGAACAGTTCACGATAGTGTGACTCTTGTCAGCATCGGCCATAAACCAACATCAAAAACGACAGTACAAGAAAGTGAAGGAAGAGACTGTGTAAGTGCATTGGACTCATAACTCTAGGTGTAAATGGAGATTAATATCTAGTAACCGTGGGCGAAGGAACAGAAGGAGACGGTGCACCTGCAACAAGTGGGAGACAAGGCAACATTCGAACTGTCTTGAATCATTGCCTGAGAAAGATTCCTAAATCAGATAATATATTGAGAGGCGTACCTGGAGCACATATAGAGTGAAATCACGTTTTAGTAATAACGAAGTGTGGGCTGAAATTTACGAAAATCGTCAGGAAGATGGAATGTGTGGAGATGTGGGGCATTGAGGTACTGAGAAGGATTTGCGTCTCAAGTTCTCTTAGGCTATAGATATTGAGACAATGGATTATACAGCGTGCAATTCAGCTGAAGAAGTATATACAAATTACTGAAATCAAATAATCTGGCCACACAAATATCAGTGCAAAGAATGTAACTGTGTTGAAACTCGGAAAACAGAAGAAATATTTCAGCTGATCGACGAAAGAAGAAAAAAGCAAAACTGTTTGGGTAGAAACCATGGGCAACAGAAGAAATACTTAAATTGATCGATAAATGGAGGAAATACAAAAACGTTTCGGGAAACTCAGAAATACAAGACACTGAGGAATGAAATAAATAGGAAGTGCAGGGAAGGATAAGATGAAACGGCTGCAGGAAAACTGTGAAGACATGGAAAAAGAATTGACTCTCGGAATAACAGAGTCAGCATACAGGGTAGTCAAAACAAGCTTTGGTGACATTAAAAGAAAGGTTGATAACAGTGAAACGGCAATTCCACTGTTAAACGCAGAGGACAAAGCGGATAGTTTGAAAGAAAACATTGAAAGAATCTATGAGGGTGACGATGTGTCTGACGTGATAGAAGAAGAAACAGGAGTCGGTTTAGAAGAAATAGGGGATCAGGATTAGAATCAAAATTTAAAAGAGCATTGGAGGACTTAAGATCAAGTAAGGCAGAAGGGATAGGTAACATCTCATCAGAATTTCTAAAATAATTTGGAGAAGTGGCCAGATAACTACGATTCAAGTTGGTGTGTAGAATGTATGAGTCTGGTGACATACCATCTGACTTTCCGAAAAGCATCATCCACACATACCCGAAGACGGCACAAGCTGACAAGTGCGAGAATTATCACACAGTCAGCTTAATAGCTCATGCATCCAAGTTGATTAGAAGAATAATGGACAGAAGAATAGAAAAGAAAATTGAGGATGTGCTAGATGACGATCGGTTTGGCTTTAGAATAGGTAAAGGCACAAGAGAGGCAATTGTGACGTTGCGGTTGATAATGGAAGCAAGACTAAAGAAAAATCAAGACACGTTCATAGGATTTGTTGACCTGGAAAAAGAGTTCGACAATGCAAAATGGTGCAAGATGTTCGAAATGAACAACAGCCAAGAGGGAATAATAAGAGTGGACGACCAAAAACGAAGTGCTCTTATTAAAAAGGGTGCAAGACAAGGATGTAGTCTTTCGCCCCTACTGTTCAATCTGTACATCGAGAAAGCAATGATGGAAATAAAAGAAAGGTTAAGGACAGGAATTAAAATTAAAGATGAAAGTGTAAGGTGAAAGTGTAAGTGAAGAAGGATTACATTATCTGCTGAACGGAATGAACAATCTCATGAGTACACAGTATGGACTGAGAGTAAATCGAAGAAAGGCGAAGGTAATGATTAATAGAAATGAGGACAGAGAGAAACTTGACATGAGGATTGGTGGTCACGAAGTAGATGACGTTAACGAGTTCTCATTCCTCGGCAGTAAAATAACCAATGAAGGACGGAGAAAGGAGGACATCAAAAGCAGACTATCTATGGCAAAAATGGCATTCATGACCAAGAGAAGTCTGCTAATATCACCTGTCGGCCTTAATTTGAAGAAGAAATTTCTAAGTATGTGCGTCTGCAGTACAGCATTGTGTTGTAGTGAAATATACACAGTGGGAAAACTGGAACAAAAGAGAATCGAAGCATTTGTGTTATGGTACTACATACGAACAGACGAATGTTGAAAATTTGATAAGGTAAATATCATACACACAGACCCGAAGACTTCAAGAGCGGACAAGAGCGAGAATTATCGTACAATCAACATAACACCTCATGTATCCAAGCTGCTGACAAGAATAATAGGCAAAAGAAGAGAAAAGGAAATTTGGGATGTCCTAGATGACAATCAGTTTCGTTGTAGAAAACGCAAGTTCATCGGAGGGGCAATTCAGAAGTTTCGCTTTATAATGGAAGCAAGAGTAAAGAGAAATCAATACATGTTCGTAGGATATGTCCATCTGCGTTCGACTAGGTAAAATGGTGCAAGATGTTTGAAATCCTGAGAAAAATAGGGGTAAGCTATATGGCGAGACACATGATTTGCAATACGTACAAGAGCCAAGATGGAATAATAAGAGCGGACCACCAAGAATGAAACGCTCGATTTATAAAAGGTGTAAGTCTTTCGCCCCTACTCTTCAATCAGTGCATCGATACAGCATAAATGGAAATAGAAGAAGGCTTAGGGGTGGAATTAAAATTCAAGTTGAAAGGATATCAATGATACGATTTGCAGATGACATTGGTATCCTGAGTGAAACGATTACGTGATCTGCTGGACAGAAGGAACAATCTAATGAGTGTAGACTACCGATTCAATTAATCTCAGAAATTCGAAAGTCATGAGAAATAACAGAAACGAGACCAACGAGAATCTTAACATAAAGATTGATGGTCATGAAGTGGATGAATTTACCAAATTCTGCTACCTAGACAGCAAATTAGCCAACGATGGACGGGCATGGAGGTCATCAAAAACAGGCTAGCACTGACCAAAAGGGCGTTCCAGAGCAATAGAAGCCTACTAGTATCAAATATAAGCCTTAATTTGAGGAATAAATTTCTTATAATGTAAGTCTGGAGCACACCGTTGTATGGTAATGAACCATGGACCGAGTGAAAACGGGACAGAAGAGAAATGAAACATTGGAGATGTTGTGCTGCAGACGAATGTTGATATTATGTGGACTGATAATGCAAGGAATGAGAATGCTGTGCGCAGAACTGGAGGGGAAATGAATATGCGGAAATCAATGACAAGGAGAAGGGATAGGTTCATACGATGTATTATGAGACATCAAGGAATGACTTCCATGTTACCAGAGGGAGTTGTGGAGTGCAAAAACTGTAGAGGAAGTCGGAGATTGCTATACATCTACCAAATAATTGAGGGCGTAGGTAGCAAGTGCAATTCCGATATGAATAGGTTGGCACAGCAGAGGAATTCGTAATGGGCAGCATCAAACCAGTTAGATGACTCAAAAAAAAAAAAAAAAAAAAGGGAAAAGTTACCCCACAAACCTTAACTGTTGTGTGACAAATAGTATTTAAGTGATTTGAATATCTACAAAGACAATGTCAGTAGCCAGTACTGATTGTGAACTAATAAAGTAGATGTGGGCAGTAAGTCTACAATTGTTGCTTCTGCTGCCATTAATACCAATAATAATAACAATCATAGTAATAGAATAATAATAGTAATAATGACAATAATAACATTAATATTACTGGAAGATGACAAAAGAATTTATGAGTGTACGAAACGGATGTATTATGATATTCCGTGGTATAGTTATTTCTGGGGGAAGGAAATTTAAAGGGACTGTTCAGGTTAAGAACACTGGTTAACAAGGTAGATCTGGTTGGATGGAAATAACGATGTACATGGGTAATGAGTGCGTGCAGGGAGAACGGTTGTCACTATTCTTGCTTCGGTAGATATGTCATTACTTGTCTTCTGAAGCTGGAGATGTTATTTAGTTCTCTAATATAATGCGGGAGTTTATTCCAGAGTCGGGTTGCTGTTACTGACGAGGTTTTTGACGTCTGATGAGAACGGGTGTTGCTGCCATACGCCTTGAAGAATAACTATAGCTACAGTTCATGATGGACAAACTTGTTGACCATTGTACTATACGACACGAGGACAGTTCTACAAACTCAGTTCTGTAAAAACTTAAAACGAAGAATATGGCTACAATTACGACAAGTTTTTAAAGAATTGTGACTAAAACCTCTATAATTTAGATTTCAATAGAGACTAATCGTCTCAGAGTCGGGAATTGATTATTGAAATAATACTTGGTCAGACAGGAGAGTTGCGAAAATAGTTTTAAAGCATGAATGTACACATCCGACGACAAACAAATTACTGATTAAACGATGATTAAAAGTTTACAAAGATTTCGTTCATTACCTTAATACTGACAAATATGACGTCACGCTACAGCCATATAGAAGCAAAAATATAAATATTTTGATCATTGAAACCCAAATCGATGGTAACCGAGAGAAATTATCTAACTTTAGAGAACGTAACAAGTCACAAATTTATCGCATTTGGTGGTTTTCTAGTTTTTGCTTTTTATCTTCGCCTGTTTTTACATGCATCCCATTTAATGATGAGAGCCGATCATATATTAACACACAGTTTTGAGTTATCTGTATTAAAATAAATAAATGAAATAAAATTGACGGTAAGTTAGGAATCCATTGAAGCAGCATAAACCGAGTGAAATTCTTCAGTTAGTTGCAAGTTACCCTTCTTGCTGTGAAACACTGTACTAAACAGCAGTGTTGTTACGCTGTTCTCTTCGATACCACTTAACGAAGAGACAGCATTCCTGTTAGCAGTACAGCTTATTCGTATTGCCAACAAAACGGGAGTGCAGCAATAGTCTGTCGCTGTGTATCAGCCGACGTTGCATGTGGGATCAAACACAAATTGCGAACTAGAAGTCATGACGAATTCATACCGCAGGATAGATCGTCCATTAAGTCACAAAGCCAGCGTCGCACGTCACAACAGGCGGCATCCGGCACTCTCGCTTTCACAGAATGACGTCATCGTGCGAGCTATGCCCACCTACTACGCATCACATGACGATTGTACCAACGCTTGTCACTGCACTATCGCTATTACATATTCTGTTAGATGGAGTACCGGAACAGCACTGCTGGTATGCCTCGGCTTACGGAGGGACTTCGCGACAACAATTTCCTGCTTCACTGCTGTAACGTGAGGCTGAACCACTTAGCAGCCACCCAACAATAATGTTTCAGAATGACTTATTAAATTCTAGATTGGTCATAGCTTTTTTGTTATATTGTTGTGTGGTTCAAATGGCTCCGAGCACTATGGGACTTAACTGCTTAGGTCATCAGTCACCTAGAACTTAGAACTACTTAAACCTAACTAACCTAAAGACATCACACACATCCATGCCCGAGGCAGGATTCGAACCTGCGAGAGTAGTGGTCGTGCGGTACCAGACTTATTGTTGTGTGATTCAGAATGTATATGTAACCGAACTGCACCATTGGTTGCTATCAGTACAACATTGCACCATAGCAATAGTGACAAACCAACCTAACGCTTTATGACTTCGAAGGCAATATTTACGTCTGTATGTTAATACTGAACATTTAAACCACCGTTTGTGAAATGCGCTGATGTAAATACATTGGTTGTTGAATTCTTCTGTACATATGCGCAGCTAATAGCACAGAAATTGTAATGGCATTTAGGTGAGCTTTGTAGCACAATTTTACCGATTGTTGATTGCGACTAACATATACGATTTCTTAAAATAATTACCTTTTCCATATTTACACGTTAATTTGGTGTTATTTATATTACCTAATAATAAACTACTATCTGCGTCTTTGAAACTGTATTTGATCGGCATATGATCAATTAAAAATATTCAAATACATAAAACGTTATTACTGAAGTGGTATAGTCAAAAATTCTTCACAAGCGATTTTCTGTTAGTGCGAGTATTCATCATTACGTATACATTACCTTTGCTACAATTAAGAGATTCATCTGCGGGAGGAATTTCTACTAACTCCTGGATGAATGGTAGACCTATGTTTTTCCCCTTTCTAGTGAAGCGTAGTGACTAATTACCGTTACTTGCATTAATTTTTGTAACTGATTTCATACTCGCCATTCACTGTACTATTTACTTGTATTACAATAACCGATATTGCGATTTGGACGTTAGGTCACTTTCAGGTGATAACAGGTGCTGAAACATAGGAATCAAAATAACGTTATCCTCCATAGCTCGTGTCTGCCTTTTTCACATACACCGTCAGTATATAATGGATATAATAAACTGCTTTCATCAGTTTTTTACTCATGAAGTTTACATGAGTTTTTATCCTATTCTACACATACCGATGGCTTATGTGAGAAAGACACACACCTGCCATAGAGGTTCGCGTAATTTTTATTCGTTTTATTGATGATGTTGACCAATGCTGTGTTTCAGCACCTGCAATCACTTGCAAATGAATTAAGTTCCGCATTACAATAGTTCACATTGTGATAAACAGTACAGTCAATGGAGAATACGAGGTCATCAAAAAATTCTACGAGACTGAATTTCCGCTTCGTATGGAGTACAGTAGGTCACTCCAGAATGTTTTTTCGATTTGCTTCAGAATTGGAGGTTGTGATTCCTGCCTTATGGCCTGTGTGCACTCTGGCATTGATTAAAGCTAATCTCCGAAGTTAAAAAAATCGGGAAATACTGTTCCCCGCCCGAATTTCGCTGCTCCCACAACACACTCTATAGCGTTCGTCAGGTCACACTGACGCAACTCACACTCGTGTGAGCACCATATTAATTACTGCGATTTACAACTACCTTCTACTGCTCTGTGGACTATCTCACCTCATACATTCTGTTTGCTACTTATTAAAGTCACTACTGAAGTCCATCAGATATTCAGTGACGTCCATTGATATATACTGCATATGACAAAACACAGAGGGACGAACGATTATCACATGAAGCTGGTGTCTGTACAGGTATCATTGGTGGTCTTACAGCTCTCGAAGAACGAATTTATATTGGAATCTAGCCCTTTCATTGCTTACAGACGTTGATAAATAGCAACACCTGTTTCATTATAAATTCATGAAAGATTATCATGTGGCAAACACAATACTATATGAAAAAAAGTCAGGCAGCTGTCCTATTCTATGCGCTCTTCTCGAAGTTTCTTTGTCTTGGCTCCACAATGTCCATTTGGGTAAGTTATTACACTACAAGGAGAGATACAGATTTTTTTTCCATTTTATGTTTTAAGTTAAATAATAGGACGCAGAGGTATTTTTCTCTCTTTTTCTTTCGTCTTCATTATTCATTGCTGCAGGCAGGGAATCTCAGACTCCCACCTTCATACATACAACAAAACAGGACTTATTCAGTGCACTACTTCTTCAACACAACTCCATTAAAACGCACCAAACATTAGACAAAGAGGGTCCAAGATCTGATTCTCACAGTATAAAGATATACAAAATATCGTTTAATACACTCTAAGGAAGTCATACCTTTCCATACAAAGTTTTTCAGCTTATCGTATAAAATAACAGTAATAATTATCTAAAAAATAATAAACATTTGGAAAAATCTATTCATCACAACTTTTACGGAATAATTATCCATTACACGTTTTTTTAATCTTTCAACGGAAGTAAAATAATACTTCACGTTTTATTTGATTCTAATATAAACATTTGTTTTATTTTTGAAGAAAAATCAGTTTATCGAGTACATTATTTTTTTAGTATATCGACAATACATAGCGAAAATGACCCACTTATCAGTTCCATTACAATCTCAACAATGTTCTCCCGTGACTGCTGCATAGAGCACCTAATTAAATATTTCCTATGTGACGGGCCGGATCCCAAACTAACTTATTCCTTGTTCTTGTAAGGGTTTCTCTTAATTTACCATAGCCTGTTATTTTCAGTAGTGCCAGCCGTTGTGGCCGAGAGGTTCTAGGCGCATCAGTCCGGAACCGCGCTGCTGCTACGACCGCAGGTTCGAATCCTGCTTACGGCATGGATGTGTGTGATGTCCTTAGATTGCTTAGGTTTAAGTAGTTCTAAGTCTAGGGGACTGATGATCTCAGATGTTAAGTCTCATAGTACTTAGAGCGATTTGTACCATTTTTTTTGTTCTTTTTAGTACCGTTTCCCACATAATTTTAACATTTTTCTGTCGATTTAAACACATTGCAGGTACCTGCTAGGTTTACTATTCCTCGTGTTTTGTGGTCATAATGCATTTGATCCAGATATACGGTCGAGGCACTAGCATCCCGATATCTGGCACCAGTAGTGCTCTTTTATTATACAATACTTCGTCTATACAAGTTTCTTACTGAAATCTTACTTCATTCACTCTGTGTAATCTTACGGCCCAGGTAGGAAAATTATTTCCGCTCTCCCGCTGCTCTGTCATCTCCAGTTATGAAATTAAGCTGCGCTGTTTCCTTTCCTCTAATCTTTTGCTAATACCTAAAATACATATCCTGGAAAGAAGTTTTCCAGATTTTTAAGCCTTTCTTTGAACCTTAACGCTGCTACTTCTCTTGCACTTTTTTCTCTTCCCTTCGTAAAGTATTTATCCATTTCCTTCATTGCTTCGTCGACATAAAAGCTAATCGAAAATGGTCATATAATACAACCCAACATATACACAGCACAAACAAGTACGATTCTGAGCTCGCATTTCTGATTTTTCTCAATGTGTGTTTATAGACAGTATAGCTCATCTCTCTATCTGCACACCACTGTGGTCGCAAATAGAGGGACTTCTATTGGTCAAGGTCCCATCGATGCTGATATCATTACCGACGGAACACAAGCACAGACTGTGGGAGGACGCCGGCCGGGGTGGCCAAGCGGTTAAAGGCGCTACAGTCTGGAACCGCGTGACCGTTACGGTCGCAGGTTCGAATCCTGCCTCGGGCATGGACGTGTGTGATGTCCTTAGGTTAGTTAGGGTTAAGTAGTTCTAAGTTCTAGGGGACTAATGACCTTCGAAGTTAAGTCCCATCGTGCTCAGAGCCATTTCCACCATTTTGTGAGAGAACGGGGAAAGAAAACATTCTGCCACTCACCTTCACAGATGAAACAAGTCACTGAAGACCTAAATCTGGATGGCCGTGACAGGGGTTATGACTACCATCTTCCCGGGCACAACTGTACCGCCTCGATTGATGTATTCCCATTTGTTTCATTGTTATAAGTGTCTTATTCCTCCTAAATAGTCTACGATTTTCAGTAAATCAAGAAATAATTGATAGTTATGCCCAATTTTTCTTCAGTTGCTCTTGTGATATTAAACAATAAACCAAAACTGCTGCTTCTGTACCTTTTCTAAGAGCAAACAGATCGATGTCAAGAAATATCATAATTTTTCTTACTAATCTTCGTAACTTGATGGAGTTCGTTTTTTAGTCGACGTTAACGGATTTATATGTCTTGGACGTCAAAAAATATTTTACTCTCTGGAATTATGAAGAATTTAGCTATCAAGTATTGTGATTAGGCAATAATAGGCAGTTACATGTCATGTGTTTGTAAGAGCTACGCAGATAAGCTCTCTGTTATTGCCAGGCGACTAAAATATGACAAACAACTGAAATTCAGTGGCACTTACTAATGATACAGAAGGTAATCACTTGCTTTAATCAATAAATCAACGAATCATTCAAAAATTACAGTGTGAATCTGGAACTCGCATTTCCATGTGAAAAACATAGAGATTCAAGGACGTCTTATAAACTAACTGTATACCATTGTTTACTTGTGCATAGCTGTGCACACAGCTACTTTACTCTGCGTGATAACGTAAAACCGTTTATTACAGACAACTCGCACAGCAAATACTCCACACAACACGTATTGTGTGTTGCGCCACCTGTTTTTAGGTGAATGCAATCACTTTCAGTAATTGAAGCTCTCTGGTCTGGTATGGAAGACATTGGATAAACAACGTTTACACGATTGTCCCCAACCAGCATGCAACTTAAAGCATAGAACCGAATACATACAACGGGAATAGGAATGTTGATACAGTAACTAATGAGTGACATTTTGTGTGACGTGTGGTTTCGAATTTGTGTGATTTCCATCTGAATATGACAACTTATTTCATGATACGTGACGCTATTCATAAAACGATTGTTAAAAATCAAGATATTTCGGTTGGTTATCTACATCAAGTGACGATCCTCCGTTCGTCGATTGTTTCCTTTTTTATTTTGTCTTTTGATCAACAGAAAAATTAAATTATTGCTGTCCGTTCAAAGATGAAGTACAAACTGTGGATGCTAATTAAGTTCTTAATGTTACTAAAATGAAAACTAGGAAACGAAAAGCAACCAACCTGTTTAGTTCCCGGACATTTGTACTGCTCCTAAAATCAGATACGTGTATTTCTGTGTAGTTATAACGAAACGGGTGATATTCAGTAAACAAAAACGCGAATGCTAGTGCTTCTGCAAGCTGTATACTTATTTACTTCCTATTACAGCTCTCTATTGTAAATCCCCACCCAAAGTGTATCGCGGATGTGATCTGAAGTTTTATTTTATTTCATCGTATCCTGAAAACGTGCCAAAGAACATGACAACTGTTTGAAGATAAGTAAATGGGTTGTACTTCTAGTGCCTAGTTTCAGGATTAGAGCGTATTACATCTCCAGTTAATCAATTCATCACGTACTATTTTATTGTTTCGTGCTTGATATTCGTTAATTGGTTTTGAGACAAGCATAATATTCTGATTCCAGTGTTTTAACACTCTCCGTATTTACAAAGGAAGTTGGTAGATTATGTTCACTTGAAAGACATTTGTATAAACTAAACCTAAAGATTACAAAACAGCATTTGTGAACGTAGACTTGCGAGGCGTATTCTCTCTATAAAAAGCCATCCGTTTTTAGCTGAGCACTAAGTCTATGTTTTTGTGCTTGCCATATTCTCACTTCGTTCCAAGGTTACGAATATGATGCTCATCGAAACATCGAGTTATTTCAGAAGTGTTATCCAGCTAGAAACTCGAAAATTTGCCAACGACACAACTTATAAATCAAGGAAAGTAATTATTAACTTTAATGTATTTTGCTTAAGCTGTAGTTCGTCAATGAGTATCTGCAAGCAGAAACTATTTGTTCGTTATATATTAGGCGATGTTTCTTCTCAGCTAACTCGCTTTTCTTACTATATCAGTTTCAGCTGTGGCCAACATAGAGGAGAGAAGTACTTGCGAAGTTCTTAATTCCAATATCCAAATCATGAAAAAAGGGGGTACATTCAATTAATACGACCGAAATGTCTACCTCAGTGCGAAAAGAAATTCCTCCTCCCACGACCAGTACTGGCGATATAAGTGTGAACTGCGAGTCTGGTATGCCACCTTTTCGGATTAGAACAGCGACTCTGATTGTCTTGTAATTCCATTGTCACTAATTGTGAAAAACACAATGAACCAACCTGACAGCGCAATATGACGCTGCCCTTTATAATAGCTACTATAATGATTAATGCGTCATTTATTCTATTATTACTTGCTGAAGGTTGTATACATGGAAGAACCCTGGAGATACTAATGGGTATCAGATTTAGGAACCAGGTTTCAAATTGTAAGACATTTCCAGGGGCAGATGTGGACTCCGACCACAGTCTATTGATTATGACCTATAGATTAAAACTGAAGAAACTGCAAAAAGGTGGGAATTTAAGGAGATGGGACCTAGATAAACTGAAAGAACCAGAGGTTGTACAAAGTTTCGGGGAGAGCATAAGGGAACAATTGACAGGAGTGTGGGAAAGAAATACAGTAGAAGAAGAATGGGTAGTTTTGAGGGATGAAGTAGTGAAGGCAGCGGAAGATCATGTAGGTAAAAAGACGAGGGCTAGTAGAAATCCTTGGGTAACAGAAGAAATATTAAATTTATTTGATGAAAGGAGAAAATATAGAAATGCAGTAAATGAAGCAGACAAAAAGAAATACAAACGTCTCGAAAATGAGATCGACAGGAAGTGCAAAATGGCTAAGCAGGGATGGCTAGGGGACCAATTTAAGGATGTGGAGGCTTATCTCACTAGGGGTAAGATAGATACTGCCTACAGGAAAATTAAAGAGACCTTTGGAGATAAGAGAACCACCTGTATGAACATCAAGAGCTCAGATGGAAACCCAGTTCTAAGCAAAGAAGGGAAAGCAGAAAAGTGGAAGGAGTATGTAGAGGGTCTATACAAGGGCGATGTACTTGAGGACAATAGTATGGAAATGGAGGAGGATGTGGATGAGGATGAGATGGGAGATGCGACACTGCGTGAAGAGTTTGACAGAGCACTGAAAGACCTGGGTCAAACAAGGCCCTCGGAGTAGACAACATTCCATTGGAACTACTGACGGCCTTGGGAGAGCCAGTCCTGACAAAACTCTACCATCTGGTGAGCAAGATGTGTGAAATAGGCGAAATACCCTCAGACTTCAAGAAGAATATAATAATTCCAATCCCAAAGAAAGCAGGTGTTGACAGATGTGAAAATTACCGAACAATCAGTCTAATAAGCCACAGCTGCAAAATATTAACTCGAGTTCTTTACAGACGATTGGAAAAACTAGTAGAAGCCGATCTCGGGGAAGATCAGTTTCGATTAAGTAGAAATACTGGAATAAGTGAGGCAATACTGACCCTACCACTTATCGTAGGAGCTAGATTAAGGAAGGGCAAACCTACGTTCCTAGCATTTGTAGACTTAGAGAAAGCTTTTGACAATGTTGACTGGAATACTGTCTTTCAAATTCTTAAGGTGGAAGGGGTAAAATACAGAGAGCGAAAGGCTATTTACAATTTGTACAGAAACCAGATGGCAGTTATAAGAGTCGAGAGACATGAAAGGGAAGCAGTTGTTGGGAAGGGAGTGAGACAGGGCTGTAGCCCCTCCCCGATGTTATTCAATCTGTATATTGAGCAAGCAGTAAAGGAAACGAAAGAAAAACCGGAGTAGGTATTAAAATCCAGGGAGAAGAAATAAAAACTTAGAGGTTCGCCGATGACATTGTAATTCGGTCAGAGACAGCAAAGGACTTGGAAGAGCAATTGAACGGAATAGACAGTTTCTTGAAAGGAGGGTATAAGATGAACATCTACAAAAGCAAAACGAGGATAATGGAATGTAGTCAAATTAAGTCGGGCGATGCTGAGGGAATTAGATTAGGAAATGAGACACTTAAAGTAGTAAAGGAGTTTTGCTATTTGGCGAGCAAAATAACTGATGATGGTCGAAGTAGAGAGGAGATAAAATGTAGACTGGCAATGGCAAGGAAAGCGTTTCTGAAGAAGAGATATTTGATAACATCGAATATAGATTTAAGTGTCAGGAAGTAATTTCTGAAAGTATTTGTAAGGAGTGTAGCCAAGTATGGAAGTGAAACATGGTCAATAAATAGTTTGGACAAGAAGAGAATTGAAGCTTTCGAAATGTGGTGCTACAGAAGAATGCTGAAGATTAGATGGGTAGATCACATAACTAACGAAGAGGTATTGAATAGAATTGGGGAGAAGAGAAGTTTACGGCACAACTTGACGAGAAGAAGGGATCGGTTGGTAGGACATGTTCTGAGGCATCAAGGGATCACCAATTTAGTGCTGGAGGGCAGTGTGGAGGGTAAAAATCGGAGAGGGAGACCAAGAGATGAATACACTAAGCAGATTCAGAAGGATGTAGGTTGCAGTAAGTACTGGGAGATGAAGATGCTTGCACAGGATAGAGTGGCGTGGAGAGCTGCATCAAACCAGTCTCAGGACTGAAGACCACATCAACAACAACATTACTTGCTAAAAATGGCCGGAGATAAGGCACTAGGAGGTTGAAATCGTCCGTTTGCTAACGAGTTCTACCGTTAGAACACTAGTCCGTACACGAATTAAACTGGATGTTTTACATGTAACAGTGTCGAGGGTACATATGTTACTCGTAATAGACCAGTGACCATAGTTTAATGTGATAACTAAATAGTGAACAACATTGTAGCCCTCTGATACCTTTTACGGAATGCTGAATGGGTTAATAAAATTATCGTAAAAGTGTTCCAAGTTTTAAATCCATTAGAAGATCCTGAACATGGATAATTATGAGACTTTTATCCATTGTGGAAAGGTTTTCAGAAATTACTGCAACCAGTCGCCTTTTATGTAGATGTATTTTATTTAACCATGACCGGTTTCGAGCTGCCTAGCAACTCATCATCAGATGGTATATACATTTAGTGCTTTTTTGTACCCATTGTGTGGGTGGTTGAGTATCTGTGGCTAGACAGAAACGAGAAAAAATAATCGCTACATGTGGTACAGTAACACGAAATATTTACAGCATAATTTATGTTTAACGTATAAGAGCAAATAATCACTACATGTGGTATAAAATACAGCAATGAGTGCTGTGCACCATGGCAACCATGGAATATTTAATCTATCTATTCGCAACGGCTCAGCACATACGTCTGTTGTGGGAAAACTAGAAGCCAGGCAGAGATTGGTTAGAGGAATGCTAACAGCAATGCCGTCCGAACAGGCCATGAAGGCCCAATGGTACCGATCGGCCGCCGTGTCATCCTCAGCCCTTAGGTGTCACCGGATACGGATAGGAGGGGCATGTGGTCAGCACACCGCTCTCCATGCCGTTGTGTTTTCCTAACCGGTGCCGCTACTTCTCAGCGATATTTTCAGTATAGCAGTCCCGGTTGCTAAATTTTGTTTTATTAATAAGAATTATGCGTCTCTCCCTTGCAAGGCATCATCGATTATCTTGTGACAGCAGAATAATTAATATGACAAAACGATAAATAGAATAAGACATGGTTCTAAGCTGCACACTTCGGGCACGAGGGACAGTAATAAACTTATAATCTCACGCAAAAATTTAGCAGGTTCTGTTTCGTTCACCAACTGCCTCTGAAGGGCATTAAATAAGAGTAAGAAAAGTCTGGCTATAAAATGTGGTCGGGAAATGTCTATCACATATGTAAGCGACCAAAACGTAAAGTAAAAATAAACAGGGTTAGTGGTAGGTGGTGGAAAACCCGGAAATCTAAAATAAATAAAATAGTACACCATATAGATACCTCATTTGTACTAACGCAGGCTCAGCGTGGTGTACACAGGACAGAGCACGCAGACAACTGTAGATGTAGAGCAGATTCCGATCGTCTAGGGTGGTCGGTCCAGCACAAGAACAGAACTAATTATAGGCATGGTACTGGATGTGCCACGCTGGTAGCACGGTAAAGGGTTCGATGGCAGAAAGAGTAGAAAGTAACAGATCAAGCTAACGTGCTTCATTTCTAGTTTGATGAAGCCTTACAAAGGCGGAATGCTTAATTGTTATTGATAAATACTATTTAACAATCGAAACTGTTTTTGAAAATTATTCATAAACGCTTGCTGCATCAGACAGCCAAAATTGAGTGAAACAACTAATGCTATGAAGTTCAATTAATATATTAATCAGTTCGTTAATAAAGTCTACGTCAGATAATCTTGACACACAGACACTTCTAAATCGCATTACTGGAAGCAAAACAGAAATTTCAACGAAAAGGTTTGTGATTTGTCATTAATACTTAGTTTACGCCAAAGAGTCGGTAAAACACGCATCAGGGGCCTGCTCTCGAGGAAACACCATGTGCAACATGTGACAACTTACTGTCAACAGAACATGTGCTACAATTATTTCTTCCCATATGTTTACCACTTAATGACCGTGAAGGTAATGTAGAGACTTCTGTGATATACGGAGGTGAGAAATATCTTTTTTCCTGTCTGCCATTCTCAAATAGAATAGGAACAAAAGAGGGAAGTCATACATTGTATGATGAAAATCCGCGTCCTGACTTTATTGTATATTTATTAAGTGCGATTTTCTCTTTGTTATCTGTATAAAGGAACAGATCGAATGTTGCACTTAAGCTGGCATGAATAAAGCAAATAATAATTTAACATCATTTCAAATGTGTTACTCCTAACTAAGCATTATGCCAGGGGGAAAATCTACACAGAATAACTACATTAAAAACAATAATAATAACTAAAATGTCTGATACACAGATATATGTTCGTTCGGAATCTAGAAAGCACGGGCTATTTGTCTATCACAATTTGCAGCATTGGCAGACCAAAAATTTTGTAATTTACTATTCTGGACTAGGCTATTACAACGCTACACTTAACAGCACTACACTACACTACACTACACTACTGTACTTGGTATTGGAATCAAGCTGGAACTCTCATTTGTCTGGATGGCTAGCTCCTGGTGCGCTGAGGTTCAACTCAGATTTCCCAGGAGCTGTAATGCTGTGCTACCCAAGGTGTAGAGATTAGTATACTGCCAGGGTCTCAATAAATCCTTCCTGATCCTCACCGAGGCTCGTCTCCTCAATGCGTCCGAAGGTTGTCGTAGGCGGTTGTTTTGCCGTGGCTTTTCTCGTTATCGTGAAGTGAGGCCTGCTCTTGGTTGTCTCTCAGCCATGAAGGCTTGCACTTCATAAGATGATAGCTGCAAGCGAGTTCAGCTTATGTCACAGTTCCTCATACCTCACATAATTACACTGTTGTATGTCGAAATGCTTTCCTGCCCTGGTATGTAACATCTTATCTAAAGACAAATGTCGTTACGGCGTAAAGTTAAGCGCCGGCACGTCAGTCGGGAAAGACAAAGAAGAGAACGCTGTGAGAAGAAATCAGCCAATCGCAAGCTGACCGACCTCTCTTCCAGGACGCCAATGCGACAACAGCGGCCGCTAGGTGACGAGCACATTGGCGCCGCGCCCGACTGGTTTGGACCACTTGGATAGCGGCGTCAACGTTAGTGAATTCGATAGCAGTTCAGGACAGAATTTTGTCAGTTAGAGATCAGCAGTCACTGCAAAGACTGATTATTTTCTACGTTGCCTTTTGACTGCGACACACCTATGTAGTTGCCAAAGTTAAACATTGTATTTGATATAATAAAACTCATTAATACGAGTTGCTTTATTGCTTGTCCTGCGAACCAAGTAGGCTGGATTCCTAGACACAAAAGATTTGATCTGGGATACCGATTTCTCGACATTCACCTGTGGTGCGTTGTCGTATTTTTAGTAAGCAGCTGAGATACGGACAATCTTCCAACATGCAGTGTATAGCTCCCTTCTTCCTTTATGTTAGTAAGGACTGTTTCTTGTCATTCTTTACAAATGCACGCTTTCATTGCCTTATGCGATACGGCTCTTGTTCCCAGTATCTCTTTTACCTTACCACATTCGCACATTTTGAGCAAATATTGTGCACCTCTCTTTATTACTAATAGCCCTGGTGGTAGCTACGTTAACACCACCAGCAGCACCCCAGTCGATGTTGCTGTATGTGCACCTGTCAGGCGCAGGACTATACTGTGTGCTCGTCTTAGAGCCTGTGCTGTCCTTATCATTCTGGCTCTATAAGCCCAAACACTCCACCCTTAGCCCACAAAAGAGAGTGAGATAGTGTTGTGCAACGTTCTTATTGCACTTAATAGGAGCCGAAAACTTCTTTGGCCAATTATTGCAATTTTATGTAATGTTTTAATGCCTCCCTAGCAAACGATTTCTGTATGTGCATGAAAGTTTTGCTTTTCGTCGATGTTAATTCCGAGGTACTTACATACCTCTTTTCTTTTCATAGTTTGGTCATTTATTCTTATTGTGGGATTTCTAATTCTTGATAATACTCCTTTTAGTAACATACAGACTGTTTCGTGTACTGCTATAGTTAATTCGTTTTCTACGCCCCACTTGCTTAGTCTTTCAAGAACTAACCTACTATTTTCCTCTAATTTAGCCCTGGTGTTAGCAGATAGGGCAGATCTTCTCGTCTTTACTTCTGGGCTGCAATACAATATAGACATGTAGACACGTAGCAACGGCGAAAAAACTTTCAGGTACACAAAATATCTACAAACCTACTGCCTTCACTGCCGTCCGGCACCACCCTTTGAATAAAGTATTTTCCAACTTCTTGATGTAATTCAACAATTTGATACAAGTTCTATCTCGAATATTGAGAGATGGAATACAATGACCACAGCTTTTTCTTGGAAGGAGATGTGGATGGCTAGAGCTACGCTGATAAGAGTCAACCCTTATGTGTCCGAATGGCCTACGAACGCACTCATTTCTTCGACATCACTGTCTTCACTGTTTCACACAACCAAATTCATTTTGCGTATACTACTCATCTGTGTCATAAACATATTATGCTTCCCAGTAGAAATTGTACTAGCAATTTGGAAAAATCTGGTGGCCCTGAAATAGATATTTGAAACTAATTGTAACCGATTGTTTATAAAATAAATTAAATAGGTAACAAAAAAGTGAAGACGGCAAATTCGAAGCCGTCGTCAACTATGTTAAGAATCATATACCGCTGTCATTATGGTTCATCGAAATGACACAGGAGACTATGGAAAATATTAACGTTAGCAAACAAACATAAAATTGAATGTTACGGAATATATTGTAAAGATATTCACGGGCAAGATCGGTTTCCCTTAAGCGTATCGGGTATCAGAGGAAAACTGTCAAAAATACGATGAGCACTAACAGATAGTTACTAATGCGAATTTAAAGTTCACACTTATGTAGAATCGTTAATTTTATTTCAAATGGCTTACTGATACATTTTCCAATCGTTGAAATTAGTGCAGCGATAAATCTATGGTGCTGATTTCAGACTGTGTGGCTTTTCATTTAAATTGTCATCCTACTACAGACGTCCCCAAAAGTACGTATTTTGACAGACATAACCATAAGGCAGGATGGTATTTCAACGTTATATGCTTGTACTTCATGAAAAAGTAATACTGACAAAAAACTAATATACGATAAAATATGAAACACTCGCTGCCATTCGATGGTGGACCTAGGCTTGAAATTATGGAGAAAAATATATTACTTAGGAAATTAAGTATGTAGATCTTGCAGAGCCATTTCTCACAAAAATTAAAAAAGGCAGTCTACGTCGATCAAATACAAACGCGTAAGATACGTTGGTTGAGTTCTCATGGAATTGTGATATCAGTTAGTGAAAGGAGATAAATGGACAGCGATTCTAAGCGAATTACATACTCATGTTGCAGAAGAGCTGAAAATTGATAATAAAAAAACTACTGTTAGTGAACCTTAGCTACATACACGGAAAGAATGTGAACCCGGAAACAGGATTGTAAACGATGGAACTTAACATCCTGCCGTGGTACTACTCATTAAATATAAATGTTGGTGGAATCATGTTATGTTGTGATAATTCTTTTCGTTGACTTTGTTGACTGGTTTGCGCGGCGAGCCACAACCTTTTCATGTCATTCGAGTAGCACTTGCAATCTTCGTCCTCAATTATTTATTGGATGTTTTCCAATCTCTGTCTTCCTCTACAGTTTGTAGCCTATGTTAGTAATAAAATCAGCAAATAGCTGTGAAATCATAATTGCATCATGAATTGGTTCCTGATCCCATGATCAACGGATAAAGGTTGCTCATATCCTTCGGAGCGATATGCAACATACCACACACTATCGATACAAGTAGAGGTGTAAGACCTTTATTTCTTATTTATTTCCACAAGATTAGTGTGGTTTACAATTTCTGACATTACGTTTCATCAGATTCAGCGTTAGTTAGCCAACAGTCCTCCGTAGTCCATATCCTGGGAAATTTATGCGTGACATGCACGTAATAATGGACAGAGGAAGGGATGACGCTGTAGTCCGGTCGATGTTGTGATTTTTACAGGTGAAACGCAACGTCAGAATGGTGGAGACAAATAAATATATCAGCTGTGAACGTGATTTAGCAATTACAGTAATATTCATATCACATGATTAGTGAAGCAAAGGAAATTTTGGTCCTCTTGCAATCGAATTTGATTCCAGTTTTCGAAATCACGAAGCAACATTTCCGGTGTACTCCTATAATGTTTCGTACTTGGCCTCAGAAACGTCTTGTGAACAGGGTCCGTTTATTCAAAGCTCAACTTCTACAGTGACTCCTGTTTGTCATACCCGCAATAAATGTATGTATGAAATCCGTAGAAAATCGTGGGACATTCTTACGAAAGCGAATCAGCCGAAGGTAGGAGACAGGGATGTTTGAAAGAGATCATTCAAAGACGTGTTTCCGAAAACCACTCGAAACAATAAGAGGAAACTCGTTAAAGAAAAACTGTTATATTATTCACATTGTTAGTGAGGAAACAAAATTAAATTTCAAATTAAAATTATTTATATTAGCTGAAATATCATAGGGATGGATACCAGAAAGCAATTGTCGACGTTGAATTACAAATTACTTATTGTATTACGAGAAATATTAACAGAAATAAGTTTCAGAAATCAGTTGAACAGCATTTAGGTTGGCGATCAGGGAAGTTATCCCATCATCTTTTTTCTCATGCCGACTAAATGCTACTGCCGTTTTCTTCCACCACTGAGAGTAGACCTGCTTGAGTAGGCGTTAGCGAACTCTGCTATTAGAGTGAAAAATTGAACTCTAATCGCGAAAACATAAATTAAGGTGTCCGCAGAAAATTTTTGTTGTCATGTCATTCAAACCATGCAAGCAATTCTAAGGCTTCAGTGTTGTAATATGTATGTCTGAATCCATCATCTACCCTCGGACGGTCGTATTACTTCTTCCATAGTCAAAAAGGTATCAAATTACTCCGTCTAGAACATCGTGACAGTAGAACAACTCGTTCACCTTGAAGAGTGGAAAAGAGTGAAAAAAGCTTAAAAAACTTTGAGCGAGGGTTAACTTACCTTATTTAGAAACATTTGTAGGTAAGGGTGCTGACCTTAAACAATTTTTCAGTCTCATTAGGTTACGAAAATTATAGTGTCACACAATACACACAGTTAACGGGCGAAAAATCTAGAAAACTAAACAGAAATAACTGACGTTCTATGAAGTGGTGTTCGACAGTGGCTCCCAAACATTAGTGTGATATGCGGACATAGATAGCTGTTTATATGTAACCACCATTAAGATTTAAATTTAGATCGAAACAGAAAGGATATTACGTCTCTATAAGTCCATCTTTATACGAGATGGTTGGGTGGCTCTCGGCTGTTCACTGTAAAATGTCAGATCAAAACACCTTCAGTTGTCTAAATTTCCAGATACAAAAATAAAATTAACTGGAAATTCAGGCGGCTGGAGGTGTTTAGATTTGAGATTTAATTTAAAAAGGATGTTGGTATTTAGTTGGTTCATAAATGTATATTCTATGCAAGCTCTATATTATTTGCAAACTCGTAGATTTCATTATGTGAGGGAATAGAACATAAAACTTAATAATCAGATGTAGGCATTTCAGACACTAGAATGCTATGTTGATATAAAAGAGGTGCGACACTAAAAGGTGGTGCATTCATTACAGTGGAACGGTTGTTTGTTTCGTTTTAGAAGACCTCGACTGTTTTCCTGCTGTCCTCTGGGCCTTTGAGAAAGATCATCCTGTAGCGTCAAATATCAGTGGACGAGTTAGTCACTACAGAGCGATACTAATGCTTCATCGGAAAATGCTGTAAACGACTTGTGAGAAAACATAATGAGATAGAGGCTGCAAATTTGTGTACCTGTTAAATATTCCACATGAGCCCAAAACGTTTAGAGACTTGATTCATAAAAACTAGACATAAGCTAAGGTGATAGTTTTAATTTTTTGAGTGTCTCGTCACCGGTGATGATCTTATACTGGAACAATTTTTCAGCTTTTCAAACTTCCATTAAATTGAAGCAGGCTTCCAAGCCAAGTCATATCCGTTTGGGAGGCAAGGAGTGTAGGATAAAATTTTGTGCACACTTTTCCATTCTTGTGAACGTTTTTGAGATGTTACTCCATCGTGACACAATAGCGTTGAATCATTACTGCCTTACCTTCACTACATAACACTGTCTGCTCACAGGTAACTGGTCGACTTTACTGCTGTTGTTTGTAGCTGTTAGTTTAAGCTACCACCGTAGCTATTGCGCTGACATCGGTAACACGCCAGAAAAGAAAATCTGCCCAGGAACTTTTTGGACGGATCGCGACTCAGTTAGCTGTGATCGTCAACAAAGTGGAATCGACGTGAGACCACAATCTGCTGCATCCATTCCTTCAAGAGCTGGAACATTTCTGTATGTCGCTTCGCGCGAAAGTGAGCAATAATAATTTGAAACCTGCCATAGAGTATCGATGGAATTGTAGGCCGAAAAACAGCGTCGCATTATACGCTAACAGAAATAGTAATTCGAGCAGTCATCGTCAATTTTTGTCAAACCTCGTTTAGACGATTATGTGATACATTTCTTCCACGGCGTCCGCATCTCCGTAGCCAACAAGGTTATTATGAGTAGCTGAGCTGTTACGAGA
This sequence comes from Schistocerca gregaria, assembly GCF_023897955.1. Taxonomy (NCBI): domain Eukaryota; kingdom Metazoa; phylum Arthropoda; class Insecta; order Orthoptera; family Acrididae; genus Schistocerca; species Schistocerca gregaria. Next base: position 337,715,249 of record NC_064927.1, read on the forward strand.
AAGGAAGCTGTTGACAAGACCAAACCTGTAAATTCCTCCAGTAGTTTGTCGAGAACATACGGAATTACCTTTGTTGTGTAAATCGAAGGTGGAGGGGCGAAAACGGTAAGTAATAGGAAAGAACTAATGATATCAGTTTCATCGGCATCAGCGGGTATGAGTGAAAATATGTGCCGGACCGGGACTCGAATCCGAGATCTCTTGCGTATTAGGCAATTGTGTTAATCGATGACCATGCAGACGGAGTGTTAATCACAAATGCGCGGGCTATCTCGGTATGCCATCCGACCGCCTCAATCCCACTTAGCGCTGCCCATGCGCAGTCCACGTCCATGTGCTTCATAGCCGCTAATTTTAGATTCCCGCTGGAGGTCGAACGTAAATGAGCATCCGCACTGAAGGTTGTGGAATTATTATTCATCGACGGGAGTCAGTTATATGAACGTCTGGTGTCTCTTCTGTCACACATGTTCGAAGCAACGGAAACCACGCATTCATAGAATAATATTAGCTTGAAAGTTCTGATTAACAGTATGTACGATGCATAAGGTGTTACGGTAAAACGCAGTTAGAAAACTGAACATGAAAATACCCTCATAGGATATCGTATAATTAGGATCTTATTTTAAACTGCCACGCGAGTACCGTACGACCCGTTTGCTTAACAGCCTGCTGAAAACTTGGACAAGTAAACAAATTCTGACGGAAAACGGTAGCAACTGGTAGTACCACTGAGCGCTCTGTGCCATGCGGGCACGCGCCTGGCTCACTTGGCAGGAACAAAGGAATGCAGTTGGTCCTTCGTCGCCTGTTAGCCACGTAGCAGCAGACTGTTTGCAGTGTGCTGCGTAAAAGGAAACTGTCAGCGCGCTACAAAAGAGCTGTGACGTAAATCCACAAGAAATTTTACACAGAAAATGGAAACATAGGGGAGACCCAGAGCTCTAGACCGGGCTGTGTTGCCAGGGAAAAAGCGAAAAATAAATGGGGACAAAAAAAGCTGCTCTGAGAACGGATGCGTCCAAACTGCTTCTCTAAAAAGGGCGGACGAATATGCGGCTGTCTCAATTACTGAAAGTGCAGCAGAGGACCAGGCCGAATAAAAAAGAGAGGCGAAAAAAAGGCAAACCTGTCGATATGTATTTCAGTGAAATAGTGACTCGCGTCGACACGCTTAGAGCTGTTGAGAATTTTAAGCCAGGAAGGAAATCCCAATTAACGTAAGCGATATAACTGGGGCATTCTGAATGTAAGTCTTCCGTTTCAAAATAGCTTGGCTCTTCTCGTTCTGTTTATCTTAACTTCGTTCTGCGCTGTGTCACTTCTGAAATACTTCGTCTCTCCGCTTGTACATTAAAACCTATTAAATGGGAGTATTTTAACCGAAAATGTGTCGTACGTTCCTGTCGGTGGGAGAGGTTAGCTATTTATACCACCGCTGATCTTTTTTCCTTATTTTCTTTTTTTTTCAAAACTGTCTTCCATCTTAATTTAATAACACGCCGGTTGTTTATCGAAATGAAAGTAAAATATAAATAACAGTTTATCTGCTTACATAGCGCTAATAGCGACATGAGTAACGCTGAAGTTTTACAAAGCACAGGTTCAGTTCTGTTGGCCACAAACACTGACGAGTTGAATGAAGACAGAATTAACTGGTGCTGCCAAGCTGATTCTCAGGACAGCTGGGGAATCTAGAAAAACTTTTTTCCTTAAAATATGATCGCGACTTCCCTAATAAAATATCGTTCGACATACTTTTAACACTAATCTGATGAAGAAGCTCTGTGATGGCAGGTTTGGAACATGCGTGACTAAGCTATTACATCTTTGACGTTTACTACTAGTTTCACTGTACATTTTACTGAAAATTTTGTTATTTAACCTCCCACGTCCTGTAAAGACGCGCTGCACAATTCCACCTCATTCCTTACAAACGCTAGAGGTTCTGCTTTATCTTTAAGGTAATTCGCGTCAATTATTTTCTAAGCTGTTATTTGTATTGTTTGAATTGGTATTATATTCATTTTAGGATTCATTAATTACATTAACGCGTATATTAATCATTTTATAGTAAGAAATTTATTGTAGTGCCTCATATTTGAGGAGACACACACTCTTTTTTGCCTAACTTTTTCAGTAAATCTTTGTGTCATATTCCAAAATTTTGATTTGGTATTTTACCAATATCTGTTTCGATGGGTGTAGATGTGCCTCTCATGTCTGTGTTTGTTAACGTACTTTCCAGTTAATAGTTGCTTCTGTTGTGTTCACTATGAATTTGAAAGAGTTTTTCTTATCGCTTTCATTTCTGTACGTAAGTTAGAATTTTTAAAATTCTGCGATGATTAATGTGCACGAAAGGATACAAAACAGATGACTATGATTATCACTTGCGCCATCAGCCATATTTCAATTTATATAAAACTAATGTTGCAGCAGACTTCCTGAACTTCTTTTGACGACTCCGACATCAGTGCATTTGGCTTTTAAGTGTTCCTATTACCGTTTGACCTTTAAATCTATACCTCAATAATGTTTTTGCTTTTATCTTTCTTCCATTTTGTTAAAGTTGTTAATTACATGACAAATGCCAGAAATTATTTGTCATCCTACGTGATCGTTTTTCTGAGAATATAATCAAAACATATTTTTTACATAAGTTTATAACCTCCGTTTATTGAAGTATTTTTACTATGGTAACAAAATTGAACATCATCTCAGCCATAAATGAATTAAAATTTGTTTAATCGATACTTAACTATATCTTTTGTATTGGTTTCAACCTATATTTGAAATCTAATTAAAAATGCAGGCTGACGAATACCGAAGCTGTAAAACTGATCTTCTATCATTTCCTTGTGACGCCAGATCTAATCAATATACTTTTATTGTAAGACCAATAATTTTCTAGATCTACAGTTAATTGACTATACAGTACGAAAGAGATATCTGCTAGATAGTAGAATAAATATTGAATTTTTTGTGTTTAATGTTATATGTGTAACCCCATAGATGTTCGTTGCAATAATTTAAGTATTGTACGCTTTGCGCGCTACCTTACATGTAAACAACATCCTATGATGATTCACATAAATACAAGAAAGTTTTCACTATTTGCGTCCACACATCAGTACTCCCTCAGTTATTTCACTGTGACGTTCTTCCCGGGTACAGGACATGTGTCAGAACCAAAATTTATCATCTAAATGTGTGCGGCTGGGGATATTATCTATTTGTGTCAGTTTTGGGTTACACACATAAGACTGAACGTCTGCTATTTCGGCTGACTCCTCAAACACGAGAGGTAACACAAAATAAATTCTCAGACCTTGACGCCTACGGAAACTTTCAGAAACAATAAATTTTTGGAACGTTGGTGCAGAAGCCTTTTGTTTTCCTGAAAACTATGTATATATGAGCAGTCTGCAGTGACTATTTTTTCGTCTCGAATCAATGGCAAATCATTGCTGGAAAGTTGAAAATACGACATCCCGTACTACTAACGTCGGTCATAATTGAAGAACTTTCAAATTGCCTTACACTCAAAACTGTGTATATTTTTCATTACTTTGAAATAATTTGTTACTAACTTTTTCTTCTACATAAAGATTCACCATTCATGGAGAACACCTCGATTTTAAATGTCCAGTTTTTGCATTGCTAAAGAAAACTACAAGGATAGTTCAATCGATTAACTGAAATCCAGAGCCTGACACGAGGAAAAGTAGAAAATAAGCAATTAAGTACTGGAATAAGTAATTTCTATTATGTGGTGATCATAAGATGCCCCTAGTACCAACTGGAGGGTTATGGTGTTCCCATCTCACCCAGTGACCTCCTAGTAACTACTATCTTCGTGATGCGTGTGCACCTTTCGAGGTTTTATTATGTTCTGAAAGTAGAAATAGAAACTGGAATATCCCAATCAAAGATCTGACATAACTTTACAAGAGAGTACTGTGTTGCATAAAACGGACTCTCTCTTGATAGAAATCGAAGGGGTGAATTTCGATTTAGTGGTCCTTGTTGATACTTGAAAACTACTGTGGTAGGAGATAGATGAAAGATAAAGTTCATTTGTGCAGTGGTCGGCTTTTGAGAAGGTATCAACATTTCCTTATGTGATGAACACTGTGGCAGTGCAAGTAATCTTGATAAACCTTAAATATAAAGCAGCTTAGCTAGACACGGAAAAAGAAATATTAATTATAGTCAAAGACATACAGCCTTATGAATCTATTCAGCAGTAGTGAAACAACACCTCGTCAAAAATTATTTTTGATTTTATGCTGCTATTATGTGAGATAACTAAGTACTATTAACCATAATTTTAAGCCAGTGAAATATGAACCATTTGCCTGTCGCAAAAAATGGTTGACATGAGGCAGTGTTCCGACCGAATACCTTATTACTCGTCAGCGGTTGCGTTATTTTTAGTTCCTTGATTTCACGTTTTTGTGACGGTGAGCCTGATTGGGAGTGAAGAAATAAAATGGAGAAAATTCAACAGAACATTGCCGGGAAGGCAAGGTTTTAGCTCCTCATAGCTACCGGGAGATACAGAATGAAATTGGTAACCAAAGAAAGTGAAATTGTAATCCTCAGACGTTTGTTGAGTGCAGAGGTATTTTTTCTGGTCCATCGTGAGATATGTCCCATCGAAATAGTTGCATCATTTGTCTGATTTTAATGCATTTCAAATGTATTACCTAAGGTGATGGATAAGGGACACAAAGTTGTTTCTCAGAGCTGGAACTTTGTAAGAAGGATACACGCAAGGGATATGTGTGAAGGCTTTCCCTAGCCGAGTGTTAATAAAATAAAGGTTGACTCTTACATTGAAGATTACAGCAACCAGTCCCATTTTAGAGTGCAATTTATTTATTTAAACAGCGCCGTTACAGGTTTCGAACCGACAGGTTCATCTTCAGACGGCTATCTGATGTAAAACGTGAAATAGCCTGCTGAAGATGAACCTGTCGGTTCGAAACCAGTACCGGCACTGTTTAAATAAGTACCATTGTAAAGAGTTGCTGGTTGCTATAATCTTATATGTAAGAGTCAACCTATATTTTGTACACAGCAACTGGTTCATAATGTCAGTTTTTGTCAAAATAGCATTAATAAAATCATTCTGATATATAGATGCGTCGTGAAGCAAATTTTGTACACAGCAACTGGTTAACAATGTCAGTTTTTGGCAAAATAGCATTAATAAAATCATTCTGATATATAGATGCGTCGTGAACCAAATACATCGTTTCAGAAAATATAGCGTATTGTTAGCATCAGGATTACGATTTACAACGAAAATTAATACTGTCGAAGAGAACATTTCGGCTAAATTTGAGTGTCCGCTTTTAATAAAATAATGATCTTTATAGTGTTATCCATCAATAGCAATTGCATTTCTGTTTGCTGAAATAATCAGCAACCAGTTGAAAAAAAGAAATCATCTTTCTTTACTGGTTTCAGGCTCCTAGTGCCCTTTTTTAAAAGTTGTTATAGCATCCTTTGCGAGTGACACCAATAAGTTATATGATGCATATATATTACTTCTGATGCTCACAAATAATGCGATAATTATCACTTCTGAAGAAGGGCATTAGGTGCCTAAAACCTGTAAAGGAAGAAATTTTTTGTGCAGCTGTTTGCTGATAATTTAAATAAACTGTGATCATTGTTGAGATAAGAGTTCTCACAGTTAATTTCTATCCTGCAACTCACAATTTGCACAAATGCTCAACATGTTACGCTTGGTGTTACAGTTCTGTGGTTGCGTTCTACACTGATCACCGTTCTTTGAACAGGATAACCTAATATACACTTTTTTGAATTCATTCTTAAAGTCACTTTGTGCACATACTGAAGCACTAGGAACAGAATAGTTTTTGGGGTGCTACACTAGTTATATTTCCTTTGAGTATCGAAACATCAGTGAACACTTTCCAGCAATAATGTATATCACGGATTGTAATATTTCTGTATCGGACTTAGACAACTCTTTATATCAGGTTTAGACAACGCTTTACAGTTCCTTCGAATTAACAGCATCCAGCGTGCTTTAAAAAAAGCAAGGTGAGACTGCCTCAGGCCTATATATACGGGAACGTTGCTAACTGTTTACATAAATTTTTCGAGCCTAATTAAAAATAATATCAATTAACAAACTCGGTGAGAACGCTTCTACGAAAATAGCCAGAGTGATCAGAAAAGTGATGTCCATCAATTTTAGTTCGTTTTTTAAATATTCTGCATTATCTTGCGTTGTTATTTCCAGCAATTTTCACTTGAACTGAATAAAGAGATGCAGAATAGCATTAGTAAATATGTAATCTAACGCAGCCCATAATTTTATTTCTGTCATCATTCTGATATGAATTTTTTCTACACAACTTTATAATTATTAACCGGCAACGAACTTTTTAAGTTACGTAGGTATTTGTGGATATTTTAAGGATATTATAGGTTGTATATATACTTCGGTCTTAAAAGTGAAATACATAGTAACGAAGACTGGAGCTGTCAATAGCAAAAAAAAAAAACAAAAAAAAACAAAAACAAATGAAGTACTAAATAGGAATTCATAAGAAAGAAAATTCTTTTGTGACATGTTAGGTCCAACTACAACTCCAGACAGAAGGCGTGGCACTCTTTGTGGTGCTTTCGGCTTTAGCAGGGGGGACAAAACGTTAATGTCTTTCAAAGAATTTTGTGGACGCTCTGGCAATTGACGCGAATGGAATCCAGATAAGCTTTACCCTTTGGTCTTTGGGCAGTAGTGAGATTGGAAACTGACCTTTGTAGATGTGTAGGCAGACGAGGGCCCAGCACACGGACCACGGCAGGCGCGCTCCCAACGTTCTGAGCAGCATCTCCTCGGACTCGGGCTGCAGCCGGCAGCAAGGCTATCTTCGCCGGTGTCGATATCCCACTACATCCTCACAGCGCAGTCCGTCACACACAACAAACCGGTGGCACAGTAACCTCCTTCAATCTTCCGTTATGGGCTCTCAGTTTGCCACCACGTAGAGAAATCCTCGCTGATATCGACGAGTGTTCAAAAGTCGGAGGCGGTCCTGGTGACGAGTCAGCCTCACGTCGTTAAAGTAAATCGAGACTTTTCAGATCTATTTTTTCAGAAGAGTTTTTGACAAATGTGTGTCTCAAAAGTCTGCCTGATTACGCTTTAAACTTAATTACCAGGCACGTTCCTTATTTGGTACACTATTATCTAGGTTCTCAGATGTCCCGGCAAGCACTTAAACTACACGATATCGCCTAAGAAATTTACCAGCAGATAATTTAATTGAAGGATACACTATATCAGCATCACATCAGTGTACAGCTGCCAGAGAGGACAGTTTTAAGTTTTCTTCCGTTGATTCGTTGAAATTAATCCATCAGTATTTGAAGAGAGGTCGGTGACGATACGTCAAAACGATAGCAAAGTTCTACCCTTCGTGTTTACCCGAAGCTGGGCGTGTTTCACTCTACGCGACTAGAAATACTGTTCCAGTCAAGCTGACAGCTATGTTCTCAATAGATACATATATTTGAAATGCTGCGAGAAACAATGTTACGTCCTTTACACTTCATAATCGCGTCACACACATTTGCCTCAAAAAATGACCAGAACACTTTGTAGAAGTAATCCAGAGGCGTGACACGTGGGACACAAATGCATGTATGTCGTCACTTGGCGTCAGACTAACATTTTACACAGTCTCGCCACACTCAGATCACTTAGAGTGCGTGTCGCCGCCGCAGTGACAGATCCGATTTCCGGAAGTAATAGGTAGAACTGGAGGCTGACCGCCGACTCCCGGCGGGCTGTGGCCCCTGACGCGGCGGCCACCCGCGACGCAGGCTTATGAGCGCGCTGCCTGGGCCAGCAGAGGTCGGCAGCTCCTCCCAGACGGGCGTCGCGACGCGGAGCTCTGGCGGCTGCGTCAGCGTGGCTTCGACGGCCGGCACCTACTGGCGACCCGGTGCCGCTCCCAGGCGCCGCCGGCGACGCTGCTGCGCCCTGGCGGTGGCGGCGCGAGCCGCTGCAGAGTGCCGCGCTTCTCCAATCTGCGCCGCACGAGCTTCCATGTCCCTGGTATGGTCGTGGAGACCACACAGGGCAGATTCTGGACCCTCGACTTGCAGCTAAGGTGACTCTAAACACTGGACGTACGTGATTCCCTAAAGAAACGTTGCCAAAGCTAATGCAGGCGGTTCACTTTTCTTCTACTGTATTTGCCTACTTCCCTATACCTCTCTTTCGGTGCTTGTATTAAGTGATCTTTGAAATATCTGCCTTTCCAGCGTTTAGTTTTCCATCAACGGCAAATATGTACTTCTTAACTGTTTGACGAAATTTGTATAGGAGCAGGTTGAATGGGGGCAAGGTCCAGCATGGGACAAAAATCTTCACCGAGTTCCGGAAATTACTACCATTGATTTAGGTGTTGACCACCAGGTGGCAGATTTGTCTCGTTGTAACTTTACTGTTCCACGAAATTTCTCTACAGCAGGTGGCTCCAGAGGGGACGAAATGAGGTATTATGTAGTTTTCTTTTACGTACTACTTTTCTGATATTTTACTTAAGCGTTGTAAAATATAAGCTTTGGAAAGAAGACTCAACAAACTACTCGTTTACACTACCGCATTAAAGGTTCCCTTTGACATGAGAGCCAGCCGGTGTGGCCGTGCGGTTCGAGGCGCTTCAGTTTGGAACCGCGTGACCGCTACGGTCGCAGGTTCGAATCCTGCCTCGGGCATGGATGAGTGTGATGTCCTAGTAGTAAGTAGTTCTAAGTTCTAAGGGACTGATGACATCAGATGTTCAGTCCCATAGTGCTCAGAGCCATTCGAATCATTTTCGATATGAGAATAATTTTTGCAGTTGGTCCACAAGTCAACGATGGCACAATTGTTGGAAAATGATGAGCTGGATCAAATCGCCACAAGTCTTTTGGGGTAAATCCCCACAGCTGCAACAATGTGACATTCAAACCATAATGCTTGAGATTGTCTCACTGTCTAAAATGAAGATTTAGGGCGGTTTTGATATCTATGCTTCTAACACCGACACCAAATATACAGTAGAATGAGTTAACGAAAAATACATGGGAAACAAAAGCTTGCAGCTGAGAAGGAATTACGCGAGAAGAAAAGAAAGGTTACACTGAAGGGGCTAACTACAGTCGTATACACGATCCCATCAGTGGCCCACGTATTTTGAACAAGTTTCTATAGACTGTAACAACGATGTTGTGTCTCCGACCGTCAACTGCCAACTTGTTGATATTTGGAGACGGAACATCATCGTTACAGTCTATATAAACCAGATCATATAAGTTGGCCACTCATAGGTTTCTGTATTCGATTACTGTGAGCCACTCAGCCTGAACAGATGCTGTACTGAACCACATAATGTGGTAGCTATAAGAAACATTGAAAAGACAGCTACAGGTTTTCCATTTTATTACACAAGTGAATGGCTGAAATCCCCCAAACCATCAACTAGGATGGACATACAATGTCACCAATGCTTTTTCAAGTGTTTTTATTTTGCGGTCATCCATTTTTACCCATGTTTATCTCAAGTGGTGTACAGAACTGCTCTGTGGGGCTTGACTCCATTTTGTGGCGTAAGATACCGCAATATTTGTTTTAGTAAAATTCTAAATACCTCCGTCGTGAAGTATCAGACAGAGCTGGAATTTGGCTAGGTTATAGGTAACAGCCGGAACTATGTTTTCAATTTGGAATCGTGGTGGAATGCACAGTATAAGAAAAGCTGAAAGTTGGTGCGTTTTACCACCACGTACCCTACACCTTAATGGGGGACTTTTCAAGACGATTTGCCGTTTACACGTCACGTGGCGTGAAGCTGCATTAGAACGAAAATTTGGAAGGCCGAAACATGCATAAAAACCTATGAATTTAGTTATGGTGTAATGTATGAAATAGTACAGTGAAAATATTATGTAGTATAATTTCTGCACTAAGGATCTTGTATTGCACTATTGACCTGCAAGGTCAATTGATCTTACGGGATGACATTCATTGCTGGAGATTAACTCCAACATATTTAGGTTAAGTGCATCACTACATAGCAAATCCAGTGAATGTAATTAATCCTGATATGCTGGTTTGGGCGTACCTTGTGGGTCCATTGGAGAGCACTTTGAATATTTGTGAATAATAAATTGGGTAAGTACTGAGATGGTATCCTGGATGCTTCACTTGCAGTTGCTCACTCCACTCCACTCAATTTTACACACACCCTCTGTCATTTTATTAGTGACAGGTGCGTATTTATAGGTCAGTTGGTATCATGGCCACATGTCGGATGCCTTTGAATGCCGCGCGCAACCTTTTCGCGCCGGTACTACAGCGTGCCGCGACCAGCGCCACTCAGGTGTCGCCCTCTGCCGACTGACATGAGCGGCGGCCGGAGGAGAACGGTTACAACCAGAGAGCGAGACGGGAGAGCTGAGCCCAGGACTGCGTCAACCCGCTGTTCGAAAAGTTCCGGATAAAAGACGCCTTTGGCCGGTATCGGTGACATCGTCGATGGTACCGGATCATTAAACTTTTTGAGTTATAAGACTCTGCGGGAGGGAGAGTCCGAAAACTTCTCATTCCACTCATATTCACTGCATTCAGATATTTTCATGACTGTTCCAGAAACTAACTGAGTTCTGATAGTTGTTTTCTTTTGTAACAACTCTCATTGAGCAATAATAATGAGAATGAGGAAATGCAGCAATGTTAATAGGATGAGCGCATGTGTTATATTCACTTGTGGTTGTAAAGTTTTTGTGGCCTACGGTATCACATGACATTAAATTAAGCACTTCATTTGGAATATTTTTTTGACATATCATTTTAAATCATTTATTTCGTGTTTTTAAAAGTTTGTGTTTAAGAGTGTCAGTGGATTTTACTGGATGGTTAGGTACAATAAATTAATGCTCATAACTGTTGTATTACACGTACCTCCTCACCCCCAGTCCTTCCACTTTATGCTCTGTTATGGTAGCAGAGCGTGGTTGTGGTTTGAGGGCATGGGTTTGGTACAAAGTATATTATTTCTGCTACTGACAGTTAACTAAGGTTGAACCTTGTTATATTTTGTAAAGCTGATGGTACTTTAGTGTTGTATTGTTTCTGCATGGCAGCCAGAGAGGTGACTGGGGTGTAGGAGTTGTGGAAGGAGGAACTATTGTACGATTACATTAGAGATTAGATTAGATTAGTTTTTCCTTCGATAGATCTGTGTTGAGGAGATCCTCGTGGATGTGGAACAAGCCCCCCCCCCTTTTTTTTAAAGCTGAAATAACAAAGTATAAATATATACAACACAACTTGTTTCTATTAAAAAATTCGTCAATGAAGTAGAAGGAGTTGGCGACTAGTAAGTCTTTCAGGCTCCTTATAAACTGATTTCTATTGTTACTAATTTTTTTATGTTTGCTGGCAAATTATTGAAGATGAGTGTTCCTGAGTAGTGGACCCCTTTTTGAACTAAAGTAAGTGCTTTTAAGTCTTTGTGCAGATCATTTTTGTTGCTGGTATTGTATGTATGAACTGAGCTGTTGTTTGGAAAAGAGATCTATTATTTAGGACAAATTTCATTGAGGAGTAAATATGCTGAGAGGCAGTAGTCAGTATACCCAGTTCTTTGAAGAGGTTTCTACAGGACGTCTGTGAGTTTACTCCACAAATAATACGTATTACACGCTTTTGGACTCTGAAAACTTTTGTTTCACTTGAAGAGTTGCCCCAAAATATTATACCATATGACATTATGGAATGAAAGTAGGCAAAGTAAGCAAGCTTTTTCACTTTTATGTCGCCTATGTCTGCTAACACTCGAATTGCAAATACAGATTTGTTAAGGCGTTTCTGCAGTTCTGTGGTGTGCTCCTCCCAACTGAATTTATTATCAAGTTGTAATCCCAGGAATTTAAGACTGTCAACCTCTTCTATCTGCTCTTCTTCGTACTTTACGCATATGCTGGGTGGAAACCTCTTACAGGTTCTGAATTGCATATAGTGAGTCTTTTCGAAGTTTAATGTCAGTGAGTTGGCTTTAAACCATTTGTTAATAACTATGAAAATATCATTAGCAGATCTTTCTAGAACTACACTCGACATACTATTTATTGCAATACTTGTGTCATCTGCAAACAAAACGAACTCTGCTTTTGGCAGTGTAACTGATGAGAGATCATTAATGTACACAAGAAAAAGCAATTGCCCTAAGATGGATCCTTGTGGGACACACATTTATTTTTTTCCCATTCTGATGATGACTGATGACTTAATTCAGTAGTCCCTTGCACTGACACCCTTTGTTTCCTGTTAGCGAGGTATGACTTCAAACATTTTGCAGCACTGCCTGTGACACCATAGAATTCTAATTTATTTAAAAGGATGTTGTGGTTTACACAATAGAATGCCTTTGACAAATCACAGAAAATACCTGCTGCTTGTAACTTGTTATTTAATGAAGTAAGTACATTTTCACTGTAGGTGTAAATAGCCTTTACGATATCAGAACCCTTCAGAAATCCAAACTGTGTTCTTGATAATATGTTATTTGTGGTCAGATGGTTGAGAATCTGCCTGTAGATTACTTTTTCTAAAATTTTTGGAAATACTGGCAAAAGTGAAATCGGTCTGTAGTTTGATGGCATCTCTTTATCCCCTTTCTTGAATAGAGGCTTAACATCTGTATATTTCAGAGAGTCAGGAAATGTCCCAGTTATAATTGACTGGTTACACAAGTAACTTAGAATTGTACTAAACTCACAAGAACATGCCTAAATTAACTTTGTTGATATTTCATCGTAACCACTAGAATGTTTTGTTTTTAAAGATTTTATAATGGAAGTTATTTCTTTTGGTGAAGTCAGTGACATATTCATGTACCTGAAGCTATTTGTAAAGGCTAGTTTCAGATGTTCAAGGGCATTATTTATTGATTCTGACAATCACATTCTAGCAGTAACGGATATAAAGTACTTGTTAAATAGATTTGCCACACCATGCCCATCGGTTACTACTGTGTCATCTACCCTTAGTACTATTTGCTCCTGTTCCTTTCTGGTTCTACCAGTCTTCTCTTTCACTATATCCCATATTGTTTTTATTTTGTTCCCTGACATTGCTATCTTCTTCTCGTAGTGTATTTGTTTAGATGTCTGAATTACTTTTTTTAATATTTTACAGTATTTCTTGTATTTAGCTAAATCATCAGCATTGGAGCTATTCTTGGTCGATAGATACATTTTCCTTTTTGTCTTACAGGAAATCTTTATTCCTTGTGTGACCCATGGTTTTATTATAGGCATCTGTTTAATTTGAGTAACTTTTAGAGGAAAACAGTTTTCAAACATGGTACTGACATTGTTCATGAATGTGTTATATTTTTCATTCATGTCATGAGCACTATAAACATCTTTCCAGTTCATATCTTTGAGCTGTTTTCTAAAACACTAAATTTTTGGCTGATTGAATACTCTCCTGTACTCAGATTTTGCAGTCTTGATAATCTGATTATAATTTACATCTAAAACAAGGAGCTTCATGTCATGATCAGATAGTCCATTTATTACAAGTTTTATGATATGATTTTGTTCCTTTGATTTGTCTATAAAAATGTTATCAAAGGCTGTCCTTGAGGATTTTGTGATCCTAGTTGGAAAGTTTACAGTGTGAGTTAGATTGAAAGACAACATTACTAACTGCAGTAAATGTTTACTGGATGACTGAATTAGAAAATCTGTATTAAAGTCACCAGCAATTAAAATTTCTTTGTTTCTTACTGTTAAATAACCCAAAAGAGCTTCTAGATGATTTATGAACAGATTATAATTTCCTGCAGGTGCTTGGTAAATAGTTACTGTTATATAGGATCTGTTATGGAACTCTACTTCTGTGGCACATGCTTCTAGATCCTGCTCTAAACATAATTTATTAATGTTAATGTTCTTGAATTTATGGCAGTTTTTAATAAATGTGGTAACTCCTCCTCCATCCATATCTACTCTGCAGAAGTAGGAAGCTAGCTTAAATCCTGAAATGTCTAACATATCTATACCAGTTGTCACTTGATGTTCAGAGAGGCAGATTATGTCAATTTCGTTAGATGAATTCATTTCATCGATACAAATGAGTAGTTCATCAACTTTATTTCTGAGTCCCAGAATGTTCTGGTGTAATAAAGATAACTGATACGGCATAACTGCTTTGGTGAAGATGAACTGGCAGGTTCTGATTACTTTGTGTTAAACATTGTTTAAATGGAGGCTGTATGGTAAAATCTGACTCCTGTTCATCTATTTTCTCAAACTGAGCGTGTCAGCCAATCTCTCTTAAAACTCGTTTTCTATCCCCCTTCCCTATCCTAAAAAAGGCATCCCTCTGATACCTGTGACCACTGGTATTTTACCACTTGTGACAGTGTCCCCCCTTAAGTTTTCTGTAATCAAGCCAGACAGTTTTCCCTTCCCTTTGCTATTGAGGTAAAAAGCCATGCCTAGTGTAGTCCCTCCTATCAATAGCAGCCACAGGAATCAAACCAATGGGGGACCCTATATCCGTCCTAAGCAGCCACTCCATCTCCAAGTTCACCCTTCCTACACAAGAGTTCAAATGATGGCGATCATGCCGTCTCAACACAGACTCATATCTCACACTCGTATGTTTCGTTGCTGATGCTATCTTCATCAGGTCACTCTCTATGGAATATTCAGAGTCTCTGTCAATGCTGTTTCCCGGACCACCCACTATAACCACGGCATCCTCCTTCGTGAAATCCTTGCATAGAGAACCTATATCCTCTGTTACCTGACCCAGATCTGTACTAGGCTTGAAAAAGTTTGCGACCTGGTAAGTGTACGATGTAAGTGTACGGGGTGCCGATACATCGGGTAGTGTGGCCGAGTTAGTATGGAGGCTAAAGGAACTTCGTCCGGTTGCACCACTGCAGCTGGAGGAAAGTGAGGTGACGACGTATCCACTTTTAAGTGTGTGTACGGGGAGTTATTCAATAGTTTCCTTATTCGAATTCAGTTGGCCGTCACTGTCACAGACTGAGTGATAGCTCGGATTGTACATTATATTAGTAGGGCACAGGATCTGAGTACAGTCAACCCGTGAAACACCCTGTGTGAAGAATTGTCTGAAGAGTTATATACATTATTAGGACGTTCGCAGGAGATGTTAGTACGTGGAAGAGACGCCACTGGCAGGGAATTATCTCAGTCTATCTTAGGACAAGTTTCGAGCAAGGCCCCTTCTATTCCTTCTATGAATGGTGTTGATATTTTCGCTAAGCTGCCCAACCCTTTAGAAAAATACTACGGGAGGCTAGTACGCTACCATAATATTCAATTGATAAGGTACTTATCGCTTTACATTCCCTATCAAGGTTACAGGTTAGAGGGGAACTTTTTGACTTGACTTGGCCGATAGCGACCAAAGGCATCTTCGACCGGGACATGGCGTATAGTGGGTTGATGCAGTCCGGGGCTCCGCTCTTCCGTCTCGCTCTCTGGTTGCAACCGTTCTCCACATAGATGGCTCAGGTCGCACCTTGTGCCAGTCGGCAAAGGGCGACACCTGAGTGGCGCTGGTCGCGCCACGCTGTAGTACCGCGGCGGGATGGTTGCGCGCGGCATTCACAGGTTTCGGACATGTGGCGATGATACCATCGGCTCGGAATTGATCTATAAATACGCATCCGTCACAAATAAAATGACAGAGGGCGTAAGTAAAATTTGGTGGAGTGGAGTGAGGAACTGCAGGTGAAGCGTCCAGGATACCATCTCAGTATTTACCCATTTTATTATTGACAAATATTCAAAGTGCACTCCAACAGACCCACAAAAACGTCCAAAACAGAGGCTCATTCCATACTTTTACAAACTTATCAGGAGTAATAGCATTCACTGGAATTGCTGTGTAGTGATGCACTTAACCTTAAGTTGTTGGAGTGGCAGGTTATGAGAAAAAGTAATTCATTAATCTCCAGCAATGAATGACATCCTGTAAGATCAGTTGACCTTGTAGGTCTCACAAACATGTTATTTACACCTACATTAACAGAGGTAAACAAGGTAGTATGTGGCTTTGCATACTTATGGTTCTTCAAACAGTCAAGAACTAACATTCGTTAAAAATTAAAAATGGCCCATGGAAAAAGATCCTCCCAACTATCAACAGCAATCACAGTTTCAAAGCATCACGTTACTCAGAAGGAGTGATACACCCAACCGCAGTAAATCGTGTAGCCTCAGAGGCATAGCAACTAAAACGCTATGCTTTACTAGTGATCTGTGCTATGGACATAGGTGCAGAACGATAATGACCTGCACAATTTATTTAAGAGCATTACTGCTGTAAGAGTCTGTAAATGTGCGGCATATTGGTATCAGTAACAAATCAAACAAAATATTCACTACTAGAAATGTTACTGCAGAAAATATTTGTCGTGATAAACGTTACAGCAGGCGACCACAGGCCTATCGAGAAACAGCTGTCGTAACCAGTAACGCGGATCCTCACCCGTAGGTATTTACTCGTCATTGTTTTAAGAATAATGAAATAAGGCTGTATAAGTGGAAGAGGCCTGGAGACACTGAAAGGTTTCATACAGATTGTATGATGGTAAGACAGATTTAGTAACCAGAATATAAATTCTAAGATATTTCCAGGGCAGAAGTCGACTCTGAACACAATTTATTGGTTATCAACTATAGGTTAAAACTGAAGAAACTGTAAAAAGGTAAGAATTTGTGGAGGTGAGACTTGGATAAACAGAAGGAAAGATAAGTTGCAGAGAATTTCAGAGAGAGTATTAGTTAACGATTGACAAACAAAGGCCAAAAAAATGCAGTAGTGGAAGAATGGC
This sequence comes from Schistocerca gregaria, assembly GCF_023897955.1. NCBI lineage: Eukaryota > Metazoa > Arthropoda > Insecta > Orthoptera > Acrididae > Schistocerca > Schistocerca gregaria. Next base: position 337,732,171 of record NC_064927.1, read on the forward strand.
TAATTTTGAGAAATCAAACTGTGAAGGCAGCAGAAGATCACGTAGGTAAAAAGACGTGGGCTAGTTGAAATCTTTGGGTAAGAGAAAAGATATTGAATTTAATTAATGAAAAGAGTAAACATAAAAGTGCAGTAAATGAAGCAGGCGTAAAGTACAAGCTTCCCCAAAACGAGATCGACAGGAAGTCCACAGTGGTGCATAGGGGACAAATGTAACAATGTAGAGGCATATATCACTAGGGGTAAAATAGATACTACCAACAGGAAAAGTAAAGAGAGCGTTTCAGAAAAGAGGACTACCAGTATGAAAATCAAGAGCTCAGATGGAAACCAGTGCTAAGAAAAGAAGGGGAAGCAGATAGGTGGATGGTCCATACAGAGGGGCTAAACAAGGGCGATGTAATTGAGGGCAAAACTATGGAAATGGAAGAGGACGTAGATGAAGATGAAATGGGAGATATGATACTTCGTGAAGAGTTTGACAGAGCACTGAAAGACCTAAGGCAAAACAAGTCGCTGGGAGTAGAAAACATTCCATTTCAACTACTGATAGACCTGGGAGAGCCAGCCATGGCAAAACGATACCGTCTGGTGAGTAAGATGTATGAGACAGGGGTAATACTCTCAGAATTCAGGAAGAATATAGTAATTCCAATCCAAAAGAAAGCAGGTGCTGACATGTGAAAACTACCGAACAATCAGTTCAGTAACTGCAAAATACTGACACAAATTCTTTACAGACGAATGGAAAAACTGGTACAAGCTGACCTCTGGGAAGATTAGTTTGGATTTCGCAAAAACGTTGGACCACGCGAGGCAGTACTGACCCTAAAACTTATATTAGAAGATAGATTAAGGAAAGGCAAACCTACTTTCTAACATTTGTAGACTTAGAGAAAGCTTTTGACAATGTTGATTGGAATAGTCTCTTTCAAATTATGAAGGTGGCAGGGGTAAAATACTGTGAGCGAAAGGCTATTTACAATTTGTACAGAAACTAGATGGCAATTGTAAGAGTCGATGGTTATGAAAAGGAAGCAGTGGTTAAGAAGGGAGAGAGAGACAGTGTTGTAGCCTATCCCCGTTGTTATTCTTTCTATGTACTGAGCAAGAAGAAAAGGAGACAAAAGAAAAATTCGGAGTAGGAATTAAAATCCATATAGAAGAAATAAAAAATTTGAGGTTTCCCGACGACATCGTAATTCTGTCAGAGACAGCAAAGGACCTGGAAGATCAGTTGAACGGAATGGACAGTGTCTTGAAAGGAGGATATAACTTGAACACGAACAAAAGCAAAACGAGAAAAATGGAATGTTGTCGAATTAAGTCGAATGATGGTGAGGGAATTAGATTCGGAAATAAGACAAAGTAGTAGTTGAGTTTTGCTACTTAGGAGAAAAATAACTGATGATTGTCGGAGTAGAGAAGGCATAAAATGTAGACTGGCTAAGGAAGAGAAATTTGTTAACATGGAGTATAGATTTAAATATCAGGAAGTATTTTCTGACAGTATTTGTATGGAATGTACAGTGAACGTTGACGATAAATAATTTAGACAAAAAGAGAATAGAAGCTTTCGAAATGTGGTGCTAAAGGAGAATGCTGGAGATTAGATTGGTAGTTCACGTAACTAATGAGGAGGTAGTGAAATGAATTGGGGAGAAGTGAAATTTGTGAGAGACCTTGACGAGATAGTATCGGTTGGTAGGAGACATTCTGAGGCGTCAAGGGATCACCAATTTAATACTAGAGGGAAGCGTGGAGGGTAAAAATCGTAAAGAGAGACCTACAGATGAATATACTACGCAGATTAAAAAGGACATAGGTTGCATTAGTTATTCGGAGATGAAGAATCTTGCACAGGATAGAGTTGCATGGAGAGCTGCATCAAACGAGTCTCTGGACTGAAGATCACAGCAACAGCAACAGCGAGACAATGGATGAGTAACGAAATTCAGCCCTTGTTTACCACCTAGACGTCGAAGTACCGTTAATGTCTCGCTTCGACACTCACGCTCTAATTCATTATCCTTCGTCTATTTTCCATATTCGCTCTCGGACTGGTTTCAAACAGAGCGTGGTGGTGCAGTGGTTAGCACACTGGCTCGCATTCGGGAGAACTACGGTTCAAACCCGCGTCCTGCGATCCTGATTTAGGTTTCCTGTATTTCCCTGAATCACTTGGGTTAAATGTCGGGTAAGTTGCTTTGCAAGGGCACGACCGACATGCTTCCCCATCCATCCCTGATTCGATGGGACCGATGACCTAGCTCTTTGCTCCTGACTCCAAATAAACTGACCAACCAACCAAGCGATTTTAAGAGTAACAGCTTGGCTTGTAGTGGGGGTGTTAGGTATATAACACCACAGAAGAATTTCAATTGATATTTCACTCCTTGTTTACAAAACCTGAACCATTGTCCTTTTCGGGTGAATCTGCAATCATTCAATGTACCAAATCTTTCATTACTGTCCAGAATGCGAGTATTTTTAAAATTGTGACGATTTTCAGTTCCATAGAACAGTCTAAATATCTGAATACATTGGCTACAGGAGTAATCAGCTTTTTTCCTTTGCAGATGTGTAATGTGCGTCATAGAACAATGTGACGTGGCACCTATATTTTCTGGTGCAATTGTAGATTGCTACTGTAGCCGGCATATCCACATTTGAAGGTGCGAGTATTTTTAAAATTGTGACGATTTTCAGTTCCATAGAACAGTCTAAATATCTGAATACATTGGCTACAGGAGTAATCAGCTTTTTTCCTTTGCAGATGTGTAATGTGCGTCATAGAACAATGTGACGTGGCACCTATATTTTCTGGTGCAATTGTAGATTGCTACTGTAGCCGGCATATCCACATTTGAAGGTGCCTTGACGGACACAAAACTAGCCACAATAAGGCAAACAAGAAATTGGTTGTTCTTGTTAAACTGCTACAATAGCGGTAAGTAATAATGGGTATTGCTACCCTATTAAGAGGTTTGTTATAAGTAGGACGTTTGTCTACACTAAGCAGTATTGCGTTGCAGAATACGTAATTCTTGACGTAATAGAGTGGATTGTGTCTAGACACGAGTTCCCACTCAAAATGATACTGAGGTAGAAACTTTAAAGCATCCAACAGCGTGCAAATGCTAAGCCCCGTGAATGTCGCGCGTAAATGACATAACTCTGCCATTGGTGTGTTATTTTGTGACTTTGGAAATCTACCTGCTTAGAGCTCCACGCAGTGTTCATACCCTGATTAGTTCAAACTAAGGTTCCTTAGATCTGAAATTGACGCTATATACTGAAACATGTCACTCCTCAATAAACTATACTGCTGTTAAAAACTTTCCCACCAACGCTTTCATTTCACACGTCGCATCTGATGAATCTTGACAAGTGGTTCTCATGCGGGACTGCATGCTCCTGCTACATGGTCTTATTTTGTAGTATCGTAGGGACATTATGTGTCGGGTGAGGTCGTTCTGATCATTATCAAACTTACATCCCTATGATAGCAAAACTGTAATTTTTATACCTGTCACATTTAAGTGCAGTGTTTGACAAAAGAGTTAAACACCCAGAAGGGTAGACGGAAAAGAAATGAAACTTCGCGGGTTGAGAGACTATTTCAGTGATTACAAAACTAAGTGAAATGTAAAAAGGAGTCGGTTGTACGAGCCCAGTAATTAACATAACACCAGTATAACTTTGCACCCCTTTTGACCCCGAATCATCCTATCACTCGGCTGTCAATGGCATTATAATGCCATTGTATCCTCTCCCATGGCAAGCTGGCTCACAGCTGTTCATATCTTGTATACCTACAGTGGGACGACTTTGACGTCAGAGCTGGTCCCTAAAGTGTTCTACTGGGAAGATATCCTGTGTCCTTCCTGGCAACGGGAGAGCCTTAGCGTCAAGCAGACAGTTCATACATACGTGTGCCATGTGTGGACCACGATTAGTTATTGAAAAAATTATATCAAGATTAAGTCGTTGGAAAGGTAAGACTAGAGGACTCAGGATGTCAGTGACGTACAGATGTGCTGTCAGAGTAGCTTTAGTCAATGACGGTCGCGATTCAGAAAACTGATGAAGCTGGCCTAAGGCAAGTTGATTGTCTGTAGAGTTTACGAGCATGGTGGCACTTGTGGTGCGGGTTTGGTGCATTTAATCAGAGTTAAGTCAGCTGATAGTTCACGAACCATACTACACAATTGTCATTAACTATGCTGATAAAAGTTCTTGGTTGCTTGGTCCAAATAAAAACTTGTTTTATAAAGATTTAATCATGTCATGGCAGTATTTCCAGTGCAAGGATAATAAGGATTATAGATCGAATTTCACACATATTGTTTTATTAGGTTTCCTTTTCTATAATCAGTGTAGCGATTTTTTTGTTCTTGCTGAGAAGCTTGAGGTATATTTATTCGACTGATTAAAATTATATGCGATCTTACACGGAGATAACAAAGTGCTTCGATGAGAGGTTCTGTTGTGAGTATTGTTGTCCACCATGGGAGTCTCTGAAGTAAAAAAACTTAAATGCAGTCTGAAATAAATGTGTCATGCTCACCTTGATCTGGCTCCTCCACTCACCTAATTAGTCGCTAATGGTGCATATGTTTACGAAGTTACATTGATGTCTGGCCATGTATACTGAATTCTCAAATTTTTTTTGCCCGCCAGCCTTATTCATACATACCCCAATGAGAAGCTTTGTCATTGTGTTAGCAGATACGATGTTCAGTTAGAAAGTAATAGCTCCAAATATTTTTTTTATTTTACGAGAAACGTAAATATCGCATTCAAAGGATGACAGCTACAGCTTTGACGATTAATATCTCACTTTTCAATGCAATTACTCTTTTCAGTATTACTTTCTCTGCACAAAGTTTCTCTCCACCTTCAAACTACAACATGTGCACATGTTCAAACGTGTTCGTACGTATATTAAAAAACTCAGGAAAACGTGTGACGTTCCATATGTTAGTGTACTGATTGACAACAGTGAATTACGCTTCCTACGAATTATAAAGAAATCAGTTCTCAACTAATTGAGTGCGAGTTATCAAAGATTCTCAAACGTCCCCTAACAACTCTTGTACGCAACAGACAACTTACCTCGTGAAACATGAAATTTCCTGGCAGATTAAAACTGTGTGCCGGACCGAGACTCAGGAACTTTGCCTTTCGCGGGCAAGTGCTCTACCAACTGAGCTACCCAAGCACGACTCACGCCCCGTCCTCACAGTTTTACTTCTGCCAGTACCTCGTCTCCATCCTTCCAAACTTTACAGAAGCTCTCCTACGAACCTTGCAGAACTAGCACTCCAGAAAGAAAGGATATTGCGGAGATATGGCTAAGCAACTACGTGATCCGCAACATGCTAAAATATTTCAAAAGCAATACTGCGATCCATGCAGTGCGTAATGCATTACGTAGTAATCGCAATGACTACTGCCATATTTAAATATACAGTACTGGACATTAAAATTGCTACACACCAGAGCTTGGATGGGGTGTACAGGTACAGCTCCCCATACAGCTTCAACACGACACCACATTTCATCAAGAGTAGTGACTGGCGTATTGTGACGGGACAGTTGCTCGGCCACAATTGACTAGACGTTTTCAGTTGGTGAGAGATCAGGAGAATGTGTGGCTAGGGCAGCAGTCGTACAGAACCTTTAACATGCGGTCATGCATTATTCTGTTGAAAAGCAGGGTTTCGCAGGGATCGAATGAAGGATAGAACCACGGGTCGTAACACATCTGAAATGTAACGTCCACTGATCAAAGTGCCGTCAATGCGAACAGGAGGTGACCGAGACGTGTAACTAATGGCACCCCATACCATCACGCCGGGTCATACGCCAGTATAGCGATGACGAATACACGCTTCCAATGTGCGTCACCAAACACGGATGCGATCATAATGATACAGTAAACAGAATCTGGACTCATCCGAAAAAATGACGTTCTGCCATTCGTGCACCCAGGTTCGTCGTTGAGTACACCACCGCAGGCGCTCCTGTCTGAGATGCTGCGTCAAAGATAACCACAGCCATGGCCTCCGTGCTGATAGTCCATGCTGCTGCAAACGTCGTCGAACGGTTCGTGCAGATGGTTGTGGTCTTGCAAACTTCCCCATCTGTTGACATACTTATCGAGGCGGGCTGCACGATCCATTACAGCCATGGGGATACGAAGCCTGTCATTTCGACTTCTAGTGATACGAGGCAGTTGGTATCCAGTACGGCGTTCATTATTACATTTCTGAACCCACCGATTCCATATTATGCTAACAGTCATTGGATCTCGACCAACGCGAGCAGCAATCTCGCGATACGATAACCTGCAATAGCGATAGGCTACAAATGGTTCAAATGGCCCTGAGCACTATGCGACTTAACTGCTGAGGTCATTAGTCGCCTAGAACTTAGAAATAATTAAACCTAACTAACCTAAGGACATCACACACATCCATACCCGAGGCAGGATTCGAACCTGCGACCGCAGCGGTTGCTCGGTTCAGGACTGTAGCGCGATAGGCTACAATCCGACCTTTATCAAAGTCGGAAACGCATTTCGCCTCCTTATATGAGGCATCACAGCAACGTTTCACGAGGCAACGCCGGCCAACTGCTGTTTGTGTATGAGAAATCGGTTGGAAACTTTCCTCATGTCAGCATGTTGTAGGTGTCGTCACCGACACCAACCTTGTGTAAATGCTCTGAAAAGCTAATCATTTGCATATCACAGCATCTCCTTCCGGTCGGTTAAATTTCTCGTCTGTAGCACGTCATCTTCGTGGTGTAGCACATTTTAATGGCCAGTAGTGTACATAGATTGAATTATAAGGAGTGGTTTGATCAACTAGCCTTCAACCGTAAATAAATGAAAGAAAGCAATATAGACGATAATCGAATATATATTATTTAAACACTGACAAACTTTACACTGACTTTTAATTATTCCACAATGTCTATACTAAATAAATACTTTTCTGGCCACAACAAAGATGCAAAACTCACTGTCAATGTATACATACACAAATATGACAAACGTCCTCCAGTGCGCAAGCAACTAGCAACTAAGTACAACAAAAAACGCAAATTACATAAGAAAAAAATCCCCAATAAATACCAGAGTCTTCTCCGGCGCTACTAAAAACGGTCGCGGCAGGTTGCGACCTTTCATTTTGGACGGCTTCTCTCCACCGCAGGTTGAGTAGGACCACTTCCTCCTCCTCTGAACAACTGTTCGCTCTCTACTACTTGCGATAACCATATATCAGAGTATGTGAATGCACACCTCATCAGAATCATTATCAACTTACTAAAATCATGGTTCTCCTTCCTCAGCCACTGGCTAGCAAAATCATTCACGGCCTCTGCATCTTAAAAATGATACCCCCTCCTTGAGCTTCGCTGAGTACTACTCCGTACAGTGGGTAGGAGAGATGACCTACACAATGGTGAAGCTACTTTCGTTGTAGAGAAGCTGGATAGGAGCAGAAGCAATCAATGAACACGTAAATACATCACATTGAAGTTTTACTTAACTTGTAGCTTCCTCCAAGTGTTGCGAAGAAACGCTACAAAAGAACAAACAGTAACGTCGCACTGTTATTGGTAGAAAGAAAGGAGCATAGTGGAGTGTGAGGCTCCCGCTACTAATGCACAAGGGAACTGCCGGACGCTGACCAGGACTGAAGACTCGACTGAGACTGGGCCGTGTAAATGACGTCGGTGGTCCTATATTGATGTGGCAGGGGTCGGTCGTAGGTGGAGATGCTGCAGGCTTGGCTCAGTTGGTCGCATCATTTGATCCGCCAGGTCCCTGCACGACCCCTGTAGGCGTCTGTCAGAAATGTGCCAACTGTTAGCCGCCTGGGAGGGTGGTATCTGTTTATAATACTATAATCGTCTCTCAGTGGGTCAGATGGAACTCTCACAGTGGAAGGTCAGGGTAGTATGGTGGATGTGAGAAGACCACCGAAGAAATTTCTGCAATTTCGCGGTTGGTGAAGTGAGTAGTGTGTGGTCCTGCACTGTCATGCAAAACAACAATATGTGCCTTAACGTGTCGTGAACGAATCCTCTGAAGAATTGCTGCCAACTTCTTTAGCTCACAGCATTGTGCTGTCACTGGCTGGCCACTCCACACTGAGTCAGCCAACTATTCACTGGCGCTTCAGTTTCTTTGCAGCAACAAACCCATCGTCTAATAGAGGTAACTCCACCATAGCCTTAACATCTCACTACTTAAGCGTTTTATGAATGCCATTCAACTTCTGCAGTAAGTAATTTAACCAAAAAGTGCTGTCTTATAAATGTGCTAATGTCTGCTATTCTTTAAACTTAAACAGTGCTGTCATATGTTGATGTAGGGCGCTAATGCTGGTGTAGGCACTACAAAAATGTTTTCAAAAGTGTGGCAAGCTCATAATGACTCCACTACCGACTTAATGACGGAGGAAAAAATGCTGGAGCTACTTTCTGACTGACACTCTTAACTGTGAAGTTGCGTATCATAACATCTCGTCAAAGTCAAGTATACATGGTGTTCCGAAACTATTCGTTCACATTAAGACAGAAGGTAGAGACATTGAAAACAGACATATTTAGTTATGGTTGAAAAAACGTCTTTACTTATGTTTATCATTTAAACACTGACCTACAGAATTTTCCCTGATAAATACAACTCAAACGTAACCTATTCATTTATTACCCACAATATACAAGCCTAATGCAATCTGACTGCTGTACAGTGACATGACTTCCAATAATTAACACAAAAGAATCGACTTTTATTGCAAGAAATCCTAACAATAATAAAAGTCCAAAGATATGACATCAAAGAAATATGAAACTACCTACAACTCTGTTAATGGCCTAACTCGTTCCAATCACGATCCAAATTTTTTTATAAGTCACTTACCTTACAGAAAATCTTCATAACACGAACCACAACAATTATAGCAAGCAGCAACTACAGCCAGATAAAGAAAAAAATTCTACTATAGACTCTAACTACTAGGAGTCATATACTTAGCAAAAGAAAGAATTTATTGAGGGGTAAACAATGTATTGAGAAAATTTTACCTTATGCATGTAACAACCAGTTCCAAAAATTATATAGTTGTCAATAATTCCATATCCCAAACAATACCAACAACATCCATCCTCATATTACATTTCCTTGCATCTCACTTTACAAAGCATGTCCTACCAACAATGAGTCTCCGGTAAGAAAAACATGTCCATACACTTCCCTATTCACTCGCTTACAGCTAGTATGTCCAACCATAGAGTCTCTTGCCGAGGGTGCAGAGCGCTCTCAGCGATGTCAATACAGTCTATAGCGCTTCCAACACACAAACATACGAACCGGTTACTTACATGGTACGTCAATGGCATTCACAGGAACTGCTGAAACGCGTGGCCATTGGCCTGTGTGCATGCAGTTTAACGTCGGACTATAGACTGTGGTCCGTAGAAAGATTTCTGGCATGTCCGCAGTGGTACCACTTGTGACGGCAATTCTATCGATAAGGTCTTCTTCTGTTCCAAAACGGTTTCATACACAATCTGCTTCATTTGATCCTAGAGTAAGAAATCTAGACACGTGAGGACAGGTGACCTGGCTTACAGGGCCACATAGACCAATCCATCAACTCCTGAAGGTAGATCTCAGATGGTTCCCCACAGCAAGGCTGGAAGTACATCCTTTTTCTAGCATTCAAAGATATATCCTACGGCAGTTTTGCCCACGCATGTTTCACGAAGATGTGATATTTGGTTCCACTAAGACGTAATGGAAAAATGCCCATATGTTCCAATCAAATTATTACTGAGAATGACGGCCCACACATTGGCACCAAATCGTCGTTGATGACCACGAGAACTAATACCTCGTGGATCGAATGAGCCCAAATATGTGAACTGTTGTTGTGTCTTCAGTCCTGAGACCGGTTTGATGCAGCTCTCCATGCTACTCTAACCTGTGCAAGCTTCTTCATCTCCCAGTACCTACTGCAACCTCTATCTTTCTGAATCGGCTTAGTGTATTCATCTCTTGGCCTCCCTCTACTTATACCCCTTCCACTTTTGTGCTTTCCCTTCTTTGCTTAGAACTGGGTTTCCACCTGAGCTCTTCATACAGGTGGTTCTCATTTCTCCAAAGGTCTCTTTAACGTTCCTGCTGGCATGATCTATCTTACCCCTAGTGAGATAAGCGTCTACATCCTTACATTTGTCCTCTAGCCATCCCTGCTTAGCTATTTTGCACTACCTGTCGATCGCACTTTTGAGACGTTTGTATTTCTTTTTGGCTACTACATTTACTGCATTTTTACATTTTCTCCTTTCATCAATTAAATTCAATATATCGTCTTTTGCCCAAGCATATTTACTAGCCCTCGTCTTTTTACCTACATGATCCTTTGCTGCCTTCACACATCCCTCAAAGTTATCCATCCGTTTTCTACTATATTTCGTTCCCCCATTCCTGCCTGTTGTTCCCTTATGCTCTCCCTGAAACTCTGTACAACCTCTGGATTAGTCAGTTTATCCAAGTCACATCTCCTTAAATTCCCACCTTTTAGCGGTTTCTTCAGTTTTAATCTACAGTTCATAACCAACAGATTGTGGTGCACCTGGATATGCCTTGCAATTTAAAACCTTGTTCCTAAATCTCTGTCTTACCATTATATAATCTATCTTATACCTTCTAGTATCTCCAGGCTCCTTCCATGTATCCAACCTTCTTTCATGATACTTGAACCAAGTGTTAGCTATGATTAAGTTATGCTTTGCGCAAAATTATACCTGGCGGCTTCCTATTTCATTTCTTACCCCCAATCCATATACACCTACTACGTTTCCTTCCTACCCTTTTCCTACTATCGAATTCCAACACCCATGACTATTATATTTTCGTCTCCCTCTACTACCTGAATAATTTCTTTTATCTCATCATACATTTCATCAATTTCTTCGTCATCATGTAGATGTAGATAGGCTTGTTCTACTATGGGCTTCATGTCTAGCGTGGCCACAGTATTGCGTTCACTGTGATGTTTGTAGTAGCTCACCCGCACTCCTATTTATTTTATTCATTATTAAACCCACTTCTACATTACTCCTATTTGAGTTAGTATTTACAACCCAGTATTCACCAGACCAAAAGTCTTGTTCCTCCTGCCACCGAACTTCACTAATTCCCACTACATCTAACTTTAACATTTTAACCTATCCATTTCCATTTTTAAATTTTCTGAACTACCTGCCCGATTAAGGCATCTGACATTCTATGCTCCGATCCGTAGAACGCCAGTTTTCTTTCTCCTGACAACGACGTCCTCTTGAGTATTCCCTGCCCGGAGGTCCGAATGGGGGACTATTTTACCTCCGGAATATTTTACCCAAGAGGTCGCCATCATCGCTTAACCATACAGTAAAGCTGTAGTTTCCTCTTGCTTTCAGCTGTTCGCAGTACTAGCACAGCAAGGCCGTTTTGGTTATTGTTACAACGCCATATCAGTCAATTATCCAGACTGTTGCCCATGCAACTACTGAAAAGGCTGCTGCCCCTCTTCAGGAACCACGCGTTTGTCTGGCCTCTCAACAGATACCCCTCCGTTATGGTTGCACCTACGGTACGGCTATCTCTATCGCTCAGGCACGCAAGCCTCCCAACCAACAGCAAGTCCATGGTTCATGTGGGGGTGGGGAGGGGAAGGAGGATATGTTAACTATTGAAACAGCCTTCAGGAGGAAATAAAGCCTCGTCGCTGTGCAGGAGTTCGGCCATATGGAGCGCAGGTCGGTCTTTTGTGTAAACCGTTGTGCGAACTGCACACATTGCGAAAATTTTCAAGTGTTAGTGCTGCCACACACTGAAGATGTAAAGGGTGATGCAGCTGGTTCAGTTGACACATTCCACACTAGGGTATGTATGCCGCCAAAAATGTGTGCTTGTAGATAAAGTGTCTCTCACATGCCGCAGAATATGGTCTCCCATTTCAGTAGTTCTCGCTGATCAGTTCCAATCTGTATCATACATACATGCATGGATGACACTTGATTTAGAGCCTACTGTTATATTTTAAAATGAACAGCCTGTTTCAAGCAGCGGACAACGCAGATGTCCGAATGTTTGGTGTTGTGGAACCCGTTGATACCGCCTGGTGAACCCGCTGGGCAGAACAGGTAATTAGGATTGTGCAAAGGGCCAAATATGGCTGGGTTCAGTTTCACCTTCTAATTGTAATTTAATAACACATTTACAATCAAGGCTGCACATAGGCGAACTTTTACCAATGCAAGTCTTTAATGGCTGAAGGCCTCCAAACAAGAAATCTTAACAAATCCACAAGATTAAAATAGCAATAAAATAATTAAAGAAAAGAACATCAGAGCTAGGTGGAAAGCCCCGAAGCAAAGCAGATAGAACAAACATATCCAAAGTGCTACACAAATGGCTGAAAGCCGCAATTAAGTTTCAAATTTTTAAAATATATTACCATAATCTTCTAAAGGAAGAAGGCCGCAGTGCTTAAACTTGAAAGATAATTTTACGGATAAGGTTGCAATACTGAATGCCCACAATTAATTTTGCAAATAATTAGACACCGGTCATAAAGACATTGAAGACAAGGGCAGTCTGACGCGTCCAGAGTGGTCGGTATGCCCTCGTTCACTCAGGCGAGACAGGCGGTGAGCCCAACTACACTTGATACACCGGTCGACCGACACAACGACTTGCTTCCAATCAGTAAGTTCATGAGAACTCAAACAGGAAACGTTACAAAGTGATAATCCACAATGGAGTATGTGTTCGCTATCAAAATTACATACCACGTTGGACAGTGACAACAGGAGAGGGAGGGATGCTGCTTGAAATTACGTTAGTGGCCAGGGCAGGTAACCGGAACACTAACGGCCTCAAGGCAGAAAATTCCACTGGGGCACTCGAATTGTAGTCAACCAAAATAGTTAACTGCACGGCATGGCGCCTAAATTTCAGCAGTACAGACGGTTGGTGTTGCTCACAGGAATACCTCCCCAATAGTAAACCACCGAAACGAACCACCACAACATGAATGGACGTGGCTTGGTTAGTTGAAACTGCGACTCAACTCTGACGTCCTGTGTCGGTGATCCGCGAAGCTCGTAGTGATCGGACAGCTCCACACTCTCTCCGAAACTGCGCAGGGACAGGCAGCGGACCCAGCCGACTGCACCGCGCGGAGATAACTTCCCTCGTCCGCAACAACCGACCGACTCCTCTCCGAATGACGACAACATCTCAGATCGTCATCAGTGGGAATAAAACCAACTACACACACAACCTGACAAACACGTGCACGAAGACCTGAACTATACGCAATAGTAACTAAACACGCACGAAGACAAGTCGGGAGTCGATGCACACACCCACACAGCCGACGCATGTACGATCGGCGAGCCAGAAGGCGTCGTCCGGTTGGACGACCGACGGACGATCCACCAAGACCGTAGTCCAACTCAAGTGATACGTGGCGGCAATGGTCGGGCGAGCCACGTCGACGCAGACCTCACTGCTGCTCCATTCCGACTGCACTAGTGCTGCATTGCAACTCCCGACTGGCAGGTCCGGACTGCGGTGCCAGACGCATTCTATCTGAGTGGCAGACCCGAACTCGCCATCCGAACTCGCGATCCTAACTGGCTGACGACAGACAACGAGCGGGAAGGAATAGCAGTCGAACAAAGATACTATGAGAGGGAATATATCGATACGCGCTGCTGGTGCCGCTCGCGGTGAGGTAAAGCAGCAACTCAGTGACAGTAGTAATTTAAGTTAACGTAGTGAGGTGGAAGTACATTAAAAACAGGGTGTAAAACACACGGTGGGGGGAACACGAGACACGCACGGCTCGCCCGTCAGTTGGGAAAACGCTATAAATACCCTCTCACTGCATCTCGTCCGTTTCCAGTCACAGACCTGTATACCAGATGCATGTCAGCCACTTCAACGTTCGTAAACTGCTCCATCTTGACTATTGCGCTCATAAGGCGGTGGTGATAGCGGCTGAATCGCTATGTTTACAAGAAGTCACCATTGTTGCTCCACGTCAGTGGCGTTTGCAGATGTGTCATTGTGTTTCCAAGCAGAGCTAACTATCCACACAGGGAACAGATCTGAACGTCAGAACACATTCCAAATCATCGACACCGACACAACTTACGTCACCGCCACTAAAAAATGGGCCCTTATTTTAGAGGTTGACTTCATAGACTATAGGTTCCTTATCGAAATCTATTTGCTTTGATGATCTCTTCGTCCCATATTAATTTGAACGATGAGTTTCTATACAACCACGAAATGCGATATGTATGTGGATACTTAAACAATTTTATTGACTTCTGTCTTTTTAGTATTCTATAGATTGCGGAAAGGTACATTTCAGAACTGCATTTGCAAGGAACTGCATTTTTTTAAAATTATTCCTTAGATTACAAAACTTACAGTAGCAGTTATTGAATAACATGTTTAGTCGTCCTCAGATTGCTTAGGTTACTTGCTTAGATGTTTCTCCATAAAAACCTATGATTATGGCACTAGAAATTTCCACGTACTAAACTTTTCAGTATTTCCTAATCAACCTTTCAGAATTACGAGTTACCTACAAAAATCGTACACTAGGCTAAAAACAGAAAGTTACACAGTTGAGTTACACTGATGGGAAACTGAGTCTGAACTAGCTTGAAGAGAGAGAGAGCACTCATGTAACCACAGTGCTGTGAACAATATGAACTAACTTCTTAATAGGATGTCGGTTGACTTAGTAGATGTGGTCAGTGTGAAAGAAGAGGAAGGTTACAATATCATCACAATGATCACTAACACTTCAATCTCCGACTCATGGAACATTGCATATTAGAGAGTGGGTGGTGTCATATTCTGGCTGCAGACGCCTCGAATCCGCATTTGGTCATCAAGATTTGTGGTACCTGTTATTTCCCTCATCTCTTAAGGCAAGTACCGCTACGTTTCTCTTGAAAAGGTACGAAAGATTAATTTCCCCAAACCTATATTATGCTCCAGTGACTTGTGATATGCAGTTAGTCATTGATCTTCCTTGATTATGTTGAGGTCATTCATGCAGTCGGTTATTCAAATTTCTATGTGTCAGTCAGTCATTCGTGTATCTCGATTCCGGACCGTCTATAACAACCTCACTCTCGACTGGACGATAAAATCTAATCTTCGAATCCAGAGTGAGAGCTAACAGAGTAAGCTACGAAGTGCCTCAATTTATAGTTTGTAGGGCACACTGTCAGCAACTGTCGTCTGTTATTCTGAAATTACGGGTCACTATAGAGCAGTACACTATGCAAATGTGTAATGGACGAAAACAACCGATGTGAAGCTTTACCTCCGTATCGTCCTACAGAACCTACCGCCCATTGTTGCTTTTTGCTCTCACAGGGCACAGACAATCGAAGGTCACCGCTTATGGACGTGTGACGCACTGAGGAACATCGTATGAAAATCTACATTAATCGACACGGGCAGGTTGCTGATAGGAGCTGTTCATGAAGATGGAGAAAGTATTTCCGTGCAGGGGACGTTTACATGTAATATGTCTGCCATCTTCCTTTACAGGCGAACCACACACGATATCTCAGGACGAACGGTAAATAGTAATACGACAGGAATGAACATTCGAAGCAAAAGTCTAGTAAATTCCTTAATAGCTCTGTACTATCTTCACTACTGTGCAAGATCTCTTCCACTGAAAAAATAGTCTTATCACTTTAGACATGCGTTTTGGGACTCATGATAGCTTGACAATTTTTTCTTGGTTTGGTTTAAGAGAGCTTACAGTAGAATACGTTTGCTGCACAGTATCGAAGATGAATGCGTGTTCACAGCTTTCAAGATATGCATTTTAGATCCCATGTATACTGGACTTTTTCTTCGAATGATCGTTCCTGTCGTATTCATGATTGAAGAGCATTGTTCTTGGGAAACGTTATGCAGCAGCCAACCGTGGGATCATGCCCACTAGTTCGACAGCTCATATCACCCACGAAGTAAGCTAGAGAATCAGACAGAAAATACATAATCGTGTAAGAAGAACTGAGCACCACTGGAGCACCACGAGTGATACCTGTGTACTGAGAGAAAAGGCGTCAGCCATCCCAGTGAGATACACATCTACGCCTACATACATTCTCCGCAAGCCACCGTACGGTGTGTGGTGGAGGGCACCCTCTGCCACAACTAGTCGTTTTCTTTCCTGTTCCACTCGTAGATAGAGCAAGGGAAAAACGACTATATTTATGTTTCCGTATGAGCCCTAATGTCTCGTATCTTATCTTCGTGGTCCCTACGCAAAATGTATGTTCACGGCAGTAGCATCATTCTGTAATCAGCTTCAAATGCCGGTTTTCTAAACGTTCTCAGTTATATTCTTCGAAATGAGTGTGTAATGTGTTCTTCCCTCCCTCCTATTTGAGCTTCCGAAGCAAACCCGTAACACTTGCATGCTGATCGAACCTACCAGTAACAAATCTAGCAGCTAGCCTCTGAATTGCTTCGAAATCTTCTTTCAATCCGATCTGGTGCGGATCCCAAACACTCAAGCAGTACTCAAGAATAGGTCGCACTAGCGTCCTTATGAGGTCTGCTTCATAGATGAACCACGATTTCCTAAAACTCTCCCAATAAACCTGAGTCGACCATGCAGCTTCCCTACCACAATCGTCATATACTCGTTCCATTTCATATCGTTTCGCAACGCTACGAACACGTACGACGTAACAGTGGCAAGCAGGATACTACTAATGCTGTCTCCAAACATGCCAGTTTTGTTTTTCCTCCTCATTCTCATGAAATTACGTTATTCTACATTAAGAGCCATCTGCCGTGCATCACATCAAGTAGAAATTTAGTTTATGCCATCTTGTATCAACCTAGCGTCACTTATCGCCTACACATTCTCGTATACCACAACATTATTAGCGAACAATCGCAGATTGCTGCCCACCCTGTCCGCAAGACCATATACGAATACGGTCCTCTTTCCTCGGGCACTCCGATGAACACTCGCTGTCGAGGAAAACATATTGTTTATATTGCTTAAGAAGTATCCGAGCCAGTCACACACCTGGGAACCCATTCCGTGTGCACGTACCTTTGTTAGCAGTCTACATTGGAGTATCGTGTCGAATGCTTCTCGGAAATCTAGAAATATGGAATCTGCCTGTTGCCCTTCATCCATACTTCTATATCATGTGAGAAAACAAGCTGGATTTTACGCAGGCGATGTTTCTAAAGCCGTGCTGATTCGTGGAAGAGACCTTTTCGGTCACTAGGAAATTTATTACATTCGAACTCAGAATATGCACTAGAATTCTACAACAAATCGATTTAAGGGTATTGGTCTGTAATTTTTCGGATCAGTTCTCTTGCCCTTCTCATATACAGGAGTCACTCGCACTTTCTTTTTCAGTCACTCGGCACTTTGCGCTGGTGCAGAGAATGGGTGTAAGTGAAAACTAAATACCGAGCCGATGGCGCACTCTTTGTAAACCCGAATTGAGATTCCATTCGGACCTAGCGACTTACTTGTTTTCAACTACCTCAGTTGTTTCTCTACGCCAGGATGCTTATTACAGTCGACGACGGAACGTTTGTACGATTGTCCAGCGTAAAAGATTTCTTAAACGTGGAATTTCAAACTTCGGCCTTCATTTGGCAGAGCTGAGCGCTCTGGTCAGAATGAACCACCAGCGCCTTCTGTGCCACGAGTCGTCACCGTCATCCGAGAGACGAAATGTCACATGCTACGGAACTGGTTTAGTTCATCCGTGCTTGTTCAGTAACAGTCAACTCGAACCAATCTAGCAATCCTACTCCTCTTATGTATTTCTTAAATTCCGTTGCCCAACATCCATAGCGGTTTCCTAATGAAGTAACGCTTTTTCTTTCTTTGTATTATGGAAATAAATTACTGGTTATCCTCCAACTTTCATTAGCGCAAAATTTCCAACAATGAGCAGAGAGCACAGCCTGCTCCAGCTGCCGTCATTGTCTGGCCCGAGGACCGTAACGAGGTACCGAAAAACGTCAGCGTGGACTCAACGTCCAACGTCCGAGCGCAGCGGCAAACTGAAAGCGGTGCGACTTTCTTTCTCGTGAAAAAAAAGGGGGGGGGGGAGCGACGGAGAGGGAGAGGCAACGAGAGCGGGAGGGGCGGAAAGGAATAATCTCGGCTCGACGGCAGCGTAATTAAATTGGTGCCGCACCGCAGCAGCCGCCGGTCCGCGGCGCCATCGTCGCGTTTCGTATTCCGTATTCCTCTTCCACAGCGCAGGGCGCGGCAGGCGACAAGTAACGGAGCAGTCTCTCGCTTATCACCGCACCGTCCGTTGCCTGAGAACCACACCTTGTGGCGGCGGTAAATGTGGTGTACTGCCGGTCCGCGACTGCGTTCACCACGTAGAGTGCACAATTTCAGGAAGTGTGAAGTTATTATGGCCGCAGTTGTTTATGGAAGTGATTTCAAGACCTGTAAACAGAATGGTCCAATCCGACGTGTCGAGAGCGACTTTGAAATTTCTGATGATGCGAGAATACAACGAAGGAGATGCACTGTAAAAATTTTAGCCAAGGCTCACTGAAAGTATTTTTTTAAAAAAAATGTTCAAGTTACCCGTTTCCTTCGCCCGAAGAACTGTTCATGAGTGCGATTCATACAGACCTTGCTGCCCAGCACGCGATTGGCTGTAATAGGAGAGCGTACTGCCATGCCAGCCGGTGTGGCCTAGCGGTTCTAGGGGCTCCCGTCTGTAACCACGTGACCGCTACGGTCGCTGGTTCGAATCCTGCCTCGGGCATGGATGTGTGTGATGTCCTTAAGTTAGTTAATTTTAAGTAGTTCTAAGTTCTAGAGGACTGATGATCTCAGATGTTAAGGGCCATAGTTCTCAGAGCCATTTGAACCATTTTTCGTACTGCCACGTAGTGATAATATGCGAAGCGACATAAGCGAATATGAAACACATAAACCGCACAAAAAATGTCACTTATCATTATTGTTTTGAAATGAAATATTTCTTTGACATTCATCATTTTAAAACAGTTCTTGTATCAAACTTCTTACGATAATTTTGAATAAAGTGTATTTTAGTAAGAATAATATAGTTCCTTGTTTTGCCTCCATAGTCGTCAAAATAAAGCGAGGTGTCATCTTAATGGCGTAAACAAACACGCTCCTAACTCCAGTAACATATGACGAAAATATATGTTAGCGCTTTCAGGCATGTCACAGTAATTACTAGTTTCATTTTGACAGAACTGCACTGCTCAGATCTACATGCCGAGCTATCCCTAAAATGTGTCGATGGAAACTGATAATGCATGAATGATTAGAATAAGATAGAGATGTCAGAAATTGTATTATATGAATGCGTGCTTTCTGTTCTTTCGGACATGTCCCATTATAGGTTCCAGGTGGAATCTGAGTTATATCAGCAGCCTTTACGTCGTCCTTCTCAAAAACAGAGGTTTCGTAACATTGAGCCCAAGAGTCCTCGAAAAGCACTCAATTGGTTAGAAAACGTTTTGAACGAAGTGTTGAAAGCTATTCTTTCCTATTTTTACTGATTATGAGAGGTCAGTTAGAAGATTGTAACCACTAAAAAGTCTTTTCTTTCGTCCATTAAATTTCGGGCATGCAACCGCGCAAATAGAAATTCTTCCACTGATATTTCGGCCGAGTATCGTCTGGCCATCCTAAGAGTGAATCACTGTTGACAAGATTTTTTTTCTTTACTATATTTCAATTCCCCATCAGGACGGGCTGGAATCACTATATGCGCTGCTCTTCAGCCGAAAGACTTAAAACAAACAACAGGAGACATTTAAAAATAATGTAAAGGAGAAAATATGGTGTACATAGATATACAAAAAGGTGGAGACATTATGGAAGACAATAGACAAAAAGGGGCGACTGTAAAGTGGAGATAAAAATCGTAAAGGAGTATCACACCCCATAAGCCACACTGGGACAATTAAAAGAACACAAGTAGAAGTATGACCCAAGCATAAAAGGTGGCGTAGCACAAAACAATGACTGACAGCAACGCTATGAACCAGTCCAGCAAACAATTAAAATCACAGCTCTCGACACACAGGAGAACAGCACCAAACATGACACTTACATAGCACACTGATGACGATGAGCAAAATGGAGAATCTGCAAGGTGCAAGGGGATGAGGGAGAAGGGTAGACTGGAGGGAGGGGAAGAGAGAGGAGGAGACACGTTGGGGGGGGGGGGGGGCGTCGAAGATGGCTGGGGAGAGAAGGACGTGGGAGGGAAAGAGGCGAGGATGGGGGGTACGGACTCAGGGGTGGGGGAATATCTGCTCCAAGATAAGGAGGGGATAGGAAAAGGGGATCCTTGGGGAGGTGGGAAACAAGGTCAGGTATATGTTACAGCGAAGTTCAACATCCGGTAGTAGGAGGTGATGGAAATTGCCCTGGTGAAGGTGATCGAGGGTGTGGAGATGGAGAGAGGGAGGGATACAGAGGTGTGGCAGTGACCGGGGGTGAAGAGGAAGGAGGAAACCGGGGGGTGTTGGGGATCAAGCCTGCAGACGGTGTAAATGATGCAGAGGTTTTGGGGGAAATGAAGGTGATGGGGGGAAGGGGATGAGGTTGTGCAGGAGCCATGTGGAGGAAGGAAGGCGGACACCTAAGGCAAGGCAGAGTGGATGGGGTTCAAGGATTTAGAGGGCCTTGTAAAAGTGGGTGGGTGTGGAAATCCAGGTAACGCAGGCATAACGAAGGATAGGATAGATGAGGGATTTGTAGATGTGGAAGATGCAATCACCAAGTCCAGCCAGACAGGAAATTCAGGAGGTGGAGATGGGAATGGGCTTTCTGTAGAATGATCAGGAGGCGATGGGCCCAGGTGAGGTGATGGTCACGGGTGAGGCCAAGGTATCTCAGGGTGGGAGTGAGCTAGATGGGACAACCCTGAAGGGTGAGGTAGAAATCATGGAGATGAAAGGAGTGGGTGGAGCGGCCAATGATGATTGCCTGGGTTTTGAAGGGGTTGACACAAAGGAACCACTGGTTACACCAAGTGGTGAACTGGTCAAGGTGGGATGACAAGATGCCAAGCGCAGCCTTATTTGGTCCCCCGCAGTGGTACTGCATATGCTGGTCACACATGCTGGTCGGCGACAAAGAAATATGCATACACATGCTCTGCCTGTGGCGAAGGCATACCAACATTTGAGTCACTTGTCGATGTATGTTCGTCAGTGGTGATACTGTAAGTAGGCTGTTTAGGTTTTTTTATTGGTAACGCCGCCGCCACGTATGAAAATCACTGGCTGTGCCATGTGCAGTCTGTGGCTGGTTGGCATTGTTTTAATACTCGCCATTGTAGCCTTGGGCAGCTGGATGCTAACAGCGCGTAGCGTTGCGCAGTTGGAGGTGAGCCGCCAGCAGTGGTGGATGTGGGGAGAGAGATGGCGGAGTTTTGAAATTTGTAAGACTGGATGTCATGAACTGCTATATATATTATGACTTTTGATGATATTAAGGTAAATACATTGTTAGTTCTCTATTAAAATCTTCCATTTGCTAACTGTGCCTATCAGTAGTCAGTGACTTCCGTAGTTTGAATCTTTTATTTAGCTGGCAGTAGTGGCGCTCGCTGTATTGCAGTAGCTTTAGTAACCAAGATTTTTGTGAGGTAAGTGATTTGTGAAACGTGTAGGTTAATGTTAGTTAGGGCCATTCTTTTGTAGGGATTTTTGAAAGGCAGACAGCGTTGCGCTAAAAATATTGTGTGTCAGTTTAGGCACATTCTTGTATAATTTTTCTAAGGGGACGTTTCAATACCACGATGATTTCTCTGCAGTTTAACTACATCAAGAGCCGGATTCCATGCTTTGTCCAAATTAAAACCATTATCTCCATTTATTAAATTATTAGTTAAACTAATCTCTCTAGCTTCCTTGAAGACAGATTCCCTGAAAAGAAGAGGTAGATGTTAAAATCTTGACATCACTGTAATTGATGGAATGCCCTGTATCAATACTATGTTCGGCCACAGCTGACTTGTCTGGCTGTGATAAGATAGTGTATCTTTCATGTTCCACACAGCTCTCATGAACGTTGCATATTGTTTGACCTATTTATGACTTCTCACAATTTCCGCAAGGAATCTACTTCACACCCACTTTACGTAGCAGCACATCGTCCTTCACAGAGCCAAGTAAAGCTGCAATCTTCGTGGGGGCCGGGAGATCACCTTAATACAATGTTTTTCAAGAATACAGCCTATATTCGAGGAAAGAGCACCCACATAGGGCAAGAACACATATAATCTGAAAGATGTGTTACCTTCTTCCCCATCGCATACCTGCATTCAAGATTTTACATTGAATGCTCTACGAATTTGTTGTGGAGAAAGTCCAATTGCTTTAAAAATGCTCTTGAGGTATGTGACCTCTTCTTTCAAATTAACTTTATTGGTTATACAGTGTGCCTGATTCACCCTGGTCTTAAGGACACCTGCTATCACCCTTCACAGATAATAGACTCTGCCTTTTTCGCCTCGTAATGCGGTTTGCTCACAGTTCTTTCAAGAAACCTGTTTGATTCTGTGATTCGGAGGTCCCAGACATGGAGATCCCAATCAGTAACAGTACACTGCCTTTCAGGAGCAGGTCTACAAATTGTTGTTCCCGTTATTTACTCAAGTTTAGGGTTTTAGGGTATTAATGGGTGGTAGTGGGATTTTGTGTTGTTATTTACTCAGGTTTAGGGTTTTTTGGGTATTAATGGGTGGTAGTGGGATTTTGTGTTCGCACTGTACATTAATTTTTGTGGATAGATTTTCATTCACAGATTCGCGAGTTCCATCTTGGTGCATATTTATCACTTCTTGAAAGTCTTTCTACCATTTATACAGTTCACAGTCAGAGCTTACGAAGAAAAGCTGGGTTTGCACACTGCTTAACATTAAGTGTTGAACACAATCAATATGTAAGGCATCCAGATTTTACAGTCCTTATATGAGCTTTTTCCATAACAACAGGACGATACAGAATGACATCCTCAGAAAATAATAATTACATTCTATCAACAAAAGGCAATTGCAATTAACCTAATGTACTGAAAACAACAAAACAATATCTACCAATATATGGAATGGCATGAACAAATAAGTTAAAGTGAAATGCATTTTGGAGACGAACCGAGGAGGTGGCTAATGACATCATAAAACTCCCATTTATCAAGGAAATGGCCAACTTCAGCATAGAAAGGGATAAAGCCAGAACAATACAGTGCACCTCTTATGCTAAGTGAGGCTGGGACTAAGGGTAACTGGCTGAATGTCCTTAACAGGGTTATGCTGTGACTCAGCATTAAAAATAAAAATGTATTCATCTCTAGCGAGATGGTGATTGGCTGAAGCCATACTTGGCGATGCAGTTGTGACACGATTGGGAGATCGCCATTATATAAATGAATTTTGGGACATAAAACTTTTTTTCTGTTGCTCTCGTCTCAGAGTGGAACACATGAGTGTGTGGAAATAAGTGAGGACATTGAGAGCTTTGCTTTCTGTGAGGAAGATACGCTTCAAGTATCATGGCGACAGATGGCGAAGCGGTAGTTAATTATTCCTGTAAACATTTTTGGAAGAAAAGAAATTTTGCACATCGCTCCAACCCATAGCGAGTGTGCAACAGCCGTTATTTCAACTAGGGAAATACTAATTTTCTATGGAACACAGGAAAGTAGCGACTGAGTGAATTCAGTCAAGGACAGCTTAGGGAATTAGCATTTCAGATCCAGCAGGGACACCACATCACTGCAGATGCCACCTGGTAAAGTACCATCACGCATTAGGCCACAGTAAAAGTTAAGTCTAGATTTTGCTCACTCCAACCTCCGAAAATTTTTACCACTGCATATCAAAAGCTAGGATACTAACCTACCCTCACATGAAGTATATGAGAGTTTTTCTATTGTTTCAAAAAGTAAATTTATTCTCTACCATCTCGGTGCATTGACCAGATAAGACACTGTAGATTTAAATGAGCTGATGAGAATTTTTAATAGTCATTCTTTTCTGTGATAAAAATTTTCATGCATAGAGTTAACGATGTTGATATACGTAATTTCAATTTGTTTATGAATTAAATATTTTGTTATTGAGTGTTAAAAGTAATTGAACTTGATTGTTGCTTATCACTTGACGCCTGAAAGCAAAGGTTCATAAAAAAGGGAATAGCTGTTTTGTCTTTCTAGAATAGACTCCAAACTTTCACTTTTATTAATTCATGCATTCTAGGTACGTGACAGCAGCATTTCTAATGATTTTAGGTGCCTTACAGGGCCAGGGTCATATTTATTTATACTGTCTGTGGGACAGACTGTGCTTGAGAAGACAGTTCAGATATATTGTCCATTTGTGTGCTAAGTGATAAGCTAAGTTAGCACACATTAGTACAGTCACTATGCAAATACAAAGGTCGGATGTACTACAAATATTAATTCAGTACCATCCCCATTGTTAACATTCACGTTACTGCGAAAGAGACTAGTAATTATTATTCACACGAAATGAATTGGAAATTTGGGTGAACAAGAGAAACAACCAACAACCACTGAAATTTTCCTTAGAAATTATGATCGCACAGAGCCGTGTAAAGTGTTTACTGATGCCCCGTTGACAAAGGATATGCGGCTGTCATGTTGCGCAGCCGCTGTCGGGTGCAGCTACAGTGGGGACGCCGAATTCTTCAGCCACGTACCGAGCTACAAATTTATTTTTATCATTTCTAAAATATAGTTGCATTGCAACTTTGCAGCTAAAATTTTGACACTGTCTTTCTCGCGGTGTATTCTCATGGCATAAAAAATTTCAGGCCACGTTTCGGAATGTCAGATTCGTCTATTTCCTTGCAAGTTCAAACATATACGTGATCTACACTTAAATAGAGAAGCACTATATTTCATTTTCCCGTTTAGGTCTAAACCGCTAGTTGTGACAAAAGTGGAATTTACTTATTTCTCCGTTCGCAATGGCCGTACAGTGGTCAAGCACGTGTATCAGAACCGAAGGTCGTGAGATCGTATTCCGGTCTGAATAGGGAATATTTGTCAGGCATGGCGCGGTTGAGTTTATTTCAGTGTTGAAAGTTACCTTCAGTCGATTTCTTGCGAGACATTTGGGGATTAGAGTAGCAAAGGAACTCTGGCGTGGCTGGATGAAAGGCAGGGCACGGTAAGCTGCGGTAGATAACTCGACGAGCTTCTTGGAGGGTTACACGGTAAGCAGAGGCTGGAACGTGTGTGGCGCGACCGGAGGGTGAACGCTCTTCGCCACTGACAAGGAAAATTACTCATCGCGTCACCCTCAGGTTTAGTGGTAAAATGGCCCAGTGGATAGCCAATCAAAAACTAAACAGCAGTAAGGCACGACAACAGGAGGAAAGTGTACTGAACTCTGACAAAAAGGCAAAATAGAAACAGTGAACGGTGCAAACACAAGATGTACACCATGGAGCGAATGCGGGTAGCCATGCCATCGTGACTACATGGTCACGGTGTTCGACTGACTGCGAAGGGAGAAATCCAACTTCAAATCCCCCTAGTACTCCACAATATTTTTACGCAAATTAGGAGCTGTCTGTTCGATTATTTACGTGTATGTTAGCTGTAATCAGATCTGTATCTGTGTCATGGTGTGACGTCCGTTTGGAACAGGGAGGGATCTCCAAAAACACTTACAAGGGGAAGGCCTCAGACACGGTCAACCGATTCTGCTCAAATTTGGCAGCTCGCTTATGTACAACCTAAAACGAAGGAATCTAAGATATTTTGGGTCAACCCTCCCGCGCTTTTGAGAAAATCACCCCTAAAGGTTATGACGAGAAATCGACTCAAAATTGGAAGGCTCCATAGATAATGGTAAATAGGGCATTTTTTATCATCAGCTATGAGGTCCGCAAACGCAAACTATTCCAGAAATCGAGGAAAGAAACTTTTACAACTGCCGCTTCTGTGTCCACATGGTAAACGCTTTTTCACGCTGGCAGGGTAGGGCAGCTAACCCTCTGAACGAAGACGCTAAGTTACCGTGCCGGCGTTATTGGTGCTGTGGGCGAGAAATGTTTACCATGTGGGTAC
The DNA here is from genome assembly GCF_023897955.1 of Schistocerca gregaria. Taxonomy (NCBI): domain Eukaryota; kingdom Metazoa; phylum Arthropoda; class Insecta; order Orthoptera; family Acrididae; genus Schistocerca; species Schistocerca gregaria. The sequence continues at coordinate 337,758,389 of NC_064927.1, forward strand.
AGAAGCGGCAGCTGTAAAAGTTTCTTACCTCGATTTCTGGAAAAGTACACTTCTTCGAACCCCATACCTGATGATGAAAATTGCTCTATTTACAATTATCTATCGACCCCGCCAATTTTGAGTCGATTGCTCGTCATAACCTTTTGGGGTGATTTTCTCAAAAACGCGGGGGTTGTAGACCCAAAATAGATTCCTTCGTTTTAGGTTGTACACAAGCGACCTGCCAATTCAGAGTCGAATCGGTTGGCCGTGTGTGAAGCCTTCCACTTGTTAACTCTGTTTCTTCTACTCACGTACCACATATTACGGCTCTTGCGTTCCGTTTTGGACGTTTTGACTCTTGAATTCCTTTTTTGTAACGTAGTTCCCATCCGCTCTGTGAGAGGTCTATGCAGTATCTCACTTGGTCTTTCATCACATACGACGATAATGTATTCTTAGCACATGGCTCATATTTCATACCCAATATACAGTATGATAATTCCCAAGAGTACAGAAGGATTACAGAGACATACATCACCGGATGGAAAATTCATAACTTTGTGGGAAAAAAAGGCGAGAGGAAGATCTGAACATGGATATCTCGCGTTTTAATTCAAGACCGTGACCACACAACAACGACTCTGAGTTTCTTGCAACTCGCTGGATGTTTCACATCTCTAGCTTGGACTGTTCACGATTCCTGTTTACGTTCTTGTTTCACAGTTCCTTACCCCCTCATCCTGTTTTCATGCTTGATCTATGTTGAGTTTTTGACGGGCTGTACACTGTGCCATTGCTCCACTAACTCTGTGGGGCTGCGACGCGTAGTTTCCCTTGTGAGAGTAGAGATGGAGCCACTGAGCGACTAGTCGTACGCAGCGGAGCTGTGTGTTGGGCCACGTGTGGACTCGCATTTTATGTACCGCTTTTGCCCTCTGCCACGCGGAATGGAGAACACACAGTATCCTTTTCTGCACGCGTTGTATCTTGTCTTGGTTAATTTCGAACATTGGATCGCTCTTTTTGGAAAACGCAATTGTTGTTTGTTGACTGCTGTGGAGACCACTTCAGGCACCACTTTGCAGAAAAGTTATCACCGATATTGTGTGGAACGCGGTCAGTTCTAATGGAACTCTGTGTTTGCTGGTATCTACGAAAATAGAACTACTACACTAACAGTGAAAGATGAAGTGAGGCTTCGATTACTGGTACGTACTTACCCTGTTCTAAATATAGGTGCTGTAGTAAACCTGTATGAGAATCGCCATTTTCGTTACACAAACATAGATTATTTTCAGTTAAGCCACAAGAACATCTAAATAAAATACTATTATAGCAGCATTACTGATTGAAATTATTTATGTCTGTACAGGAGACTGTTTTGGTATTCGCGTAGCAACGCGACGGAAAGACCATTCATTAATTTTAAAGAAGATAGTGCGCCAAGCGATTTGTGGGCTGTTTAACAACACTGCTAGTTGTTACTGTTGTCCAGTTTTGTGAATAACCCCGATTTACTGTGGGGAAGTAACCTGTGGTGTCAGCTGCTGATTATTGGTGGTGTGAAATTTGTAACTGTCGATTAAAGGACAGGTATCTTAAAAGGTATATCTTATTCTTAACTCTGGGTTCCTTTTCTTATTTATTATTAAACGCTCTTGGTGACTTAAATTCTTTGTTTGAAATTCAGTGAAGTAAACACCACTTAATCCTGGCAAGACTTGATGGTTTCAAGTATTAAACGATTGTACGGGAAGTCAGGTTTTCTGGTTAGAATAAGTGTTTTGGTTGCAGCAGTTATTGCTCTGTGCTGAAATTTGTACTTTTACATCAGTGTAAGGCCCATCTGGCAGCCATAGGTTTGTCATGTATAAGTCATGTGAATTTCAATCTCCAACTAGCGTTAATTCTTCCATATAAACAGCCTCATTTTGAATACAACTCACTTTACTTCAAGTTCTTGCCAAAGTGGCTGGCGTACTTCCGAGATTCCGTTGCTTATCATTCACGTGATTTTATACTTTTAAATTTAAGAATGTCATTTTCTAAAATTTATGGTAGAGATTTACTTAAAGAATTTTAAGTCTATGAAATATTTTTATGCATCGATATACTGCAAGGTTTTACTTACATTTAAAGAAATTATCATTCCAAAGTAGAAGTAAGTGTATGTACTGCATAAACTACAAGAAATTTCAGGAAATTGTAAATCTGAAATCCTTGTTTTTTAATGATTAGTATAATAAAAAGTTCTTTCAAAGTGGTTGTTAGACATTTCTTGTCGTAACACCTCTCCCACTTCAAAAGCTTACGACTCACCGATTGACCCAAGCTGATCAAAATTTTTCTGCTTAAGAGTTTGTTAAAACATGTGCTGAAAATACGGTACCAATTTGGTTTGCCTGTAATCTAGCTTTTGCTGCCAAGTTATTTGAAGTTTCGCCAGGAAGGACAGGAACTTCGAATTATATATTATAGTTTCGCTACCTCCGGTAGTATTGCTCGAGAAAATTAGGAACACACAAGTCGCCAATTGAAAGAACATGGAGAGCATTAAGCAATTCTGTTGGTAAGTAATTTAAATTATGCTGGGGCGGCTCTGAGAATCACGATAGAGGGCGTGGCGTGCCAGAGTAATCCGTGCAGTTGTGTGAACAACAGTGCCAAAGTGGCTTTATGACTAACGCACCTGGCTAGTAAAGAGGGCACCCAGGTTCAATTCCTGGCCTTGGTACAAATTTTCACTCGCCGCTTCAGTCTACACACACAAAACTGTAAAAGCTACATCTGGCCACAGCGCCACAGAGTATTATCGTTATTGTTGTTGTTGTTCATTCTGTCCTAAGCGCCATGGACCCGGTGGTAGCTCAGTTTAATCCAGGTGAATTTAAAAATTTCCATAATCAGTTTAAGACTGGTAAGCGTAATTTTCTGGACACATACCGTGTGTCAACATCCTCGTTAAAGTGCAAAATAATGTGTAAATAAGCTTACTTGAAGTGGTGAGGGTGGCATCATTAACTTGTCACGACAACGTGCCACGATTACCACAATATTGATCGATGTTCTCCTCCTTCATTAGAAAAGATATACTAAAAATCTGCTGGCTGATCTCTAGCTGAGGTCCGAGTCAGCATAAAGATCTTTGGGCCAGTGGCCGATTTTCCTGCCCAGTCCGAATAGGCGTCGAGGGTGGCAATACCAGTCATTGAGAGCTCCAGCGTTAGGAGTTATAGCCCCTTAGCGAAATAGCAGGCAGGGAGGGTCTCGACCGAGACGTTGAGAAAGCACTTTCGGAGCCAACTGAGCGCAATGGGTTCACCTGGCTGCAAATAGTGGCTCATACCAATACGAACGACGCCTGCCACATGGATTCTCAGGTCATCCTCGATTCCTATCAGCGGATGGTTGATTTGATGAAGGGAACTAACATCACATGCAGGGTGTAGTAATGAATTCGATAACATCTATTGACGTTATGACAGATTCCAAATGTGAATAACTTTGGTTGAAGCTAGTTATCAAAGGTAGGTTAAAACCGGCGATCGGATTCTCTTACACATCGCTTGCATCAGGAGCTGTAGTGGAGAGCGCTTCAGAAAGCACATGCAGAATTTCTTAAATATGTTTTCTGACCATGCTGCTCTACTAGCAGGTGACTTCAACCTGCCAAGCGTGGGGTGGGAGATTCGTCCTATCGAATCCGATGCCAGAGACAGGTACTCGTATGGCGTTATTTCTAATGTCCTGTCCGTAAACTACTTCAAGCAGATTGAGAACCAACTCGTGCAGGTAACGTCTTAGATCTTATAGCAACATCAGACCCAAACTTTCTGAATAATTTATAGACGATGGGGATATCGGTGAACATAAGGCTCTGACAGCATCTGCGACTACGGATGTTACAAGGAGTGTTTAAAAACGTAGGAAAACATTTTTGCTTAGCATCGGAGATAGGAGAGTAAGTGCGGAGTATCTGAGTAGTCAGCATCAAATAATGAGTGCTGCGGGTGAAGGTGTGGAGCGCACATAGAAAAATTCAAAAGCAGCGTAGAATAAGTCTTAGACAAGGATGTTCCGTGCAGGTTCTTAAGGAAATAAAAGACCCACAGTGGTTTAACAGCAATGTTGGAAGGCTGCTACGTAAAGAAAGAGTGCATCATTAGAGACTCAAGTCCAAACCTAGCTGACAAACAAAAGGTGCTAAAGAACCTCCTTCCCATGAAGCAGCAGTTTACCGAAAGCCGCTGGAGCCATGAACGGTACAGGCAGAAACAAAGCGCGGAACATTATCGTTTTCGAGAATGACGTACGTATTATAGGCTTATATATTGGTTAACATCGAGTATAGATTTAAGTGTCAGGAAGTCGATTCTGAAAGTATTTGTACGGAGTGTAGCCAAGTATGGAAGCGAAATATGGACGATAAATAGTTTACACGAGTAGGGAATAGAAGCTTTCGAAATGTGGTGCTGCAGAAGAATGCTGAAGATTAGATGGGTCTATCACATAACTAATGAGCGGGTATTGAATATAATTGGAGAGAAGAGAAATTTGTGGCACAACTTGACTAGAAGAAGGGATCGGTCGGTAGGGCACATTCTGATGCGTCAAGGGATCACCAATTTAGTACTGGAAGGCAGCGTGGAGGGTAACAATCGTAGAGGGAGACCAAGAGATGAATACACTAAACAAATTCAGAAGGATGTAGGTGGCAGTAGGTACTGGGAGATGAAGAACCTTGCACAGGATAGAGTAGCATGGAGAGATGCATCAAACCAGTCTCTGGAGTGAATGCCACAACGACAACATATCGCCGCTGTGAATCTGATGTAGAATTATGGAACAGGATTTATGCTCACATATTATTACGTTTTTGGAGAACAAAATGAACTTGGGTTGCGGAAAGCAGCTTGCTTTGTTCATTCGTGAGACAGTGAGGCAGACACAGGTGCTTAGCTCATGGTGATGTCCTGTTAATACACTTCAGGAAGATCCGGCGTTGCCTATTACTGAGAAAATACGAGCTTACCGAGTCTCGGACCAGATTTGCGACATGAATTAAGACTTCGCTCTTAACGGAATAATATTCACAGATGTAAAGGTAACTTTAGGAGTATCCCAAGGAAGTGTGGTAAGACCCTTACCTATTCCAATGTATATAAATGTAGAAAGCGTCGGATGCTTTTTAAGACATTTCGCACGTAATGCGGTTGTCTAAAAAAGGTTAACAACGGCAGATGACAGTAGAGGTTTGCAAAAGGACCTGCAGGTGGTTGATAAATTGTATAGGACCTGGCAGCTGACCCCGAACGTTATGAAATATAAAACGCGGAGGGTACCTAAGAGAAGGTATCCACTACTGTAGAACTACACTACTGATAACAAATTTCTGGATACAGTATCTGCACAGGAGTAACCATCCATAGAAACCTTACACCAAACGACCACAAAAAACCAACAGCAGAAAAAATAGACGCCATAATGAGAGAATGAGACTCGTAAGACGAATTCAAAGGAGCAATAACGCAACCACGAAAGAAGTGGGCTACAAAACACTTTATTACTGAATGCTGTACATCACTCTTCGACCATTACCAGGTACGATTAATAGAAGAGACGGAGCACATCCTATGAAAAGGGCGGCGCGCTTCTTCACGGGATTGTTTAGTAAGTGTTTCAGAGAAGCTCAACAAACTCCAGTGGCAGGCGCTACAAGAGAGGTATTGTGCGTCATGGAGAGGCTTACTACTGAAATTCCGAGAGAACGTCCGGGGAAGAGCAACATACCCTGCCAGAAGGAAAGTTTGCAGACCAAAAAATAATTAATGTAGACTAATGAAGCCTCGGGCATACATTTTCCTATATAACGTAATGTATGATTAACATTGCAGGATCTCTGGTTAATGTAAGCGCAATATAAAACATGGCTAAAGTGAAGTTCTGATACTTTAATAACCTGTGTAACTGCCACAATGTTGAATGCTAGCATGGAAAGGTGCACGGTTCGTGTAGGGTCCAGATGTCACTCTGTGGCATTGAGATCCCTGCCTGCTGCACTTGGTCAGTCAATACAGCGACCGTTAATGTAGATGACGCTACAAATGCCGTCCGAAGATGTGCGGATATGCTGGAGACACATTGGATGGTCGAGCATGCCAAGGCAAAGTGTCGACACTGTTGAGAGTGTCGATTTACCACAGTGGTATGTGGGCGAGCGCTATTTTTTAAGAAAACAGAAATGGCAGTGCAAGAGATCGAATCACGGGACTGACCTATAGATTTTCAGTCGAGATGTGTGGGATAACCACTACAATGCCCCTGCTGTCATACGAAGTAAAACCCCAAACCTAAACGCCAGGTTTAGGTCCATTGTGTCTAGAATGTAGACAGTTTGGTTGCAGGCCCACTTCCAAGCAACACACGGACGTCACTGGTACCGGGGCTGTTGTATTCTCCAACAGTTTATTGAACGTAACTTCTTCTACAATACAATAGCTGGCTGTACAATAGATGTAGACGTTCGTCGATCTAGCCGGAGTTGTAGTTCCTCTCTGTCGGCTGGTATTTCAATCGGCGGTGCAGTACAGCGTCTTCAGTTATACCTTCTCGGAGACTCTGCTATAGCGGTTGCCATTAGCAGTGGACGAAGACTGGTCTGCCTTCGACTGGCCGGGCCTATATAGTGAGCTGGAGCCAATAGAAATCTGGCGTAGGAATCCGTGGCCGGATATGTCGCGGCGACCTCTGCAAGGAAAGATTCTTATTGATCTTCGGCGTGTTTACTGATGTCTTCGCCTGTTTGGTTGCTGGTTTGTTTCCCTCATAGCGTAGCTGTTGTGCAGTGCTGCCTGCCATTTAGGTGATCGCGATGGCAGACAGTACAGAGGCAGAATCAGCTTTCATCAAAAATCACAACAGACTTCCGTCGTGTCCTCTTATGAGGTCTCGTTTGACGTTACTGAAGTCAAAAATGGTGGTGCTTTGGGGTCAGTGGAATGCACGCTGTAGAGGTTTTAGCTCGGAGCTGTAGCTAAAGTAACCAATTTGTAAGAGTTCGTTGTGTCGCTGTGGTGCTAACTGCCCATCAGATTGCTGCTGCAGGTGTAGTAAGACGCGACAGAGCCTTTCGTGGATCACGATATTCTTCACATTTGGTAGCGCCACGTAGCCTTCTGGAGGCCGGTCTTCCTGCGACCGTTCATTCTCACGACCACCGCTGCCAACAGTCATGTACAGGGGCTACATTTCTGCTAAGTCTTTTTGCAGTATTGCAGAAAGAACATCCAGTTTTTTGTGGGCCTTTGCACGACATCGTTGAAACTCGCCTTGAATACATTCTTGACTAACATCAGGTCATCACTTCTAGTCTCAAAAGTAATTACAGCTCACAACGGTACACAAGCGTGTACTTAAAGCAAACCTGATTTGCATCCTCACTAGCTCCAATATGATGCGACTGGAGCGAAATTTGAATAGACATTATCTTTCAGATGTAGAATCACGCCGACCAACATTTGTTCATGGTGGACATCTCCTAACTTGTTCTTCTTTTAGTGTTCAACCCTGAAGTTGGTTTGCAGCAGAGCGCCATTCCTCTCTTCTGTCAGCCTTCCTCTTAATTTCGAAGTAAGTGTTAAATGCAACATGATTCATGATCTGTTGCATGTATGATATCTTTGGTCACCCCCGCCGATTCCTTCCGTCAATAGCTCCACCTGCTACTGTTCTCATGATGCTGCTGTGTCTTAGGATGTGCCCTACAAGTTTGCCTTTTCTTGTTTGGACGTGCCTCCACAGAGATCTGGTTTCCTATACTCCTCCAAACACCTCTACATTTGTCTCTGCATCTGATCTTCATCATCCTTCTCTAGCACCACATTTCCAGAGCCTCTAGCTGTCATCTCTCTTCTCTTTCCCTTGTCCAAGTTTCACATCCGTGTAGACCCACATTACAAACGAAAACTTTCATAATACGTTTCCTTATTTTCAGATATGTTCTTGCTGGTGAGTAAGTTCCTCCTCAGGTCATTGACCTGTTGCATTCTGCTCACTATTTCTTTCCATCTTCTACAATCCTTTGTGATTTTGCTTCTCAGGTAGGTGAATTCCTCTATCACTTCCAGCTCCTCTCTTCCAGTTCTCATTCACAGAGGTTCATATTCCGCTTAAGTACTGCATACTATCACTTCAATATTTTTCTTGTTTATTATCATTCCATATTGATTGCACAGAATCCTTTCGATTGCTGACCGGCCGCGGTGGTCTCGCGGTTCTAGGCGCGCAGTCCGGAACCGTGCGAATGCTACGGTCGCAGGTTCAAATCCTGCCACGGGCATGGATGTGTGTGATGTCCTTAGGTTAGTTAGGTTTAAGTAGTTCTAAGTTCTAGGGGACTAATGACCACAGCAGTTGAGTCCCATAGTGCTCAGAGCCATTTTCTTTCGATTATTCTGAGGACTTCCCCTAGATATTCTTTTGTCTTCGTGACTATAGATATCATGTGCATAACGTAGCATGTCTATCTTCTGCCCATTAATTTTGATCCCAACCTCAGTAATTTACTTTTCTAATATTTGCTTCTTGTTCCTTGTGACAGTTCCTAACCACTGCCACCATTTCTTATAGAAACTGCGTATCAGATGGATGTTTTCGTACTTCACTTTTCCTCAGCACTCTGAAAGTCTCTTACCAGTTAACATTATCAAATGCCTTTTCTAGGTCTACAAAGGCAATAAAAGGTGCTTTATTTTCTACAGTTGCTACTCGATAACGGGGCTCACTCCTAGAATCGCTTCTCTTGTTCCCAATCCCCTTCTGAAACAAAATTGATCTTCACTCAGAATATCCGAGGTGACGCACAGGTTAGCACACTGGACTCGCAATCGGGAGAACGACGGTTCAATCCCGCGTCCGGCCATTCTGATTTAGGTTTTCCGTGATTTCCCTAAATCGCTCCATGCAAATACCGGGATGGTTCCTTTCAAAGGCCGGCTTCCTTCCCTAAACCGATGAGACCGATGACCTCGCAGTTTGGTCTCTTCCCCTAAACAGTCGAATCGAAAATCACTCAGCATATCCTACACCGTCTCTTCAATTCTCTTCAGAATTACTTTTATGAGAATAATTTGATGTATTTGATATTGGGCTAAAGTTAGGTACTGTATACATTTTTTAGCTGCTGCCTTCTTTGGTATAGGAACACTGATGGAGTTCTAGAAATTTGTCAGTATCTCTCCTGTGTTATAGATGGACCTAAAAAGTTTAAGCAGCATCATTTTCGTGCTATCACCAGCATACTTTATTAGTTCTGCAGGGATGTTATCAATACCTGTTGCTTTATTGTCCCGTAGTTCTTGTAGATATTTGTCAAATTCTCCTTGCAGAATGTCATCTCCCTTGTCATCTTTGTCTACTTGCCCTTCTCTTCCCAATACTTCCTCCGAAAGAGGCGTTCCAGCATACAACTCCTCAATTCATTCATTCTATCTCTTCTCCATGTCTTCACGAAACAGCATTTTCCCCTCTTCATATTCTATTGTACCTGAGAGTGTTGTTTTACGTTTGTTAAAAAATTATTTGCTGTTCTGTACGCTAAATTAGTTCTTAAGTTTTGCATATTTTCTTCCACTTCCGATGCACATTTCCTCAAGAAAATTTTCTTTTGCTTTCCTAGATTGTCTATTGACTAAAATCATTAGTTTTCTGTATTCAGCTATTCTTTGTACATAAGACGAACTTTTGTATAATTCTCCTTTTTTTTATAAGCTCAATACCATCTACTGTAAACTATTTGCTCTTCTGTTTGGGTTTAGTTTCTCCAACTATATTTTCTGCTGCTTTGTAGGGCAAACCACCCAATTAAGGGCACTTTAAGAACATGTTTGTAGGGTAAATTATGTATCCTCAATACTTTCCTTGCTTGAAGTATAATTCTAGCACAAAACATACTACAATATTAAAGTAACATTATACTACAATTATGAAAGTTTTATACTTTACTTTCCATGTGATATAAGTTGCTTAACAATATTTAAAATTTTACCAGTTATTGGCACAATTTTCCAGTAGTTGCCATGCACATTACCAGTCATTGGTACCCCCCATTTATAACGACTTTCCTTATTATTCATAATATTATTACTCACAACTAGCTATCACAAGCAGTTCCTAGTACTTGGTAATGCAATAGAAGGTGAAAATTAAGAAAATAAAGAAAACTGAGAATCAATTTATTAATTCAGTCAAATTACGTAACACTCTATACAAATACAACTACGAATTACAGAAACACCAAATTGAGTTTGTTCTCAGTCCTTTCCTTTGAGTTAGTACTACTCCTGAAGAACTGCTATGCATAGGCCTTTGTGTGATGCAAGCAGTAAGAATTTATTCCACCGATTCGGAGAAATCACTTTCATCATCAAAGGCATCAGTATTGTCACTATCATGTACCACGTAACAATTATGGCATACAAAGAGATCATTGTCTGAATCATCTGGGTATTCATTTGATGCCTACTGGGGATGCACTTATATACGGCAGTATTTCTTAACTTACCGCTTAGAAAATGCTTTCTTGCACAGGGAACTTCACAACAATCGACTTCAGGTCAGCTTCGCGCCAAAACAGTTCTCAGAAAGCGTTGATACAAATGCAGCGCAACAAGCGAAAACAGAGGTCTTCATCTGTTTCCAAAGCAGCACTACCAACTTAAAAATTTTCTTATTACAAAATGTTTCTTAGCAGGGTGCCAATTACTAGTGGGGTGCCAATAATAAGGTCGTTTACCCTGTATACCAGATTTAATTTGATCCCAGTCTTCATTTACTCCACCATGTTGAAAATTTTAAGCTAAGTTGTCTGTTTCGTGAGGATAACGCTTTGCGAGTCCCTCGGTTTTCAGTTTTTGTAGTTCCCATTTAAGTTTTACTCTCTTCTTCGGCAGTCATTTGAATTTGAGTGAACTTTTTGATGTGTGCAAATCAACCTAGAGGTTATCGATCCCGTCTGGCGTTAAGTTTGCCTAAGGCGAGGCACGTGAACAAAGAGTGAACACGGAGCCGCTAGGAGGAGTGAGTCGCGCATGGACTGTGTTTGGAGCACGCTGCTCGGCAGTATAAGCCGGCAACGCGTAGAACTGAGAGTATTGGTACTGACGCTGGTGATTCTCACGTTCATTGACTGACGGGGCTCTGAGTGGACCGCCTTGTTTCTGCTCACGACGGCGTTGCAACCATGAATAGTCTTTTTTTTTTCATGGAATGAACTATGGTAACAATGTGATTTGATGTATGGCTGCCTCTAGTTGCCTCATTCCAAATTCTCGTCAGCTACCTCCATCTGTGCAATGGGTATTGCCAACTACCAGTCCTGAACGATTTCCTTAGTACTGAAATACCCGTATTTTGTTGGTTTATCAAGTGTGGATAACATGTTTTTATTTTATTTACTGGACCAATTGATAGCTTGAAGTTTTAACGGCCATAGTTTAAATTGTCATTATTGGCTGGCCTGTATTCCCTGAAGCACGTATGAACGTGTTTTTAAGACTTGTTTAATTAACACCATCTGTTTGTGTGTTTCAGAAGCTTGTCTTGTTACTTTGTGTTATCTCCCGCTTGTGCAACGACCTACCTGAGGAGACTCGAGAGTAAAAGGGCTCGCATCAAGAGCGGCGGTTCATGTGCAATGAGAGGAAAGCTGTGTAATCCTGCTTTACGTATACGCCTCCAATTATAACCATTATCTCTTGAGGCATTTGTAGTTAAATCAGTGGTGGCTTTATTTTAAAACCACGTATTTCTTTAATGTTGTTTAATGATCCTGTGTCGAAATATTGCAGAAGTTAACTCTCAAGTCATTTACTTGGCTGCTTGAATTTGTTCTAGAGATTTTTGAATTTAGTCAGAGAAATGTTTTTATGAGAAACTTCGTCTTAAAATTTTATGCTTTGTTTTTTTTCATATTGTGGCCTAGTTATTTTTATGGTTGAAGTACAAGACTTATTGTATTCTGATTGCTTTGATAGTTGTTGTTTAAATATTACTGCTTCGTAAAATATATTTCAGTCTTTAATTATAGCTTGCCTAAAAGTTTAATGCTAAATGAGCTGATGTTTTTCTTCCCTTGCTTAAAATCAAGGCTGGAAGTGCAGTGTCTATATTATAAGTACCAAGAAATGAAACTTTCTCAGAGAGTTACATTGTAATAAAGTCAATCATGTTTGAGAATGGTGGCCTAGTCCTTTCATTAACTGAACTTTTCAAATGCTAGCATAAAGTAACGTTACACTTTTCATCAGGACCAGGTAATGATCACTGCCTATGTCTACAGATGGATAGCTCCTGCAATCCTGAAACGTTCTTTCACTAGAATGTAATCAATGTGCTGTTTCCTCATTGTTACTAAAATATAGAAAGGAGGATGGCGTGAAATTAAACGGTATATTGAGGTCGGTGCTAAAGAATATGTGTACCACCCGTCCACTACTGGGCGATGGGAACGGCGATCGACGGCGACGGACAGCGGCCAATTGCACTGACGTTTTCAAAACACATGACGTCGCGCCGCGGTTTGGGAGCGCTCGGACACGAAACTTAGCGGCAGTGAGTAGCGGGCCATTGGGTTTGTAGGACCTTCCATCGAGTACGGACCCCTTGAAGATGTCTCCCGCAGTCGGAGACGAAACGTTGGGAATCGACACAGAATTCATCAATCGACCACGGCATAACAGCCCGGATAATTTTAATGGACATGTTTCCTCATTGTGTCGGAAAAGGGCGTGAGGATAGATCAGTGAAGATCTAGTGCTATTCACAAGTTCCCAGCACCCCATAGTAAGAAGGAAGCTGCCCGATGTATTGCAATGTGCAATTTCTTTCGTAAATTTGTGCAAAATTTTGCTGGTTTGGCCGCTCCTCTTAATCAGTTGAGATAGAAAGGGGATAAATTTCACTGGGGTGATAGCCAGCAGGCTGCCTTTGAAGCGCTTAAAAGATACATTAGCAATGCGCCAGTATTCAGAATTCCCGACTTTACTTTGCCATTTATTGTTAAATGCCGGCTGTGCTGCGGTTTAGTTACAACAGCATGAAGTGGAACGCAGACCAATAGCATTTGCTTCAAGGACACTTTCCGGTCCTGAATGCAATTACTCTGAGGTGGGCGCATTAGCCGTGTTGTTTGCTATTGAGAAATTAAAATTCTATCATTAGCATCGACGATTTCAGCTTGAGGCTGATAATCAAACATTTACTTGGGTTTTGGCACGCGTGCGAAGAACAGGTGGAATAGCACTCTGGGCTATTAGCATTTCGTTCCTCCAGTTTGATGTGGTACACATTTGAGGGCCGCAAAGTCCTGTTGCTGGTGCGCTTAGCCGCATGTTTGAGAAAGGTGGAGAAGAATTCCACTAAAAAGTTTCTCAGGTATCGTTATCCACGGATTTGGCGGAGGTGCCGGAATCACAAGTGGTGGGGGTGGTAGTAAACGAGATCCTGGCATTGTCTGGTAACATTAAATAACAGCAGGAAAGCGATTCCGAGTTAGCAGTTGTCCGACGGGAGTTGCAAAACGGGAAAGGGGTACTTTGTAATCAAGTACGGCGAGACCAGAAGGCAAGAATTTGTCTGGCGAAGAGTCTGGGGAGGAGGGGGGGGGGTACCGTCCCATTTAAAGTTTTTGGTATTGTAATATTGTAATTTGCTACAATGTAGCAGCGTTCTCACATTCCAAGTTCCCATGTTAAAATTGGGAATCTTTTCTTTTACCTTGTCTTTATCCTGTGCAGTCCCCACCTGGAGATCCGATTGGGAGACTATTTCATATCCGGAAAATTTTACAGGAGTACTGGCATGGTTTCCTGCTGGTGCTTTGGATAGCTACAGATCTTTCATGTGGTAGTTTCCCGTTGCATTCCAGATTCTATGCCGTTGACGATCACCTGGTTCGTTCGCCTTTGGAAATGATTTCTCATTTCCTGGGCAAGAGGGTGTCCTGCCCAGAAAATGTTGGGGTTATTACTTATCTCGTCATCCCTCCATCCCTTTTTACGTTAGCCATCACATGAAGTGACGTTGCCCACTCTTCCGAATGGAGATGTAGATCAGGAGTTTCCATTCATCGGGTCTAGGAATTAACGGCATTTCCTACTCCCCTCCAGTATTTTCGAGGGTAACTGGTGTTGTGATTTTCTTAGGCTAATGTATTACTTCCTCCCCTATAGGTCTCGCGAAACTACCACAACGAAACAATTCGAGAAACTGAAACTCATACAGAGTTTTATAGACAATCGTTCTTCCCACGCTCTACTCACTAATGGAAAAGGGAAGGGGTCGTCAGTGGTACCAAAAGCATCCTCTGCCACACACAGCCAGGTGGCTTACGGAGTATTAATATAGAAGCAGACATAATGCACATGTAAAATAGTTTAGCAATCATGACGCTAACGAAAAATACGCAGCTCTTTCACGTTAGTTACACATTCCGTTCTTTCACACTGACTTATGAAGTGGCTATCAATATGGCGAAACTCTCGCAATATTCTCTACCAAATTTTGTGGCTGGTGGTGGGACACAGCGTTGCCCATGAAGTCCACTGCACCTAAGTCTCTGGATAGTCCACACATCGCCGCACTGTATTCCAATGACTAATTAGCTTGTAAGCTGAAATTATAGTCTACACGACGTTACACCTTTTACTTAAATGACAGTATACTTCATTAACTGTACCAAAGTTCGATCACTGTTCGACATATTTCACCCAAGTCTGTATGAACAGCAATAAAGACTCAGTCGCTGAGACAACGCTACATTTAACTTCCTCGAATTACATGGAAGCGTAGCACGTATTTTAGAAATCATGCCAAAGTTTCTCTCAGGACTGACTGCGCCAAGTTCTAGAGCCACGGCCAGCCATACAGGGTGGGGAGCGTAACAAAATATGTTGGAGAATTACGGGACTTTAACACGAAAATGTCCACAACCCAGGATAGCGAAATTATTATGTGTTATTTTCTCTCTGCAACTATGAGATCAATGGACTCAAACTCACAAAAAGATTATCTTGACGAAATTTGAAGTTCTGCTCAAAAACTGACCTAAATTGAATTCCCATCAAGAACAACTGCCAAGATGAGAAACATAGAAGTAGATATCTTCTGTGTAACAAAGCAGCTTAAATCACTTAATAAAGGTAATGCCTTCGGTCCAGATTGTATACCAGTCACGTTCCTCTCAGAGTATTTTGTTAAATAGCTCCATATTTATCAATTATATACAACCACCCGCTCACAGAAAGATCCGTTTCTAAAGACTGGAAAATTGCTCAAGTGACACCAATACCGAAAAAGGAACTAAAAGTAATCCGCTGAATTACAGGCCTATATCGCTAACGTCGATTTCCGGTAAGGTTTCAGAACATATACTTATTTCGAAGATTATGAAATACCCCGAAGAAAACGATTTATTGACATATAGTCAGCACGGATTCAGAAAATATCGTCCTTGTGAAACACAAGTAGCTCTTTATACTCATGAAGTAATAAGTGCTATCGACAGGGAATGTCAAATTGATTCCATATTTTTAGATTTCCAGAAGGCTTTCGACACCATTCCTCACAAGCGCCTTCTAACCAAACTGCATGAATACGGAGAATCGTCTCAGTTGTGCGACTAGATTCCTGATTTTCTGTCAGAAAGGTAACAGTTCGTGGTAATAGACAGAAAGTCATCGAGTAAAACAGAAGTAATATCCGGTGTTCTCCAAGGAAGTGTCATAGGCCCTCTGTTGTTCCTGATCCATATTAACCACATAGGAGACAATCTGAGTAGGCGTCTTAGATTGTTTGCAGATGATGCTGTCATTTACCGCCTTGTAAACTCATCTGATGATCAAAATGACTTGCAAAATGATTTAGGTAAGATACCTGTATGGTGCGAAAAGTGGCAATTGACCGTGAATAAAGAAAAGTGTGAAGTTCTTCACATGAGAACTTAGAGAAATCCGCTAAATTTTGATTACGCGATATGTCACACAAAATCAGAAGGCTGTAAATTCAACTAAATATTTAGATATTACAATTACAAGTACCCTAAATTGGAGCGATCACATAGATAATGTTGTGGATAGAGCAAACCAAAGACTGCGACTCATCGGCAGAACATTTAGAAGGTGCTACAAATCTATTAAAGAGACTGATTACATCACGCCCTATTCTTGAGCATTGCTGTGCGGTGTGGGATCCGCATCAGGTGGGACTCACGGATGACATCGAAAAAGTACAATGAAGGGCAGCTCGTTTTGTATTATCGTGAAATAGGGGAGATGGTGTCACAGACATGATACGTGAATTGGAGTGGCAGTCATTAAAACAAAGATGTTTTCCGTTGCGACGTGATCTTCTCCTTAAATTTCAATCACCAATTTTTTCTCTGATTGCGAAAACATTCTCTTGGAATCCACCTACATAGGGAGAAATGATCATCATGATAAAATAAGACAAATCAGGGCTCGCAAAGAAAAATTTAAGTGCTCGTTTTTCCCGCGTGCCGTTCGAGAGTGGAACGGTAAAGAGACAGCATGAAGGTGGTTTATTGAACCCTCTGCCAGGCACTTTATTGTGAATAGCAGAGTAATCACGTAGATGGAAATGGAGATGTAGATCTATAGTACTCACAGGAACTTAAGTCCCGTGGAAAAAAGAAGTACCAAGTAATTGCGTTCTTGTTGCTGGTATCAGTGAAATCACAATCGTAAAAATTAACACACTATTATTATTTTCCTAGTTTAATCTAATAGTGATATAAGATTTTCTGTTAAGTGGACAGTACAATGCACGTAACGGCTAATTAATAATATGTGCCTATGATTTGAGGATACCATTTGATGGAGCTTGACGAGCGTAGCTCATAGACACCTTGAACTTACCTATGCACGAGGGAGTGCTGAAAAGTAATGCCTTAGAACCTTGTATGTGAAAACTCTTAAAGCCGTGTAATAAAAGAAACGTTAATAACACTGCACATCTTTTTTATTCTCCGTGTTCACATAGTCACAATGGCGACGAACACATTTTTCGAAAAAACAGACCAGTTTGTTGATTACGTCGCTATGATATGTGAATTCTTACGGACGGTTATGTCACAACTACGCGACGCCACATGTGTTGAGTATCCGGGAGCAATTCACCGCTGTCGTCCTTTATTGCTGTCACCCTATGCTACCCATCGTCTTCAGCTGCGGAATCTAGACGTCATTCGATATCACACCGTCCTACTTCCTACTGAAATTCTGGGGTGCTTTAAAATCTCTATTGCCTCTCTGTATAGACTTCCATGGTATCTGATTATGGCTGCCAATACATGGGTTATATCGAAATAAATGTAGCAGTCTCCAGGCAGCAAAGCTTCTTTCACAGCAGCTGGTATGTCAATGTCCCCTCCTCTGCAGATTCTTGACCGTTATTTTTATAGTAATCACGTACGCCTCCACACAGCTACACGGCTTCCATTAAATACCTATTTATTGCGGAAGGTGGCGAGCATCTTTGGCCACTATAGGTAATCCTGTACCTTCCGGCTGGGTTTCCAGATTACCGCAGTGTTCCGTGTTTTCACGCTTCTTCCTATGTGGTCGGTAACGTTCTTAATGAAAACTGGGAAAGTTTTGGATTTCACGGACGCTTGTGCATTGCTATAATTTTTAATTTGCGGTCTGAACGCTCGTTTACATCAGCGGACAAATAACTGTTATTGAGCAATGCCCTGGTAAGGTGTCTGCATTCAGCGTCAAGCAGCTCTGTTTCGCAATGTTCCCCGCTCTATCCGCCAGCTTTTTATGATGCCTCGGTTTTGTTGTTGTCGACGTGGGGGGGGGGGGGGGGGGGAGGGGATGGCAGTTCAGATGTCGGTGTAGGTAACGGACTGTGTACGTGAGTTTTCGATAAACCATGTGGCCTAAAGTACCATCTTCTTTCTTGAAAAACAGCACATCTCCTTTCTTGAAAACGAGCACATCAAGAAAATATAATCTTCTGCTTGGCTCCTCCTCTACGGAAAACTCAGCCTTCGGATGTAATATGTGAACCTCAGCCGATACCGAGAACAGAATAGAATATTTAGGTACATTTCTTTTCTGCACGTCCTCAAACGTCTTCAATTAATTTACGAAAAGTTGCATTTTTAAACGGCAGCTTCCCAGACAGGTACCGAGAGTGAGCGCCTGTGACAACTGCCAAGTGACGCAGTTGTGACGAGTCTGGTGAGTGAAAGATAACTTTGATAAACTTGGCATCGCTGTCGTAAATAAGGATTTTGGAAGGTAGGAGTCGAGGTACTGGCAGAAGTAACGCTCTGAGGACGGGGCGCGAGTCGTGTTTGGGTGGCTCAGTTGGTAGAGCACTTGCCCGAGAAAGGCAAAGATCCCGAGTCCGAGTCTCGGTCCGGCACACAGTTTTAATCTGCCAGGAAGTTTCAACGAGTTTATATGTTCACACTACTTTCTGAGCCAAATAGTAGCAGAGTAAATAGTTTTATGCGTTTTCTATTCGGATGAGTAAGCCAAACCACAGCAGTGCCTGGGTCGTAATTAATGTTTGAAATTTATGGGAGAATACTCTTATAGGAGTATATGCTGCATTGATTAAATGTGGCAACTTAAAATATTTTTTTATTTCTGGATTCGAATCCGGAATAGCTCAAGAACTGTGTGCCAGCAAATACGCTATTAAAGATCTCCAAGCGGACCGGCCCATAGTTACAGCTTGCCTCGACTTCTTTCTCTCTTCGACCCGACTCTGTTCCTGCTCTCCCATGAATCTGTGAGAGTAGCAGAGCAAGACAGAGCATATAAAGGGTCTTGATCCCGAACTCATGTTTGATTCTTGAATCTTTTACTAAATGCCGAACATATGCTCAGCTGTTTATGAACAAAGCCTAAGCTTTTCATGACTTTTTTAGATCTGGGGAAAGCATTTCATAATACGAAAGAATCAAAAGGTTATCTACAACACAACAGAAACCAGACTTCAGTGTAGAATTCGAAGACTATGAAAGGAAAGCAATTCGTTGGTTGATTTGGCGCAGGGGGCCAAACAGCGAGGTCATCGGTCTCATCGCATGAGGAAAGAATTGAGAAGGAAACCTGCCGTGCCCTTTCACGGGAACCATCCTAGCATTTGCCTGAAGCGATTTAGGGAAATGACGGAACACTTAAATCAGGATTGCCGGACGCGAATTTGAACCATCGTCCTCCCGGATGCCAGTCTACTGTGCTAACCACTGCCCCACCTCACTCGGTAAAGAACGCAGTAGTTCACAAGGGAGTGTGACAGTATTGTAACCTATGCCCAGTGTTATTCAGTATGTACACTGATCAAGCAGTAAAGGTATCCAGCTTACTCCTGTTCTTCCCAGTATTTCGAACATCTAGCCCCATTTTTCATTGGGGAATAGTTTTCTCGCTTGATAGATAGAATGACGTTTCTCGACTTTTTTAAAGCGTGCTTCCATTATAAAGCACAAAATCAGACCGGCCTTTGCAGTTTTCACCTTTCCTAAAGCCAAACTAATGGTCATCTAGCAAATCATATCATTTTGTCCATTCTACTATCAGAAATTTGTGTGCATGACATTTTAAAATAACTGCGAGATAATCACACCTATCTGTCCTAGCAAATCATTGTGATTGTGTTTTGATGACTTTTCAGGAAGTCTGGCGGTTTGTCTTAAAAAAATGGTTCAAATGGCTCTGAGCACTATGGGACTCAACTGCTATGTTCATCAGTCCCCTAGAACTTAGAATTACTTAAACCTAACTAACCTAAGGACATCACACACATCCATGCCCGAGGCAGGATTTGAACCTGCGACCGTAGCAGTCGCACGGTTCCGGACTGCGCGCCTAGAACCGCGAGACCACCGCGGCCGGCTGCTTGTCTTCAGATTCATAATTTATATAAAGTCATTTTAATAGTTTTGTGGTATCGACTACCATATTTGCATCTCCGATCATGCCGTTACACAGTTCCTCCCCTCTCAGAGGCCTCATGCTACCCTTTTGTTTTAACTGTGGAATTAATCTTGCAACCTTAAAGAAATGGCTCTGAGCACTATGGGATTTAACATCTGAGGTCACCAGTCCCCTAGACTGATAACTACTTAAACCTAACTAATCTAAAGGCATCACACACAACTATGCCCTAGGCAGGATTCGAACCTGCGACCGTAGCAGCATCGGGGTCCGGACTGAAGCCCCTAGAACCGTTCACCCACAGCGGCCGACTTACAAACTTAATGTCGATGTACACACTTTTAATTTCACCGAACGTTGTACTGGCATGTCTATGTGCTGAGTACTTCTTCTGAGGTCCGTTTCTTTTTCGATTTATGCTCATTTTTCCTGCATTTCCTATAGTTCTTGCATCAGCCAGACTAGATTCATGAGTATTTCAGCCATACTAGATTCATGAGTATTTCAGGTAAGTCACCACTTTATCTACCTTTATGCATCCGTTGTTAGGATATTGTGGCAGGACGCCATCAAAAAGCTGGTGAAAAAATACATCACACTGATAAAGACCGCCAGCAAGAACCGAAAAACCTTGTTCGACTATATTGTTTACTACATTTCTGAACCTCTATGAGTATTTCGAAGCTGTATTTAGCATCATCTAAAACATCAGAGTTATGGGCAGAGAAGGGAATTGAATGCATGATACGAACTGTTAAGAGAGAGAAAGTAGGCTGTTTGAGTGAGGTGCTCTGTAGACGAGAGCAGGCAGGTGACAGGAGAGCTTGGATTGCAGTCAGCTGCAGGTGTGGTGAGGTAAGTATTGCGATAGAAAGTGAACATAGCTGTCTTGTGAAGCTGGATAATAAAATCTACTCTGTGAGATTTCGGAGAGCTAAAAGTTATTCGATTTTGACAATTTGGCTCTATTATATGCTGTAAGACAGGCTGGTTTACTTTGCAGAGAAGGAGTATGTCTTCTGTGCTGTTCAGATGGAAGGGTTAGAGTCGACGTGGGAGGGAATCCAGTAACAGAGCACATATCAGAAGAATATAATGATTGCGATTAGCCATAATAATTGTCAGAGGGCAGGTGTAATATGTTTGAATGGCTTAAAACCGCATTCATTGCCATTTCATTCAGCGTAAGCTCTTATATGAATGTCGCTGAATAAGAGTATCACAATAATGAATAATTAGAGTATTAGCGACTCTACAAGTTGCTCTACGATCTCAAGGAAAAAACTAAGATGTTTACATTGTTTACGTACTGTATTACGTCAGAAACATATATTTCTGTGCTGGAAGGTGGACTGTGTGTCCTAATTAAAATGAATAGCTTGACATTAATTGTTCTCAAATCCAAAACAATGTATACCCAGTATTGTGAAAAAAGGGCATAGTTTTCATTCAGCTTCAGTAAGAACTATAACAACGTCCTGTTTTCGTTTTGGCTCATTTTCTTCTTTACTGTTTTCAGATTTGTAAATATTCTAGTGGTACTCTTTAGAGTTTTGTATAGTATGTTAAAGTTTTTTAGGCGAAACTGCTACTTCTTCAAACTTTTATGAAGTGTAAAATAACAAATTTTTCAAAACTGGTTATATAGAGTATGGAATAAATGGTTCGTCATTCGTGCACTATGTTATTGCGCCTCTATACAATGCAGTTATCTTTAAATCTCTAGCATTGCAGCCGAGAAGCGTAGTGGCGTACTTTGCTTAAACAGTCGCCTTTTTTGTTATACGACAGGTTCAGCAGACACATCCAGCGTATTTTGGAAAGACAGCTGGAATCAATAAAGTAATGTATTACAAGAGACAGAAAGTAGGTAGGTATATTTCAGCGACAATGAAGTTACGATAGCTAGCATTTTAGGTTCTTTTCTAATGGTACAGGCTGACTGACGGTGCCTACCTTTCCCGTCTTTCCTTCCATTCTGCAGCATATGAATACAACCACAATATCCATTACAGTCATGGAAGCGAAACGCACACCTGACACAGCAAAACTTAGACGCGAGAAGCCATTGTCTATGAAACCACAATACAAAAAAATTGCATGAAAGTCTTACTCCATGTTGGAAGCCAATTGAGGTTTCACTGTAATTACTTTCATTTCAGCATCATAACGAATGTCTGTGTACTAATGTGAAATATGGTCACGTTGAAACGGATAACTGCCACCGCATATAATGGGAGCTCAGGACGACTTTTCCTGTTGTCTTCTTATTCCTTCAGGTATATCAGGTCATATTGGGGAAAGTGAACTAAATTCTGTTACAGTGACTTATTAAAATTGCACACGAAATAACGAAACAATAGAAACATATAGTCCACTAGTACACAATTATTCATCTCGTGCCATGTAATTGACGATCTAGTTAATATATTGTCACCTAAGAAAACTTATTCTTTTCTGAAAAGAGGAAATATACATACCATACGAACTTATGTAAGATTTGCAGGTCTGAGGAGGATATATGTTCTGAAAATGAGAATTCTACCATACATTTAGTTACACTACAACGCAAAAAGTCTGACTGCTTGATAAGTGAAAGTTGATTTTGAAATCTTAGCATGTTACGAAGCTACGAATAGTTTTTAAATGTCTGAGCTGGAAACTAAAAATAGTTAATACTGGATGTTTCCCAGTTCATGTTAGACACTTCTATTGGTTGTGGAGGTAGTAGATCAAGTTTTACGTGGAAACCTATGAGCGGAAACGTCATCCAGCGACGTAGGAGATAGTCAAACATTTGGTCGCCCGCGCCTGTAGATGTCTGTTCACAATGGGTGAGTCCGTGATAGTTTTACAAACTTTCAAAGATGATGGAGAAAAATGCATCAATTTGAGGTACGGATCCCTGTACCAGAAATGAACGAGTCGAAAGTTATAAGCGAAAACCGTTCTCATACTTCTTGCGGTGGAATACATGGACAGGTACCGTTGTTCCTAACCGGGGAAACTCCTCAACGCACCCCTTTAGATTAAGCAGTAAGATGGCTCAGTGGATATCCCGTCAAAAACTGAACAAACATCAAGCGTGAAAACAAGAAGAAGGTGTATTGAACTGCGAAAGAAGAAGCAAAATTTAAACAGTGAACGGTCCAAGGTCAAGAAGTGCAGCATCGAGAAAACTTGAAGAGCGCTATTGGACTGCGACGGAGGAGATCCAAGTACATACATCTTTCCTTCCCCGTAATTTTTTTCCAAAAAATTATACATTCTCCGTCCGGTCACTGATGTGTATGTTTGATGTGTCAATATGGTGTCTGTGTCGTCGAGTAACTTTCGTTTACAACGTGAAAGGAAGAGATCTCTAGACGTACGCCCATCCTGTTATTTCTATACGAGTACCACAAACTATAACTCTTAAATTCCGTTTTGCGTGTTTTTACTTTTGAATGTCTTCGTTGCAACATGGTTCAGTTTATTTGTTGTTTTCTTC
The DNA here is from genome assembly GCF_023897955.1 of Schistocerca gregaria. NCBI lineage: Eukaryota > Metazoa > Arthropoda > Insecta > Orthoptera > Acrididae > Schistocerca > Schistocerca gregaria. Next base: position 337,781,834 of record NC_064927.1, read on the forward strand.
TGTCTGAGAGGTTTATGCGGCATCTCGTCTGGTCTCACTATTCACTGCATTTACTTGCGGAGGTAATACATACTTATAATATGACTAATTTTCTACAGGGTGTTACAAAAAGGTACGTCCAAACTTTCAGGAAACATTCCTCACACACAAAGAAAGAAAATATGTTATGTGGACATGTGTCCGGAAATACTTACTTTCTGTGTTAGAGTTCATTTTATTATTTCTCTTCAAATAACATTAATCATGGAATGGAAACACACAGCAACAGAACGTACAAGCGTCACTTCAAACACTTTGTTACAGGAAATGTTCAAAATGTCCTCCGTTAGCGAGGATACGTGCATCAATCTTCCGTTGCATGGAATCCCTGATGCGCTGATGCAGCCCTGGAGAATGGCGTATTTTATCACAGCCGTCCACAATACGAGCACGAAGAGTCTTTACAGTTGGTACAGGGGTTGCGTAGGCAGGCGTTTCAAATGCCTCCATAAATGAAAGTGAAGAGGGTTGAGGTCAGGAGAACGTGGAGGCCATGGAATTGGTCCGCCCCTACCAATCCATCGGTCACTGAATCTGTTGTTGAGAAGCGTACGAACACTTCGACTGAAATGTGCGGCTCCATCGTACATGAACTACATTTTGTGTCATACTTGTAAAGGCACATGTTCTAGCAGCATAGGTAGAGTATACCGTATGAAATCATGATAACGTGCTCCATTGAGAATAGGTGGAAGAACACGGGGCCCAATCAAGATATAACCAACAATGGCTGCCCAAACGTTCACAGAAATTATGTGTTGATGACGTGATTTCACAATTGCGTGCGGATTCTCGTCAGCCTACACATGTTGATTGTGAAAATTTACAATTTGATCACGTTGGAATATAGCCTCATCCGAAAAGCGAACATTTGCACTGAAATGAGGATTGACACATTGTTGGATGAACCATTCGCAGAAGTGTAGCCGTGGAGGCCAATCAGCTGCTGATAGTGCCTACACACGCTGTACATGGTACGGAAAATCTGGTTCTCCGGTAGCACTCTCCATACAGTGACGTGGTCAACGTATCCTTGAACAGCAACAACTTCTCTGACGCTGACATTAGGGTTATCGTCAATTGGACGAAGAATTGCCTCATCCACTGCAGGTGCCCTCGTCGTTCTAGGTCTTCCCCAGTCGCGAGTCATAGGCTGGAATGTTCCGTGCTCCGTAAGACGCCGATCAATTGCTTCGAACGTCTTCCTGTCGGGACACATTCGTTCTGGAAATCTGTCGGTACAAACGTACCGCGCCACGGCAACTGCCCCCTGCTAATCCATACATCAAATAGGCATCTGCCAAATCCGCATTTGTAAACATTGCACTGACTGCAAAACACTAGCCTGTTGATGCTACGTACTGATATGCTTGATGCTAGTACTATAGAGAAATGAGTCGCATGTCAACACAAGCACCGAACTCACATGACCTTCCTTCAATTGGACCAACTAGCGGTGAATCGAGGAAATACAGTATATACTGACTAAAATAAAATGAGCTCTAACATGGAAATTAAGCGTTTATGGACACATGTTCACATAACATCTTTTCTTTATTTGTGTGTGAGAAGTGGTTCCTGAAAGTTTGGCTGTACCTTTTTGTAACACCCTGTATAAACAATTTAGAGTATGACGATTTCCAGGACTACAATAGGAGAACAGACCAGTCAATGATAGGCCGGAAGGTTCATAATTTTTGAAAAAAAAAAGATCTTCGGGCACGAGGGCCAGTTGAACACGAATATCCAACGTTGTAGCCCAACACCGTGACCACACAACCATGATACCGCGGCTCTTGAAGGTTGCTCGATGTTGCACATTCTGAGGTTACACCGTTCACTTTTCTGTTTTAGTTTTTCTTTACAGTTCAGTAAATGTTCTTGCCGTTTTCATGCTTGTTCTGTGTTCCGTTTTCGACGGGATGTCCGCTGCCCCATTTAACCACTAAATCTGAGAGGGGTTTGATGGGGTTTCCCTTGTAAGACTGTGGGTTAGGCAACTTTCAGAGGTGGTAGTATGGACCAAACAAGAAAAAACATTTGGCAGAAAGAGGCTCTAAAATGCTTACCTGAAGAGCTATTAGCACTTGTTCAGTAGAAGAGATTTGTTTCGCACTAGCGAATAAGAACCAGAGTTGTGGTATGCATCTTAGAGCCCGTGTTTACAGAAATTTTCTCTTGTCTTTGTCCATACTATCACCTGTGGCATACCCTACCTTCTTTGTACCAGTATATGTATTCCACTATCAATGGTATCAGAATGGTATTCTGTTTTAAATTTCGACTCGGTCGTTTCCGAACGAGGGCTTCGTACGTTAAATTGATACATTTATCCTTCTCCATCATCCCTGAAAGTTTGTAATATCATCACGTAATCACCCTGTATGTATATATATATTTACAAGCTCTGGTGCTCACAACTTTGACGCCATGTACCGTCATGGATGACTTTCCCGGACATGGGTTCCTAAGTAAAACTCGATCTACGAAGTCCCCTCTACAACCTCTAGAATTTTGTAACATAAATGGTGAAACATCCTCTCTATATTACTGGGGAATCTACCACCAAGCCGTTTGGATACCATTTTACACCTCGTCAGTATGGTTGTTGCAAAGTGTTGCGAAAAAAATACCGACTGAGCGTACAGGTTCGGTTGCGGTTGGCGACTTGTAGGGTGAAAATGGGGCTACAGAAATATTGATAAGTAAGGGCTTGCTCGGTCTTAATGAGACGAAGCACAAAATTGCCCTGCTGGAACACAACTGGTAGCGTTAATTGAAGGAGAGGCAGTATCACAGGTTCACAGTCATAGTGGCTGTTGTTCATACTGCGTTCAGGAAACAGGAGTCACTGTTACATATTATATTCCTTAACCGCCTGCAGCACCGAATTTGAATTGTTAATCACTCCTCAATAATTAAGATTCTATTCAATATGGCTGCGTCTGCCAACTAGTGTCATGTTAGAGAATAGTATGGTTGGAGAGGTCTTCATCCCATTTATTACTCTCTCAATCATTCTTGAAATTTGGAAACCTCATGCTGAAACATGGCATGAAGGAAAACTGCGATAAGCCAGCAGCATCCAGTCAGAAAATGATGATGTGGAGACACCTGCAGATCTTCTCCCGCGTTGAGTCAACAGTTTGGCCAAAATTATGTTAATCATCCCCAGCTGTGAAGTACGGTAGCTATTTCTAGCTGCATAAGGTTTTTCTCTACCTACACGTTCTACACAAGCAACGTAGTCGTAGGTGCATTCTAAGTACGATTTGCAAGAGCATGGCAATCGTTTTTTCCTGAGTCCACACACTTTTCGTCGTCCCAACCCCCTCATACTCTGATGTTGTGGGATGTTATGTGTATGAGATATTCTGCCTCTGACGTCTCCACTTCGTTACACGGCTGTCCGCTAACTGTTATTTTTTTAACACTGATATTCATCTTCTGGGCACATAAAATGTAAGAGTCATTTACGCCTCGTAGGCGATGTACGAGGTGTGGGAAAAAAGTAATGAGACTGTCCTTTTGTCTATATTAAATAAAAATGTTCGCTTCGGCAGCTATCATGCGGAGTAGTTGTAATTCCTGTTCCAGGTAGCAGTGCTGAAAGTTCTCAAGTGTTGGAGCACTTGAGATATCAATCATATTCTTTTTGTGGGATTTTTCGTGTAATAAAGGTTATTTCTTATTTGGGGTTGAAGTTTAATTAGTTCTGGTTGTCTTTGAGTTTATCTGGTGGAGTTAGTCCCAAAATGATGCATTTTTAAGACATTTTTCAATCTCGAGAAAAAGAGAAAGAACAAGAACTCAGGTCAGGTGAATAGGGGGTCTTTGGAACGACAGGAATGCCTTTTGACGTTAAAAATTTCGTGACGCAAGTGGTCGTGTGACACAGGGCGTTGTCATGATGTAACACCCACTTGTATGCAATGTCCGGTCTCACTCGACTCACCCGTGTCCTTAGCGTTTCAAGGACATCTTTGTAAAACCCTTGGTTGACAGTTTCTTCTGGAGGAACAAGTTCTCTTTTGTACGATACGTCAGCAATGCTCTCATCTTTAATTTGCTCGTTGGAACATTTTTAGTTAGAGCAGGTGTCTCAGTGTGCCACTCTTCACTTCGCCGGTTTGTCTCAGGATCGTATTCAAAAATTCAAGGTTCATGACCTGTGATCACACGGGTAAGCCACTTATGGTTACTGACAATCCTTTCATGAAGATCAATAGAAACTTTTCTTACACTGTTCTGTTCAATTGTGAGGTTTCTCGGTACCATTTTGGCACAAACCTTTCGAATGTCGAATATCCGGTGAAAATCTTGGCATTCCAAAAATGATTTGTGCCAGCGAAAAACTTGTGCTCTTGATAATTGATGTTTCCCGCACCCCTTTTTCTATTTTTCTACGGTTACAATTCAGGATTCCCCAAGTTTAACACAAAACACGATTCCCTAACTTTGCTTTACATTCCGCTGTTTCATCTTCGTAACACACAACAAGCAGAAACACGGACTTGGCATTTAGAAGGGATGGGCACACCACTCTGCACATATAGGACAACGGGGTATTGCCCAGTCTCACTGCTTCTCTCACACATCTCGTACGTCTTTGTATGAATGTCTCTGTATGAAAGTCTCTTACAGTCCCTCTTTGTGTGTGTCCTCTCAATAAGAGTCTTCGTCAACATGGCGTCTCATACAAGAACCCTGTGTTATGGCGCTTGGCGTCGGCGCCAAACGCTATGTGCCTCGGTGACAGACACGTGTACAAAATACATTTCTGTTCAGGAAGGGGCACGGGATGTGAAGCATAAATCAAACATGGAATGAATAACAAAGATCACTGTAAGATAGTTTATTGTGAATGCGGAGTGGACGCACGGTTTGAGGCGTCATGTCACGGAATGCGCTGCGCCTCCCGCCGGAGTTTCGAGTCCTCCCTCGTGCATGGGTGTGTGTGTTGTTCTTACCATAAGTTACTTTAATTTAGTTTCAGTAGCATGTATGTCTCGCGATCGATGACCATAGAAGTGAGGTCCATTAGGAATGGGTACACATTCGAACATTTTGTACAATGAAACTGCATGTGGTGCAGAACAAAGTCCTTCAGCCACTGGCGGCTTTGATAGGCGCAATGCCTCGCAGGGTGGCCTAGCGGTTCTAGGCGCTTCAATCTGGAACCACGCGACCGTTGCGGTCGCAGGTTCGAATCCTGCCTCGGGCATGGACGTGAGTGATGCCCTTAGTTAGGTTTAAGTAGTTTTACGTTCTAGGGGACTGATGGCCTCAGATGTTAAGTCACATAGTGCTCAGAGCCATTTGAACCATATTTTGATATGCGCAATTGTAAGTCACTGCATAGCGGTTGTGTTGCGCCTGACTGAAGCTAAATTTCTCGAAGGTAATTGTCCCAGCCGTGAATTGATGCCTCAGAGACAAGGGGAACACTAAACAGCGATGTACGTCAGTGTACTGTCTAACAACCATACCATAACAAAGATCAAAATTTAATAATGATTGTGGTGTTGCTCATGCTGCTAAATACTGCATTTCCGGGCAACAACAGTCATATTATGTGGCAGGTGTCATTAGAACACAGTTAATAAAGTCATTTCATGTAATAATGAATAAACTAGGTACTCATCTTTTCGTGTTTACCACGCTGGTTTGGTTGTAAAATCATGGCTCAATCGTCGAAAATGTAGGTGGTGATGATTTCAAGCTCGGATGCAAAGAGGCCTAGGTTTTATTCTGCTATATTCAAAAGTTTTGTAGATGCGCTTCACAAACATTCTTGAACATTAAACCTTTCAAATTTAGCACAATGGTGATGTAAAATCAATAATCAGCACCCCGAATTTAAGTAACACTTCTTTTTTATTGCATTTGTTGCGATAGCACGTAACACACAAAACATCACTTCACAATACAAAACATACTTGAAAACATCTTCCTCACTGTTAAAGTTCACATTTTATAAACTGGCTATAATATGTGTCTTTCCAACATGACGTTCAAGACTTCACTTTTTCAACGTCCGACTCTCTAACAACTGCTTACGCGCCCAAAAATCATGAGTTACAACTACGTCAAAGATCATAGTGACAAAAGAAAGAATACACATAAGAATAATATTATTGCAATACAAACATATCGATGTATCACAAATGAAATCAAATCTGAATGTTGTATCAGGAGTATGTTAAGTAGTTAACAGAAACACAGTCGAATATTACTGGTATCGAGAGGTTCGGGTAAGGTGGCGTAATGGTTAGATAATTCGAGTACCATTACAACTGGTAAGTGGCTCCGCTGGTGTCGCGTTAGACTACACTGGTTGGGCCGCGACGAGTAACTGGATAGTAACTGGCCCTGCTGCCGCAGACGGCGCCTCTATATGCGGTCGAGTTTCGCGAACTACTGGCGCTGCGGCGCATGGCACGTGGGCCTGGTGGCGCTCGGGGTTGGACGACATCCGTTGCCGTTCCGACCGCTGATGGACCGCAACTTCACTTGTGATATCGGCTTCTGAGTCGTCTACGATGATGGCCGTCGGGTGACATCGATTGTGAAACGACAGCGCACTTTTGTGATCGACAATACTAACTGACGCAGGTATTATAATTACCAGATTAGGCATAACCGAGAACTTCTTTTCGCAAGAGGTATCTCTGTACATAATGTGCTCTCACCCACACAAATGACTCTTTGAATGTACCAAGCCGTTATGACTCCCGTTGGATCGAAAACTATCTCGACTGGTCTAAGCGTGGTTTTAGATCGGTAAGCGAATAGCGCCTCCACTGGCAGCAAAGACTGCGGGCGCTGCAGGGCCGGCTGTCTGCTGTCGATTAGGCAGATGCAAATCTCTTACTGGATCAGCATCCAAACGGACGCATCGCCTGGAGTGACAGCGATGAAACGCCAGTTGTCAGTCACGTGCCGAGCGGCTTTCGAGTTTTACCCATGCTTGGGTCGCTACTGCTTGGCTCCACTTCGCGCAAAGAAATTCTGTGACGAGAGAGGTCTTGCATGTATTGGGACACCATGTTGTTATTAGACTGCGGATCTTTTTGTGAAGATGGTAATTCTGGTGTCAATTATCTATCTGGAACTAGTATTAATACGCTTATTCCGCCGTGAGCCAGCCTCATACTACAATGACGGAAAAAGGACATCACAACACCAAGGTGTTGTGCGAAAGGAACGAAAGGTAGTGGGCTCGTTTCTACGCCTGAAAAAAATTAAATCTTTTCAGATTTTTCTCCGCTCTACGCTAGTAGCTCTCGCATGAGAATGCAAATCAGGTTTGGTTTGAAATACACGCAGTAACGGTCGTGAGCGTTTGTTGAGATTGGACTTGGTGAACTGATGTTAGTCAAGACTGCCTTCAACGTGACAAAGACGCCATTATCAAAATTTCGCTGAGTTTCAACGAGATCTTGTAATAGAGCTACCAGAAGTTGGAAGCTCCGTCTGCGGTAATGCTGAAAGACTTGACAGGAAAGTTGCTTCTGTACATGACTGCTGCCTACGGTGGTCACGATAATGTACATTTGCAAGAAGAGCGATCTCCGGACGGCCACATGGCACTACAGAGTGGAGACCACCATGTTCCGCGTATGGCCCTATCGCATCGTACTGCATATAGAGCAGCAACTCAGCAGCAGATGGCACCACAGTGACACAACGAAATGTTGTAATTCAGGTACTTGCATAGCTCCGAGCAAGAGGTCCCGTAGCGTGTATTCAACCGGCCCTAAACCACCATCATTTGCGACATCGGTGGTGTTAACCGCGAACCCACTGGAAGGCTGGGTCGAGTATTGTTGTGTTTTCCGATAAAATCTGGCTTTCCGTGATGCCAGTGATGGCCGTGTGTTGGTTAGGAGGGGCAATTGAGGGCCTGCAACCAACCCGTCTGATTGTTAGACACACTGTACCCACACATGGAGAATTCGTCTTGGGTGCCATTTAGTATGGCAGCACGAGCATTCTCGTGACTATCCCACCATCCTGTGACTGGAGATCTGAACATCAGTCTGATATTGCCATTCATGAACAGCATTCCAAGGAATAGTTTCCAACAAGATAACTCTCGGCCACATACCACTGTTGAAACTGATCATCCTCAATGGAAAGTCGATGTGTTGTCTCCGTAAACTCGATCTCCAGATCTATCTCCAGTTATCGGACAACAACTCCAGCGACATCCATAAATAGCGATAATCGTTCATGTACTGACTGATGAAAGGCAACAGGCATTGAAGTCCCTCTCACAGAGAGACATCCTACACCTGTGTAAAACAAAGCATGCACGTTTGCATGTCTGCATTCTACGTTCGGGCGGTTATACTGGCACATTTGCACTGCGTGCTTACATTGACCCGTGATCTTTCGATGTTAAACACTTAAACGTGTTACGTGGACAAATACAATCCAGAAATTTCATTACTCTTCATTAATTACATTTATTGTTGTGTTCTTTTCCGTCAATGTGTTCATGTAATTGTATTTAAGTCGTTGCTTTCCAGTGGGTATAAGATTTATTCAAAGGTGTGTTATTTGCAGTTTGTCAGCCGATCAGAGATTTCAGTAAATTGTTTAATTGGCTGTTATTGTATATTTTGGCACTCTTCCCTTTCATTGTTAATAATTAGTACTCTATGAAATTGACCAGGATTTTTAGTGAGCACGCGAAAGTACATAATATCCGAGTTTTTTAAAGTTCAACGCGACAAAGACTCCATTATCTAAATTTCACTGAGTAGCTCAAGACTGATAATTCCTTTTAAAAGAAGTTCATTAAGGATATAGATCTGTTACTAGTGATATAGCTGTTCGAGCTGAAGAATGAGCAGCGACAATAATTGAAGGTTGTATTTGGTAAAAGTATGCTTCTGTTTTAGGTGTGGGTGGAATGTACCCTACATTTCTGTAAATTATTGATTTGATCGTGAATGGAAACTGGGAGCACATCCAATTTGGTGTAAACACCGTTCCTCACAAGTGCCTTCAAATCAAATTGCGATCAATTGCGTATAGTCTCAGTCGGGCGACTAAATTCCCGATTTCTTGTCATAAGGGTCACAGCACTAAGAAACTGACAGAAAATCAGCGTGTACAGCAGAAGTGGTATCTGGGGGTTCCCAAAGGATGTATTAACATTAACGATTTAGGTGACAATCTGAGCAGCCCTCTTGGATTACTTGCGGCCTATGCTGTCGTTTGGCGGTTATCATACACACATCAAAAAAAAGTTTTGCATCACCCCGGTTCCAAGAACTCCACAAGATAGACGTTGACTGTGGATATTGTGTCACAGATACAGTCCCTTTGACTGTTCATTGACGTCAATAAACCCGCCCAAAGTTGTAAACAACCATGTATGAGCAGCGCCTATTAGACGGAGGGGTCTGACAGCCTATCAGTTCCAGTCATTACACCAGGAAGGAGGTACACGGCTCGTGTTGTCTGTAGTTAAACCATGTCTAGATGGTCAATACCGCGGTTCGATTGCGTCTTGCATTGTTACTTAGTGCCAGGAAGGGTTCTCAACAAGGGAAGTGTCCAGGCGTTTCGGAATGAACCAAAGCAATGTTGTTCGGACATGGAGGAGATAGACAGAGATAGGGTGACACGAATCGCTCATGCCGCCCACGGGCTGCTACTGCAGTGGATGAGCGCTACCTACGGATTGTGGCTCGGAGGAACCCTGACAGCAAAGCCACCATGTCGAATAATGCTTTACGTGCTGTGACAGGACGTAGTGTTACGACTCAAACTGTGCGCAATAGGCTGCATGATGCGCAACTTCACTGCCGACGTCCATTGCGAGGTCCATCTTTGCAACCACGATACCATGCAACGCCGTGCAGGTGGTCTACCAATATGCCGAATGGACCGCTCAGGGTTCGCTTCACGTTATCTTCACCGATGAGTGTAGCATATGCCTTCAACGAGAAAGTTGTCGGAGACCTGTCTGGAGGCAACCCGGGCAATCTGAACGCGTTAGACACACTGTCCAGTGAGTGCAGTAAGGTGGAAGTTCCCTGCTGTTTTGGGGTGCACTATGTGAGGCCGACGTACGCCGCTGGTGGTCATGTAAGGAGCCGTAACAGCTGTGCGATACGTGAATGCCTTCCTCCGATCGATATTGTACCTATATCGGCAGCATATTGACGAAGCTTTCGTCTTCATGGACGATGATTTGCGCCTCCACCGTGCACATCTTGTGAATAACTTCCTTCAGTTGTTTCCAGGGCTCTCGGGTGTCCAGCCTGGTGCGAGCGTTGAAGTCCCACGATGTTTCGGAGAATAACCTATCCGCCTTCATCAGGTGATTCTGATGGAATGGTCTGTCTTTTCACTGTCAGAGTTATTTATGTAGTTCAGTCGGGCTTCGATTCCCTGCGCAGACGGTCCGATTGTGGCCGCCGAACTTCCAGTTTCGGCTGCCGACACTCCGTTTAAAAGCGCCGACGCTTCGATTGCGGCCTCCGGCAATCCGACCCAGGTCTACGCGCACACCGGCGTCGCGCCGGGTGGTGGAAGACGCAGAATCCCGTGGAGTGTCTTCTGCGGCCGTCGTAGAAGGGTCTTGTGCTCACTCGTGGCGTGACTCCTTGCTTAGTTGAAAACCGATCACAACTTCCTTCAGGATACCGACATCGCTCGACTAGAGTGTCCAGCATGTTATCCAGACATGAACCTGTCGAACAGGTCTGGGATGGATTGAAAAGGGCTGTTTATGACGACGTAACCCAGCAACTACTCTCAGGGATCTACGTCGAATCGCCGTTGAGGAGTGGGGCAATCTGGACCAACAGTGCCTGGATTAACTTGTGGACGGTATGCCACAACGAATACAGGCATGCGTCAATGCAAGAGGACGCGATACTGGGTATCAGAGGTCCGGTGTGTACAGCAGTCGGGACCGCTGCCTCTGAAGGTCTCGCTCTAAGGTGGCACAACATGCAATGTGTGGTTTTCATGAGCAATAAAAAGAGCTCTCGAAACCAAAGTAATGCAATACTTTTTTGATGGTTGTCGTTATAATAAGTAGAATTTAACCAGAAAATTTATTTAGAAGAGATATTTGTACAGAAAGTGGCAATCATCTATAAAATATGAAAAGTGTTACGCTGTTCACATGAGTACTAAAAGGAGTACAATTTTTGCTACGAAATGATTCACGCTAATTTCAGGGGCCGTAAGGCCAATTAAATTCTCGGGGATTATAATTACGAACTAATTCAATGGGAACATTCACGTATAAAATATTGTGGGAAACGAAAAGTGAAGACTGTGTCTTACTGCCAAAAACCCTTAGAAGATTGAAAATGTCTCATGAAGAAACTGCCTGCAGTATGCTAGGCCGTCATCATCTGGAGTAATGCCTCGCTGTATGGGATCCGTACTAGATGGGACTGACGGAAGACACTGAGGAAGTTGAAAACAAAGGCAGCTCGTTTTGTGTTACCGTGAAGTAGAGTAGTGTCACGGATCTGAGGCGATATCTTTCCATGAAATTTCGGTTACCAGATTTGTCTTACGACAGCGAAAATGTCTGTTTGACATCTGACTGCACAGGAAGAAATGACCATCGCAATAAAACAAGAGAAATCAGAAATCCCGCGGTAACAAAGAGGTATACATTTTTCTCGCTGCTGTTCGAGAGTGGAGTGAAAAGAATTACTGTGAATGTGATTCCAAAAACCTTGTGTCAGGCACTAACGCGTGAATTACAGAACTATAATGTGGATGTAGTTATAAATCGCCGTCTTCATGATAGTTCATAAATCTGAAATAAAATAAGTTTCATTTGCCAATAAATCAATTCAAAAATATTTCAACATCTAACGAATAACGAGATATGAACTACATACTTCTCTATTCACTTACTTGTTAGTATTTAGTAGCTTACTTACTAAACAAAATATCTCATTTCACATGTGCGTCCCTGCAGTGCATTTTGGTCATACGACTTAGCGTGTGACATAATAACTTGATGATACGAAGACTGACTTACTGGTTCACAAGACTGGGTTTTCTATCCCGGCTTCTGCAGTGAATGGAAGCTCCAGTTTACATGAAAATATATTTAAAAAATCGAAGACTTAGGCAAAAAATTGGTTTTATATTGTCTCATTAGATTATGAATTGAATTGCATAAGTCAAAGATTATTTTGTACGTAGGTTATACTGTAACCCACTCCAAGCAACTCTATTTTCTTTTCTGCGCTTAAGCAGTCTATGTAATACGACGATATTTGTGATGACGTCGTTCAGAAACACTGTTGTTGTTGCGGTCTTCAGTCCTGAGACTGGTTTGATGAAGCTCTCCTGTGCAAGCTTCTTCATCTCCCAGTACCTGCTGCAGCCTAGATCCTTCTGAATCTGCTTAGTTGATTCTTCTCTTGGTCTCCCTCTACGACTTTTACCCTCCACGCTGCCCTCCAATAATAAATTGGTGATCCCTCGATGTCTCAGAATATGTCCTACTAACCGATCATTTCTTCTAGTCAAGTTACGCCACAAGCTCCTCTTCTCCCCAGTTCTATTCAATACCGCCTCATTAGTTATGTGATCTACCCATCTAATCTTCAGCATTCTTCTGTAGCACCACATTTCGAAAGCTTCTATTCTCTTCTTGTCCAAACTATTTATCGTCCACGTTTCACTTCCATACATAGCTACACTCCATACAAATACTTTCAGAAACGACTTCCTGACATTTAAATCTATACTCGATGTTAACAAATATTTCTTCTTCAGGAACGCTTCCCTTGCCATCGCCAGCCTACATTTTATATGCTCTCTACTTCGACAATCGTCATTTATATTACTCCCCAAATGCCAAAACTCCTTTACTACTTTAAGTGTCTCATTTCCTAATCTAAATCCCTCAGCATCTCCCGAATTAATTCGACTACATTCCATTATCCATGTTTTGCTTTTGTCGATGTTCATCTTATATCCTCCTTTCAAGACACTGTCCATTCCGTTCAGCTGCTCTTACAATGTCATCGGCGAACGTCAAAGTTTTTATTTCTTCTCCATGGATTTTAATACCTACACCGAACTTTTCTTTTGTTTCCTTTATTGCTAGCTCAATATACAGATTGAATAACATCGGGGATAGTCTACGACCCTGTCTCACTCCCTTCCCAAACACTGATTCCCTTTCATGCCCCTCGACTCTTATAACTGCCATCTGCTTTCTGTACAAATTGTAAATAGCCTTTCGCTCCCTGTATCTTACCCCTGCCACTTTCAGAATTTGAAATAGAGTATTCCAATCACCATTGTCAAAACCTTTCTCTAAGTCTACAAATGATTGAAACTTAGGTTTGCCTTTCCTTAATCTTTCTTCTAAAATAAGTCGTAGGGGTCAGTATTGCCTCACGTGTTCCAAAATTTCTACGGAATCCAAACTGATCTTCCCCGAGGTCGGCTTCTATCAGTTTTTCCGTTCGTCTGTAAAGAATTCGCATTAGTATTTTGCAGCTGTGACTTATTAAACTGATAGTTCGGTAATTTTCACATCTGTCAACACCAGCTTTCTTCGGGATTGGAATTATTATATTCTTCTTGAAGTCTGAGGGTATTTCGCCTGTCTCATACATCTTGCTCACCAGATGGTAGAGCTTCGTCAGGACTGGCTCTCCCAAGGCTGTCAGTAGTTCTAATTGAACGTTGTCTACTCTGGGGTCTTGTGTCGACTCAGGTCTTTCAGTGCTCTGTGAAACTCTTTACGCAGTATCATATCTCCCATTTCATCTTCATCTACATCCTCTTCCATTTCCATAATATTGTCCTCAAGTACGTCGCCCTTGTATAGACCCTCTGTTTTACCTCTAGTGAGATAAGCCTCTACATCCTTACATTTGTCCTCTAGCCATCCCTGCTTAGCCATTTCCACTTCGTGTCGACCTCATTTTTGAGACGTTTGTATTCCTTTTTGCCTGCTTCATTTACTGCATTTTTATATTTTCTCCTTTCGTCAATTAAGTTCAATATTTCTTCTGTTACCCAAGGGTTCCTACTACCCCTTGTCTTTTTACCTACTTGATCCTCTGCTGCCTTCACTATTTCATCCCTCAAATCTGCCCATCTTTGTTCTACTGTATTTCTTTCCCCCATTCCTGTCAATTGTCGATTTGTGCTCTCCCTGCAACTGTGCACAACCTCTGGTTCTTTCAGTTTATCCTAGTCCCATCTCCTTAAATTCCAACCTTTTTGCAGTTTCTTCAGTTTTAATCTACAGTCCATAACCAATAGATTGTGGTCAGAGTCCACATCTGCCCCTGGAAATGTCTTACAATTTAAAAGGTGGTTCCTAAATCTCTGTCTTACCATTATATAATCTATCTGATACCTTTTAGTATATCCAGGTTTCTTCCACGTAAAAACCTTCTTTTATGATTGTGAGCCAAGTGTTAGCTATGATTAGGTTATGCTCTGCGCAAAATTCTACCAGATGTCTTCCTCTTTCATTTCTTAGCCCCAATCCATTTTCACCTACTGTGTTTCCTTTTCTTCCTTTTCCTACTGACGAATTCCAGTCACCCATGACTATTAAATTTTCACCTCCCTTCACTAACTGAATAATTTCATTTATCTCATCATACATTTCATCAATTTCTTCGTCATCTGCAGAGCTAGTTGGCATATAAACTTGTACTACTGTAGTAAGCGTGGGCCTTGTGTCTATCTTGGCCACAATAATGCGTTCACTATGCTGTTTTTTATTCATTATTAAACCTACACCTGCATTACCCCTATTTGCTTTTGTATTTATGACCATGTATTCACCTGACCCAAAAGTCTTGTTCCTCCTGCCACCGAACTTCACTAATTTTCACTATATCTAACTTTAACCTATCCATTTCCCTTTTTAAATTTTCTAACCTACCTGCCCGATTAAGGGATCTGACATTCCATGCTCCGATCCGTAGAACGCCAGTTTTCTTTCTCCTGATAACGACGTCCTCCTGAGTAGTCCCCGCACGGAGATCCGAATGGGGGACTATTTTACCTCCGGAATATTTTACCCAAGAGGACGCCATCGTCATTTAATCGTTGGAGCATGCAGAAACACTGAAGGAAACAAAAACAATTGTGTAACACGTAAATGGCCAAACTGCAAATTAAGCCAACGAGGGAGAAGTTTCTTGGAAAACTGGAACGCCCTGCTCTCCCCTGCTGTTGCTTCGTGTATCCTATTTCAGGCTTGAAGAACTAAAATAAAGCGAGCATCTTTTCAACTGGGATGTTCGACGTTCTTCTAACAAGCCAAACAAAATAAGAATTGGTGAAAATAGACAGTCGAATACAGTCATCGCAAGCTACTAAGCGAGGGAGCAAGTCTGAGGCTTAGGCCGGTGTCCACTCGTGTAAGTGGGTCAGGCGGAGGGAGTCCTATTCGGGTCGCAGAAAGAAATCGTGCGACGGCTGAAGTAAGCTCTGTCCAGATGCACGCGGTCCCCTCGCGGTCTCAGAAGTGCTCACTGACTCACCGAGATAAACATCCTACGCTTTTTGCTCTGTGGTTCGTTGCAAACTGCAACGGGAGCAGTACGACGAGAACTTACACAACTTACGGTTAAGGCCTCCTCGTTCGATACAGAAGCAGTATACAAAACGTGTTGTTCGGTTTCTGTGAAGTTTTAGTCATAGCAAGGAAAGCAGAACGCTGACTGCAAGGAAATAGTAGAGAACAAAGGAGTGTACATATTGATTCAAATCACTTCAGCCACATAAAAGGGACGAGGCACCAATGAACTGGAAGAACTAGAAGAAAAGGTGATAGGAACTAGTTCAAACAGCATAAATTTCCGCTGTTTGGACGAAATTAACACCCCAGAGTATCTACATCTACATCTACGTTATTTCTCTGCTAATCAAAATAAAATGCCTGGCAGGGGTTTCAATGAACCATCTTCAAGCTGTCTCTGTATCGTTCCACTCTCGAACGGCGAGCTGGAAAAACGAGCACTTAAATTTTTCTGTGACGGTCCTGATTTATCTTCTTTCAACGTCATGATCATTTCTCCCTATGCAGGTGGGTGCCAACGGAATGTTTTCACAATCAGAGGAGAAAACTGGTGATTGAAATTTCATGATAAGATCCCGTCGCGACGAAAGCCTCCTTTGCTTTAATGATTGCCATTCCAATCCACGTATCATGTTTGTGGCACTATCTCCCCTATTTTGTGATAATACGAAACGAGCTGTCCTTCTTTGAAGTTTTTCGATGTCAACCGTCAGTCCGACCTCATGTAGATCCCACACCGCACAGCAATACTCCAAAATAGGGCGGACAAGCATGGAGTAAGAATACTTATTACTGTAGGCCTGTTGCATTTTCTAAGTGTTCTTCCAATAAATCGCAGTCTTTGGTTTCCTCTACCGACAACACCATCTATGCGATCGTTCCAATTTAGGTCATTTATAATTGTAATCCCTAAGTATTTAGTTGAATTTACAGCAATCAGGGTCATGTTGCTTATCGAGTAATTTAGCGGAATCCTTTTAGTAATGTGAATAACTTCACTCTTTTCTTTATTCGGGGTCAATTGCCACTTTTCGCAGCATAAAGTGATATCTAAATCGTTTTTCAATACGTGTTGATCATCTGATGACTTAACAAGACGGTAAAAGACAGAATCATCTGCAAACAACCTAATAGGGCGTCGCATATTGTCTCCTATGTCGTTAATAAAGAGCAGTAACAGTGGACGGCCTATAAAACTTTCTTCGGGGGGCATGATACAACTTCTGTTTTACTTGATGACTTTGCGTCTGTTACTACGAACTGTCACCTTTCGAACTGGAAATAACAAATCCAGTCGCACAACTGAGGCGATATTCCATAGGCACGCAGTTCGGTTAGAAGACCCCTGTGAGGAACGGTGTCGAAGGGCTTCCGGAAATCTAAAAATATGGAATCAGTTAGACTTCCCCGTCAAAGCACTCATTACATCATGAGTATAGAGAGCTAGTTATGTTTCACAAGAACGATATTTTCTGAATCCGTGCTATGTGTCAATAAATCGGTTTCTTCAAGGTACTTCGCCGGCCGTGCGGTTCTAGGCGCGTGGCGTGGAACCGAGTGGCCGCTACGGTCGCAGGTTCGAATCCTGCCTTGGGCATGGATGTGTGTGATGTCCTTAGGTTAGTTAGGTTTAAGTAGTTCTAAGTTCTAGGGGACTGATGACCACAGATGTTAAGTCCCATAGTGGTCAGAGCCATTTGAACCATTTGAACCATTCAAGGTACTTCATAAATTTCGAATACAGTATGTGTTCCAAAACTCTACTGCAAATCGACGTTAGTGATAGGGGCCCGCCATTCAGCAAATTACTCCTACTTCTTTTTTGGGTATTGGTGTAACTTGAGCAATCTTCAAGTATTTGGGTACAGATCTTACTGTGAGCACGCGGTTGTATATAATTGCTAAATATGGAGCTATTCTATCAGCATACTCTGAAAGGAACCTGACGTACACAATCTGGAACGGAGGCCTTGCCTTTATTAAGTGATTTAAGCAGCTACACCGAGGACATCTATGCTTCTAATTTTGCCAGTTGTTCTTGATTGGAATTCTGTGATATTTGCTTCGTCTTCTTTGGTGAAGGTGTTTCGGAAAACCTCGTTCAATAACTCTGCCTTAGTGGCACTGTCATCAGTGACTTCACCGTCGTTACCGCGCAGTGGAGGTACTGATTGCGTCGTGCCACTGGCGTGGTTTATGTATGACAAGTATTTCTTTGGGTTTTCTGCCAGATTCGAGACAGAGTTTCGTTGTAGAATTTATTGAAACCATTAACTTTGCCAACCATAGGGATTTTGATTTCTTTTAAATTTGGTATGCCTTTTTCACTGTTTCTGCAACAGCGATCTGACCCGTTTTGTGTACCATGAGGGATCAGTACCATGACTTATTAATTTATGTGATATACCTCTCTCAGTTGCCTTAAACGTATAATTTTTCCAGCATATCGAGTTAGATTGAAGTTACCACCAACCATAATTGTATGAATGGGGTACCTGTTTGGAATGAGACTTAATTTTTCTTGGAGCTCTTCAGCAACTATATCTTCTGAGTCGCGGGGGTCGGTAAAACGATCCAATTAACAGTTTAGTCCGATTGGCAGTTATAACATCTATCCACACCATCTCGCAGGAACTATCTACTTTAATTTCACTACATGGAAAACTACTTCTGACAGCAATAAAGCCTCCACTACCAACTGTATTTAATCTATCCTTTCTGAAGACTGATAAAGCGATTGAAAAAATTTCCGCTGAACTTATTTCCGGCTTTCCCAACACAACTACGACAGTTTACAACTACAATACCGATCGTTTCTACAACTACCTTACTGTGTTTCACCTGCCCCCTTTGAGATGGACGCCGTTCTGTGGTTCCTTGAGACTCTCTAACTTAAAACACCGTCCAGTCCCTTCTACACTACCCCCACCACCCGTGTAGTCGCCTACTGTGAGTAGTGGACTCCTAACCTATCAAGCAGAACCCGGAAACCGACCACAAGGAATCTGTAGCCTACACGGTCACAGAACCGCCTGAGCCTCTGATTCAGACCCTCTACTCGGTTCTGCACCGAAGGTCCACAATCGGTTCTATCGACGATGCAGCATTTGGTGAGCTCCGCCTTAATATCGGAAGCACGACTGGCAGTGTTTACCATTTCCGCTAGCCCCTCGAAGCCAGAGAGAATTTCTTCTGATCCAAAGCGACACACGTCATTCGTACTGACATGAGTTACCACCCGCAGTTGGGTGTACCCTGTACTCTTCATGGCATCTGGAAGCACCCTTTCCACATCCGGAAATAGTCCACCCAGTATGCGCACGGAGTACACACTGGCTTCCTTCCCCTCCTCGGCAGCCAAGTTCCTAATGGGCCCAATTACGCGCCTAACGTTGAAGGTCCCAACTACCAGCCCAGACCTTGTGGTCCAAGAGGCTCCCTCTGGAATAGGGTGGACAACAGCCTCCAGTGTAGGGACATCACATCGTCAGCCACAGATAACGCCCGAAACCAGTTCGTCAAACGAATTGGGGAGGCCCCACAATCGGCCACTACGAAAGTTTTTGGAATGATCTCCCACTCAACGACAGGTGAGGGATCAACCTCAGTGCAGGTAGTACCTGCAGCAACAAAAGCAGTGGACCAATTGGAGGAGACACGAGATGCGATCGATGTCCCTCGCATCCCCGCGTCCGACCCCCCACGGTGATGCCCCTTGGCAGCAGCCTCAAGGTGTGTGACAGAAGCCAACGCAGCCTGGAGCTGTGAACGAAGGGTCCATCTTAGCTCGCATCTGTACATAGCAATCACAGTTCCTATCCATTATTGCAGTAACTGCTGTTTGAAGCTCGTAAAAATATGTAATAAACAAACTGTGTACTTGGCAGGAATTCGAAGTGCATATGGTCAGTACACTGTTCTCGCATTCATATGTTAGTTCCCGAAAGCAGAGCCACTACTTCTAAATGAAGTAGCTCCTCGGTTTTCCTCACAAGGGATGAGTGTACCCCGCTTGCCAACAGAACTGGCTGGTCACCGATCCAAGTGCTTGCCGAGCCCGGTGTTGATCTGATGGGAACCGGTGTTACAGCTGTGGCTAGGTCGTTGGCTAGGCTAGACTGAGCAGACAGTAATTAGAAGTTATTCACTGTTGCAGATATGGTAGTAGTTTTAACATTGAATTTTGTTGTTACCACAATAATGATAACATATATGTAATAATTGGAAACAGTTTTCATGTAGCTTTTGGAAACTTTTTTATTCATTATTGTTGTACGTAGCGCCGAGCAGCTATTGTTTTCTGGCACTATGGCGATATTTTTAGCACAACGAAAGTAAACAGCATAACGATTCTCAAAACTTTGTAGTCTTCGAGGAAACGTAAGTCTCCTATGTTTTCATGTCCCGAGGTCATAATGGAGTTCACAATGTTGACAGTTGGCATAAGCAGCCTGTTATGTTACCACCCCATGGGACCATTTCATGAAGGGTTGAATCGCCACAGAAACCTTTTTAAGGAGTATGATTGAAATCACTGTCTATGTTTCCTTTGTTTCTCCCTGATACGAAATGATCCCTTGTACAAAACTGTTGTGACTTGTCCGTTTAGATCTCACAATGTTTCTTTATTGACTGCCATTGCATATTAAGAGACGAAAATGGTCAATGTCTTTGTTATATTTGAGCTGTGGCCGGCTCTCGTTGATGCTGTTTGTTCTTTGACAGTGAGTCACAATCGAGAGGCGTCTTATTTCTCCCTGAATTACTACAATTACGCCTTGCTGACTTGCCTCCGTCAGTGGCAGCAGCAGCGCTTATATATATTAATAATGCAGTACCATCTTTGGTGTAACCGCTGGATTTGCGTGAGGTGTTGTTTGTGTGTGGGGGGGGGGGGGGGGGGGGAGTGGGGGGAGCAGTTGGTCGGTTGGGACAGAGCAACAAGGAAGTAACCGCGGTGCGTTGGCAGGCTGGGATCGCAGGCGACGTGCACGCGCGGTCGGATTGTGAGGCGCTAGCTGCGAGAGCTACAAAGTTGGTTGCCCACCGAACCTGGACACTGAAGTTGAGTGATCAGTTAACCTGTTATGAGACCTCAACTGCTGTGACATTGTCGGCTGTTGATTCCTATGCTCTTCCAGCTAGCAGCAACGTATGGTGTGTTGGAGTCAGTGAAATTTGCAGCTGTCATCCTGTGTGGTCTTTAACTATTAAATTGGTTGTTACTGATCAGTTAAGTGCACCAGCGGTATTTTCTACCTTGTGGCCGTTAACGCCCCAGTTACCTGCCCTGGCCGTTTGCATAGTTTTCCGGCACTGTGTTTTACTCGCCGTGTTGGTGCTGTCCGGCACGGCTTGTAGGTCCGCAGCTCGTGGTCGTGCGGTAGCGTTCTCACTTGCAACGCCCGGGTTCCCGGGTTCGATTCCCGGCGGAGTCAGGGATTTTCTCTGCCTCGTGATGACTGGGTTTTGTGTGATGTCCTTAGGTTAGTTAGGTTTAAATAGTTCTAAGTTCTAGGGGACCGATGACCATAGATGTTAAG
This sequence comes from Schistocerca gregaria, assembly GCF_023897955.1. NCBI lineage: Eukaryota > Metazoa > Arthropoda > Insecta > Orthoptera > Acrididae > Schistocerca > Schistocerca gregaria. The sequence continues at coordinate 337,802,975 of NC_064927.1, forward strand.
TCCCATAGTGCTCATAGCCATTTGTACAATTTGAACGGTGTGTAGCTCGACAGCCTCTTAGTTGTTTGTTCATATTTTCCCTTAAGAGTGATTATTGTGCCCTATCTCTTTCTAGACGCCAATTTCGAAGATGTAGTACAGCTGGTATTTTCGTCTTATGCTGGTATTTTCCGTTGTCGTACCGTTGGTCGAGCAAAAGGGAATTGATTAGGTTGTTGGTTGGTCCTTAACCTGTCTCTGGGTCAGGTTGCCATCCGATTATTTAACCTTACTCTTGGCTGCCTGTCTCACCTCACCTTATGTTAGAGCTACCTTCTCAGGCCAACCCTTGGAACACTTCTGAGCACCACTGTACTGTTGGATTTGGATTATAACTTAAATTTTAGTCTGATGTATTGTGCGAGGCCTTCAGCCGTCTATTAATTTAGTTTGTTCTAATTTTAATATAAGGGCTTCAGCCGACTTAAATTAAAGTTTGAAGATTGATTTGTTTAACAAATAAAATTTTGAAAGTTATTTATATCTAAAATTCTTGCTATCCAAGCCCTAAGTCCTGATTTGTTCAATGTCCAGTGTGTGGCCTTCAGCCGACTTATACGCAAAATATTTTTAAGCTGAGACCATCAGCAGTCTTAAATTAAAACTTTGAGAATTTATTTGCTCAAAATCAATTTCCTTTTAAATTTTGCTCCATCTGTAGTTATCAAAGCCCTAAGCCCTGAGATGTTCAATGTCTCGTGTGTGGCCTTCAGTCGAGTATTTACGTGGAGGTGGCTTTTTTTAAAGTAATGCCTTCAGCCACGTATATTCTTTAAAGCAATTTTTATAACTAGTGTTCAGGCTTGTAGCCGCTCTTGTTTTTGGTGTGATTTTGGGCCTTCAGCCCAGGGGGTATCGCAAGTTTTCTCTACTAGGCCTTCAGCCGTATAGTTTTAATTTGATCCTTTTAAGACAATGTGTAATTAAGTGCATCTTAGGAAAATAAAAGTTTGTGTGTTTTTTGCAACTAACAGTAACTGTTTACTGCCCCCTGCACAACCATAACCTGATCCGCTCTGTCCTGCGAATCCAAATTTCAATATACAGGACGTGATGATACCTTCGATTAAACATGGATTAATTCACTAGTAGCAACTCTCACTAACAAGTATAAACACTGCCTGACAAAATAAGGAAACCTGCAGAAGGGGAGGAGGAAAGGATATGAACCTGCAGAAAGATCTGCAGCGGATAGGCACTTGGTGCAGGGAGTGGCAAGTGACCCTTAACATAGACAAATGTAATGTGTTGCGAATACACAGAAAGAAGGATCCTTTGTTGTATGATTATATGATAGCGGAACAAACACTGGTAGTAGTTACTTCTGTAAAGTATCTGGGAGTATGCGTGTGGAACAATTTGAGGTGGAATGATCATATAAAATTAATTGTTGGTAAGGCGGGTACCAGGTTGAGATTCATTGGGAGAGTCCTTAGAAAATGTAGTCCATCAACAAAGGAGGTGGCTTACAAAACACTCGTTCGACCTATACTTGAGTATTGCTCATCATTGTGGGATCGGTACCAGATCGGGTTGACGGAGGAGATAGAGAAGATCCAAAGAAGAGCGGCTCGTTTCGTCACAGGGTTATTTGGTAACCGTTATAGTGCTACGGAGATGTTTAGCAAATTCAAGTGGCAGACTCTGCAAGAGAGGCGCTCTTCATCGCTGGGTAGCTTGCTCGCCAGGTTTCGAGTGGGTGCGTTTCTGGATGAGCTATCGAATATATTGCTTCCCCGTACTTATACCTCCCGGCGAGATCACGAATGTAAAGTTAAAGAGATTCGGGCGCGCACGGAGGCTTCCAGACAGTCGTTCTTCCCGCGAACCATACCCGACTGGAACAGGAAAGGGAGGTAATGACAGTGGCACGAAAAAGTGCCCTCCGCCACACACCGTTGGGTAGCTTGCGGAGTATAAATGTAGATGTAGACGTAAATGTAGATGTAGAACCTTCGCCGGTTGGGAGGGTTTACGAGGTTATTCCAGTCATTATCAAAGCGAGTCACAATGGGAAAGAAATTAGCTGTATAAGGCCACTTATTACTATGGAGTTGCTTTCCCTATGGTCTGGATTCGGTAGGATAGGTTCAAAACGACGTTGTATCATCAGAAGAAATCCGGCTCACAAGTGTGGTAACTGGTGCCCGATGTCCTGCGTAGTAGCACTGGCATAGAATTGACGTCCGAGATGGTCGCACTGCAGCACTGAGTAAATTTATTAGTAGTTTGAAACTGAACAATTTGGGTAGTGATAAATGTGTTGAAAAGTTACATTTCGCAGTGATTATTAACTAGATTTTTACGCTGTCGAGCATAAGGATTGGGCTGCAGGTTTTCGTGATCATATTACGAGAAAGAAAGCACTTTAGCCAGCCCTGCTATTGTCTCTGAATGTTCTTCTTCCACTACAGATTTATCATTTACGATCTTGAGTCATTATTATCTTAACTATGTGCTGTTATGGGGCTACCATACGTTTATAATTGTATATTCAATTTATAAACAAATAGCTTAAAGTTTAATCCATCCATTGAAAGTAATTTTATTAACCCAAGAGATTATTTTTATATTGCGACATTTTAATTTTCATTGTCCATTTACTGCTTATTTATTTATTTTCACGTTCGCTAATGTCTGTGCTAATGAAACTGGCTACTGGCTGGTAACAACAAAATATACAACTCTCAGGTCATTACGCTTAAGACCACCGTTCTGGTGGTTGAACCATTTCAAAAGATTCTCTTCTATGAAACATTCGCAACCTATGTTAGACATTAGTAGAGCTCGTCAGATGCCACATTGAGAATCATGCCAGAAGAAATTATGCCTTATTGTGGAATCCTATGTCTCATTACCATGAGCCTTCCCATTTAACAAGTGAGGTGTTAGTACTACCCATCTTCAGCATGTGGAGAAACACATTTCGCGACTGTTATTGTAACCTGTAACGAGAATTTATTTACCAGCCCCTGTGAGATCCTCCAACATGATGACGTTCCGTTTCTAATCTTAAATAGACACTGAATCACTAGTTGTAAACACTGCCGAATGGAACTCCGTCGTCGAGTAAGAGTTTGAAATATCTCGTTCCTGGAACAAAAGCCCCCTTTAGCTCTGTGGCCATAGCAATCCTTTTCGTGAGCAACACACACAAGCACACACACACACACACACACACACACAAGCAAACACTGATACACAGCCCGCCGCTATTCCACATACACCCACATATTCATGATAGAGTGCCAGAACGTACATTTTCTGACGTTAATCGTTCACCTCCCACCTCTTACTGTCATATAATCACAAGTATACATTTTTTAAAACTTATTACAAAACTTACACTGAGAAAACAGTTGTTTTTACGAAATGCTGTTCTGAAATTGAGGTTTGCAAAAGCCAATTTCTTATAATCAGAACAAATGAACACATGATTTAATATATACAAGATATACTAATGTCTGTGCTCGTGGCAGTGTCACTTGACTCCCTGGTTCTGATCGATACTCATCGGGAAAAGTCATTGGCCTTCTTCACTATGGTATCAAGTTTCCAACGGCTGCAGCCGTAACATTCAAACAGGTCCACTGCGGCTGCTCTGTTAATGTGTGTACAATACATAGGCATCCTCAGGGGCTGAAGGAGGCACAAGATAGGGCGATTGCCCAGTCCTGGAGTTTCTGGGAACATCCTTCTTAATCATTAGAGAATTGTTTCACATTCTATAAATGGTTGTCAGCGACTGAACTTTGGGTGTAGTACTGTAAGGCCGACGGGATAGACTGCGACTTTTTTTCGAGTTATGGGTCTTCAGACTAGTTTTATGGGGAATGGCACAAATTCTCCTCTTGTGCCATCCACTTCATCTTTGAGTAGCACTTGCGACCTACGTCTTCAATAATTTGCCGTCAGTTTGCCACAGATTTTTCGAACATTTTACACCTTTTTATAGGTTTGAATATTTGTTTCCAGTTAGACAACTGCTATGAACATGTCTTGATTCCTCTACATTCTTGCTTCTTTGGGATAGCGTGCCTAGGAAGCTGTTATCTCGGATAGCTAGTCAACATACAAGCAAATCATATTACTCGAGTTCATTACAGTACTTGAATTAACAATACTTAGCTTGAGTATGTACAAGGTGGTTTACAAGCAGTTGGCGACGACAAATAATTAATGTCCTTTGCTATACAGGGTGTTACAAAAAGGTACTGCCAAACTTTCAGGAGACATTCCTCACACACAAATAAAGAAAAGATGTTATGTGGACATTGTCCGGAAACGCTTAATTTCCATGTTAGAGCTCATTTTAGTTTCGTCAGTATGTACTGTACTTCCTCGATTCACCGCCGTGATTTCATACTGGATACTTTACCTGTGCTGATAAAACATGTGCCTTTACAAGTACGACACAACATGTGGTTCATACACGATGGAGCTCCTGCACATTTCAGTCGAAGTGTTCGTACGCTTCTCAACAACAGATTCGGTGACCGATGGATTGATAGAGGCGGACCAATTCCATGGCCTCCAAGCTCTCCTGACCTCAACCTCTTGACTTTCATTTATGGGGGCATTTGAAAGCTCTTGTCTCCGCAACCCCGGTCCATCCTGATTTAGGTTTTCCGTGATTTCCCTAAATCGTTTTAGGCAAATGCCGGGATGGTTCCTTTGAAAGGGCTCGGCCGATTTCCTTCCCAGTCCTTCCCTAACCCGAGCTTGCGCTCCGTCTCTAATGACCTCGTTGTCGACGGGACGTTAAACACTAACCACCACCACAAGCAACCCCGGTTACAAAGGTAGAGATTCTTCGTGCTCTTATTGTGGACAGCTGTGATACTATACGCCATTCTCCAGGGCTGCATCAGCGCATCAGGGATTCCATGCGACGGAGGGTGGATGCATAAATCCTAGTTAACGGAGGATATTTTGAACATTTCCTGTAACAAAGTGTTTGAAGTCACGCTGGTACGTTCTGTTGCTGTGTGTTTCCATTCCATGATTAATGTGATTTGAAGAGAAGTAATAAAATGAGCTCTAACACGGAAAGTAAGCGTTTCCGGACACATGTCCACATAACATATTTTCTTGCTTTGTGTGTGAGGAATGTTTCCTGAAAGTTTTGTCGTACCATTTTGTAACATCCTGTATAGAATATCCTTGCAAGTAATTGATATGGATCACAAGTCACGGCTCTTCTAGTGTTGCTCTATAGTGCGACTCCTCTAGTCCTCTCATCTAGAACTGCTCTTCTAGTGCGACACATAAAGTGCTCTCTTCTAGTGTCCGAGGCTAAGCAGCGCGTCGCTTTTATTCTCTTCGTGTTGAGGTATCCTCTGTCGTGGTGACGTCCTAACCAGAATGCTATTGGCTGACGTCATCTCACAGTCCTCTCTGCTATATCGTTCTTGTTCTTCATGTCGTCGCTTGTCGTTACGCCGGAAAACCTTCCATTATCAACCACGAAGTGAGAACTGCCGCTCTGGTGCCTTTTCCTTTCCTAAAGCCAAACTGATCGACCTCTAACAGATCCTCGTCTTCTTCTGCATATCATTTTGTCAGCAACATGGATAAGTAAACGGCACTTGCAATCTTCAGAATTGTGCTGACGATCTTTTTCCGAAAGTCTCATACATAATCGTTTTGTTGCCAGTTCCCTTGAGGATCTTCGCAATTCGCTTGGCATGTTACTTGTTAGTTCTGCGTTATTTGATCTTATGTCGTCCAAAACACTTTTAAATTCCAATTCTAATGCTGGATCCCATACTTCCCCTATCGACACAGATTTCTTATTGTACGTCATCATATAAGCAAGCCCTCAGTATACTCTTTCCAGTGGTCAGCACTTTCCTCTGCAGATACCAGTGGTGTTACCATCGCACTCTTAATGTTACCGCTCTTGCTTTCAGTTTCACCCTAGGTTGTTTCGACGGTTCTATATACTGAGTCACTCTTTCTGACGATCATTTCTTCTTCGATTTCATGCAGTCGTTACACCTTTGCCTCCCTGAACTTCCTATTTAATTTATTCAAATGTGCAAATGTGAGTGAAATACTCGTGAGTGGGGCTTAACTGCTAAGGTCATCATTTCCTAAGCTTAAACACTACTTAACCTAAATTATCCTTAGGACAATCACACACACCCATTCCCGAGGGAGGACTCGAACCTCCGCCGGGACCAGCCGCACAGTCCATGACTGCAGCGCCTTAGACCGCTCGGCTCATCCCGTGCGGCTTAATTCATTCGTTAAGTGATTTGTATTCCTGAATTTTACTGAGCGTTTCTGTTCTTCGGTGTTTCATTGATCGACCGAAGTTTTTCTTCCATCATCCATGGTTTCTTCGGAGCTACCAGCTTTATGTTTTTCTTTCCAACTTCCATGATAGCCCTTTTCAAAGATGTCCGTTCGTCTTCTATTAAACTGCCTACTGAGCTATTCTTTATCAGAGCATCTAAGGCCACAGAGAATTTCAAGCGTATCTCTCCATTCCTTAGTATTTTCGCACCGCACTTCATACCAAATTGGTTCTTCCTGACTACACTCATAAACAACAGCCTACTCTTCACAACCACTTATGTTGTGATCTGACTCTATATCTGCTACTGACTACGCCTTACATTTCAGTATCTGGTTTCGAAATCTCTGCCTGATCGTAATGTTATGTTGTTGAATTCTTTCCGTACCTACCGACCCCTTGAATGTATACCTCCTCCTCTTGTAATAATTAGAACAGTGTATCCGCTATCACTACCTGAAATTTATTACAGAACTCAATTAGTCTTTCTGCTCTCTCTTTTCTTGTATCAAGTCCATGTTGTCTCGTACCCACTTCTTCTTCCCCTTCACCTACAACCGCATTCTAGTACCCCAATGACATAGATTTTCATCTACCTTTACGTAATCTCCATCAGTATCCTCTGATAGTTTCTCTACCTCTTCATCTTCGGCATGCGACATTGGCTTTTATACCTGTCGATGCTGGTTTCCTCTCGATTGTGATGGGGACAAACCTATCACTGAACGGCTCTCAACAACACAATCTTCAACGGCCGCTGTGGCTGAGCGGTTCATAGCCTTTCTCGCCACATGCGATACGCCTCTTGGGACACACGCAAACAGCAAGATGGCGTAATATTCTGTATCAGAAGCGAAGTGCAAAAGTTTTGTTTTTATGTGTATAAAAGCAGCCAAATACCATCCAACGAAAGTGAGTACACGAATAGCAAAGTAAAGTTCAGTACACACCAAATAACTAGTTTCCACAACACTACCACAACCCCAAGAATATATTGCTCACATACGAAGTTCACCTTTTAGTATTTGTTTATGAACAGCCACTTACATGGTTGCAGACGACATGACGTTCGCTAAGTAAAAAGACGGAAACAGAAAAGAAAGAGCACAGAAAATATATTGAAAACAGCGCAAATAATTGCATAAAATATGCTGTAACAAACAATATGGTAGTACGAAAGTATCAATAGGAAACTATATTTCAAAAGACGAATTGTAAAAATGTATTGTGTGTGTTAAACCATGCTATATTATGAATGTTTTAGATTTAAAAAAACACTGGTGATGGTGATATTTGTCGCCGAAACTAGTTAGGGATAATAAAGAAATAAACGAATAACAAGGTGTTTTGTATCAAGGAGGACTCAGTTTCTGATAATACTGTTTTTCTATGATAACACGGACCAAATGGAAGAGTTCCAAGACAAAATCATTGTGCTTAGGTTAGTTAAGTTTAAGTAGTTCTAAGTCGAGGGGACTGATGACCTCAGATGTTAAGTCCCATTGTGCGCAGAGCCATTTGAACACAATCTTCGGCCTATTTTCTTATTCATAATCAACCCTACTTCCGTTATACCATTTTCTGATGCTGTTGCACTTTACTCATAGGACAGATACTCACTGTCTTCTCTTCTATTTCACTTCACTGATCCCAACTATGTCTAGATTGAGCTCTAGCATTTTAATTTTCAGGTTTTCTAGCTTCCCTACCACTTAGAACTTCTGCCATCAACTCCCCGATCCGTAGAACGTTACGCTTTCGCTGGTTATTCAACCTCTTTCTCATCGTCAATTCCCCACTGGCATTCCCTTCCCGGAGATCCGAAAGGAGGACCACAACGGAGTCTTTGCCTATGTAGAGATCATCATAATACTTGTTTAATCTTAGGTCACATTACAGTGTATACACATCATGTGTGTTGCAGGTAATTTCCAGTGCCTCATGTGTAGTCACGGCGTTGGTCATTGCCGATTCTTTCACATTTAGTTGATATTAGTACCCTAAGGGCAGAAGGCGCCCTAAACGTATGTCCGTTCCTTCACTCTCTCTCACAAGTCCATTGGCAGGATGAATGTGAGCCCTTACAACGGAATTCTTCAGCCGGCATTGCTGATGATTTTTATTCAAAATTTAAATAGTGGCGGCCTTCAAATCCGGGACCAAGCCCCGGGCATGGGTGTGTGTGTTGTCCTTAGCGTAAGTTAGTTTATGTTGGAGTAGCTCGTGTGCAAACCTAGGGATCGATGACCTCAAAAGTTTGGTCCCATAGGAACGTACTACAAGTTTCCAATTTTCCGGAACCGAGGACGAATTGTTGACTACACAAAGACTCTAGACAAAGCTTACATATTTCTCATTCACTTCTAGGATTTCCATGATTCCGCAAAATCACTCATTTATGTAAATGTAACACTATATGGCTGATTGCAGTAATACAGTTACATAACGCCATGGAATTACCATTGTCTCTTTACAAAATGTAACACCACATGTTCTATTATGGAACTCGGGATCTTATCGCCCGTAAGTCGCTTTTCTTTCGGTAACAATGAGCACACTCCAGTTCCGCGAGTCAAATAAGGGAGGAAAAAAGGCGCATTATGTCCTGTTCCGACGGCTGCTATTGCCTTCATCAAAGTACCGCTGTCAAATTAGTTGCGAACTGTTGTGGAATCAAATCCCATCTCACAATCCAGTTAACGTAATCAACAATAGCTTTTCCTCTAACACTGTTTGGTTTCACATACTGCCACGTACGGTACTGTGTGCACTCCGCTATGCCATAAGAAAATTTCCCTGCTTAATTCCTTTTGAGACAGATCAGGCAAACGTTCCTTATATCTGGTTATTTTCGATTACAGCCAAAAGTACTCTCACTTCTGATTTTATACTTCAGACTTTTCGCATTCGGTAATGTTAAGCTTTACTGGTACCTGAATGAAGGCATCTTTTCTAAATAGTTTTCTACCTTATTTCCTATCGTACGGATAATTTTGTGGAATACATGTCAAACACAATCGTAAAAGAGCTTAATTTTAGATCGTGATCTACAAAAATATATCGTATCCATAATCCTTTTATTAATATAAAATGGTTTACAGTAAAGGTAATCATACTTAAATTTTAAGTGTTAATGTAAGATATCTATAACAAATAGAAATACTGAGGAAATAATCATCAGCGTTGTGGGATAAATTTGTTTGTGTCACCAGCAGCATTTAGTTCTTGTGGAATGACACGTCTCATAACTGATGAAGTAATTTACATAAAAAATTACATTTTTAGGGTACTGTCTCCCCTCCCTCCCCCTTGGAAAATACCTGTGAACGTCTACTGTCCAGTATTAGCTAACAAAACATTTAGCGTTGAATAACGCGGAAGATATTCCTAGCCCATTGGCATCACTTACAATTCCCTCTTCCTGATGAATGTGGTAGAAAAGGAAAATGGTGTGAGAGCCGGTCTGTGTGGCCGACAGTTTCTAGGCACTTCAGTCTGGTACCACGCGACCGCTACGGCCGCAGATTCCAATCCTGCCTTGGGCGTGAATGTGTATGTTTCCTTACGTTAGTTAGGTTTAAGTAGTTCTAAGTTCTAGAAGACTGATGACCTCAGATATTAAGTCATATAGTGCTCAGAGCCTTTTGAACCACTTGACGTGCGATACAAAGTTAGATCTCTAGTAGCTGCTTCAAATGACATTTCCCTTCTGCACACAGGGTTGTATTACAATTGAATTGATCTAAGTTCGTATTCATTACTATAAATAAGCGACAGATTTGAACGGGAACGTTACTACACTATGTCGATCACTTACACTGCAGTTCTGCTGTTCAATCTAAGAATCTAAGAGTCATGGCGGATATAAAAGAAAGGTGCATAAGTGGAATTAATATACAAGTAAAATGGATATCAATGATAAGAGTCGCTGGTGACATTGCTTTTCTCAGTGAAAATGAAGTATAATAAATACAAGTATTTTGACTAAAGTTCAGTCTTGATCACACCATTTATGTCTCAATGACATAGGTAACCGGTTCCGGTTATTTTTACATAACCATCATCAGACCTGTGGATTAATTTTAGGAAATACTAGAAACCAATCATTAAATAAAATGAAAGTGTCTAATGACGTCAATTTTTTTAAACAAGATAAAATAAAATTAATTATACCCATGGTTTCCTTAGGATGGTAGGCGGAGCTCTCCTCAGCTGCTACGAAGTCAACTCATGGTTATGAGTGCTGAGAACTAGCTTAAATATGCAGAGGCTCCTCCTACTTCCTGTCACACTACTTCACAACTGCCAATCAGCGTTCATAATATGACGCCATCGTCCAAGTATAAAAATAGGAAATACACTAATAACATAAAATTGATTCATTTAAAATGTCTGATTAACAGATAGTATGTGTAGAGCTAATTTATATTTTATATAAAAAGGGTAAACTACGATGTGTAATACACTCCTGGAAATGGAAAAAAGAACACATTGACACCGGTGTGTCGGACCCACCATACTTGCTCCGGACACTGCGAGAAGGCTGTACAAGCAATGATCTCACGCACGGCACAGCGGACACACCAGGAACCGCGTTGTTGGCCGTCGAATGGCGCTAGCTGCGCAGCATTTGTGCACCGCCGCCGTCAGTGTCAGCCATTTTGCCGTGGCATACGGAGCTCCATCGCAGTCTTTAACACTGGTAGCATGCCGCGACAGCGTGGACGTGAACCGTATGTGCAGTTGACGGACTTTGAGCGAGGGCGTATAGTGGGCATGCGGGAGGCCGGGTGGACGTACCGCCGAATTGCTCAACACGTGGGGCGTAAGGTCTCCACAGTACATCGATGTTGTCGCCAGTGGTCGGCGGAAGGTGCACGTGCCCGTCGACCTGGGACCGGACCGCAGCGACACACGGATGCACGCCAAGACCGTAGGATCCTACGCAGTGCCGTAGGGGACAGCACCGCCACTTCCCAGCAGCCCGCCTCCAGTGGTGTCGCGACAGGCGTGAATGGAGGGACGAATGGAGACGTGTCGTCTTCAGCGATGAGAGTCGCTTCTGCCTTGGTGCCAATGATGGTCGTATGCGTGTTTGGCGCCGTGCAGGTGAGCACCACACAATCAGGACTGCATACGACCGAGGCACACAGGGCCAACACCCGGCATCATGGTGTGGGGAGCGATCTCCTACATTGGCCGTGCACCTCTGGTGATCGTCGAGGGGACACTGAATAGTGCACGGTACATCCAAACCGTCATCGAACCCATCGTTCTACCATTCCTAGACCGGCAAGGGAACTTGCAGTTCCAACAGGACAATGCACGTCCGCATGTATCCCGTGCCACCCAACGTGCTCTAGAAGGTGTAAGTCAACTACCCTGGCCAGCAAGATCTCCGGATCTGTCCCCCATTGAGCATGTTTGGGACTGGATGAAGCGTTGTCTCACGCGTTCTGCACGTCCAGCACGAACGCAGGTCCAACTGAGGCGCCAGGTGGAAATGGCATGGCAAGCCGTTCCACAGGACTACATCCAGCATCTCTACGATCGTTTCCATGGGAGAATAGCAGCCTGCATTGCTGCGAAAGGTGGATATACACCGTACTAGTTCCGACATTGTGCATGCTCTGTTGCCTGTGTCTATGTGCCTGTGGTGCTGTCAGTGTGATCATGTGATGTATCTGACACCAGGAATGTGTCAATAAAGTTTCCCCTTCCTGGGACAATGAATTCACGGTGTTCTTATTTCAATTTCCAGGAGTGTAGTTGTGCCCTCTATGGGCAACCTTAATACTATTACAGTGTCAGTTACATCAAAGATGTGAAAGTCCTTGGAGTTGTGGTATATATCGATTATACCGAGTCGCCTACATCACAAATGCTTTTCTGATGGATGTTGCAGAATCGTCTTACTTTAACTGTAGTTTTCATAGCAATATTCTTTATAGCAGTAGGGTAGCAGCCAAGAGTACGTTCCGCATTATGTATGTCTGAATAACTGATGAGACCGCTAATTAAATTTTTAGAACACAAAGATCTAACAGTTTTTACAATAATCAATATCAATTTAATAAAATTTTTATACGTTGTACAGCATATTTTACATACAGAGCTTTTGCCATGGGTATAACTAATCTTATATTTTGAAACAAAGGAATAGGTGCTTTTATTATAAGATTCCGTCAAAAAGGTCGTAAAAGTATTTTTCGCGAAAATCTAATTGTTCATTGAGCAGCATTGACGATTTGGTCTTCGAATGAGCATATATCTCGATTTCTTCTAAGATATTCATAAGTAAGCCTTTATTTGCATAATGAGGAACTTGTAAATTCTGCTCTACTGTCCCCTCAGCATGATTATTGAATACTATATGATGGCCGAATACAGACTTTGTTCGTGAGGTACACGACGTATGTTCTTTGTACCTTACTGCAAAATTTCGACCTGTTTTGCCTATGTATATTTTCTCATAGTCTCTACATTGGATGTTGTACACTCATGATCTGGTAAATTTTCCATTATCTTTACTTATGGTATGTCTGACAATACTTTAGAACAAAAATTAAGACTGAACTTTAGTCAAAATATAATAATCTATTGATCACTGTATCCCAAAAATGTTTACCAAACAAAAAATACAAGATCTGCTGAATGTACTGAAGAGTCGAATGAGTACAGAATTTGGACTGAGAGTATATCGAAGAAAGACAAGGTTCCTGAGAGGCAGCAGAAAAGAGAGCAGCAAGAAACTAATCATCAGACAAGGGGATCGTGAAGTAGATGAAAGAATTCTGCATCCTAGGCATGAAAATAATGCTTGTCGGAAGGAGCAAGGAGGGCATGAAAAGCAGACTAGCATGGACAAAGAGGACAATCTCTAGTAAACAGAAATCTAGTAGTATCATATTTTGAAAGTAATATGAGGATGAAATTTTTTAGAGTGTACGGTCGTAGCATACAATTGTATCCTAGTGAAACATGGACTATGGAAAAACTGGAACAAAGGGAAACTAAGTGTTCGAGTTTGGGTACTGCCAAAGAATGTAGGAAATTAGGTGAACTGAAAAGACAAGGATTGAGGAGGTTCTCTAGGGAATCGTCGATGAAGGATAAATTTGGAAAACACTGAGAAGAACAAGGAACATGATGGTCAGGCATCTGTTAGCAAACCAGGCGATAACTTCTGTTGGAACCAGAGGGGGCTGTAGAGGAAGACATAGATTGGAATACATCCGCTACGTAACTGAAGTACGCTGCAAGTGCTACCCTGAGATGAAGAGGTTGGCACAGGAGAGAGATCCGTGTTGGGACCCATTAAACCAATCCGAAACCTGATGTCTTAATATAAAAGTACCCATTGCTCGTCTGACTAAAAATTCTTGCCTTGTTTTCATATCAGAGAGGAAGTTTTGATTATTATTAGTCAGAGATGTTACCCCAACACCAGGGTCCATTCCCAGCAGAGCTAAAAACGATACAATTTATTATGTGAACTAATGGCTACATTTCTGTCCTAATTGATTCCTTGTTGCATAGACAGCGAAATTGGAATTTACAACGTTCTTCTATTCTCCCTCTGGTGCTCCTTATGCTGTCTGCAGGAAGTGGTGTAAGTTACCATAGCTGAGACAGGTATACAACGCAGTAAAAACATTGAATGCTGCAACTACAGAAATTCCAACCATGTGTAAAACACCACAGCCCAATGTTTCTTTTTTTTTTCAACATCAGAGATGAGGCTCAGTTACAAGGCAACAGTGTGTTACATAATATTATTAGTCCTGAGTGCAATAAGTTTCATATTGTTCACTCTGGCAAAGACATGAACAATAGGCTGACTGAACGTGAAAGCTGCTGAAAGTTGCAATATCAAGACTCCAGATTTGCTGAGCATGTGTTGAGTGCTGTCTGCAGCTTCCACCTCAATGTCATTTAGCAAACCCAAGCCCAAATGGCAGCCTGTTAGAAGTCGTGGAAATCAACACGAATTTGGGCCATAGCCCTGATTTAATTCTAAATGCACAGACACATATCAACTTACTCTCCTATGAATTCCAGTTGTTGTTGAAGTTGTCAGTTCTATCTTTTACTACGTTTCTGATAACTTCCCATGCGTAATACCTTATAAGCTAGTCTTTAGTAGTCTTTGCAGGTACTAATTTTATTTTAATGGGTTTCTTAATTTAATTTAAATTCTATAGGGACTCTTTTCCGAGTTTAGTGTTAAAGTTTTCCTAGGTTTCTCAGGTTTATATTTATTTGTTGTTCTACTTTTTACCTTCTTAAATGCATCACCATTGATATTTCGAATATGACGTGCTTTAGTCTAGATTATAAATATCGTTTTCAATGTTGTTTACAAATATTGTAATTTCCTTGATGGCGATAGCTGAAATTTGGTAATGGTCTAGGAACATCACTCCTGCAGAAAATTCAAATACAGCCCTTTTTACTTATTATTGGGTGTTTCTGGATATGGCTCTCTGTTTGGGCTAGAGAACACAGTGGCTATATATATATCAACACCTGAGTACTTTTCCCCTCGTCTAAAATTCATAATAATAGTTTCCTGACGTGACTAGAGGTAACTATTATAGTGTTCAGAAATTCTCATTCAACCCTCTCTTCAGATCCCTTAAAAATATTGTGGTATCTGTCTATTGCAGAAAGACTGTGTGGTTCTCTGCACATAGTTGGTGTATGAGTGGTAAAATGTCAACGTCGCCGAAGAGGAAATGGAACATTCACAAGCAGCGACATAGTATCATATTAAACCAGTGATCGAGGAAGAGTGGAATAAAATCCTTTTATTTCCGTCAAAGATCACATCACAGTGGTCCTTAGGCTTCCGGCTTCGGTCAGCTATGACCATCTTCCGATCTGTTTTAAATAATGAAGGACATTAGTCAAAAAATGTTCGTATGTGTGAGATCTTATGGGACTTAACTGCTAAGGTCATCAGTCCCTAATCTTAAATACCACTTAACCTAAATTATCCTAAGGACAAACACATACACCCATGCTCAAGGGACGAGCCGCACAGTCCATGACTCCAGCGCATTAGACCACTTGGCTAATCGCGCGCGGCGGACATTAGACATTAGGACGTGAAATTATAACTGAAAATGCCCTTAAGTAATTACGTCCCATTCGAATATGACGAATGGTTATGACATGTTATTAGGATGTGACAATTAGCTTATGAAACCGACAATGTAAGGACTAAAGTTTTGAGGTCAGTGATAGAAATAAAATTGAGTAATGGAAATGTTTCCTTGAAGCATTCAGTGTAATTAAAAAAATAATAGAGTCGGTAATTTTCTCAATGATAGAAACACGGAACAAGGTCACAGTAATTAATTTATTCTATGTTACATTTTTTGCTTAACATTGTAATTGTTTGTCAAATACTAATAAGCTTTTGCCTTTGTTGCACATCAGGAGCTTGTAGATCGTATTCAAAGATTTCGACAAGAAGGGAAGGTGAATCTCTGATTTGTGTTGTTCTGTTTCCATTTTATTTTTCTCTGGGATTAAGAAAGTGACTTTTTACACTTTGACACCTGAAATACGGAAACTGAACCAAACAGGTCTTCATACCGAAAACCAATGATCACAACAACAAATGCATTGAGATGAGCCTCTCTAATAGTATCGTTCCATTTACCATGAAGCAATGGCAGAGACCTGTTATGTAAATATGACAATGGTCCCTTTCATATTCGCGCTTTTTATTGAGCTTGGTTAGTTGGTTATTATATGTTTGATTAACATGAATCCACATTTACAGATTCTCATTCCTACGTTAATATCAACTGTTTCTGAAACACACTTTAATATCAACTGTTTCTGACACAGGACTGTTAATTATCTTTGGATACTGCCTTAACAATTTTTATATTTCTGTATGAATAAATAACTTACCGTCATTCAATGTGTGGTTTAGTATAACCCCCAAGTGCTTCATCAGATTTGCTGCAAGATCAAGTGTGTAATTCTTCCAAAGGAATGTGTTAGTAGTTTAAAAATAAATTTTATTTCGAACTTCTGTCATTGGCTTTGCAGTGAAACGTCAGAGTGGGGACTTTGCTGACCTTCCACCAAGTGCATGAAATACGGGGCAAGTACTATAAGTAAATTATGGGGAGCTAACCGGCCGCCAGGGGCATTATATGCTTCCTTGGCTCGCTGGATGAGTAATGAGTCGGCTACACGCGACTGAGAATAACGGACCAACTTTCTAGTCGATTGCGGCTCTCGGAGTCACGTTACAAGGGCCTCCTACCGAAATTTTTGGCAGGCACGTGACACTACCAGTTTGTTTCCTCCGTTGACGTCCAAAAGACTGGGAAAGTGTGTCGCCTGAGGAATTGCGAGAACTTTAACCTACTTACAGAGTACGACCGTTATTGCCAGTCTGAATTGATTACAGTACTTTTTAAACAAGTTTCTTGTTTCTTGTTTTAGTTTCTTTTGGAAAGCAACGGAATCAAACGACACTCCAGTGCAAGAAGAGGTAATCGACGTGAAAATGGAATACTGCTCATATCGATGGTTCCTATTATTGTGTTTCTAGCCTGGACGTATTACAGGGGACTTCTGAACAACGACAGTCAAATTTAATATTATTTCTTGTTTCATTCTTCACAACAACGACAATAAAACTAGGGCTTCTTCTTCATTACACAAAACTTGAAAGAAATATGGTACGTCTCTAATCGTATGTTGTACGCGTGCTTATGCTTCAGACGCTTGTTACTGCTTTGATTCATGTGCACTGTAGCTAAGATTTTATAGACGAACTGTCGTTGCTTCAAGAGGTCCACAGATATTTGTTCAAATGGATCAAATGCTCTGAGCACTATGCGACTTAACTTCTGAGGTCATCAGTCTCCTATAACTTAGAACTAATTAAACCTAACTAACCTAAGGACATCACACACATCCATGCCCGAGGCAGGATTCGAACCTGCGACAGTAGCAGTCGCTCGCCTACAGGCTGCAGCGCCTTGAACCGCACGGCAACTCCGGCCGGCCCACAAACATTTGTGTTGGAAAATTTTGTCTCTAGCAAAATCTCATAATCCCCACATTACTTGTCCCTTATTGTTTCTTTGCACTACAAACAGAATTATGAAGTCCATTTAGGACTAGGTGCTAAATTATCTAACATTAAAAAATGCAGATAGGGCATGAGGTACTGGTAAGAGCACTGCATCCTTCGTCTTTGATTCGATTTCATGTCCTGTGTAGGCACACGTTTTTAAAGTCAGTCACAAAAATTTATTCTTGGGTAAGTCAGTACGCTAGTTTCCCAAGTGCGTTATTGATAATCGGTACATGAAATACTCTTTAATAAGTTGTAAAACTTAGAAGTGAGAATATTTTCATCACGAAAATTCCATTTCTCTACAAGAAACTTCATACACTGCTTTGCCGTTCACAGTCGTCGACAATAATTATATGTTTTGGATTGCTGGCGTCTGTAGCAGGGAGCTTAAGGTTCATCTGAGAATTCGTAGAACGTACAATTGGAACGTTGAGTTAGTTTACCAGCGTTTTCGAGAACTGTTCAATACGACACTCAGTTCGAAGCGAGAACAGCAGTTAATATATTTGGTTTTCTGTCTTTTCCTCCTCAAATGTTCTTCTTAGTCGTACAGACACGGTCTCTATAGTTAACAAAGCTCTTCCTCATTTCTTGTAGTTACAAGAACTGTTTTGGAATGAGTGAAACTTCATTATCTTCATAATCAGACCAAACTTCATTGTTGCAGTCATATTGAGACAACATTCACAAACATAAGAAAATTTATTTTTACATTAATTTAGAAATATAAATGTAATGATTGTAACAAACCAATATTCCTACATGATGATGGTTATTTTGATGTTGCTGGATGAGGTTTAAAAATATTAACAACCATATTGTGCCCAGAATACTGTGAGAAAGAAACGTGGACCATTATCTCTAAAATTCATACCTTTTTTTTGTTTTTAGGCCTCTTTTCTGTTGGCGTATACAACCAAATAATATAGATTGTATACTGCCTTTTGCAAAAGTAATAAAAATTTCATTTAGACCATATGCGTTTCGCTTTATTTCAAAGCATTTTAACTGGACAGATTTTTTTGATGCTACCTAATTCCTAATGTTCTCTTGCACACAGGTGTTCGATTTTAGTTCACTCTAATTTAGTGACACCGGATAATTTTCGTTTTCGTGTTGTGCAGATTGATGTTTCTGTCATTAACTTTGTTGTCATGTTGGGGGATGCTATCACATGTAAGTATCGACACACCTTTTGATGTTATTTTTATGTTGAGTGCAAAGAGTGGCTTACTGCAACTCTTCACACTAGTGTATCCTGTGCAATCATATTCGTTTATTTACAGTTATTGAAACTGACATGCCCTTATTATAGTCAAACCTTGACTCTCTCTCTAATAAACAATTTTTGTCTCCAGTATTTCACTGTATTGCCTATCAACTCATGATTTCTTTTAATCGAATTATGGCAAAATATTTTCTCCTCATATCGGTTCAATACCCTTTCATAAGTAATTTGACCCTCCCATCCAATATTCAATGTCCTTTTTCCTATTGTTAGTCTACATTTTATACACGATAATTATTTCAACCAGTCATGATAAGTAAGCATGAAAAACTACTGCAACAACAGTATACATATGTGAATGTATGCTTTCCCGGCGTATACAGCTGGCGAAGAGTTGTCGAGCTTCCAGCTGGGTGGCGGTGTCTTCAAACTGCGACGTTTCGACGAGTGACACACTCATCATCTTCTGGCGGAGTGCCAAGACTTGCGGATGCCGGTCCCTTTATACCTGCGGTG
The DNA here is from genome assembly GCF_023897955.1 of Schistocerca gregaria. Classification (NCBI taxonomy): domain Eukaryota; kingdom Metazoa; phylum Arthropoda; class Insecta; order Orthoptera; family Acrididae; genus Schistocerca; species Schistocerca gregaria. The sequence continues at coordinate 337,822,172 of NC_064927.1, forward strand.
TGCACCCACCACCTGCCGGCGGGAAGCTGGATCCAAAGGAGACGGCGGGCAGGGTGCAGGGGGAAGCGGGTGCGCCCTTCATGTCTCCGTCAGAGCATTCCGGTCGCGTCTCGTGAGCTGGACGGTTCTTGGTGCGTTCCTGGCGTATTGCGGCTAATGCTGGATTCCAGGTCGCACTCAGTTGATAGCCTTCGTCCCTGTTCACAAGATTCTCGTGGACCCGTATTTCTATTGATTCTTTAATGACGCTATCCCAATAGCTCCCGGCTCGGCACAGCACCCTGGTGTTTTCGAAATCAAAGGTGTGGTTTTCTTTGATGCTATGTTCAGCTATAGCAGATTTCTCTATCTGTCCAAGTCGAACATGCCTGATGTGTTCCTCGCACCTTTTACAGATGCAGCCCTGCGTTTGACCAATGTACTGCACACCACATTCGCAGGCAATGATGTATATACCTGGTGTGTTTAGTTTGGCTGATATGGGCCCCAAATATGGAAGAAGGCACGGCCTTCAAGAGGAGACAGGCTGACAAATTTCAGGAAGAGGAAGAGGATGTTAACAAGAGACTCGCCTTTCTTCCATAGTTGGGGCCCATATCAGCCAAAATCTGGAGGCTATTGAGAAAATCAAACATAAATACTGTCCTCCGACAACCGCCGAAGACGAAAGAGCTGCTGGGCTCAGCTAAAGACCCACTCAAACTAAACACACCTGGTATATACATCATTGCCTGCGAATGTGGTGTGCAGTACATTGGTCAAAGGCAGCGCTGCATCTCTAAAAGGTGCGAGGAACACATCAGGCATGTTCGACTTGGACAGATAGAGAAATCGGCTGTCGCTGAACATAGCATCAAAGAAAACCACACCTTTGATTTCGAAAACACTAGGGTGCTGTGCCGAGCTGGGAGCTATTGGGATAGCGTCATTAAAGAATCAAATTGAAATACGGGTCCACGAAAATCTTGTGAACCGGGACGAAGGCTACCAACTGAGCGCGGCCTGGAATCCAGCATTAACCGCAATACGCCAGGAACGCACCAAGAACCGTCCAGCTCACGAGACGCGATCACAATTCTCTGACGGAGACACGAACGGCGCACCCGCTTCACCCTCCACCCCACCCTCAGGCTCCTCTGGACCCAGCCTCCCGCCGCCAGAAGATGATGAGTATGTCACTGGTCGAAGCGTCGCTGTTTGAAGACACCGCCACCCGGCTGGAAGCCCGAGAACTCTTCGCCAACAGTATACAAATTTTCAGTTTCTTCTGTGGTATTAGAACATTCATGTTACTCCTGCTGTGCAGGTGCCAGTAAGTCTCTATTTTTTTTTACTGAATTCCAAAATTTATTTATTACCCTGACATATAGTATGGTCTTGTCTTTACTATTTGCGTACTGAATGATTTACATTTGCTTAAATATTATTTTTTACTCGTGTTTCACGTATTGTTTCATAATAAGATGTAGCATGGAACGCTTCAGTAGCAACAACCAACAGATGTTTTGCTCGATGACAATTTAAAATTTTCCCAGCGCATTAAATTTCCGAAAAGATTTTGGGAAAGTAGCCGGTCGTTGTAAACTTCACTCCACGATATTTCAACCGGACACCTGCCAGTAATTTTCAGACTAGTCATCGAAGGCAGACGAAGACGGTATCCGCTCCGCCTGATATAGATCGCTGATAGTGTAGCAGTGTGTGTGTTACAGTCGCCGTGAGAGAAGGACCACACCGCCCGACGGTTGGGACGTCGGTGTTGGAACTGCAAGGATCAGCTATCTTCGGCATTGCCGCTCGCCGCTGTCATCGGTGAGTTCCACGCATTATACAGCTGGTAGCTGCTGTCACGGTTCATCAGGTTTACCGTGATGCGTATTTTAAGGGGTCCTTCTATAATGTAGTGCCAAAAAGTTGTTGCTGTGGCCAGAATGAATGTTCCAACATACTTCATTGGCTGTCCGTTGGAGACACAATGTTCCGCAACTGAAAAATGTGTATGAATTTCTAGAGGGACCAAACTGCTTAGGTCATCGGTCACTAGACTTACACACTACTTAAACAAACTTATGCGAAGAACAACGATCACACCCATATCCGAGGGAGGACTCGAACCTCCAGCGAGAGGGGCCGCGCTGTCAGTGACATGGCACCTGTAACGGCACGGCCCTTCCGCGCGGCTCCGCAACTGCAGACTTGCTGGATTGCAGAAGGCGAGTGGAACGTTTATTTCTGTGCAATGTTCTTTTGTGTTAGCAGATGAGCCAACACCGTGTTACGAGTGGAGGCCGAAATGTACGCGTTTTAGCTCAGTCAGGCTGGCGTGACGAGGGAAGAACTATACTGACGTGAGGTCTGGAACATGACAAAGAATGGGAATCCAGAAAGCGGAAGTAATTATTTTGATACTTAACTTTAATCCATTAATGATGAACGTCGCTCTTGACGGTACATGATTCACAGTATTATCTGTTCAGAGTACATTCTGGAAGATAGTAACTACATAGGGTGCCCTACCTGTGGTCTATGGGTAGCGTCTCTGATTCATAATCAAAACGTATTCGGTCCCGGGTTCGATCCCCGCCACTGCCTAAATTTTGATAAATAATCATCATTGGCGGCCGAAGACTTCCGTCATAAGAAGTCAGCCTCATTCTGCCAACGGCCTTGTCAAAGAGAGCGGATAGAGGTTCAGGGCACTCTCTTGTCCTAGGGGTGGGATATTCCCCCTAAAGGCGGAAGAATCAGCAATGGTCAACGACATGAGGATGCAGAAGGCAATGGAAAGCACTCCAATAAAGACACGTATCGTGTATCCACAGGACATGTGACCTGTAGTTGAAGAAGTGTCATGATGATCTCTCCATTGGCAAAAGATTCCGGAATAGTCCCCATTCGGATCCCCGGAGGGGACTACCAAGGGGGAGGTTACCATGAGAAAAAGATTGAATAATCAACGAAAGGATAATGTTCTACGAGTCGGGGCGTGGAATGTCAGAAGCTTGAACGTGGTAGGGAAACTAGAAAATCTGAAAAGGGAAATGCAAAAGCTCAGTCTAGATATAGTAGAGGTCAGTGAAATGAAGTGGAAGGAAGACAAGGATTTCTGGTCAGATGAGTATCGGGTAATATCAACAGCAGCAGAAAATGGTATAACAGGTGTAGGATTCGTTATGAATAGGAAGGTAGGGCAGAGGGTGTGTTACTGTGAACAATTTAGTGACCGGGTTGTTCTAATCAGAATCGACAGCAGACCAACACCGACAACGATAGTTCAGGTATATATGCTGACGTCGCAAGCTGAAGATGAACAGATAGAGAAAGTGTATGAGGATATTGAAAGGGTAATGCAGTATGTAAAGGGGGACGAAAATCTAATAGTCATGGGCGATTGGAATGCAGTTGTATGGAAAGAAGTAGAAGAAAAGGTTACAGGAGAATATGGGCTTGGGACAAGGAATGAAAGAGGAGAAAGACTAATTCAGTTCTGTAAGAAGTTTCAGCTAGTAATAGCGAATACCCTGATCAAGAATTACAAGAGGAGGAGGTATGCTTGGAAAAGGCCGGGAGATACGGGAATATTTCAATTAGATTACATCATGGTCAGACAGAGATACCGAAATAAGATACTGGATTGTAAGGCGTACCCAGGAGCAGATATAGACTCAGATCACAATATAGTAGTGATGAAGAGTAGGCTGAAGTTCAAGACATTAGTCAGGAAGAATCAGTACGCTAAGAAGTGGGATACGGAAGTTCTAAGGAATGACGAGATACGTTTGAAGTTCTCTAACGCTATAGATACAGCAATAAGGAATAGCGCAGTAGACAACACAGTTGAAGAGGAATGGACGTCTCTAAAAATGGCCTTCACAGAAGTTGGGAAGGAAAACATAGGTACAAAGAAGGTAGCTGCGAAGAAACCATGGGTAACAGAAGAAATACTTCAGTTGATTGATGAAAGGAGGAAGTACAAACATGTTCCGGGAAAATCAGGAATACAGAAATACACGTCGCTGAGGAATCAAATAAATAGTAAGAGCAGGGAAGCTAAGTCGAAATGACTGCAGGAAAAATGTGAAGACATCGAAAAAGATATGACTGTCGGAAGGACAGACTCAGCATACTGGAAAGTCAAAACAACCTTTGGCGACATTAAAAGCAACGGTGGTAACATTAAGAGTTCCACGGGAATTCCACTGTTAAATGCAGAGGAGAGAGCAGGTAGGTGGAAAGAATACATTGAAAGCCTCTATGAGGGTGAGGATTTGTCTGATGTGATAGAAGAAGAAACGGGAGACTCAGCATACAGAAAAGTCAAAACAACCTTTGGCGACATTAAAAGCAACGGTGGTAACATTAAGAGTTCCACGAGAATTCCACTGTTAAATGCAGAGGAGAGAGCTGATAGGTGGAAAGAATACATTGAAAGCCTCTATGAGGGTGAGGATTTGTCTGATGTGATAGAAGAAGAAACGGGAGTCGTTATAGAAGAGATAGGGGATCCAGTATTAGAATCGGAATTTAAAAGAGCTTTGGAGGACTTACGGTCAAATAAGGCAGAAGGGATAGATAACATTTCATCAGAATTTCGACAATCATTAGGGGAAGTGGCAACAAAACGACTATTCACGTTGGTGTGTACAATATATGAGTCTGGCGACCTACCATCTGACTTTCGGAAAAGCATCATCCACACAATTCCGGAGACGGCAAGAGCTGACAAGTGCGAGAATTATCGCACAATCAGCTTAACAGCTCATGCATCGAAGCTGCTTACAAGAATAATATACAGAAGAATGGAAAAAAAAAATTGAGAATGCGCTAGGTGACTATCAGTTTGGCTCTTAGGAAAAGTAAAGGCACAAGAAAGGCAATTCCGACGTTACGGCTAATAATGGAAGCAAAGCTAAAGAAAAATCAAGACACGTTCATAGGATTTGTCGACCTGGAAAAAGCGTTCGCCAATATAAAATGGAGGAAGCTGTTCTAGATTCTGAAAAAAAGTAGGGGTAAGCTGTAGGGAGAGACGGATCATATACAATATGTACAACAACCAAGAGAGAATAATAAGAGTGGACGATCAAGAACGATATGCTCGTATTAAAAAGGGTGTAAGACAAGGCTGTAGCCTTTCGCCCCTACTCTTCGATCAGTACATCTAGGAAGCAATGATGGAAATAAAAGAAAGGTTCAGGAGTGTAATTAAAATACAAGGTGAAAGGATATCAATGATACGATTCACTGATGACAATGCTATCCTGAGTGAAAGTGAAGAAGAATTAATGATCTGCTGAACGGAATGAACAGTCTAATGAGTACACAGTATGGTTTGAGGGTAAATCGGAGAAAGACGAAGGTATTGAGAAGTAGTAGAAATGAGAACAGCGAGAAACTTAACATCAGGATTGATGGTCACGAAGTCAATGAAGTTAAGGAATTCTGCTACCTAGGCAGTAAAATAACCAATGACGGACGGGGCAAGGAGGACATCAAAAGCAGACTCGCTATGGCAAAAAAGGCATTTCTCGCCAATAGAAGTCTACTAATATCAAATACCGGCCTTAATTTGAGGAAGAAATTTCTGAGGATGTACGTCTGGAGTACAGCATTGTATGGTAGTGAAACATGGACTGTGGGAAAACCGGAACAGAAGAGAATCGAAGCATTAGAGATGTGGTGCTATAGACGAATGTTGAAAATTAGGTGGACTGATAAGGTAAGGAATGAGGAGGTTCTACGCAGAATCGGAGAGGAAAGGAATATGTGGAAAACACTGATAAGGAGAAGGGACAGGGTGATAGGACATCTGCTAAGACATGAGGGAATGACTTCCATGGTACTAGAGGGAGCTATAGAGGGCAAAAACTGTAGAGGAAGACAGAGATTGGAATACGTCAAGCAAATAATTGAGGACGTAGGTTGCAAGTGCTACTCTGAGATGAAGAGGTTAGGAAAGGAAAGGAATTCGTGGCGGGCCGCATCAAACCAATCAGTAGACTGATGACCAAAAAAAAAAAAAAAAAAAAAAAAAGGGTCGCTCTGATAGGGCGTAGCAAATGACGTAGCTGAAGGCTATGGTAAACTGTCGTCTCTGCAAATGAGAGCGTATGTAGACAGTGAACCATCGCTAACAAAGTTGGCTGTACAACTGCGGCGACTGCTAAGGAGTCTCTCTAGACGAGACCTGCCGTGAGGCGGCACTCGGTCTGCACTCACTGACAGTGGCGACTCGCGGGTGCGACTTATACTAACGGACCGCAGCCGGTTTAAATGCTACCACCTAGCAAGTGTGGTGTTTGGCGGTGATACCACATGTTCTGCCGCTGAGCTTGGTGTTTGTCCAATGTCGGATTTACCACAGTGGAAGTTGCCTTCAGCAATACCAGATAATCCTTTACTGATCGCAGCAGGTTCAAAATTTTTGATGGAGGGCATAAAAATCACTTTCTCCTGATAATTAATAAGGATTCTTGCTATTTTGAATGAAATATTGCCAAAGATGGGAAGACGATCTTTGGACTTTGCTGGCGCATTCTCGTTTTTATCATCTTCCAGGTCTTGGTTTTAGCTGAGAATACTCTGTTAGTTTGCCAGGTGGAGTATCCGTTGTCTCTGGATACTGTCCTTAAATGTGCTTTCTCTTTGGGTAAACAATCTGTATCCGACACTGTATGGGCCCTATGTACAAGGGTTTGAAGCACACTCTTGGTTTGGGATGAGTGATTGTAACTTGGCCGGCCGGAGTGTCTGCGCGGTTCTAGATGCTGCGGTCTGGAAGCGCTCAACCGTTACAGTCGCAGGTTCGAATCCTGCCTCGGGCATGGATGTGTGTGATGTCCTTAGGTTAGTTAGGTTCTAAGTTCTAGGGGACTGATGACCTTACAAGTTACGTCCCATAGCGCTCAGAGCCATTTGAACCATTTATTGCAACTTGAAGACTGTCAGTAGTCAGTACAAATCAGTTGAGTGGGGTTACGGCAAACAGAGTGTCCCAGAGAGACGTCACTCTAACGTCTAACCAAAGCATCCAAGGATGGGAGACAACCATCTTTCTCTAATTCTATAGTATATTGGCTGTTCTCACGAATGGAGTTAAGACGATGTAAAAACTCCTAACACATCTCCTCCGTGGGGCCACACTACGAAAGTACTATCACCGTTTATCCAAACTACAGTTGGTTTAAGAATCGCTGATTCTATTTCTCTTTCCTCAAAGTCCTCCATAAAAAAAGTTTGCCACAGGGGAGACAAGGGTCTGTACATGTCGACGCCGTTAGTCTGCTCGAAACATTCTTGGTTAAACAGAAAATACGTTGACGAAAGAGCGTGCCGAAACAAAGCAGCGATGTCTGACTGAAAGTGTTTACCAATTAGTGCCAAGGCATCAGCAAGAGGTACCGTTATTAAAAGAGATACGACATCAAATATTCACTAAAAGGTCCGACCTACCTAGCTAGAGAGCCCCCAGTCTGTTGATAAAATCGGAAGAGTTTCGCATATGATGTGGCATTTGTCATTCAATGGTCTTAGTAGTAAAGAAAGATGTTTGGCTAAATCATATGTGGTGACGTCAGTATTACTCATTACAGGCTATAAAGGAAGACCTTTGTGCATTTTAGGAAGACCGTACAGTTCGGATTGTACGCTGCCTTATGGTCTTAACCGCTTGATGGTCTCTGGAGGTAAGTGTTTTTCTTGTAATGTAGCTTGTCCAAATGACTTACACGCGAGGCCGCCTCCTCCTTTGTAAAGAGGTTTGATTCGAAATTTAAAACTTTCTTGGAGAATTTAATGTTGGAAGAGATTTCGGGATTGTAACCGGTCGTCGTGAACTTCTCTCCACTCTTTCCAAAGCAATATCTATTCGGGATTATATTAGAAAAGAATCCGTTGAAATACGCATCGCGGAAAATCTAATGAACCATGACAGCGCCTACCAGCTGGAAAATGCGTGGAATCCCGTCATCTCCGATGACTGTGGCGAATGGCAATGTCCAAGAATGCTGAGCCTTGCAGTTGCACCATCGAAGCTCACCGTGACTGACGTATGAGCGGCAATACTATCAGCTCGCTATATAAGACCTAGCTGACGGAGAACGTCGTCGTCAGACTTCGAAGGCTCACCTGAAGATGACTGGTAGGTGTCCGGTTGAAATATGATGGAGTGAAGTTTACGACGACAGGCTGCAATCCCGAAATCTCTTCGGATCTCGATGGAATCAGTGTAAATACATCAAAAAAATTAATAAATGTAGATGTACAACGTTAGAAACTTTCATAGTGTTTGTACTCCTTCCACAGTTTCATTCATTGTGTTTGTCATGGTTTACTACACACTTCATTCTACATCTACATCTACATGACTACTCTACAATTCACATTTAAGTGCTTGGCAGAGGGTTCATCGAACCACAATCGTACTATCTCTCTACTATTCCACTCCCGAACAGCGAGCGGGAAAAACGAACACCTAAACCTTTGTGTTCGAGCACTGATTTCTCTTATTTTATTTTGATGATCATTCCTACCTATGTAGGTTGGGCTCAACAAAATATTTTCGCATTCGCAAGAGAAAGTTGGTGACTGAAATTTCATAAAAAGGTCTCGCCGCGACGAAAAACGTCTATGCTGTAATGAATTCCATCCCAACTCGTGTATCATATCTGCCACACTCTCTCCCCTATAACGTGATAATACAAAACGAGCTGCCCTTTTTTGCACCCTTTCGATGTCCTCCGACAATCCCCCTGGTAAGGATCCCACACCGCGCAGCAATATTCTAACAGAGGACGAACGAGTGTAGTGTAAGCTGTATCTTTAGTGGACTTGTTGAATCTTGTATGTGTCCTGCCAATGAAACGCAACCTTTGGCTCGCCTTCCCAACAATATTATTATCTATGTGGTCTTTCCAACTGAAGTTGTTCGTAATTTTAACACCCAGGTACTCAGTTGAATTGACAGCCTTGAGAATTGTACTATTTATTGAGTAATCGAATTCCAACTGCTTTCTTTTGGAACTCATGTGGATCATCTCACACTTCTCGTTATTTAGCGTCAACTGCCACCTGACACACCATACAGCAATCTTTTCTAAATCGCTTTGCAACTGATACTGGTCTTCGGATGACCTTACTAGACGGTAAATTACAGCATCATCTGCGAACAATCTAAGAGAACTGGTCAGATTGTAACCCAGGTCATTTATATAGATCAGGAACAGCAGAGGTCCCAGGACGCTTTCCTGGAGAACACCTGATATCACTTCAGTTTTACTCGATGATTTGCCGTCTATTACTACGAACTGCAACCTTCCTGACAGGAAATCACGAATCCAGTCGCACAACTGAGACGATACCCCATAGCTCCGCAGCTTGATTAGAAGTCGCTTGTGAGGAACGGTGTCAAAAGCTTTCCAGAAATCTAGAAATACGGAATCAACTTGAGATCCCCTGTCGATAGCGGCCATTACTTCGTGCGAATAAAGAGCTAGCTACGTTGCACAAGAGCGATGTTTTCTGAAACCATGCTGATACGTGTCAATAGATCGTTCCCTTCGAGGTGATTCATAATGTTTGAATACAGGATATGCTCATAAACCCTACTGCAAACCGACGTCAGTGATATAGGTCTGTAGTTAAATGGATTACTCCTACTACCCTTCTTGAACACTGGTGCGACCTGTGCAATTTTCCAATCTGTAGGTACAGATCTATCGGTGAGCGAGCGGTTGTATATGGGTGCTAAGTAGGGAGCTATAGTATCAGCGTAATCTGAAAGGAACCTAATCGGTATACAATCTGGACCTGAAGACTTGCCCGTATCAAGCGATTTGAGTTGCTTCGCAACCCCTAAGGTATCTACTTCTAAGAAACTCATACTAGCAGATGTTCGTGTTTCAAATTCTGGAATATTCCATTCGTCTTCCCTGGTGAAGGAATTTCGGAAAACTGCGTTCAATAACTCCGCTTTAGCGGTACAGTCGTCGATAACGGTACCATCGGCACTGCGCAGCGAAGGTATTGACTGCGTCTTGCTGCTTGTGTACTTTACATACGACCAGAATTTCTTCGCATTTTCTACCAAATTTCGAGACAATGTTTCGTTGTGGAACCTATTAAAGGCATCTCGCATCGAAGTACGTGCCAAATTTCGCGCGTCTGTAAATTTTAGCCCATCTTCGGGATTTCGCGTTCTTCTGAACTTCTCATGCTTTTTCCGTTGCCTCTGCAACAGCCTTCGGACCTTTTTTGTGTACCACGGGGGATCCATTCGATCTCTTACCAATTTATGAGGTATGAATATCTCATTAATGCAGATCCATTAGAACGAAGGACGAAATTTCAGTGGAACCAAGCTAAAATGAATTCCATTGTATTTCTGAAGAGTATTTAGTTGTATGATATATTTAACACTGGTAAATCTCACTGAGTTTGGTTGTCAGAAGTGAAACCGTATATATCAGTTTCAGCCACGTTTTATGAGTTTCACCAAACAAAGAAGTCCCGTTTTTTTTCAACACATGTAAGACCATTGGAAAATGTCAGATATAACAAAAAACAAACTTGCAAACAGGCGACATTAAGCGATATTAAAATAAAATATCAGTGCTACAGCAAAATAAGTTAGAACACACTATCTCGGAACGGCTTCCTCTGTTTGGAGAGATGCAACTTTGGCCCACACAGTGCAGTTATTTTTGAGCATTAGTGTGTGTAACCAGGATATCCGTTTAGTATTCTCTTAATGTAGTCATAGAATACTCATGAAATATTCTCTTGATGTGTGTCATTAGGAGAAAGTATCTGATGGTTTGAAACTTATAAAGGGGTGATGGCTCTTCCTTTAACCTCTTAACACTGCGAGCCATCATACGAGTAACATATGAGAGAGTTCTCTGAAACTGATGCCCGTTCTGTGTGGAACTAATAAAAGCGCCCCCTCCCTACCAAACGTAGTTTTTACGGCATTTAAAATTATCCAATTAAATTTCCTAAATGGAACTCTGTTAACGAAAGTTTCGAATGCTTACTTTTTTCTGTTGTTAATTTCCTAACGTTCTGATTTCAGTGAATTAATGAGTGAGAGTAATATTCAGAAATGTTCCATTTTGGTCATGTTTCTGTAAACAGTGCTTAAGAACTTATAGATTATATGGGAAAACATTTTTTATTGCTGAAATATAAGAGGAAGCTTCTTCCTTCAGAACAGAGATTCAGTGACGTGTGCTCACTTTGGTTACATACAAGTAGTGCGTAGTTTAATGTAGAATTGGATGGTACGCGCATAATTTATGTTGAAACGTAACAATGACTAGTTATGTGTACTTCTAACGTTGTCCGTGCTGGCCGAAATTCCATCTCCGAAAGAAGAGTAGGAAATTTGTCCTGTATTCCGTCGCCACAGTTCTCGTGTCATGTGTCTGTTCGCCAACGAGTTATTTCCGTGTACAGCGAAGATAACTACCGCAGAAAATTCATCAAAAACACTTGTGGCTCCCGACTGCTTTTGAAGATTAAAGGTATGATACAGGCATCGTGTTCCGACCTACATATAACGCGTGTGTAGGGGTCTAGCGGCACGCTGCCTGCAGCTGTAATGTAAAGCCACACTGTGTGTCGGAGTGCAGCGTCCCGCACGTGAGGGCAGACAGCGCGGCGCAGCGCCTGGCGACGGCCGCGATGCAGCCCTGCGCATCACAGAGTGGCTATTGTGCGGCGGGCAGCCGAGCCGTGCGCCTCCGGCCGCCGGCTGCCGCTTTCACGCTCGGCGACGCACGCCTGCAGGCAGCGACGCCAGGAGACGCGAGGCGAGTCCTCTGCCGGTCACGCAGTCAAAGGAGCGGCTTGCAGCCGCAGGCATCGCCGCGCCCGCTTTGTGCCGGCCGGGTCCTGCACCTGCTGCGTGCCACCACGTCTCTGCAGACAACCGTGAATGAGACGCTCATGCTAGTACGGCAGCTTATCAAAAGATTCCAGCGCTCCACGCACTGCCATTCAACGCTGCAAACATCGGCCAGTGTAACGTGCCTAGACTCTGTGTCGTATTTAAGGCTACCGCCTACCCGCAACAACTAATTTATCTGAGAATTTGGCACAAGGCACATCGACCTACTTCTGCAGCAGTTGTCTCTACTTCCTGGATTAATTATTTTATTGAAGGGGACAGAGGAAAACCTGCAGATCAGTAACTGACAACGAACTCCAAAAAATATATTAGCGAAAGAGTATGATGAATGTGACGGTTTAGCCGTGGTGCCGTGGTAAACATTGCTGTTTTGAAGAGCGCGCCGCAGCGCGTAGTGTGAAGCAGACGCCCTCCGTTTCTGGCGGTTGCGCCGCTGTGGCAGTCGCAGCTTTGGTGTCTTCCGCTCTTGGGAAAGGGGAAAGGTTGCCTGTTCACGTGCATTTAAGGAGCGCTATGAGCACGCCAGTCGGCCAATCTGGGTCAGTCTCTCGTCCCCATCTTTCTACTCTGTCTCTCGTCCGCATTTGTTAGGCAGTAAGTGTCTGTCGTTCGGCATGCTAGTACGTCTGTCGTTCGGATCAACCTTTAAAGCCGGCAAAATGATAGTCTTTCCACTCCGCCAGTAACGAACTCAGTGAGTGGTCGCCCGATCGGGGCTTAGTTCTTGCATCTGAGCCTGCGCGTTAGGCTGCCAGTCTGCTGTGTTTGCTCAGGCAATGGTCATTGACGGTTGGATCGATCTGTTAGTCGGTCGCGCACTGAGACACAAGATGACTTGTCCGTCTTGAGCGTTGGCGCATGTGAGGTCGCCACGTGAGTCTAGTGGGTCGCGGCGTATAGCGATGGGTATTGACTTAGCGGTCGACACGAGAGCAACAGGAGTCGACCCACGACAACAGTCTGGCCAGTGCGAGCTGCGACGCCTTGAGACGGGAGATCGGCGCGCCTTCCTGCGTCCATTGGAGCGGCTGGCAGTAGACGGTTCGGGAGAGCGATTTTGGGGTGCTGCGCCAGGTCTTCTCGAGAGATCGCAGTTTATTAGAAGTTAAGTGATTGGTGACATGTTGTTTGATTTACTCTTGTTAAATTCTTGGTGAGGAAACAAGCCATTTGGCTTTGGGGTCGTCCCACCATTCTTCTCCGTTTCCCCACCCGCGGGAAGGTGGTTGTTTATAAATTGGGTGGTCCGTTTTTCTCTTGTGGAGTAGCGGCCGGTTAGAGCAACCTGTGGTTCGGGTTGTTCAGTAATCTCCCTATGAATCTACCGTACGTTAGTAGCTGCCTCTGTCATGTTGGTCGGTTTTAGTGTGTTAATAAATTTATTGCTTTGAGTGTAACGGCCTAATACCTAAAATATGTTTTGATCTTTGGGGACTTTGATATAATTACCTATGATATTGAGAGGCGATATCTGTGTTCTATAGAGCATTTTAACTATTGAAACTTCCTGGCAGATGAAAACTGTGTGCCCGACCGAGACTCGAACTCGGGACCTTTGCCTTTCGCGGGCAAGTGCTTTACCAACTGAGCTACCGAACACGACTCACGCCCGGTACTCACAGCTTTACTTCTGCCAGTACCTCGTCTCCTACCTTCCAAACTTTACAGAAGCTCTCGTGCGAACGTTGCAGAACTAGCACTCCTAAAAGAAAGGATATTGCGGAGACATGGCTTAGCCACAGCCTGGGGGATGTTTCCAGAATGAGACTTTCACTCTGCAGCGGAGTGTGCGCTGATATGATATCGTCTCAATCTGGAAACATCCCCCAGGCTGTGGCTGTGATTAAATGTGTTAATGTTCTTGATGAATCGCTAATAAATGAAATAAATTCTTAAGACTATTCTTTGAAAATAAATCATGGTTCAAAGGAATTTGTCTCACATAGAATGGAACTTTACTAACCCACGATTTGTGCTGTATGGCGAGCTGCTGTCTTGCTATAGGGCAAGAAAAATGCTTGCGAGACACTTGGAGATAAAATGAGAAACAGTGAAAAATCGTCCAGTTTCTAGAGAGAATGATAATTGGAAACACTAAATGAATTCAGCTAAGTGACAATCACGAAGGATAGTTTCTAGTGTAGGGGCAACTTGACAAATATGCGGTATTAGCATCGATGAAGTCACGCTACCGGTTTTTCACCGCGCAAATAACATATTTGTATAATAACCGTGACCGAAGTTGACATGAGCGTTCTTTCGCGAAACATCTTAACTATAACCGAGTCTACACATGGATGCTTCGAAAGTTATTGAAGCCAACACATGTACGACAAAATAGCTGCCAGCCGCTCCAATGGACACAGGAAGGTGGGCCGATCTCCCGTCTCAAGGCGTCGCAGCTCCTACTGGCCAGACTGATGTCGTGGGTCAACTCCTCTTGCTCTCGTGTCGACCGCAAAGTCACTACCCATCGCTTTACTCCGCGGCCCACTAATAACGAAACGAAGCCGATTAAGACTGCAGTGATAAGGGACGTCAAGATTCTCTCACGTCTCTCTGTGCTTTTGTTAACCCAGCAGAAATTATTGACCTGGACACAAAAATATTTTTGTAGCCAACTCTAATCTGAGAATACTGGTTGAAACGACTCCTGCGTAGAGTGGTTCTTTGAGTAGCTCAGGTTGAGCCTGCAGAAGTGCTATTTACTTTGCTCTGGGGCTGGCGGTTGAACCGATTCCCGCTACTTTCTGGAAGTAGGTTAGGTTGGTCATCTGGTTCACAGGATGAGCAATTTGTAGAGGTTTCAATTACTTTACTCTGGAGGTTGCGGTTAAAGCGGTTTCCACTACTTGCGGTCGTTAGGGAGTCAATCGTTTGGTAATAATGATGAAGAACTTGTAAAAGGCGTCAGTTACTTTACTTAGGGAGTGACGCTTAAAACGGTTATCGCGACTTCCGATTGGTTGCTAGGGTAACATGGGCTTCTAGCTGAGATTTTTTTTCACCCCAACAACCTCACGGAATTTGCATGGGTTACCATGTGGGTACGCCGAGCGCTTTTTCCTGGCAATCGATGCACTCAGTCCTTGTCAGAACAATTGAGAAGCTACTTGATTGAGAAGTAGCAATTCTGGCCATTGCAACTGACAATGGCCGGGAGAGAGAAGTGCTGACCAAATGCCCCTTCAAATTTGCATCCAGTGACGCATTCGGAAGAGGATGACACGGCAGTTGGTCGGTACCGGTACCGGTACCTGACCCGTGCGGAAACATTTTCCTAAATTATTTCATACAGTCCGACTTGAATTCCTCTCTTGTGCCAACGTATTCAGGAGCAAACTCACTCAGTTTCCTTGCTTTATGTATTCCTCTATACATTTTATCCTGTGCAGCTCCCTCTAATATCATGAAGTTATTCCATGATATCTTAACAGGTATCCTGACGTTCTATCCCTTCTACGTGGGCCGTGTGGCTTCCCCCGTCGGTGGTTCGAGTCTTTCTTCGGTCATGAGTGTGTGTGTTGTCCTTATCGTAAGTTAGTGTAAGTTAGATTAAGTAGTGTGTAAATCTAGGGGCGGCTTACATCAGCAGTTTGGTCTCACAGAAGCTTACCACAAATTTATCCTTCTTCTTGTCCATGTAATCCTTTCCTTGTCTATTCTCAGAAAACTACCTCGTTTCATTTCTTACTAGCCTAATTTTCAGCATTCTTCTATAGCAGCACATCTCAAATGCTTCGATTCTGTTCTTCTCTGGTTTTCCCACAATCGATGTTTCACTACGACGCAATACTATCTCCAAACGTATATGAAACCAGACCTTTCGGAGTGTGGCTTCACCAAACTCAATCAAGTGGAAGGACTGGGCAAGTGTTTTAAATACACATCATTCACCATTAGACAAACTTTATTACCATTTCAAAAAGCGCTATATGTACTAAGATGGTGATGATGATGTTTGGTTTGTGGAGCGTTCGACTACAGGGCCTTCAGTGCCCATCAAAATGTCCCAATTTTTACACAGCCCAAGTTTTTGACACAGTCCAGTGTAACCGCTGTCACGAATGATGATGGCGACTAAATGATGAGGATAACACACACAACCGTTCCCCGGGTAGGGAAAATCCCCATTCCGGCCGGGAATCGAATCCGGTACCCTGTGATCCAGAGGCAGCAACGCTACCCACTAGACCACGAGCTGCGGACATGTACAGCAGGTGAAAGAAAGAAAAAACTAAATTTTATGACCACTGAAATCACTCACTATTCCACTATTAAAAAGAAGAAACAACCATAGGGAACAGTAATTTGGACTGAGCAACACTATCGGGAATAGGAGCTGCCTATTTGTCTCCAGCGAGAAAGAAATTCCGGCTCCGAATTCAGTGAGTGGAAAATCAAATCCAATATTTGGCGCAATGGCCATTTACTTTCATATATATATAGTTACCGAACGTGTATAGCTACAGAAAAAAATATAAAAATGTGCAACTGTTGAACTACTTTTCTACATAGAAATACGAAAGTTTTTAGGGACTTGTCATAGCGTTGCACAAGTTTTTGTATGCCTTCTTCATAGAAGGTGGCCGCCTGTGAATTCAACTATTAGCTAACATGTTCTTTCAGCTCGTCATCATTGTTGAAGTGTTGAAATGAAATGATTGTATGACTTGAAGTGTTGACCACCAAGGACAGATTTTAGATGTAAGAAGAGCTGAAAGACGCGAGGCGCTACGTTCGGGCATTTACACAGGACGGTCAAACGCGTTCCAGTGAAATTCCCGTAAGAAAACATGTTTAAATGGCTCTGAGCACTATAGGACTTAACATCTGAGGTTATCGGTCCCCTATAACTTAGAACTACTGAAAACTAACTAAACTAAGGACATCACACTCATCCTTGCCCGAGGCAGGATGCGAAGCTGCGACCGTAGCAGCAGCGCGGTTCCGGACTGATGTGCCTGGAACCGCTCGGCCACTACATACGGCTTCCCCGTAAGACATGTTTGGTCACAACCACCGTATGACGTCGGGCATTACCGTGGAAAAAAACACCTTTTGACAATAATCCTCGGCGCTTGTTCTTTATTGCTCGGAGCAATTTCTGAATGGTCTCGCAGTAAACATGTGCATTGATTGTTTGGTCTCGTGGTAAGAAATCAGTCAGTAAAATGCCTTTTCTATCTCACAAACGTGTGCACACGACTTTTCGAGGTGCCAAGATTTGCTTAGGCTTAATTTTAGTTGGGGATGATGTGTCTCTCCATTCCACTGATTGCCGTTTTGTTTCAGGGTTTTTCTCAGGGGTGTCGTACAATTCCAAAGTTTAATCCACCGTGACTATCCGAGAAAAAAACCACCGCCTTCTTCATTGCAGCGTGTAAAAAACTGAAGTGCGCTGCCAATCCATTGTTTTTTGTAATGTTCAATAAAATTTTTGGGTACCCAACGTGAGCAAGTTTTCAAAATTTCAGTTTTTCAAAAACAATTTCATGAATTAATGAACGTGAGATTTGCGGAACTTCCATAGCAAGGGCACTAAGTGTTGTGTTTAATATTCTCTTCAATTGCGTGAACCAGTTCATCAGTAACCACAGACGGGCGTCCACTTCGATCTTCATCGTGCACTTGATCACATCCTTCATTGAACAGTGTGACCCTTCTTCTAACCATTGAATCACTCATAGCTTTTTATCCGTAAACCTCGTAGATTTACCGATGAATTTCCTTTGGTTTAAATTTCTCTCCGTTTAGAAAACGAATCACAGATCTGATTTCACACGCAGTGTCATTTTCAATTATAAAGAAGCACTACAAAGCACACGTCGGCAGCAGCTATCTGGAAATAGTGTACAAGTTTTCTCCTTCAGTCAAAGTAAGTGCGGCGTATGCTCAGAACTGAAATCGTAGCGCTGCCGCGGATAGAAATAGAAACGGTACTTACTCTGTGAACGACCTTCGTATACGGGGTGATCCATCGATCGTCTCGCAGTAACCACGTGCATTCATTGTTTGGCTTCACGAAATACGCGTCAAACGAAAAAACTAGAAAGAACAAAACTTGTCTAGCTTGAAGGGGGAACCCAAATGGTGCTATGGTTGACCCGCTAGATGGCGCTGCCAAATGTCAAACGGATATCAACTGAGTTTCTTTAAACAGGTACCCCCATTTTTATTACATATTCCTGTAGTACGTAAAGAAATATTAATGTTTTAGTTGGACCACTTTTTTCGCTTTGTGATATGTGGAGCTGTAATAGTCACTAATATATGACTCACAATTTTAGACGAACAGTTGGTAACAGGTAAGTTTTTTAAATTAAAATACAGAACGTACATATGTTTGAACATTTTGTTTTAGTTCTTCCAGTGTGATACGTGTACCTTTATGAACCAATTATTTCTGAGAACGCATGCTGTTACAGCGTGATTACCTCTAAATACCACACTATTGCTATAAATGCTCAAAATGATGTCTGTCTACCTCAATACATTGGGCAATTCGTGTGACGACATTCCTCTCAACAACGAGTACTTTGTCTTCCGTAAAGTTAGCACACGCAGTGACAATGCGCTGACGCATGTTGTCAGGCATTGTCGGTGGACCACGATAGCAAATATTCTTCAACTTTCCCCAGAAAAAGAAATCCAGGGACGTCAGATCCGGTGAACGTGCTGGCCATGGAATGGTGCTTCGACGACTAATCCATCTGTCATGGAATACCCTATTCAATATCGCTTCAACCGCACGCGAGCTATGTGCCGAACATCCTTCATGTTGGAAGTACATCGCCATTCTGTCATGCAGTGAAACATCCTGTAGTAACATCGGTAGAACATTACGTAGAAAATCAGCTACATTGCTTCATTTAACCTGCCATCGATATAATGGGGGCCAATTATCCTTCCTCCCATTATGCCGCAGCATACATTAACCCGCCAAGGTCGCTGATGTTCCACTTGTCGCAATAATCGTGGAATTTCCATAGCCCAGTAGTGCATATTATGCCGGTTTACGTTACCGCTATTGGTGAATGACGCTTCTTCGCTAAATGGAACGCGTGCAAAAAATCTGTCATCGACCCGTAATTTCCCTTGTGCTCAGTGGCAGTACTGTACACGACGTTCAAAGTCGTCCCCATGCAATTCCTGGTGCATAGAAATATGGTACGCCTGCAATCGATGTTGATTTAGCATTCTCAACACCCACGCGTTTGAGATTCCCGATTCTCGCGCAATTTGTCTGCCACTGATGTGCTGCGGATTAGCCGCGACAGCAGAAGAAACACCCATTTAGGCATCATCGTTTGTTGCACGTCGTCGTTGACGTGTCTCATGTGGCTGAAAACTTCCTCATTCCTTAAATGACGTAACTATCGTGCGAACGGTCCGGACACGTGGATGACGTCCTCCAGGATACCGAGCAGCATACATAGCACACGCCCGTTGTGAATTTTGATCACAATAGCCATACATCAACATGATATCGACCTTTTATGCAATTGGTAAACGGTTCATTGTAACACGGGCAATGTATCACGAAGCAAATACCGTCGCCACTGGCGGAATGTTACGTGATACCACGTACTTATACTTGGTGACTATTTCAGCGCCATCTATCACAAACCGAAAAAAGTGTTCCAACTAAAATATTCATATTTACTTACGTACTACATGAATATGTAATAAAAACGGGGGTTCCTCTTTACAAACACGCAGTTGATATCCGTCTGACCTACGGCAGCGCCATCTAGCGGGCCAACGATAGCGCCATCTGGTTCCCCCCTTGTAGTTAGACAAGTTTCGTTCTTTGTAGGTTTTTCGTTTGATGCTTATTTCGTGAGATATTTGGCCCGATCACTATCAGTGGACTGTATAAGGGGTTCAGCATCAAGGTACTCCAACGCGTTCCAGAACGCTCGCAATTTACAATGAGGTGCCATAGTGTTCAGCAAAGATAAATCTCTAAAACAGTAGGTTTAACCCTCGCAATGCTCATTATATTCTTTTCCCCTTACAAGATCTTACTGGTAACACCAAAAACAGTAAACAAAACATAACGGGCGATGATCTGACAAAACAAGGAACAAGAAAAGCAGTCTGTTTGCATCTATGCACCGTGTCTAAAACATTCTGGCAACTGTTGCCAAACTAAGCGCGAGGTGCCCAAAGCCAACGCCGTTACAGTCCCCACGTTAAATGAAACCGGAGCAAGGGACTGCCACATGAAGTAAAATAATAAACCAACAGAATAAGCAGTTTACAACAGGAGCAGCTCTTCGAAATCTGAAAGTGGCAGGGGTAATATACAGGGAGCGAAAGGCTATTTAAAATTTGTACAGAAACCAGAAGGCAGTTATATGAGTCGAGACACATGAAAGGGGAGCAGTGGTTGGGAAGGGATGGAGACAGGTTTGTATCCTATCCCCATCTGTATATTCAGCAGGCAGTAAAAGAAAGACAAGAAAAATTGGGATTATGACTTAAATCCATGGAGAAGAAATAAAAACTCTGAAGTATGCCAATGACATTGTAATTGTATCAGAGACAGCAAAACACCTGGAAGAGTAGTTGAACAGAATGGACACTGTCTTGAAAGAAGGATGTAAGATGAACATAAAAAAAGCTATGTAATGGAAGGTAGTTGAACAAAATTACGTGATGCTGAGGGAATTATATTAGGAAATGAGACACTTAAGGGGATTTAGAACGGGAAACTTTTTTTCATAATTTCGGATTTTGTTTCATTATAAAATTTGCAATTTTTTGAATAAAGTGATGTATATACCACTTATAAACTCGTATGGGAATTATTTTATTTTATTTTTAAATACTATCTAGACCAGTTGAAAATGTTAAAATTCTAGCATGCATTACTTTAAGGTTTAATAAAATACGTAGTTTTTATATATAAGGCTATGGGTTGCTGTGTTATAAAGGTTCACAGTGTTGGTCATGTCCAGAAGAGTATGGGCACCAGGTTGAGGAAGCTGAAACAAAGTTTGAGAGACAATAACTTTTCTGATGGTAAAATGGTAAGAGGCAGGCTTAAGGACAAAATTATTGATGAATTACTGTCAGAAATAATACTGAGGATATGTTGAAAATGAATCAGGCAGTATGGGCTACTTTCTTCCACAGACTGTCAACTGATGAAGAACCAGTACACCACTTTTGCCATAAACATTCCATCCCAGCAGCGGTCATGTATATCATAAAACCTATTTAAAGAGACTTGGAAAATGCTGAATTACTAAAATGTCTGCAAGGTCAGACTCAAAATCCCAATCAGTCGTTGAATTATCGTATACGGACTCGCTCGCTTACCAAAAAAAATTTTTTTTTAGAGTGAAGACATCAAATAGGGGGGGGGGGGTTCAGTGATGTTGTTATTGCTTGTAAAGATGGCAGCATTGGTAAGGTGAAACTGCAACAGCATATGGGAATTAATCACAGAGCAAACTGCATCAGAGTACTTGAGCGGATGGACAGGTTCGCATTGATAAGGCAGAGTATGCAGCACACTTGGTCACTAAGGAGTCCAGAAAGAAGAAAAGAAGAAACAACTTGCGAAAAGATTAAGAGTATGATATACAGTACGGTGCTGGGTGCTTCTGAGTCAATAAAAATAAAAAAAAATTAAGCATATATTAAGTGAGTTACAGTTTTTTCAAACTTTTGAAGCCATTCTTCAAAATTTACATTTTCTGTTGTATTTTTACCTAAATCTCAGAAACCACTTCGAGGAGAGTAATCAAATACTCAGGGAGTAATAACATAGATATCCTGAATCTGCTGAACTAAAAGAATATAATGTTTCGTGTACTTAAAATTACGTAGTTAATGTACAAAAAAGTACACAAAATTTAAACCATGTAATTAAAATATTTTATTTCCAAAACCAGTAGCTGAAATACAATTATTGTAGTTCAGTAGACTCAGAACACACAGTTTAATGGTCCTGTAAAATTTTCATGTCAATGGCTAGAGTGGTTCCTGATATACAGGGAAGCAAAGACATTAAATTTTACATTGTTGGAATAGGGTGTTTCAACTCACTTTAAAGTAAGAGATGAGTTTTGTTATTTTGGGAGCAAAATAACAGATGGTGGTCGAAGAAGAGAGGATATAAAATGTAGACTGGTTACGGCAAGGGAAGCGTTCCTGAAAAAGATAAATTCGTTGACAATGTGTATAGTTATGCCTGGAACTCTTTTTTGAAGGTATGTGTATGGAGTGTAGCCATGTATGGAAGTGAAACAAGGACGATACATAGTTTAGACAAGAAGAGAATAGAAGCCTTCGAAATGTTGTCCTACAGAAGAATGTTAAAAATTACATGGGTAAATTACGTAATTAATGAGGAGATACTGAATAGAACTGGGGAGGAGTTTGTGACACAATGTGACTAAAAGAAGGGATCAGTTTTTAGTACGTGTTCTTAGGTATCAAGGGGTCACTAATTTACTATTGGAGAGAAGCGTGGAAGGTAAAAATCGTAGAGGGAGACCAAGAGATGAGTACACCAAGCAGCTTCAGAAGGATGTAGGTTGCAGTAGTTACTCGGAGATGAAGAAGCTTCCAGAGGATAGAGTAGCATGGAGAGCTGCATCAAACCAATCTCTTTACTGAAGATAACGACACAGCTTCACACACTGAACAAAAAAAGAAAACCTGACCAAGTTATACTCCTACAACAAGGGCGAAAAACTGACATTGAATAACTAGCTGCTTAGACCCATAGAAAGAGAGAAACAGCATTTACATAAAATAGTTACTAGTTTACAGTTACGTAAGTTATCGAAGCGCAAAACTCTCCTGGTCACTTAGGCGTTTAGAATGAGGAAAACAGCAGTTAAAACTGGTTCAAATGGCTCTTAGCACTATCGGACTTAACATCTGAGGTCATCAGTCCCCTAGAACTACTTAAACCTAGCTAACCTAAGGACATCACACACATCCTTGCCCGAGGCAGGATTCGAACCTGCGACCGTAGCAGTCGCCGGGTTCCGAAAGCAAATTCCTAGAACCGCTCGGCCACCGAGGCTGGCAAAAACAGCAGGTACATGAAACATTAATGCACTTCCATTAGAAAACATAGCGGATCGCGACCTCCTTGTCGGAGGTGGTGGAAGCTGGCGTGGTGTGTAGAACCACAGCTGCAAAGCCACTACGGTCCAGGAGTCCTGTAAGGCCGCATACCACACTGACCGTGCCGTCGGAGCAGACTAAAGGCGAATCTGATTTGGGGACACCACTGTACGCTAAACAATACCACAGTTACACCACGCAGCAAGATGTCTAAAGCTGATTAAACGTGTTGTAGTACACACGCTCTGTCGGTGTCACAAAACAATATGTTGGAATAGAAAAATAATTCCAGAAGTAATACCGAACTTCGACTAAGGAACCCACGAACAGCTGGAAGTTTCCAACTCAGCTCTGACATTCTCCGATTTACAAAGGTACCGGTACCGGGAACGAGACAGGCAGGGCAGTGAGACTTTTATATCCGGAATAATCAGCTGTCTTGCAAAAGCTCGATCTACGCCTTCACACAACCTGTGGATTTATCGGAGCCAAAATTAACTCCAGGTGGATGAGCAGCAACTTGAGAGTAAGTTCTGCTGCCACGAATCAGCTACCACATGCAACTAGATAACCATAAGGCAAATTAATCAAATCAGGACGACATGAGTGAGCTCTACACTAACAAAGGGTCAAACCCCAAAAACCAGTTGTAGGCGCACAACCTTCCTAATGCTCAATCTCAGTATGCCTCACCACAATTACGAACCATGTGACCCCTTGACACCGACTGAGGAGGACGTTCCGCCCAAGTACCACAGGTCCCAGCTAAATCCTCCACGGGGCAACAACTCGCTTCCCAGATGACGAAACTACTACCACGCCACCTAGACGAACGGCGCACTCTATACAGCGGCTGCGAACTTTTGCGATAGAGGTGACAGTTTGTAGAAGGAGAGGGAGCCGACACGGCTCAGTATATTGTAAGAAATTTCTTACTTGCATATTTCTGCTCTTTTTGCCAATGCTACCGTGATTTTTATATCCTGCTTGCTTCGTCTGTCATATATCATTTTGCTTCCTAGGTAGCAGTCCTAGTTAACTTCGTATACTTCGCGCTCACCAAGTCAGCTGTTAAGTTTCTTGCTGTCATCATTTCTGCTACCTCCCGTTACTTACATCTTACTCCGTGCTCATTTCCCTGCTCATACCGATTAGCAGATCCTGTCAGTGTTCTTCACTTTCATTGAAGACAGCAAAGTCATCACTGAATCATATTATTCATATTCTTTCATGTTGAATATCAGTTCCACTGTTGAAGCTATCTTTTATTTCAGTCATTACTTCCTAGACTTACACATTTAACAGCAGGGGCGAATGACTACATCCCCATCTTATTAATCCGAAAGCTTCGTTCTTGATCGTCTGCTCTTGTTTTTTCCCTCTTGGCTCTTGTGCAAAATATATATTACTTGCCTTCTCTAAAGCTTACCCCTATTTTGCCCAGAATGTCGCAAACCTAGCAGCATTTTACATTGTTGAACGCTTTACCCATGGCGATAAATCCTATGAAAGTGATTTGATTTTCCTTTAGTCTTGCTTGTATTATCAAATAGAACTGCTTCCGTGGTGATTACTTTTCCTGGAGCAAAACCGATCGTCATCTAACACGTCCTGAATTTAGTTTCCCAATCTACGGTATATTGTTCTTGACGGCAACTTGGATGCATAAACTGTTAATCTGATTGTGCGATTCTTCTCGCACTTGTGGGGTTTCGCAATCTTCGGAATTGTATGAATGATGTTTTCCAGGAAATCCGATACTACAGCGACAAACAAACATTCTACATACCAAGGTGAGTAGTCGTTTCGTGCCACTCCTCACTATGATTTTAAGAATTATGATAGAATATTTTCTATTTACTCTGCCTTCTTCTCTTAGTTCTTCTGATTTTAATACTGAATCGGGTATCTCTTCTTTGTGGACTCCTGTTTCTTCTTCTTTCACGTCATCAGACAAGCCTTAGATCTCACAGAGACCTTGAATGTACTCCTTCCACACATCCGCTCT
Organism: Schistocerca gregaria; assembly: GCF_023897955.1. Lineage (NCBI taxonomy): Eukaryota > Metazoa > Arthropoda > Insecta > Orthoptera > Acrididae > Schistocerca > Schistocerca gregaria. Next base: position 337,847,182 of record NC_064927.1, read on the forward strand.
CTCCTCCGCATTTAACAGTCTAATTTCCATTCCATTCTTAATATTAATTTCACGGAAAGTTCTTCTGATTTTTCTACATGCTGAGTCAGTCCTTAAAAGAATCATGTTTCCTATTTCCTCACATTTTTCATGCAACCATTTTGACGTTGCTTCCTTGCACTTCCCATTACTTTCATTTCTAAGTTACTTGTATTTCTGTTTTCAGGTCCTTTCGTCGATCCAATGAAGTATTTCTTCTGTTACCCATATTTTCTCCGCAGTTTTTCATTCCAACTTTTATAATTGCCTTTTTAGAGATGTCCACTCCTTTTCAACTGAACTGCCTACTGATTTATTTCTAATTGAAGTATCTATAGCTTCAGAGATCTTCAAGCACATCTTTTCATTTCTTAGTAGTACCGTATCCCATTTCTTGCGCATAGGTTCTTCCTGAGTGTCTAAATTCAGTCTACTCTTCTTCACCTCTAAATCGTGAACTGAGTCTGTATTGGTTCCTGGGTACGCGTGACAATTCAGGATCTGATTTCGGAATCGTTACCTGATCAAGCAACTGAAAGCTTCCCCTATCTCCCTGCCTTCTCCAAGTATTCAACCTCATCTTGCAATTCTTAAACAGAGTTTGCTTTGTCACTAGCATAAATTTTTGCACAGATCAGTTAGTCCTTCATCTAGTACCAAGCCATATTCCACAGTAACCCTTTCGTCATCCCGTGCAAGTGTATTCCAGACCCCCATGACTATTAGGTATTCGTCTCCCATCACGTACTGAATTATCGGTTAAATACCTTCACGTACTTCTCTTCGTCTTCGGTTTGCGTCCTCGGAATGAATACCTGGTTGGTTTACTCTCGATTCCGTTTGGAATAAATCGAACCTGTGCATCCTCCTACCTAACTTCCGATGTTCTACTCCCGTTGTATCATTTTCGGCTGTTGTTGACATTAACCTATACTCATTTGATCATATATCCCCATCTTCTTGCTATTTCACGTCAGTGCCCCTCACTGTATGTAGATTGTACCTCTTCATTTCCCTTACCAGTGTTTCTTGATTCCCTGCCACGTTCAGAACTGTGACATTCCACTCTCCAACACATGGAACGTTATCGTTTAGTTTCATATTCAGTCTTTTTCTCATGGTCACCTCTACATCCAAATCTTCATCTACACAGATACTCTGTAATCCACCACACGGCGAGCTGTGGAGGTTACCTGTACTACCATTAGTCATTTACTTTCTTGTCCCACTCGCAAATAGCACCAGGGAAAACTGACTGTCTATCTGCGTCAATACGAAGCATAACTGATGTATCTCATCTCCTGGTCCTTATGCGAAATGCGCCGGTTCTCTAAATTTTCTCAATACTTCCTCGAAAAGAACATTCTCTTACCTCCAGTGATTCCCGTTTGAGTTCCTGAAGTAAGCCCTTAACACTTGGGTGTTGTTCGAATATATCAGTAACAAATCTAGTAGCCGAGCTCCGAAAATCTTCAATGTTTTCCTTTAATCCGGTCTGTCCACATTTTGAGCAAACATTCACTTTTTAAATGGAATAAAACCTAGACATCGACTAATTAAAAGTAGGGTAAATTAGGATGTTAGTGGCGTTTATTGCAGGACTCCAGTGTGAGTCGTTTACCAGATACCATGTTTTAACAATTTTCCACACTAGCACTTGTTAGCGCCACTCAACTTGCGCAGTTGCCAGGTGCGACGTTGTTATGTTCGCTCACAGTGTGCTTGTGTGTTCCCTGAATTCATTGCGACTTACTAGTATGTGTGTGACAGTCTAAACAGTAGGCTGCTAGTAGACGATAGGATTTACTGATGCAAAAAAAAAGTAGCCGACATGCCCGTGGTGTATGTACATCGCAAAAGACTTCAAACTTATCGGCAATCATTTGTCAACCTCTTGAACCAGTTACGTGAAAGAGGTTGGACAAGGTAACAGAAGGAAACAAGTGACGACAGAAGAAACGGAAATTAATGTTCCTGCCATTGATGCAGTTGATCCTCACGCTCGCTCTCGCGTAATCGCATGAGGTAGTGGTATGAGACACGCAAGTGTCGAAAGCATTCGCCATCGACTAAGGCCTCCACCCCCCTCCCCCTTTCCCTATCACATCTCTCTCCATCAAGAGCTGCGTGGAAACGATTATGCGAATGGTGTTAACTTCTGTAAAAGATCATTAAAACAGGGTACTCCATATGCTCCATATGTACTGTGTATCTTGTTTACTGTTGAAGTCACATTTGTGAATCGTTGCCAGTAAACTGCCGGAACATGCACTATTGGTCTGTTGACGGTTTCCGTTGGCTTCGTCAGGTGGTACGTCTGTTTGGGCATATATAATCAATTTCGCTCATTCTCAGAACGTCGCCACGAGCTCACGTACTGCCTGAGTAAAAGCCCCATCTGTAAATGTTGCATTAGCTCATACCTTCTCCATACCGAAATTTATTGCGCTGCACTCACACCAACCTGGAACTTTATCATTTGCGTTTCTATTACATTCTCACATCCAGGTTCCGTGGCTGTGACCGTGGCTGAATCTAGCGAAGAGCATTTGGACTCAATTGAGGATCTGAGGCTGTTCCTAGGCAATGAGAGTAAATCTTCGAGAAGAGGAAAATTTTTAGAAAGATGCTGACAGGGAACAGTCCTTAGAAGAAGGTGAGCTGTCCAGATATTCGATATCACTTGTAGCCAGGATGTAATTGAGGCGTTCTCTGGAACTTAACTGCCATATATGGAAATCGAGACATAGAGCATCAAATATTTGAGTTCCTATTTTCTTTCTTTTCAATACCTCGTATATGGACGAAATTTCAGCCAAATATAAACCTCTAATTATAGTTTCAGAATAAATTACGCGATAGTTTACTATGTACAACTTACATAGTCATTTGAACTAATAATACAGCACCACTCCTAAGCTGTTTTTCCACAGATCATTGTATAATACCAACATGAAAACGACATTTCCCAATATGGCGTTAAATCTAATAGTATCGTACTCAGACCGCGGATAAGCAGAATATATCTTTATTCGACAAATGTAGTTAGTTTTCAAAGCAACAGTACACCCTATACGTGTTCCTGAGGGCATAATATGTACCCACGAAAAACACATAATAATCCTCTTTAAAAACGTAGTCTTAACATAATCATCTACAAACTGAAACAAATGCATTTGTTCGATTACAGACGCTCATAGGTCATAATACCGTCGTCAACAATGATCTGAAACAGTCTATACTTGGTTACTACCGTGTGTGACTGTTTCACATCCTAAGCCGTCATTGTTTGTCGCAGATGTATAACCGTCGACAATATTTTTCAGCATTTGTGCTTTGTCGTCTCGAAGAAACTTGAAAATTGGGAAGATATCTTTCTTCTTTGCATCCGTAATCCCAGGATGAGACGTCTTCGCCATCACCGTGTCCATCTTCCGCTCAGCCAATGTACATCTTCGTTTCTTTTCAGTTTAACTTGACATAAAGGTGTCTTCGGTGTTCTTGTCATGTAAAGCCCAAAATCGTTCATGGATCTATTCTTGTTGGGGATATTTTTAAATAGCACTCTTCTGTTCAACATTTTTTACTAAATGCAAATTTGTTAGAACTGACTTTCTTATCGGTTTTCGGTGAAACAAACACTGTCCTGAATTTCTCTTGTTCTTCGCAACCTCTTTCTTCCATTTCCTTTTCTAAACTTTACGTTTCCTTCCAATTAGGTGGTTGTCATAATCCCACTCCTTACCGGATACACTATTACAGTCACATACCGTATTCTGTTTACAGTCACTATCTACTTCGCATGTGATATTGGAAGAAGTTACGGATATCTCGCCACTGACAAATAAGTCTCAGCTCAGCTCACACGCAACACTGTTACGAGCGGCGTGGAAGTTGTCTACTGGTTATGGCGGTCGGTGGAGCGACGACTTGGAGCAACACGGCCGTCAAATATTTCTAGAGGGCGTTGCGTCTCTCGGAAAGTAGTAATAATTTTTTGAGAACATTGACTTGTTCGTAAAGATGCAGTTACTGCAGGAAACGGAAAAACGACTCAATTGTAGATGTGACTGTGCGTCTATTGGCTCTCACAGCACAATAATGCACATCAGTTTTACTCCTCAACGCTTATTTGAAATTGTGTATGAGAAAGGCGCATGCTACGGAAAGACACTGTCATTTTTGTAATGAAGCACGCTAGTTTAAACCTCAAATCTGCTACTCATGATACCTGGAGCTCTTTATGGCGAAGATGAAACTTCAGTCGTCTAGAGACGACCCGGATAATCGTGCAGTCTAACGAACTGCTTTGCGCGGGGGGTGTGGGGGGGGGGGGGTGGTGAGGGGGGTGAGGGGAGGCGTGCCGGTCCCCGGCACGAATCCACCAGACGGATTAGTGTCGAAGTGTGGTGTGCCGGCCAGTCTGAGGATCGTTTTTAAGGCGGTTTTCCATCTGCCACGGTGAATGCGGTCTGGTTCCCCTAATTCCACCTCAGTTACACTATGTCGGCGATAGCTGTGCATATACTGTCTCCACGTACGCGTACACCATCCGTACTCTACCATACAAATATTTGTGGTTACACTCGTCTGGTATGAGACGTTCCCTGGGGAGGGGGGGAGGGGTCTAGTGGGGGCCGAACCGCACAATAACCCTGGGTTCGGTATAGGGCGGCGGTGGGGAAAGTCGACTGCTGTAGCCTGTTGTGTGGTTGTGAACCACTGAGGGCTACGACGGGGAATAAGCCTATCCGTCGTTTGTAGGTCCCCAGTTCAATACAATACAATACATGTGGCTCTTTGTGGCGAAGATGGAACTTCAGTCTTCCAGAGAAGACGTGGTGTTAACGAAAATTAAACTGCACGTTCCCGTGAACCGGTAATGTTCATAAATCCAGTACTGGAAATGGTCCATATACCACAATAAGTGATTGTCAAAGAAGCCATTTGCTCTACTGATTTGCATAGCTCGTAATAATTCGGTAATATACTGGCCTCTCCTCTTTGTATCTAATAAATAGCGAAATGATTGAAGCCGTTGAGAGTGAGCGATGAATCTGAATTCAGTGTTTTGCTGTCATACAGTATTATAGGAGGTCAATCTATTGCTCTATTCATACCATTTGTTGCTCCAGTAAATACATGTGTAGTTCCTAAATATTCAAGAACGACGGGTCATTGTGGTGCTTGTGTAGTCATCATGAAAGTATTGCTGCGCACGCTTTGTTGCCAAAACAGTTAATACCTTAAAGATAATAACTTGGATATTGATCAGAACGTCCTCGATAGCGGCATGTAAGTTACCAGAGAATCAGTACAGAATTACTGAGGTCCCAGCATTTCGAGCAGTTCATCCCGAGCAGATACCAAACACGGTCATGTGGGTATTGCATTCCAGCTGATCGTGTCATAGTAGGGAGAGAGTGAGTACATCTAAAAACAACTGCCTACGTCGGCCAGTTCATACTCTTAAATGCTAGTCTGTCAGCAAAAACCACAAAGTGCTGGTTGCCAAGAGGTCCTCCGACCATTTTAGATGTTTAAGAACAGTAATAAGAGTTGTTTTGGGGTAGTTTTCTTTATCCATAATTGATCGGTTAGACGGTCTCCTCATTGGGCTTCACTATTTTCCACTGAGTAAGATACCAAAGAATTCTATAGGGATCCTGTATGCATTATTCAAAAGTTGACTTTATTAGTTGATATGTCCTGCGTAGCAAAGAAAAAAATTTCGGAAAACGTTTGCTTACATAACCATTTACAGCTGTCACATCCTTTGTGTCTCATTAAGGTGAGTAATTTGTAGAACTGTGGCATCACCGTTTGCTTAACATCTCCAAAGAAAACCTCGTTTTGATGTGCGTTTATACATTCTTCTTCTTTAGTATCAACAAATAAGGGAGATTGATTTCAGGTGTAGGCAACATTTCATGAATGTGATCCACACGAAGGACGCCTCAGAACTGATATCGCAGATGAAAACATCTAAGGACTGCAGGGCACGGAACTGTATCATTAGTGTACCAAATACCGTATGGAAAAAGAAAGGACATTATATATTTTATACGAGGAATTATTGAACAAAAAATTTTGTAATATCGTTTGTGGGATACCACGATAGGAAAAGGTTATGGTCGGTGTTTCAAAGAACACAACCGGGAGCTGTTTATATAGATTACCATACAGAGGTGGAAAACGTAACTCACGGCTAATGCGTAACTTCTGTGACCATAATGAATGGAAACAGTCTAAAATAACAACTCGGTTGTAAAAGATCATAAAAATAATACAGCAAATAAAGAAATTGACTGCTATAAACATTCATTTTCACGTCTGCTGTGCAGCGAGCTACCTTAATTTAACTATTAACTGTATTTTTCTTACTTGTCACTTCTTCTTCTGCGTGTTTTTGCTTTTAGGAAGCTTTAATAGTCGAGTGCTATTAAGTGTTCCATAGATCTCGTGTTTGTTTTGAATACAGTCAGAGAGAGTCCCTTTAGTCAGCCATAGTGCTAGTAGTGCTAGTGTTTGTTTTCAATACAGTCCAGAGACAGGTAGTGCTATTATCCTTGTTTTCTACAAGAAGTGGTTAGCAATCACAGTTTAGTCAATAATCAACCGCCTTTAGTGAATTAGCAGTCTAGTTAAAAGTTGATTAACACTCTATAGTAAATTGATTTCTTAGGATGAATAGGATGTGTGGCTGCTGTGTACGGACGCAGGAGGAGCTGGCCACTCTTCGCGAACAGCTGAGCGTGCTGATGACCGCGGTCAGCCGTCTTCAGGCTGCTTCCTAGGAGTGTAGCGGCAGTGGGGAGTCTGGTGCGTCGCAAGGTGTTACATGCTTCACCCACTGTCCCTGCTGTCGAGACATCTTCGCGGGTACCGGGCGCGGTTGGGCCACCCTCTCCCCAAGGGGAGTGGCGGGTTCAGCGGCGTTTGCGGCGCACGAGGCGGAGGGTCAATGTGGAGGCTGGCAGTGTGGCATCGCCCGCTCTGCCTGTGAGTGGACATGTGGCCGCTCCTTCAGCAAGGTCCGAGCAGGCACACGGGGGGAGGGGTTTATTAGTTATTGGGAGCTCCAACGTTACGCGGGTGATGGAGCCCCTTAGGGAAATAGCGGAAAGGTCGGGGAAGAAGGCCAGTGTTCACTCTGTCTGCTTGCCGGGGGGTCTCATCCGAGATGTGGAGGAGGCCCTACCGGCGGCGATAGAGAGCACTGGGTGCACCCGACTGCAAATTGTTGCTCATGTTGGCACCAATGACTCCTGCCGTCTGGGTTCAGAGGTCATCCTCAGATCGTACAGGCGGTTGGCGGAGTTGGTGAAGGAGGAAATCCTCGCTCACGGGGTGGAATCAGAGCTAACTATTTGTAGTATCGTTCCCAGAAACGATCGCGGTCCTCTGGTTTGGAGCCGAGTGGAAGGCTTAAACGCCGGCCGCGGTGGTCTAGCGGTTCAGGCACTCAGTCCGGAACCGCGGGATTGCTACGGTCGCAGGTTCGAATCCTGCCTCGGGCATGGATGTGTGTTATGTCCTTAGGTTAGTTAGGTTTAAGTAGTTCTAAGTTCTAGGGGACTGATGACCACAGATGTTAAGTCCCATAGTGCTCAGAGACATTTGAACATTTTTTTGAAGGCTTAAACCAGAGGCTTAGACGATTCTGCGGAGAGCTGGGGTGCAAATTTCTCGACCTCCGCGATCGGGTGGAGAAATGTAGGGTCCCCCTGAATAGGTCAGGCGTGCACTACACGCCGGAAGCGGCTACGAGGGTAGCGGAGTACGTGTGGAGTGCACATGGTTTTTTTTTAGGTTAGAGAATTCCCTCCTAGGCCCGACAAGACGCCTCCTGAGACGCGGCAAGGCAGGAGCAGGCAAAATGCAACAAGGAATAACAATATTAATGTGCTAATAGTAAACTGCAGGAGCGTCTATAGAAAGGTCCCAGAACTGCTCTCATTAATAAACGGTCACAACGCCCATATAGTACTAGGAACAGAAAGTTGGCTGAAACCAGACGTAAACAGTAATGAAATCCTAAACTCGGATTGGAATGTATACCGCAGAGATAGGCTGGACAGTGAAGGGGGAGGCGTGTTTATAGCGATAAGAAGTGCAATAGTATCGAAGGGTATTGACGGAGATTCGAATTGTGAAATGATTTGGGTGAAGGTCACGGTTAAAGCAGGCTCAGACATGGTAATTGGATGTCTCTATAGGCCCCCGGGCTCAGCAGCTGTTGTGGCTCAGCACCTGAAGAATAATTTGGAAAATATTTCGAGTAGATTTCCCCACCATGTTATAGTTCTGGGTGGAGATTTTAATTTGCCGGAAATAGACTGGGAGACTCAAACGTTCATAACGGGTGGCAGGGACAAAGAATCCAGTGAAATATTTTAAAGTGCTTTATCTGAAAACTACCTTGAGCAGTTAAACAGAAAACCGATTCGTGGCGATAACATATTTGACCTTCTGGTGACAAACAGACCCGAACTATTTGAATCAGTTAATGCAGAACAGGGAATCAGCGATCATAAAGCGGTTACTTCATCGATGATTTCAGCCGTAAATAGAAATATTAAAAAAGGTAGGAAGATTTTTCTGTTTAGCAAAAGTGACAAAAAGCAGATTACAGAGTACCTGACGGCTCAACACAAAAGTTTTGTCTCAAGTGCAGATAGTGTTGAGGATCAGTGGACAACCATGGTACAATATGCGTTAGATGAGTATGTGCCAAGCAAGATCGTAAGAGATGGGAAAGAGCCACCGTGGTACAACAAGCGAGTTAGAAAACTGCTGCGGAAGCAAAGGGAACTTCACAGCAAACATAAACATAGCCAAAGCCTTGCAGACAAACAAAAATTACGCGAAGCGAAATGCAGTGTGAGGAGGGCTATGCGAGAGGCTTTCAATGAATTCGAAAGTAAAGTTCTATGTACTGACTTGGCAGAAAATCCTAAGAAATTTTGGTCCTATGTCAAAGCGGTAGGTGGATCAAAACAAAATGTCCAGACACTCTGTGACCAAAATAGTACTGAAACAGAGGATGACACACTAAAGGCCGAATTACTAAATGTCTTCTTCCAAAGCTGTTTCACACAGGAAGACTACACTGTGCTTCCCTCTCTAGGTTGTCGCACAGTTGACAAAATGGTAGATATCGAAGTAGACGACAGAGGGATAGAGAAACAATTAAAATCGCTCAAAAGAGGAAAGGCCGCTGGTCCTGATGGAATACCAGTTCGATTTTACACAGAGTACGCGAAGGAACTTGCCCCACTTCTTGCAGCGGTGTACCGTACGTCTCTAGAAGAGCGAAGCGTTCCAAAGGATTGGAAAAGGGCACAGGTCATCCCCGTTTTCAAGAAGGGACGTCGAACAGATGTGCAGAACTATAGACCTATATCTCTAACGTCGATCAGTTGTAGAATTTTGGAACACGTATTATGTTCGAGTATAATGTCTTTTCTGGAGACTAGAAATCTACTCTGTAGGAATCAGCATGTGTTTCGAAAAAGACGGTCGTGTGAAACCCAGCTCGCGCTATTCGTCCACGAGACTCAGAGGGCCTTAGACACGGGTTCACAGGTAGATGCCGTGTTTCTTGACTTCCGCAAGGCGTTTGACACAGTTCGCCATAGTCATTTAATGAACAAAGTGAGAGCATACGAACTATCAGATCAATTGTGTGATTGGATTGAGGAGTTCCTAGATAACAGAACGCACCATGTCATTCTCAATGGAGAGAAGTCTTCCGAAGTAAGAGTGATTTCAGGTGTTCCACAGAGGAGTGTCATAGGACCGTTGCTGTTCACAATATACATAAATGACGTGGTGGATGACATCGGAAGTTCACTGAGGCTTTTTGCAGATGATGCTGTGGTGTATCGAGAGGTTGCAACAATGGAAAATTGTACTGAAATGCAGGAGGATCTGCAGCGAATTGACGCATGGTGCACGGAATGGCAATTGAGTCTCAATGTAGACAAGTGTAATGTGATGCGAATACATAGAAAGATAGGTCCCTTATCATTTACCTACAAAATAGCAGGTCAGCAACTGGAAGCAGTTAATTCCATAAATTATCTGGGAGTACGCATTAGGAGTGATTTAAAATGGAATGATCATATAAAGTTGATCGTCGGTAAAGCAGATGCCAGACTGAGATTCATTGGAAGAATCCTAAGGAAATGCAATCCGACAACAAAGGAAGCAGGTTACAGTACGCTTGTTCGCCCAATGCTTGAATACTGCTCAACAGTGTGGGATCCGCACCAGGTAGGGTTGATAGAAGAGGTAGAGAAGATCCAACGGAGAGCAGCGCGCTTCGTTACAGGATCATTTAGTAATTGCGTAAGCGTTAAGGAGATGATAGATAAACTCCAGCGGAAGACTCTGCAGGAGAGATGCTCAGTAGCTCGGTACGGGATTTTGTTAAAGTTTCGAGAACATACCTTCACCGAAGAGTCAAGCAGTATATTGCTCCCTCCTACGTGTATCTCGCGAAGAGACCATGAGGATAAAATCAGAGAGATTAGAGCCCACACAGAAGCATACCGACAATCCTTCTTTCCACGTACAATACGAGACTGGAATAGAAGGGAGAACCGATAGAGGTACTCAGGGTACCCTCCGCCACACACCGTCAGGTGGCTTGCGGAGTATGGATGTGGATGTAGATGTAGATGTAGAATGCAGCTGCAAATGCGACACCTCAGAATGACTAGTGGACTATGTCCACAGAAGAACGTCTCAGCTAAATGGTAATACTCTGAAAAAAATATATGCGCATTTTATCTTCGTACGCGGTGTTTTTGCGCTAGTCGGAGCACTTTTCACGTTGCCTCGTTTTGCCTCCATGTGCATTGTTTCCTGTGAAAGGCACAAACAAAAACTCTGGCATCCAATTTCCATACCCGGAAAGCACGCTTGAAAAACGTGTGTTATGCTTTCGGATGAAGTATAGTTTCACTTCTTTATCGCTGTGTACCTTAAGCAATATTGCTGTAGGAGCTGTTTCTACGTGCATCTGAGAATACTGGAAAGACAAATTTTAGGAACAAGGTAGAGTTTTTTCATGATGCTGAAACCTTATACTTTTGAATCTTCCCACATCATCTGTTTCCCTTACGATGCGCTTGACGAACGTTAAAACTGAAAAATTAACGGTCTGTTTCATGTTCGACCATCACTGTGGGGGTTGCGGCCCTGGAGTCGTTAACTTTACTCGCGCTTTTGTATCATGCATGCCCATGTAAGTATTGCAGAATTATCGTAATAAACCACAGCCTTGCATCTTAACGATAACTACATAGTTTACTAGCAGTTTTTTGTGAACATACTGAATCACACAAGCTCAAAACACGTATTTATTTTCCCATGCTCGACGAAGTATCTTGATAAATTAATGTTACGACATATTATGATTTATTTGATCTTCATATTTTTTCAGATCGCAACCACATCTCAAACTGTTTCTCTATTATCTATCATTTTCACTTATTATGCTAAGCAATATATTGTCTTTTACTGTAATTATCTGTTGCTTCATTTCTGTGTGAAACATGAGTTATAGGCCAGTCAAATTGTCGGGTAAAACATACACCTTGCAATAGAAAGAGGGGAAGATATTATTTTTATAAATCGTTCACATGCTTTTAAAGTTTGTAAAATCAATTTTAGCCAACAAAATTTATGTTGGCTACATCATCAGTAGTAAAACTACTTTGAAATTTCGGAACTTTTTTCCTAAACTCTCAATTTCTTCTGTACATAATGCTTTGGCATGTATTTTCTTCTTAAAAGAGCGCAAATTTCTACATAAATTTGATTACTACAACTCTTTTCTGCACGCAATACCGAGAACGCTATGGTTCGTAGAATAATAACAATGTTTCTAACTTTGTGAAAATGGCAAAATAAAAGTTTTTGAGCACTTTTATTTCGGTCTCTATTTGTATAACAGTCGGGACAATTTCTTTTTCTGTCCCGTACGTTTATTATAGTTGAATAACGTTAATTATCTGTTATAAAAAACAACATTTTTCTTTGGCCGACAACGCTGCATCTACCCCTGTAGTAGGGATTGCGATTTTTTTTTATTTGTTTACTCGATCCTACAAGTTAGATAGTGAACATACTGTGCTCACTCAACCTCAATGAAGAAAGGACACCTCATCTCAGCAGTTGGTACGTTCTTGAAAGCAAACACAATCAGTGACGAAATAATAGCACCTGGAGAACAGTTCATTATAACATTGTATACAGTAAGTATCAGTAACTCCCGGATGCTTGACGGTTGGCAGAATAAGTGATTCTGAAAATCTGTCACAAAAAGCAAACTGAATCTTGCTAGGTAGACACTCTCAAAAGATGCTCCGCGACACCATTCGTTAAGGAGCTAACAGCCCAAATTCACAGACTGATGGGAAAGTGGAAACATCTTGAGAAATTGGGCTGGATTCACAGTGACCACGGTTAGATACATATTGTAAAGAGCTATGTTCCAGTATCTGAGACAGTTCTTCACGTAGTTTCGCGTTCATGTGAAAGGAACGTGCTCCACAGAAACGCAGGTTGGAAAGTTTATTGATTTGAAATAACTGTAGTTTAATCAAGCGTGAAAACGTTATTGAGGGAACAGATGTCGAAATCAACGACCTTTAAGAAGCCGAGTCACTGTACGAAGAACATGTCCATCTGAGACCCGCTCGATGTACTTAGCCTGATTCTACTACTCCAGGCATTTCTGGTGAAACCATGGAACGTGGCACATCGAAACGTCAAAAGTGACTCACATATGAAACTTAATTTCGTCAAAGGAGAAGTGTTCTGCATCCTGAAGTTTAGGTAGTAAGTATTAGTAACTGTTAGTGACTTTTTAATTGTAATTAAACTATATTTGTTCCATTTGTATTTTAAAGCCTCTTCGCACAAGTGTGATTATGGACCATTTTCAATTTACATCTGTCAGCTAATAATAGTTCCATTCCAGAATGAGATTTTCACTCTGCAGCGGAGTGTGCGCTGATTTGAAACTTTCGGACAGATTAAAACTGTGTGCCGGACCGAGACTCGAACTCGGGACCTTTTCCTTTCGCGGGTAAAAGCTCTACCAACTGAGCTACCCAAGCACGACTCACGTTCCATTTTCTGTCGCCTGTTATTTAAAGTGCAAGCTGTCTCAATAAACAACAACAACACTTAACATGTTGTACGGGGAGTCAAACTGATCGTTTCCCAAGAAGGAACCCATTTCCAGAAGCGCACGGGTAGAACGCTGGAGAGCGTCGGAAAACGAACGGTTGTGAAGGTTTGTACCGATTCGCTTTGGATCTGAGTACAGGTGGTATGCAACCCTTTAGCCATCTGCGTACTGCGGATGGACGACTTGAGCCTAACAACATTCCCGCGCATGACGTACATACCTCAGCACAGCCCTTGGATAAATCCTACTGACACTGCAACGCCGATTACAGAGGGAGCGCTGCTGCAAGATCATTCTCCATCCGACGTTTCCGAGCTTGCTGCTATGCACGTGTGAATGAACGTTTATTAGAGACGGCATATTAATTTTCCACAAACTGTATCTTTGAGAGGACGAAAATGCGCGTGCACATGTGATTCAAAATCTCCAGCGTAGGGTCGGTATCAACATCTGGACAGAGATAACAGATGTCCACAACAATGGACCATATCTACTACCAAACAAACGAACGAGACCGATATACGTCACATTTTGAGAGATTTTTGGCCACCCAATTGGATGTAGTACCACTAAATAAAGGTCATGGGGCTGCAACACGACTGACCTTCAGCATATTTTGATGTCGATGTGCGGAATCATGTCAACGTTGCATATCCCAGTCAATAGGTTGATAGGCGTGGATCAGTTCATGGCCAGCACGGTCGCTTGATCTGACTCCTCTCAACTATTTTCAGTGGGGTAGTACGAAAGGTATGATGTATGACACACCTGTAACGTCGGCAAAGGACCTAATTGCTCGAGTCCACGGAACGATTTAAATATTTAGAGTATAGTCACACGTATTGGCCCATTTGTGTGTTGTTCAGCGCCGCCGATGTAGGCTCTACATTGACGTAGGAGGTACGTAGTTCGAAATCAGTTTTAATGTGGACAGCGTCAGGTGCTACTCCTGATGTGTTTCTTGAAGTGATGTGGGACGCATACGTATGTCGAACGTCGACGCCCTCCAGCGCGCACTACTTGCGTTACTGAATGTAGATTCCTTGTCGCACAACATATAAAGCGTTTTCGGTGGTTTTTCTTCGGACAAGGTGTTGGTAACACAATGATTAAATGTTGTAGTTTTATAAAAGACATGATCCAGGGCTGAAACAATACTTCTACTTGTGATGTACGAATCATGACGCTGTGTAATTGAATAGCACATGTGATGTTCAATTCCATTATGTAACATGGCATACAATATGTTTCTCCTATGTAAAAAGAATCTTAAATAGAGCCTAAAAGCTAGGTACTTTCATTGTGACTGCGAATGGGCTGAGAATTACAACGCAAGAAATAATTACATCGTGGATGCTCACTTTGATAGTAAAAACCAAAATTCACTCAGTTTGTCAATAATTTGGCAGTTGTTAACGCCGTGTAATGCTGGATGCTAAAAAGCAACGACATTAAAGCTTCAGCCTCCACACAAATCTCTTAATCGAACTCTTATTTATCTTACCAATCTCATTTTTTATCCACGACTGATCCAGATGGGCAGTGTATATACCGTTTGAGAATATTTCCTATTTTGCTACCTAATCATCAAGTAATGAGCAGCGTAAAAAAATCTAGACACTTTTCTTCCAGCTCTGCGTTCAAACTCCTCGTTACTACAATCAAGAGTTCTCAGAGTACATGACGTATTATTTATGATGGAAATGTTCAATAATTTTCTGTAATTGTCTTGCTAGGCATAGCTTCCTGGGCTTTGGGGCAGCTGACATTCTCTCGTTAGTTAATTTTCCAACGGTTTCTTCTAATTAATAGATTATCTCTAACTAAGTTTGCATTTTATCTCAGAGACTTCAGTAGAGAATTCTTGTGTTATCATATTTGTCCCAGTGTAGAAAACTGAGCAGGCCACCAGTGGTTACTAAAATCTCCTCTACATCTATCATTACGCCAAATCTGTGCTTTTCGTGTGCAATGTTAATCGTCCTTATTGCCTAATTCTCAATATCTTCGGTGCATTTGCTTTTCCTGATCCAATCTGAAATTCCTTCTCATTCAGAGTTTTTATGTTCAGCGTCTGTTCTGTATTTTCCCTGTTGTTATTCTTGTTGAGGTCTTAGCCCGGATACTGCTCTGATGCAGCTCTCCGCGCTAGTCCATCCTTTGCTAGCCTCTTCATCCGTGCAAGACTTCCGCATTTAAACCTAAGGTATTAAAACCTAGCTCCCTCCCCTCCCCATATGATTTTTTACCCCTTACACTTCCTTCCATTACCAAACTGATAATTCTTTGATGCCATAGGATCATCACTATCTACAGATCCCTTCTATCAGTCAAATTTTACCACAAATTTATACTCCGCCGGTTCGGTTCAGTAACTCCTTATTAGTTATTCGATACACCTATCTAGTCTTAAGCACTCTTCTATAGCACCACATTTCAAATGCCTATATTATCTTCTGCTTATAATCCACTTTTCACTTCCACATAACGCCACGCTTCAGACAAATACCAACAGGGAAGACTTCGTAATACTTAAAGCCACATAACCTGTGAAAACCTCCTCTTCTTCAGAAAGGCTTTTCTTTCTACTGCCAGTCTCCTTTCAATCATTTAATAGTCTCTCTAATTCCGTCATTATCAGACACACAAACAGGAAAACTCATCGACTACGTTTAGGTTCTCATTTTCGGATGTAATTCCCTCAACATTTTCTGATTTATTTGGTCTATAGCCATTTACATGTTTTCCTTAATGTATTTAGAAAAAGACGTATCAGTCGGGAATTTTTTCTTCCCTACGATCTTCCCCTTCAGTTACAATGTCGATAACTATCTCTGCAGTTTTTGACATTCGATGTATAGTGACTGAAAGCAAACTTCGTTTTCCACCAACCATATAGAGTCGATGCCGACTGTATGTTTCCTCCATATACTGGTGTATAGCTTATATTGCTGAATATTTAAGTATAATATGTGAAACTGTAACTTCTTCCTACCTCATATCTTTTAAGCAGAAAGTTCATTAAAGCAAGGTGTTACGCGGTAACCATTATTTTACAGAATCTCTTAATAAATTTTCATGAATTATTAGAGTCAGTTGCCCCTGAGGAGTCAGTTGCTCCTGACGGAGACGATGGTGGAAATCGCCGAAAGCTCGAGGTTTTACCCTAAACTGACGCGCCAAGAAGTCCGGGAATGTTTTATACCATGAGTGTAATTATAGGACAAGTGTTGTACTGGGCCACGTCCAATCAATTACTTGTAAAAGTGGTCTCATTACCAACATGCTTTCAAACTTTTGAAGCATGGAAACGATGCGTGTTCGGACATAGATTTCAATTCAAAATATTATTTACTCTCTCCGCTCTTAACGTCGTAGAAGATTGTAAAGGAAACTTCCGAGCACTCTACGTAATACATCATGAATCGTAATTGTCATCGTAGGAAGCGATCATGACTACAGAATAATAGCAGTTCCAATGAACAACGCCGTGTCACTGAACGTATAAAAGAATTGAAAAGACTTAACTGGGTACCTCATGTGAGTTATTAACAAACTGAAAGTGAGCTGCGCTCAGTTTGCTACGTTTCTGAGCAATAGATGGACAGATGCCAAAGCTTACACAAACATGCACCGATATAGATATATAAAACATCAACTACAAAAACGATGAAGTAGTTGCACACAATATAACAAAAAACAATTAATATGTCCCCACAAAGTAAGAGTGAGCAATGAACAGAAGCTATTACAAGAAAACGTGCTGTCACTGAACATGTGTAGTGCTAAAATAATTAAACTGGATATTTGCAGACAGCTATGCATATCCGGCAGCTGTTACCGAGCGGTTCTACGCGCTTCAGTCTGGAACCGCGCGACTGCTACGGTCGCAGAATCGAATCCTGCCTCGGGCATGGATGTGAGTGCTGTCCTTCGGTTATTAGGTTTCAATAGTTCTAAGTTCTAGAGGACTGAGCGTCTCCGAGTAGGCGATGAAGTGGGGAATTTCCAGTACGACCGTTTCACGAGTGTACCGCGAATATGAGGAATCCGGTAACACATGAGTTCTCCGACACCTCTGCGGCTGGAAAAAGATCCCGCAAGAACGGGGCCAACGACGACTGAAGTGAATCGATCAATGTTACTGAAGTGCAACCCTTCCGGAAATTGCTGCAAATTTCACTGCTGGGCCATCATCAACTGTCAGCTTCTGAACCATTAAACATCATCCATACGGGCTTTCGGAGCCGAAGGCCCTCTCGTGTACCCTTGATGACTGCACGACGCCAATCTTTACGCCTCGCCTGAAACCGTCAACACTGACATGTCTGGAAACATGTTACCTGTTCTTCTCGATTCTCGTTTCAAATTGTATCGAGTGTATGGACGTGTACGGGTATGGAGATAACCTCGTGAGACCATTAAACTTGCAAGACAGTAGGGTGCTGTTGAAGCTGGTGGAGTTTCTGTAATGGTGTGGGTGTGTGCAGTTGGAGCGATATAGGACCCCTGATACGTCTAGATACGACTCTGACACGTGACACGTACTAAGCATCATGTCCGATTACCTCCTTCCATTCATGTCCATTGTGCTTTCCTACGGACGTGCGCAACTCCAGCAGGACAATGCGACAACCCACAAGTTCACAGTGGCTCCAGGAACACTCCCTCTCTTTACGTTCTTCCGCTGGCCACCAAACTCTCAATCTCCCCACAAACTCACAACCTCTGCAGACGTGAATATTATTAAGCATATCTGGGAGGCCTTGCAACGGACTGTGCACAAGAGATATCCACCCATGGTACTCTTTTGGATTTATGAACAGCCCTGCAGGATTCATGTTGCCGGTGCCCTCCAGTACCACTTCAGACATTAGTCGACTCCGTGCCACGCTGTGCTGCGCCACTTCAGCCTGTTCGTGGGGGCCTACACGATATTAGGCAGGTGTACGAGTCTTTTTAGGCTCCTCATTGTTTTATATCCCCCCACATAAGGCTCGGGTAATGACCAAGAGCAGAATATTTGAGAAATTAGAGCCAGTACAGAGGCATATCGAAAATCATTCTTCCCATGCGCTATTCGAGAGTGGAGGGCTCAGTTCGTGACACGAAAAGTACCCACCACCACACACCATTAGGTGGCTTGCGAACTATTATGGAGATATAGATGATGTAGAAGCTTCAGGTCCTCCCACGCCTGGGCATATCGTGATTCGTCTATAATCACTATTCACAGTGGCTTTGCTCTCATATGGGAAGAGCAAGCGACTCCACTCTTCGTTGGTCCAGTTCTTGGGCTCTTTGAGGGTAGCTCCCCGTCACTCCTTCACCAGCCACAGTAGGTCAAATACTGATCGCCGATCAAGCATGAAAACAGGAAGAAGTTGTACTGAACTGGGGAGAAAAGGCGGAACAGGAAAAGTGAAAGGTCAAAGCTCAAGATGTGCAAATCGAAAATTTTTGTACAGTTATGTTGTCGTAGTAGAAAATGAACATCCGTGCTCAAATTTCCCTTACGCCCAACATATTTTTTTAACAAAATTATTAAATGTCCGTCAGGTAATTGGTGTGCCTGTTCGATGTATGCCTGTCATGGTGTATCGTCCGTTTGCAAAAGCGAGGTGTAAGGACCTGAAAAAGTACGTACCATCTACTTGTTTTATACAGGCACCACACTTTACGACTCTTGTGTTCTGTTTTGGAACTTTCGATTTGTGAATTCCTTTGCTGAAACATTGTTCACACCCGCTCTCACTTTTCATCGTATTTAATTGCGACTGTAAACATATTCTTACCATATGACTTCTATTCTATAACCAATGACAGCTGACGAAACTACAGAAGGAAAACAGACACATCAATGACCGGATGGAAAGTAAATAATTTTTTGGGTAAAGAATGTGGAACAGGAGGGGATATCTCCAGCGTTGCAGTCCAGCACTGTGATCACGCAACCACAAAGCTGTAATACTCGCAAATCCTCGACGTGGCACATGTTGAGCTTAGACTGTTCACTGTTTAGATTTTACTTCTTTTTTCACAGCTCAGTACACCATGTTCCGGTTTTCGTGCTTGATGTGCATTCAGTTTTCGACGGGCTATCGAATGGACAACTTTACCACAAAATCTGCGGCGATGCGATGGGGATCCCTTGTTAGCAGAATCGCAAACGGCGCCACCGAATTGCTGATAACAACGGGACACAATGGGCGTGGACCACCCCCATGCAACTACCGTGCCTCTGTGGAGCGTGATTTTTTTTAAAATTTGTGGTAAGTTCCTGTGGGACCAAACTGCTAAAGTCTACACACAATCTAACTTAAACTAACTGACACTAACGACAACACATTCACCCAGACCCCAGGGAGACTCGAATCTCCGGCGGGTGCAGCCGGGCGAACCGTGGAAAAGCGACTGAGACGGCTCGGCAACCCGGCGCGGCTGCTGAGCTTGATATTGCGTGCCTTACAGCCCTGTTAAATGCACTTGCAATTGCAAACACTCTTTGACGTAGGTCCCTTCTTTCCTGTTGGACGTTGAAGCGGTCATCTGCTGCTATAGTTGATCGTGGTCGACGACCTCCACACTTCCGTCCAGCAATGGCTGCGGTTCGGGACGCTCCCAGTGCACATTAAATAATGCTCTGGACAGTACCACTCCTGAGCTGCACTAGTCACACTCGTTTCTTGTTGCGAAAAATGAAGCGAATATATCTTCTTGTGTAACCTCATCTCCATACTTCCCTAAATTTTGTAGTGTATGTTGCACGTTTCAATATGATATACGTTAGTTCAAAACATTGAGGTTCCCTGAATCTTCCGCTCCTGTTTCCCATGGTCGACGATTAATTTACGTACAGTACGGTGCTGAAAACATGTAATCTCATAATTAAAATAAATCATATCAGTATTTAATTTTAGTGGCTGTATTTCGTCAAAGGACTCGATATCTGCCTTTGTCAGTGTATCACTAACACATACTTAGAATAATTCTTCTGTTTCTTCATCCACTGTGTGAATTGCAATTTTTAACTTCTGGAGGTAAATCTGTCTTGCGCAATTCTACGGAACTTGTCTTTTCTTCGTTTATTAAGAAACTGTATGATCTGATTATCAAATATTAATACTGATGTCCCCCCCCCCCCCCATGAACCATGGACCTTGCCGCTGGTGGGGAGGCTTGCGTGGCTCAGCGATACAGATAGCCGTACCGTAGGTGCAACCACAACGGAGGGGTATCTGTTGAGAGGCCAGACAAACGTGTAGTTCCTGAAGAGGGGCAGCAGCCTTTTCAGTAGTTGCAGGGGCAACAGTCTGGATGATTGACTGATCTGGCCTTGTAACAATAACCACAACAGCCTTGCTGTGCTGGTACTGCGAACGGCTGAAAGCAAGGGGAAACTACAGCCGTAATTTTTCCCGAGGGCATGCAGCTTTACTGTATGATTAAATGATGATGGCATCCTCTTGGGTAAAATATTCCGGAGGTAAAATAGTCCCCCATTCGGATCTCCGGGCGGGGACTACTCAAGAGGATGTCATTATCAGGAGAAAGAAAACTGGCGTTCTACGGGTCGGAGCGTGGAATGTCAGATTCCTTAATCTTGCAGGTAGGTTACAAAATTTAAAAAGGGAAATGGATAGGTTAAAGTTAGATACAGTGGGAATTAGTGAAGTTCGGTGGCAAGAGGAACAAGACTTCTGGTCAGGTGACTACAGGGTTATAAACACAAAATCAAATAGGGGTAATGCAGGAGTAGGTTTAATAATGAATAGGAAAATAGGAATGCGGGTAAGCTACTACAAACAGCATAGTGAACGCATTATTGTGGCCAAGATAGATACGAAGCCCGCACCTACTACAGTAGTACAAGTTTATATGCCAACTAGCTCTGCAGATGACGAAGAAATTGAAGAAATGTATGATCAAATAAAAGAAATTATTCAGATAGTGAAGGGTGACGAAAATTTAATAGTCATGGTTGACTGGAATTCGGTAGTAGGAAAAGGGAGAGAAGGAAACGTAGTTGGTCAATATGGACTGGGGCAAAGAAATGAAAGAGGAAGACGCCTGGTAGAATTTTGCACAGAGCACAACTTAATCATAGGTAACACTTGGTTCAAGAATCGTAAAAGAAGGCTGTATACATGGAAGAAGCCTGGAGATACTGACAGATTTAAGATAGATTATATAATGGTACGACAGAGATTTAGGAACCAGGTTTTAAATTGTAAGACATTTCCAGGGGCAGATGTGGACTCTGACCACAATCTATTGGTTATGACCTGTTGATTAAAACTGAAGAAACTGCAAAAAGGTGGGAATTTAAGGAGATGGGACCTGGATAAACTAAAAGAACCACAGGTTGTACGGAGTCTCAAGGAGAGCATAAGGGAGCAATTGACAGGAATGGGGGAAAGAAATACAATAGAAGAAGAATGGGTAGCTTTGAGGGATGAAGTAGTGACGGCAGCAGAGGATCAAGTAGGTAAAAAGACTAGGTCTAGTAGAAATCCTTGGGTAACAGAAGATATATTGAATTTAATTGATGAAAGGAGAAAATATAAAAATGCAGTAAATGAAGCAGGCAAAAAGGAATACAAACGTCTCAAAAATGAGATCGACAGGAAGTGCAAAATGGCTAAGCAGGGATGGCTAGAGGACAAATGTAAGGATGTAGAGGCTTATCTCACTAGAGGTAAGATAGATACTGCCTACAGGAAAATTAAAGAGACCTTTGGAGAAAAGAGGACCACTTGTATGAATATTAAGAGCTCAGATGGAAACCCAGTTCTAACCAAAGAAGGGAAAGCAGAAAGGTGGAAGGAGTATATAGAGGGTCTATACAAGGGCGATGTACTTGAGGACAATATTATGGAAATGGAAGAGGATGTAGATGAAGATGAAATGGGAGATACGATACTGCGTGAAGAGTTTGACAGAGCACTGAAAGACCTGAGTCGAAACAAGGCCCCCGGAGTCAACAACATTCCATTGGAACTACTGACGGCCTTGGGAGAGCCAGTCCTGACAAAACTCCACCATCTGGTGAGCAAGATGTATGAGACAGGTGAAATACCCTCAGACTTCAGGAAGAATGTAATAATTCCAATCCCAAAGAAAGAAGGTGTTGACAGATGTGAAAATTACCGAACTATTAGTTTAATAAGTCAGAGCTGTAAAATACTAACGCGAGTTCTTTACAGACGAATGGAAAAACTGGTAGAAGCCGACCTCGGGGAAGATCAGTTTGGATTCCGTAGAAATGTTGGAACAGGTGAGGCAATACTGACCCTACGGCTTATCTTAGAAGCTAGATTAAGAAAAGGCAAACCTACGTTTCTAGCATTTGTAGACTTTTGACAATGTTGACTTGAATACTCTCTTTCAAATTCTGAAGGTGGCAGGGGTAAAATACAGGGAGCGAAAGGCTATTTACAATTTGTACAGAAACCAGATGGCAGTTATAAGAGTCGAGGGACATGAAAGGGAAGCAGTGGAGGGGAAGGGAGTAAGACAGGGTTGTAGCCTATCCCCGATGTTATTCAATCTGTATATTGAGGAAGCAGTAAAGGAAACAAAAGAAAAATTCGGAGTAGGTATTAAAATCCATGGAGTAGAAATAATAACTTTGAGTTTCGCCGATGACATCGTATTTCTGTCAGAGACAGCAAAGGACTTGGAAGAGCAGTTGAACGGAATGGATAGTGTCTTGAAAGGAGGATATAAGATGATCATCAACAAAAGCAAAACGAGGATAATGGAATGTAGTCGAATTAAGTCGGGAGATGCTGAGGGAATTAGATTAGGAAACGAGACACTTAAAGTAGTAAAGGAGTTTTGCTATTTGGGGAGCAAAATAACTGATGATGGTCGAAGTAGAGAGGATATTAAATGTAGACTGGCAATGGCAAGAAAAGCGTTTCTGAAGAAGAGAAGTTTGTTAACATCGAGTATAGATTTAAGTGTCAGGAAGGCATTTCTGAAAGTATTTGTATGGAGTGTAGCCATGTATGGAAGTGAATCATGGACGATAGTTTGGACAAGAAGAGAATAGAAGCTTTCGAAATGTGGTGCTACAGAAGAATGCTGAAGATTAGATGGGTAGATCTCATAACTAATGAGGAAGTATTGAATCGGATTGGGGAGAAGAGAAGTTTGTGGCACAACTTGACCGGAAGAAGGGATCGGTTGGTAGGACATGTTCTGAGGCATCAAGGGATCACCAATTTAGTATTGGAGGGCAGCGTGGAGGGTAAAAATCGTAGAGATGACTACACTAAGTAGATTCAGAAGGACGTAGGTTGCATTAGGTACTGGGAGATGAAGAAGCTTGCACAGGATAGAGTAGCATGGAGAGCTGCATCAAACCAGTTTCAGGACTGAAGACCACAACAACAACAACAATACTGATGTGTGGCTTTCTTATACCTTCAATAGAGGGTTTAGGAAAAAAAAATGCCAGAATAACAATGCAAGTTTTCGATTGCAAATTTACATGCACGTCGCAGAAATAAATGTGTTTTTGTATGTAAATCTAGAATATAAGGGAAAGATAAATTGCTACTCACTGTAAGGGTGGCACAGTGAGTTGCCGACAGACAAAATGACAAGACACACATTACCTTTCGGAGTAATACTTCTTCAGAAAAGGAATCACACACACATTCATTCACACAAGGAAACACAACTTACGCACAAATCACCGCAGTCTTATGCAGCTCTGAGCGGAATACGCGTTTTAAATATTTTCCTCTCGATGTCCCGTATTTCATTTCTGCCAAACGTTCCTTGCCTTCTCAAATGTGGGCAACTTAGTTAGAAAACAACATCGTCGCCAGCAACGGCCACAGTATCAATCATAGTGCATGTGTACGTATCTAAGTGTTGTTTAACCCTTTCAAACCTTATGACTACAAAAGTGTACATTAACGTTTAGTGTGTATTAATTGCAATGGAAGTATTTTTTCTCAATGGAAATGTATCGTACACATCTGTGACCATTCAGCCTTTTCAACACGCGCATGTGCTCCCACCTGTTGGGCATTGCTGTAAAATTGTCAACAAGTGAATTTGGCAGTGCGGAGCAGCTTGTGGCCGCCAGAATTCACGAAAGTTGCTGGTTGGCTATACTCCACTAAAAACAAAACTCAGTCCGAACAAGCTTTGGAAGGCCCAACGGCACCGACCGGCCGCCCTGTCACCCTCAGACCACAGGGGTCACTGGATGCGGCGATGGAGCGGCATGTAGTCAGCACACCGCTCCTCCGGCCGTATGTCAGTTTACGAGACCGGAACCACTACTTCTCAGTCAGGTAGCTCCTCAGTCTGACTGACAAGGGCTGAGTGTATCCCGCTTGCAACAGCTTTCGGTAGATCGGATGGTCACCAATCCAAGTGCAAGCCCAGCCAGACAGCCCATAATATCAATGATCTAACGGGAACCTATGTTACCAATGCGGCAAGGCCGTTAGCGAGCATACTCCTCTGCATGACTGAATATTATTTTGAATTACCAGTTTATTTATTACAACAATGAATATTTCCAAATTATTTATTTTAGTTCGTAATGTAGTTGTCTTAATGGTCTTCAGTCCAGAGACTGGTTTCACGCTCTGAGTAATTACTGCAACCTACACACTTCTGAATCTGCATAGTGTATTTATCCCTTGGTCTTCCTCTACGATTTTTACCCTCCACGCTGCCCTCCAATACTAAACTGGTGATCCCTTGATGCCTCAGAGCGTGTCGTACCAACCGATCCCTTCTTCTACTCAAGTTGTGCCACAAATACCTCTTCTCCTCAATTTTATTCATTACTGCCTCATTTTTTACATGATCTACCTATCTAATTCTGAGCATTCTTCTGTAGCGCCACATTTCGAAATCTTCTATTCGCTAAACCATTTATCGTCCATGTATCACTTCCATACATGGCTACACTCCATACAAATACTTTCAGAAAGGACTTGCTCACACTTAAATCTATACTCAATGTTGTCCAATTTCTTTTCTTCAGTAACACTTTCCTTGCCATTGCCAGTCTTCATTTTACAGCCTCACTACTTCAACCATCATCAGTTATTTTGCTCCCCAAATAGCAAAGCTCAACTACAACATTAAGTGTCTCATTTCCGAATCTAATTCGATCATCATCACATGATTTAATTCGATAACATTCCATTAGCCTCGTTTTGTTTTAGTTGATGTTCACCTTATATGCTCCTTTCAAGACACTGTCCACTCCGTTCAACTGCTCTTCTAAGTCCTTTGCCAGCTCTGACAGAATTACAATGTCATCGGGAAACCTCAAGATTTTTATTTCTTCTCCACGGATTTTAATTGATAGTCCCAATTTTTCTTTTGTTTCCTTCACTGCTTGTTCTATATACAAATTCAGTAACATCGGGGATAGGCTACAACCATGTCTCACCCCCTTCCTAACCACTGCTTCCATTTTATGGCTCTTGACACTTTTAACTGCCATCTGGGTTCTGTACAAATTGTAAATAGCTTTTCGCTCTCTGTATTTGACCCCTGCCACCTTCAGAATTTGAAACAGAGTATTCCAGTCTGCATTGTCAAATGTTTCTCTAAGGCTCCAAATGCGAGAAAAGTTGGTTTGCCTTTCCGTAACCTACCTCATAAGAAACGTCATAGGGTCAGTATGCGTGTTTCTACATTTCTACAGACTCCAAACTGATCTTCCCCGAGGTCGGCTTCAACCAGTTATACCATTCGTCTGTAAAGAATTCGTGTTGGTATTTTGCTGCCGTGACTTACTAAACTGATAGTTCGGTAATCCTCACACCTGTCAACAACTGCCTTCTTTGGGATTAGTATATTTATATTCTTCTTGAAGTCCAAGGGCATTTCGCCTGTCTCATACATCTTGCTCACCAGATGGTAGAGTTTTCTCGTGGTTGGCTCTCCCAAGGCTATCAGTAGTTGTAATGGAATGTTGTCTAATCCCAGGGCCTTGTTTCGACATAGATCTTTCAGTGCTCTGTCAAATATTTCACGCAGTGTCATATCTCTAATTTCATATTCATCTACGTCCTCTTCCATAATAGTCCCCTTAAATACATCGCCCTTGTATAGACTCTCAATATACTCCTTCCACTTTTCTGCTTTCCCTTCTCTGCTTAGAATCGGTTTTCCACATGAGCTTTGATATTCATACATGTAGTTCTCTTGTCTTCAAAGGTCTCTTGAATTTTCGTGTAGGCTCTATATGTCTTACCCATATATGTCTCAGTTATGTGACTGGAATAGTGATTTCCTGTCACAGAGGTCACAGTTCGTTGTAATTGACGGAAAGTCATCGAGTAAAACAGAAGTGATTTCGGGCGTTCCCCAAGGTAGTGATATAGGCCCTTTGCTGTTCCTTACCTATATGAACGATTTGGGAGACATTCCGAGCATCGGTTGTTTGCAGATGACGCTGTCGTTTATCGACTAATAAAGTCATCAGAAGAGCAAAACAAACTGCAAATGGATTTAGAAGAAATATTGAAATGGTGCGAAAAGTGGCAGTTGACCTTAAAAGTGTGAGGTCATCCACATGAGTGCTAAAAAGAACGCTTTAATCTTCGATTACACGATAAATCAGTGTAATGTAGGAGCCATAAATTCAACTAAATACCTAGGAATTACAATTACGAACATCTTAAATAGGTATGAAAACATAGAAAATGTTGTGGGGAAGGCTAACCAAAGACTGCGTTTCATTGACAGGACACTTAGAAAACTAAAGAGACCTACTAAGGAGAATGCCTACTTTGTCCTCCGAATGCAAAAACGTTTTGTTGACACCGACTTACATAGGGAGGAACGATCACAAAGATAAAATAGGGAAATCAGAGCTCTTACGGAAAGGTATAGGTGTTTATTCTTCCCGCGATCTATACGAGATTGGAATAACAGATAATTGTAAAAGTGGTTCGATAAACCCTCTGCCAGGCACTTAAATGTGACTTGCAGAGTATCCACGTAGATGTAGATATATCCTTCAACTTTCCCCACAGAGCTCTGATTTCTCTTATTTTATTTTGATGTTCACTCCTATCTATGTAGGTTGGGCTCAACAAAATGTTTTCGCATTCGGGAGAGAAAGTTGGTGACTGAAATTTCGTAAAAAGATCTCGCCGTGACGAAAAACGTCTTTGCTGTAATGACTTCCATCCCAATTCGCGTATCGTATCTGCCACACTCTCTCCCCTATTACGTGATAATACAAAACGAACTGCCCTTCTTTGCACCCTTTCGATGTCCTCCATCAATCCCACCTGGTAAGGATGACTCCACACCGCGCGGCAATATTCTAACACAGGAAGAACGAGTGTAGTGTAAGCTGTCTCTTTAGTGGACTTGCTGCATCTTCTAAGTGTCCTGCCAATGAAACGCAACCTTTGGCTCGACTTTAGCAAAATATTGTCTATGAGGTCTTTCCAACTGAAGTTGTTCGTAATTTTAACACCCAGGTACTTAGTTGAATTGACAGCCTTCAGAATTGTACTATTTATCGAGTAATCGAACTCCAACGGATTTCTTTTGGAACTCATGTGGATCACCTCACACTTTTCGTTATTTAGCGTCAACTGCCACCTGCCAACCCATACAGCAATCTTTTCTAATTCGCTTTGCAACTGATACTCGTCTTCGGATGATCTTACTAGACGGTAAATTACAGCATCATCTGCCAACAACCTAAGAGAACTGCTCAGATTGTCACCCAGGTCATTTATACAGATGAGGAACAGCAGAGGTCCCAGGACGCTTCCCTGGGGAACACCTGATACCACTTCAGTTTTACTCTATGATTTGCCGTCTATTACTACGAACTGCGACCTTCCTGACAGGAAATCACGAATCCAGTCGCACAACTGAGACGATACCCCAAAGGCCCGCAGCTTGATTAGAAGTCGCTTGTGAGGAACGGTGTCAAAAGCTTTCCGGAAATCTAGAAATACGGAATCAACTTGAGAGCCCCTGTCGATAGCGGCCATTACTTTGTGCGAATAAAGAGCTAGCTGCGTTGCACAAGAGCGATGTTTTCTGAAACCATGCTGATTACGTATCAATAGATCGTTCCCTTCGAGGTGATTCATAATGTTTTGACTACAGTATATGCTCCAAAACCTTGTGCAAACCGACGTCAATGATATAGGTCTGTAGTTAGATGGACTACTCCTACTACCCTTCTTAAACACTGGTGCGACCTGCGCAATTATCCAATCTGTAGGTACAGATCTATCTTTGAGCGAGCGGTTGTATATGAGCGCTAAGTAGGGAGCTATTGTATCAGCGTAATCGGAAAGGAACCTAATCGGTATACGATCTGGAACCTGAAGACTTGCCCGTATCAAGCGATTTGAGCTGCTTCGCAAACCCCAATGTATCTACTTCTAAGAAACTCATGCTAGCAGATGTTCGTGTTTCAAATTCTGGAATATTCCATTCGTCTTCCCTGGTGAAGGAATTTCGGCACTGCGCAGCGAAGGTATTGACTGCGTCTTGCCGCTTGTGTACTTTACATACGACCAGAATTTCTTCGGATTTTCTACCAAATTTGTAGACAATGTTTCGTTGTGGAACCTATTAAAGGCATTTCGCAGCGAAGTCCGTGCCAAATTTCGCGCGTCTCTAAATTTTAGCCAATCTTCGGGATTACGCGTTCTTCTGAATTTCGCATGCTTTTTCCGTTGCCTCTGCAACAGCGTTCGGACCTGTCATGAAATATGCTATTCAATACCTTACATTTGTCCTCTTGCCATCCCTGCTTAGCTATTATGCACTTCCTGTCGATCTCATTTTTGAGATGTTTGTATTCCTTTGACCCTGCTTCCACTCCATTTTTACATTTTCTCCCTTCATCAATAAAATTCAATATCTCTTCTGTTACCCAAGGATTTGTTCTAGCCCATAGTTGTATAGTTCGTTAAAAGGAGGCAAATTTTCAAAGTCCGTATTAAAGAGAGGGAAATACATTTTAATAAGTCATGCGTCTAAAATCATTAAAAATTAAAGAGCATTAAGCATCAAGATAAATGTGCCTTCCTCCAGAAAAAACTCGGGACAGAAACGGTTACGCAGCCCACTTTTTTCTTAGACATCCGATGTTAAGCCAACCTGATGTCCTATAACATGTACACTTCTTGCCATTAAAATTGCTACACTACAAAGATGACGTGGTGCAGACGCGAAATTTAACCGACAGGAAGAAGATGCTGTGATATGCAAAGATTAGCTTTTCAGAGCATTCACACAAGGTTGGCGCCGGTGGCCACACCTACAACGTACTGGCATGAGGAAAGTTTTCAACCGATTTCTCACCCACAATCAGCAGGTCACCGGCGTTTCCTGGTGAAACGTTGTTGTGATGCCTCGTTTAAGGTGGAGAAACGTGTACTATCACGTTTCCGACTTTCATAAATGTGGGATTGTAGCCTATCGCTATCGTGGTTTATCGTATCTCGACAATGCTGCTCCCGTTGGTCGAAATCCAATGACTGTTAGCAGAATATGGAATCGGTGGGTCTAGGAGGGTAATACGGAACGCCGTGCTGCATCCCAACGGCCTCGTATCACTAGCAGTCGAGATGACAGGCATCTTATCCGCATGACTGTAACGGATGGTGCAGCCACGTCTCGATCAGATGGGGACGTTTGCAAGACAACAACCATCTGCACGAACAGTTCCACGACGTTTGCAGCAGCATGGACTATCAGCTCGGAGACCATGGCTGCGGATACCCTTGACGCTGCATCAGAGACAGGAGCGCCTGCTATGATGTACTCAACGACGAACTTGGGTGCAAGAATGGGAAAACATCACTTTTGCGGATGAATCCAGGTTCCCTTTACAGCATCATGATGGTCGCACCCGTGTTTGGTGATATCGCGGTGAACGCACATTGGAAGCGTGTATTCGTCATCGCCATACTGGCGTATCACCCATCGTAATGGTATGGGGTGCTATTGGTTACATGTCTCGGTCAACTGTTGTTCGCATTAACGGCACTTTGAACAGTGGACGTTTCATTTTAAATGTGTTACGACCCGTAGTTTTGCCCTTCTTTCGATTCATGTGATACCTTACATTTCGGCTGAATAATGCGCGACTGCATGTTGTAGGTCCTGTACGGGCCTTTCTTGATACAGAAAATGTTCGACTACTGCCCTGGGCAACACCTTCTGCAGATCTGTCAGCAACTGAAAACTTCTGGTCAATGGTGCCCGAGTAACTGCCTCGTCATAATACGCCAGTCACTACTCTTGATGAACTGTGATATCGTGTTGAAGCTGCGTGGGTAGCTGTACCTGTACACACCATCCAAGTTCTGTTTGACTCAATGCCCAGGCGTATCAAGCCCGTTATTACGGCCAAAGGTGGTTGTTCTGGGTACTGATTTCTCAGGATCTATGTACCGAAATTGCGTGAAAGTGTAATCCCATTTCAATTCTAGTATAATATATTTGTCCAATAAATACACGTTTATCATCTGCATTTCTTCTTGGTGTAGCAATTTTAATGGCCAGTAGTGTAGTTAATGCCTATACGCTGCTGCTTAAGGCACTAAAATGAGCGACCTGTTATCACTGAAATACTAATTACATCCCACCACGAGAATGGTCTCTGTACTAATTCAGTGTCAGATACAGCTTCTTGCACACGCATTGCCCGTAACGCCTCTTCGCGGGGAGATTGTTTTCAATGACTGTGCGCAAAGAGCCATTTCCGGCATCTGCGACATTAATAAGCGAAAGGAAATGGGGCGCGGGCAGGCGTCGGATATTGCGGCGCGGGCGACCGGCTGGAATCCGCGGCCCGGCGGCGCCGCTGCTGGGGCGCGCCCGCCCCCGTAATGACGTATAAACTATTAACGGGAGGCGGGTGGCGCGCGGGGCGGAGCCGGCGGCGCCGGCGGCACCACTTAGAGCTGGACGCCGGAATCCAGGCGGCGCAACCGGCTAATTACCGCGCTAACTCTGTGCGCACTGATCAGCCATTTATGTTAAACACGGCAAAGAGACACGGAACGCTTTCAGATATTTCATTCTCGAACAGTCAACGGACAGTGATCATGAGACAGTGATAGCATCTATGAGTATTACAAGGGACATTAAGAAAGGAGCGTAAATATATTTACCCAGCGAGAGTGACAGGACACAAATTGCTTACTATCTGAGCAGTCAACATCAAATATTCGGAGCTGAGGACGAAGATGTAGAGCACAGATAGAAAAAGAAACCTGAAAAGCAACCTATGACAAGAATGTTCTGAGCACGGTCTTAGGGGATGGGAGAAACCCTTTGGGGCGGTGGGTAATAATCAAGTGGTCTATGTTTCTGTCTTTATGAATAAAATCTTATACTCTTAAATCCTCTTTGCATGCTTTCCACCTGCCTTCGCCATCTACATGAGCCAAAAACCGATGGAGAGTATTCTGACCGAGCGAGGTGGTGCAGTGGTTAGCACACTGGTGTCGCATTCCGGAGGTTCAAACCCGCGGCCGACCATCCTGATTTAGGGCTTCTGTGATTTTCCTAAATCACTTCAGGCAAATTCTGGGATGGTTCCTTTGAAAGTTTACGGCCGACTTCCTTTCCCATCCTTCCCTGACCCGATGGGACCGATGACATTGCCGTTTGATCACCCCCTCCACAATAAACAACCAACCAGGACGCAGTGACCATAACTGCCAGTCTGTAAATCTGTGTTACTCTTCGTGCTCACTGAAAGGAAATGTTGCTACATGCTGTTTACTCAGCAGGATCAGGAACTATGACTAATAAATAGAGGTTCTGAGTTTCAACTGATTGGTATATTCAATAAAATTTCACACGCACAACATATAAATCTAAGTATTCTATCTATCCTATCGAAAACAGCACTATTAACAATTCACTGGGAATTCTACGGTAAGTACCAAGTAAAGTGGTCTGTTACCTTGACTTTTAATCACGATTAGTGAAAAATAATATCTGTTCTGGCGGTTTTGTCAGCACTGCGGACAGCAGACAAACAGTTGCCTCTATGAAATCTAAGCAATCCACTACGGTGTGCAGTCCTCGCGAGTTCACTTCCTACTTTCACCAAAAACACATTCAAATCTTCCTAGCTCTGACGTCATCCGAGTCCCAACGCCCGCGGCTGTTTGACTGACGTGAACAGTTCGATATATCGGTGCGAAGTGTGTCGGGCCACTGCTTCACTCACTGGCGCAGCGGAGCACTAAATGGAACACCTGCTATCAACCGCCCTAGCCACATATGGTAGTATCGAAATGGCCTCTTTATGGGACACATCTTAATTAATAACTCAGTCGTTCGACAATTTACGATCTTCTAGATTATTTTATAAGCAGTGCTATATTTCCTCTACTTCCACGTCATCAGTGAGTGTACCCCTTTCATCTATTCACTCGCTCTTTGCGTTTAACGAATTTCCATTGCACTCCTAATGTTACTACCCTTGTTTTTAATTCACCGAATGTTGTTTTGATATTCTAAATCAATTCCCCAAACAATCTTTGCAATTTCGATTTCTACACATCTTTCACTGGAGCCACTTCGACTTGACTGCCCTGCAGTTCCTATTTACTTCATTCCCAAGGGATTTATAGTACTGTGAACCTGCTGTTCCCCGAACATTTTATGTACTTCTTTTTCGTTGATTAGCTGAAGTATTTCGTCTGTTATTCAAGTTTTCTTTGCAGATACCTTCCTTGTTCCTAAATTTGTTTGTCCAACATTCTACCTCTTTCCCTACAACAGCTTTCCAGTCCCCCATGATTGCTAGATATTTCATCTCCCTTTACGCAGTGAATTACCCGGTTAATACTTTCTCTATCTCTTCATCTGCCTGTTTTGGAGATGCACACTCCTCTTCAGTTGAACTCCGAACTCTGAAATTCCATATCGGAGTACCCATACCCTTAGCTAACTTCAAATTCGTCTCGACATTACTAGGACTTCAGTGACCCATTTCTTCCACAATGATTGGACGATTCTCTTAAACTTCAGTCAGCTCTTTACTATTACTAAATAGTGATCTGATTCTATAGTGGCCCCTCGGAATGCCTTACAATCCAAACTCTGATTTCGTAATCTCTGTCTAACCATTTTGTTGTCCAGCTGTAACCAAACCGTGTTTCTTGGTCTTTTCCAAAAATGACTCCTAGTCTTGTGATCCTTGAACAGAGTATTTTCTATTACCACCTGAAATTTCTTTCAGAACACAATTAGTCTTTCTCCTTTCTCATTCCTGCTACCTAGCCCATATTTTCCCTTAACCCTTTCTTCTACTCCTTCCCCTACATCCGAGTTCCAATGCCCCATGACTAATGGATTTTCATCTCCCTTTACACTGCGAATTACCCAATTAACGCTTCATACACTTTCTCTATCTCTTCGTCTGCTGCTTGCGACTTTGCCATGCATACCTCAACTATCGTTGTCGGTGTTGATTAGCAGCCGGATCTGATGATAACAACCCTGTCACTGAACTGTTCACCATAGCTTATCCTGTGCCCTGCTTCCTATTAATAACGAATCCTACTCTCGTTATACAATTTTCTGCTGCTGTTGATATTACCCTATATCTGTCGGGCCAGAAAACATTACCATCTTTCCATTTCACTTCACTGAAAGAAATCTAGGGTCAACTCTCATTTCCCGTTTCATATTTTCTACCTTTCCTTCTATGTTCAAATATCTGACATTGCATGCTCTGACTCACAGAATTTTAAGCCATTGTTTGTTATTCCATCCTTTTTCACGGTTACTTCCATTTCGCAGACTCAGCTTGGGGCAGCATACCGGTATATTTTGCCAGTGCACAGATCGTGATGACACGTTCTTCAATTTCCTAGCAACACATCCAGTTAATACACATTACGGGACCTTAACGCAGTCGTTTCCATTACCTTCTGTATCACCATTACCGTTGATTATTCCACCTTTTAAGGACAGTGAAGGATACCAAAGAGGAATCAAAAAGGGAATTTCTGTTCCGGGAGAAAATATAAATACTTCGGGTTTAGTCGACGACATTTCAGTTTTTTCAGGGACAAAAAAGGACTACGAAGATATGCCGAAACGAATATCTAACGTTGTAAAGGGGATTACAAGCTGAAAATCAACAAAAAACAAATGTAACTGAATGTAGGAGGAACATAACGAGATGAGACATTAAAGCCTATAGTGAGTTTTGCTATTTAGAAAAGGTAAATAACTGTTAATCGCTGAAGTGCAAGCGCTATAAATTGTAGATCAACAATAACAAAAAAATCTGAACAGATGCATTTGTTATTATTTAACGTGAATCTAAGTGGTATGAAGTCATTCTTTCCTGAATGTATTTGTCTGAAGCGTCCCTTGTATGGGAATGTAATGTGGACGATATGCAATTGAGACAAGAAAACCATAGAACCTTTTGAAATGGATGGGAATGTCAAATAACGAGTTGGGGAAAGATGACATTTGTGGCACAACTCAACTAAATGAAGGGATCGGTTGATACGACACTTCTTGTGGTGGCAAGGAATTGTCAGTTTGGTAGTGCAGGGAAAATTGGGGAATAGATATTGCAGAAAAAGACCAGAGCCTGAATACAGTTAACATGTTCAAATTAATGTAGGGGGCGATACTTACACAGAGATGAAGAAGCTAGCGCGAGATGGACTAGAGTTGAGAGCTACATCAAAGCAGTCACTGGACTGAAAGCCACAACAACAACAACAACAACCGCTGAGATGATGTGAGATATAAAACCTCTTCCCAACCACGACCTGTGAAAGAAAGTGTGCTAGAGTGAATCTGTCCCACCAGCACCTGCATGCACACACATATCGAAGACAACCTCAGATTGGTATCAAGCGAGACAGTTTCACAGGTGTGGCAATTACTGGGTTGTAGTGAACTGCGAGGATGTACGTGTGGATCTGTTGACAGCTTTCGGCGTTGTCTGAAATTCATAATTTGTTACCATTTATGTACTGGTACTGGTTTTAATCAACATTTACATCGAACGGAATCCACTGCAATATTACTACCACTAAGACATCAGTTTTGACAGTGTGTAAGATCAGCGTCCAAATACTGTGCCTTCCAACTGTAACAGTTTTGTACACAGTATATTTTTTTTGTGTAACTGTTTTTGGTGTCTCATAGAGCGCAGTATTGACATTACTACCTTGGATAACCTGCTTCCAATTGAGAAGCTTATTACAAAAACTGGGCAAGTCCATAAACGTCTTTTTGTGCTAATGCTGACTTACTCTTCTCCATTATTACATCTGTTTCGTGGCGGAATTTCTTTCGACAGAAGCTGTACCGGGATTAAGAAATATCGATATGGAAATGTTATTCTGCAAGAAGCAGAATAGTTCCTCGTTATTTTTACAAAAAGCTGGACGAGACCAGGTTTAATAGGTTTCCTCATTTCACCTTGTCATACTGACTACCATGCACTACATTTCAGTGGAAGAGTCCAGTTATCACCAGGAATATACCAGACGCCATTGTTCACTTGACTTAATGTTACATGAAGTCCTTTAAAGCAAGGCAATCACACTATTCTCAGCCTGATACTCAAATCGAAATCACCTGTCTTTTGACCATAAGTGTTATGCATATGAAATTTTTACAGAAGTACCTTATCGAATGTGTTGTACAATATATAAAGCTTTTAACCAATATTTGGAATTTCCCAGGTTTGATACGTGTACCTTATGTGATTCTAACAGTAAAATAGAAGCTGGAGACAGAGATTTTGGTCAAAGTCAATTAGTAGCGAAAAGGCATTGCATTTCAGAAGGGAAGATGCTTATGTAACCATGAAATGAAACTATACTTTAAAGAAAACAAGGGATTAACGAGAGATCATTAATTATATTTCATTTGATTATATGCAAAATTTGCACCTACTGTACTTGCAGTCAAATATCATTTCCTATGCAGTGCAGTTATGGCACAATGTTTTCAAGATTCATTGTCTGGCTGTTGACTCAGCTTCAGTTTACTGTTAACTTGAACGAGAAGGAAGGAAAGGACCTAATGAACTCACGTCCATGATTCTTATCTACATTAACATTATTCCATTACAAAATCGAAGTGACAATTTTTTTTCTTACTGATGGAAATCCTGAGCAGACTAAGTTATGGTTCAATTCTTGAACAGTGAATTGCACGTCTGCCAGGTTAACAAGAGAATCACTAATTTTTTTCTTGTGCTAGGACACAGCTACTTACGAAATAATGAGGTTAGGACATAGGAAGAGGCACTTGAAAATTACAGATATTGCCGAAATTTGTGTCGGAAAAACTGTAGAAGCTGGTACATTATCTCATCCATTCTATCTGAAAATAATGAAACATGATTATGTCGCAGACATTAGGCATGATACGGAGCCATTCTGTTTTAGAACTTCTAAGTCTCCACTCAAACTGCAGCAGGTATGGATGACTCTCAATTATGTGGAGGACCGGTTTTGTGTCTCATTGCGAAACTATTACTTTGGCCTTTTGATTGGCAGCAGAAAAGTCCTACATCAGAATATACTAGTTTGGATCTACATCATAAGCACAGTACGACAAGAATACAAGTATTCAGCCAGTTAAGGGCAGAGATCTTTGTAATTTGACGCAGTTCTTGCCAGATTAAAAGAGGGCTTCTGCAACGACCAACTTTATGCCACCCCTGATAAAAATAGTAATAGAGAGGCAGAGATGGATGTTGACGCTGATGCTCATAATAGCATTGATGATCGCGAGTATGAATAACAGCTAAAATGAGAAAAGTACGGATACCTAAACCTCTGTTATCAGTCTGATGTGGAGAACGTAAAATTGTGTTCATTGTTACACACTCCCAGGCTGCATTTTGGGAACGGAATAATTAGGCTAGTGGAAAGTATATGAGCTTCAATTCTTCATTTTCTAAAAATGACAGACAACTTAAAAAATCCTACTTAACGATTGGCTGTACACTGTACAATTAAAAAGGAACGTAAGTGAAAAATGGGTTCCAATTTAACATGTTATGAACATCATTAGGACGGTGTTCATGATTTAGTTCAAATTGTGGAAAGTTTAATTTTGTTTTCATATTTTTTGTTACTGTAACATTGTAGGTTTGGAATTGTACAGTGTTTGTAATAAGTCCCTCACAGAGTTTTGTGGACTTAGCATTTGTTTTATAAGTTACAAACCTATTAAATAACAATGAAGTTAATCTGAGGCCGATTTCAGCTTCTAACAAATATTTTTGTACGTCTTTCGTGGATCAGGTGAAATATTTCTTCGGGTATCTAAAATTATTTGGCAGTTATTTTCATTCTACCTAAATTTTTCCGTCCAAAGTGTATGGTTGCTCTTTTTAGGTATGTATATTCTTCTTCAAATGAACTACCAATTTGATATTCACAGTCGTAATACCTACAGCCTTAGACAACTTCAGAGGCACCTCATCAGCAGCCGTATTTCAGTATCCCATTTCTTGCCACATGAATTCTTCAGAACGACTCTCTTAAGCTTCAATATTCTCTTCACTAGTACTAAAATGTGATCTGAGTCTACATCTGCTCCTGGATAATCCTTAAATTTTGTCTCAAAACGTGATGTATTCTTCAGATTTTTGAATAATCTATTCGCAATCTATTCGCCTATGCTAAACGAAATTCATTATGAATTTCAAT
The DNA here is from genome assembly GCF_023897955.1 of Schistocerca gregaria. Lineage (NCBI taxonomy): Eukaryota > Metazoa > Arthropoda > Insecta > Orthoptera > Acrididae > Schistocerca > Schistocerca gregaria. Next base: position 337,885,108 of record NC_064927.1, read on the forward strand.
TAGTTTTTTTTTCCTCCTAGTCAGTTCTCTACGTTAGCTCTGTATTCTGTTCTTGGGTACACCTTAAAATCCATGATTACTGAATCTCTGTCAAAAATCGTTGTAGTGATGTGATTATAGAGCAGTCAGTTCTCTCATACTAATTGAAATTCACTTGTATTTATCTTATTTCGTTCCTGCAACGTATTCCGAATTCTGCCTTAAATCTGTCTTACTGTTCACCTCCTACTATCTCGTTCCAATCCACCATGATTACCAGATAATCACTCCTTTTCTTTTGTGAGTTAACTGTGAATAGTCTCGTGTATTTCCACTCTTGCTTAATTTTCTGCTTGTGACAACTGCATCTATACCAGAAATATTGTCATTATGGTTATTTTGCTGCCGACTCTGAGGAGAAGAAACGTGTCACTGAATTTTTGCCATTTACTTATTCTCTGGCCTATTTCCCGATTATTAATGAATCATATTTCCGTTGTTCCATATTCTGCTCCTGTTGATATTACTGCATATCGGCTGATTAGGAATCTCTAACTGCTTTCCGTTGCACTTCACCGACTTCAAGTATATCTACTATTGGCATTTTTATTTCCCTTTTCTGGATTTTTTTAATGTTCCTACCACATTATACTTAACGACGTTCCTTCCTGTGCTTCGTATGTTAAATAATATTTACCAATTGGTCACCTCGCCTTCGACGGTCCCCTCCACTAGGCTCAAATGAGGGGGGGTAAACGTTTGTCAATGTAAATATCACTACAAACATTTTTCAATTAAAATTCACGAATCCTCTGTATAAACATTATACGTATTTAGATCACTGGTACCCATTGCCTTCAGCATCCTCATGGCGTTCATCGTTGCTGATTTTTCCGCCGTTAGAGGCGTCCAAGAGGGTCCTCTTAAACCCTATACTCTCCGCCGCCCTATTTGACAAGCCCGTTGGCAGAACGACGGTGACTTCGAATACTGGAAGTCTTCGAGCTCCGTTGTTTACGAATTCCATCCAGAATTTAAGTATTCACTGTGATCGAAGCCGTTGCCTATGAAGCTTCCGACCTTGCTGAATACTGAATCTGAATACTGAAGGGCTAGTAAAATACTGACTACTGAAGGGCTAGTGAAATGGGCAAGCAAGGTACAGCCGCGACATCACAGAGAAAAGGGAATATGTGAAATTGTGGAGGGTCATTTCTGACACTGGTGCCATTTGGTAGCAATAATGAACGTTCGTCGGAATGTAACGCCAATCGACAGCGGGAGTAGTCTTTTACTTTTACGGAATTCACATAATGTTTAGTGACGGGATGTTGAATACTTTTAGGAAATGCGATTTAAAAAGCCAATCCACGTCATTCCACGTTAGAGAATATGGGAAATAAATTTTGAAAAATACTTGAGCGAATGCAAGAGGTTTTAACAGTTAAAAAAGAAAAAGAACATTCTCAAGGGCAAAGAAAGATCACATGAGTCAACCGTTCCAATTAGCTACGAGACTGCAGAGCTTTTAGCAAAGACCTTGTGTCCATTCCCGGATTGTGCCGTTATAAAAAAGACTAGGTAGTTATTTTCGTAAAGAATTTGTCGCAGTATATTTGGTGCTCTATGTAACTGTTGGTATCTTGGGCATAGATATGACAGAAGTTTTCGTCAGAGACATGAACAGACAACTGACGTCATAGAAGACCTCTTGGACTGGTAGCGGTGAACAACAAGACAAATCTATGTCACATTCGGAGCGACGTGGAAGACAGCGGTTTCTGATGGAATTTGTTAGTTCTAGCCATAGTGGGAACTAAATAATTATTCATAGACTGATGAAATGAAGATAGCCGGTAGTACCCAATGAAATCAGGGGCGTCCACAGCTTTATTCACCAAGGTAATTTATGTGAAAAACATGAAACTTCAAAAAATTCAGTCATTGTTTTTCCTACGATTGATCATATACGATACGGAAACATGGACTTCAACTACACCAATTTACGAACTTTCTTGAAGATAGCGACAGACAGTGTATTACAGTGACGTGTGCTGTTCCACTATTGTCCAATCGTTAAATCAATTTTTCATATTTTACATGAGATATATATGTTTATGGAACCGGGTAGCGTTTATGTCCAAGGAAATGTGTTCTTGTACTGCCTGCCGCTACAACCAACCAACTGAAGAACTTTTAACACTTCCGGCTGAGTATATGCTCACAAAGCATTTAACCTGCCGTATGTAAGTATTCAAAATGAAACTTTTTTCGGAGAATATGCTGGTCAAAGGAAATGGAATTCGTTTATTTGAAAATTATCTCCTTGAAAGAAATTTGATATTAACGTAGATATCGAACACCATCTACCCATTCTGTGTAATCTTAAGAAAAATTTTCAGTTACTGTTCAACAATGCGACAACGCTAGAGAGCTCTTCATGTGTTTTTTTCTCTCTATATCCAGTTCATGTGGCTGCAGGCGTATTGTCTGTATTCATTACCACGTAATTCTATGAAACGTCTATAATGCACGGGAACTAATTTATACCAGTGAAACTCTATCTGCAGTGACTTGAAAGCTATGTAAAATTAATTAGTCCGCGAAATCGGTGTCTCATGCTTACACACAGCTTCTCCCTTACTCCCCTGTAACCATGGTGATGAGGGGATACAGTTCTTAGAGCTCGCAGAACCACTTAGTCTGTGAAGCTCGGCAATTGATTATTAGCCACAGTCACTACCTTTATATCACTTCTGGGATACAGGTCTATAATTACTGTTCTGCGAACCATGCTGAAAACAGGTATAAGCTACATTTCTTTCCAGTCGCTGAATGTCAGTCTTTGCTCCAGCGACTTACGATAAACTACTCCTTGATGGCCTGCAGGTTCTTTCGTATGATCGATGTAGAGTGACACAGGTATTCAAATCGCAGCCGTGTAAATCTGATCAAGATGCCTTTCCACTATTTGGCTGTTTTAGACGTTTTTCTGTTTCATGATCATATTCAACATGGTCAGTGTTTGCCATTTCGGCGTTCGTATAATGACCGAAATGAGGTTTCCGTGGTAAGACCGAAGTAAGTATTTCAAATCTCTCTGACATCTTCCATTTCTGTGACTGTATAAGATTTCACACATCCGCAGCGAAAAAATGTAATACCAAATAATGTTTAGTCCCGAAGAGTAAATTAGCTAGTATTGGTAGTGCTCAAGAATCTGCACGATGCTAACAGTCAATGAATATGCGGCAAAATTTTATCTCAACACTTGGTAGCTATTTTTCACTTTTTGTTACATATTTGCGATTATTTATTTTTTCACCCTGGTACCATCACTTTCTATTAGCTAAAATATCACATAAGTGTAAAATTGATATTCAACTCAGCTGTTAATGACATACAGACGATAGACATCGAAAAACTCGTAACGTCATTTTGTTAAATTTTGCAGGAGAAACAAAAACGATTGCTTAAAAAATAATATGAAGTGACATAGAAAGCTGCTAAAGGTGTAACTGGAGTTACTGGTTACTGAAATTACGTGTTTTCATAGACAGATGGATTTAGAAGTTTTTATTGCCAACAATCGGTATGCTGTTTCGAGGTATCGATTCAGGTTATTCGCTGCTGACTAATCAACTCATAAAACACTCCAAGTTTGTTACGAAGAGAAATGAGTGAAACTACATCGGGCTTATTTCCCACATTGACAGCAACAGTCTCTCAAAGTTATACCAGGCTTGTATTTTCAAGTAAATGGAGTTTCTAAATATTGACTCTGTAGTATGACAGAAGCTGATCTGAACATGAGCGGTGAATATGAGTATCTATTTTCAATAAAATTCTTCTGGGTTTGAGGCCATATTGCCATCTGTAAAATTCCGACGTTTCGGCTACTGATGCATGGCGCCTTCCTCAGGGTGTATTGGTAACTGCGGAATCAGCACTAGTTAGGATACATTACATACTATGGAGGAGTGCTGTCATTGGATGTGAGGGATTACATTTAACGAACCTGTATGGGCAGGATCTCTACGCAAACATCAGGCAGCTCAAATCACTGAAAAGAGGTAAAATGCTGAATGATCTTGCGTTTCTGAAGGGATGTAGGGATGCCAATGTAGTACCAACATTTCTACGGCTGACGTCTCACATAAAATCGTACGAGGCCAGGAATAACTGTGTTCAGGTTGGCAAAGCTTTGTTGCGGGAAAGGATCCGCCACATTCCTGGTAGTCTCGACGCGTTCAACATAAAACTGTGTGAACTACACCTCTTTCTGAGTGGGGATGAGGATGGCTGGCAGAACATCGACAGGTTAACCTTTCAACAAGCCACAAGGTCAGGTGAACGACCGACTCTGGACACGCGATGAACAGTGGTGAACCTCTCCAGCCACACCTTGAGCGATGCAGACACAAAAATTGTGGTCAAAGGGATGAACTATGCAATCGCACCATTACTAGTACCGAAATGAAACGTTGTTGAATCAGTGGAGGCCTCTGTTCGTCATCTACCACAACCAGAAGCAGTGAAGATTCGACAAGAAACAGTACGAGCCTTGGCTCACGCAAAGCCTCCGCAAAAAACATCAGTAATGAGGAACGTCATGCCATCAAGGAGCTGAAGAACAACTCTCAGATAGTGGTAACACACGCGGACAAGGGAAATGGCATCGTAGTGTTGGACACAGTAGATTACGATAACGGATGGAGGATCTTCTGAACTTAAATGAGATACGACGGCTAAGATAATGAAATCGACGCAAGCGCTTCTGAAGCAAAGTAGGATAAATTCTGTCGTGAACTGAAGACTCATTCCCCAAGTGCCACAGGCACCAATAATATATGGTGTACCGACGATCCACAAAGAAGCTTTTCCTTTACGGCCGATAGTGAGTAGTATTAACTCACCGACCTACAAATTAGCGAAAGAATAGGATCCGAAGCTCAGACTTTTAGTGAGCCACACTGATTCATACGTAATGGACTTCACCAATTTTATAGCACTTTTGAAAAAAAAAAGAGTTTATCGGATACGGATCTGGTGGTCAGTTTTGATATGAGGCCTTTGTTCACTGATGTACCCGTGACGGACACCATCAACATCTTAGAGGAATGCGATATCTGCGAGCTGGTGCGACACTGTCTGACGACCACCTATTTCAGGTGGAATGCGGATTTTTATGAGTAGACGGACGGTCTAGCTATGGGTTCCGCTCTTTCGCCGGCAGCAGCAGACATTTTAATGCAAGCGTCCGAAGAATCAGCATTCCAGTCGCACCATTACGCCCAGAATGCTGGCTACGATGTGTTGATGACACCTTTGTTATCGGGCCACACGGAGAAAAAGAGCTTCATAACTTTCATGGACATCTCAGCCAGCAGCACAGCATAATTCAATTTACCATGGAGATACAGAAGAACGGGGTATTGCCTTTTCTCGACGTGGAAGTTTACCGTAAGCCAGAGGTGAAGCTTAGACACAGAGTTTATAGGAAGCCCACCAACACGGACAGGTACCTCCATGTATCCTCCCACCACCATCCTACACAAAAGAATTCGGCCTGGCAAACTTTAACTAAGAGAGCCTACAGGGTCAGTGATGAACACAATCTGCAAGCTGAACTACAGAACCTCAGGTCCAATTTTGGAGCAAATGGCTACGACGTGAGGATGATACACAAAAACATGGTGCCGAGGGAGGAGGGCAACAAGGAAATGCCGAATGAAACACAGAAATTCGTCGTGCTATCATATGTACAAGGGGTCACTGAACATCTGTGCAAAATTCTCCGTCGTCAGACATTTTTCGTAGTAGCAACAAAATAAAAGACATTCTGGGATCGACATAACATGCAATTGACAAGTTTCATGCTGCCGGAGTTAATGAAATCGTGTGCGAATGTTTACTAGTGTATGTAGGTGAGACTGGGCTTCCAATAGGCACAAGGTTAACTGATCACGAGAGATAAATCCGCCTCTAGCAGTGCAACTAATCAGCGGTGGCAGATCATCAGGAACAGTGCAGGATGAAGATCGAATTTCGAGAGGCCTGGTTACTGGCGAAACAGCCGTTTAGTTTGAGGAAGAAGATTAGAGAGGCTATAGAAATAGCCAAGCGACCCAATAGTATGAACAGAGAAGACGGGTACCGACTTACAGCATCTTGGCTGCCAGCTGTGACAGCTTTGCGGAATGACAGGCGCGCGGTAGGCCACAGCGGTGGAGGGTACAAGGAGCATTGACGCGTCCTAGTCGATATTAGGCAGTTAGTAAACAACGCTGCGCTGTAGTCGCCGCTCAAACTCCTATTCGCCGATTTCCACCAATGGCAAACAGTAAAGGAAATTCCAATGGAAAACGCCATTTCCGCCAATGACAACACGCAGTGCAAAGACCAATAAAATGAACTAATACACTTCCTCCTCATCCTCACATCCGATGACATCACTCCTCCATAGTATATATGTATCGTAACTAGTGCTCATTCAGATGTTAGCAATACACCTGAGGAAGGCGCCTTGCAACAGTCGCCGAAACGTCGGAATTTTACTGATGACAATGCGGCCTCAAACCTAGAAGAATTTTGCAGACTGTGACGACGGCCGTGGAAGCCTACGCTTACATCAGTATCTATTGGTTACTTACATGCGCCGCAGCAGAAACATACTTTGGTGTTTACGCATGTTTGAATTTATTCAAACAATGTGATCTGAAACTTCTTCCGATTGCAAGAGACGTGATATGGTTTGTTATTTGTGTGCAAAGTTCTTGAAAGAATTCTGAAATCATTGGCAGATTAATAAATCTTGGGAGTTAGTGTGATAGTAAACAGGTTTGTACTTTTGAAAGTAGCCGTCTTAGATGACGAATTGCTTTGTAGGCAACCATCTATCAACACAGAGGACTTGATACGGGAAGTTGATGCAAAACTTGAAGAAAACAAAAACTGTGCCCGGTGATTACCACTTGTTAAAGCAGTTGGAAAAACATTTGGTATTCAGCACACGAGAACTATGATAAAGGTGAAACAACCGAGATACGGAAGTCAAGAAGCTGACGTTCATGAGAACAGGCTTCAGATTATGTTCAAAAGTACATTAAGATAGTCATAAAGATTTTCATGGAATGTTGTAAATCTTTTAATATAAAACTTGGAGAGTGTAATAAAGTCAACTTTCCTGCCAAGGTCATATGATGCTACACTCTTGTTACTTAAGTTTATATATTACAGTGCACAATTGTCTAAGGGATCAAAGACAATAGTTGCAATAATGTTTGGTAGCTTATGTGTGCACACATACATAAGGTGGTAGTACCGTTTACATAAGGTATAAAATGGCAGTACGTTGTAGGAACTGTCATTTGTACTTAGATGATACATGTGAAAAGGTTTCCGACGCAGTTATGACCACACGATGGGAAGTATTAAATTCTTAACACCGAATGGAAATTGAAACCAGACGCATGGTGCATACCACTACGGAAATCGTTAAGGGCCGGCCGTTGTGGCAGAGCGATTCTAGGCGCTACAGTCTGGAAACGCGCGACCGCTACGGTCGCAGTTTCAAATCCTTCCTCGGGCATGGATGTGTGTGATGTCCTTAGGCTAGTTAGGTTTAAGTAGTTCTAAGTTATAGTGGACTGATGACCTCAGAAGTTACGTCCCATAGTGCTCAGAGCCATTTGAACCATTTTCTAAAATCGTTAGGGAATTCAACATTCGAAGGTCCAATGTGTCAATAGTCTCTCAAGAGTACCAGATTTCAGCCATTACCTCTCACCACAGAAAATTCAGGGGCCAACGGCATTTATTTGACGACTGTGAGTACTGTTGTTTGCGCATAGTTATCAGTGCTAACAGACAAGCAACGCTGTGTGAAATGACCGTGGCAGTAAATATGGGATGTATGACGTACGTATCCGTTAGGACAGTACAACGACATCTGACGTCAATGGGCTATGGCAGCAGACGATCGACGCGATTGCATTTGCTAACACGATGACACCACTTTCAATATCTCTCCTGGGCTCGTGACAATATTCCCCTCAGCCATAGGCGACTAAAAATTATGGCCTGGTCAGATGTCTCCTGAATTCAGTTGGTAAGAGCTAATGGTACAGTTGAAGTGTGGCGCGGAGCCCAAGAAGCCATCGACCCACGTTGACAGCAAGGTACTGTGCAAGCTGGTAGTGGTTCCATATGGTGTGAGCTGTGTTTACATGGAATGAACTGGGCTCTGTGATTCAACTGAACAGATCTTTGACTGGAAATGGTTATGTCTGGTTGCTTTGAGACAATATGCATCTATTTATGAACTTCATTTTCCCAAAAATGGAACAATGGCGTGGATTTGTTGAGAAGGTAAGAGTGACTGAGTGATGACTATTTTACTAGTTTCTAGAGCCCCGGAGTTTTCTAGTTTCATCTAATGAATACATGTATTAATGTTTGACGACATGTAGTGTATCATTTGTGCATAGAAGTTGTTCAGATAAACATTTTACCGGTCTGCACTTGAAGCAGCAGCTCTGCATCCAGCGATCCATAGAAATTATATTACATTGCTATTGTATGGTTCCTTTTTATTTATTACATCCACTAGAAAATCTGAAAAGAGAAATGCAAAGGCTCAATCTAGATATAGTAGGGGTCAGTGAAGTGAAGTGGAAGGAAGACAAGGATTTCTGGTCAGATGAGTATCGGGTAATATCAACAGCAGCAGAAGATGGTATAACAGGTGTAGGATTCGTTATGAATAGGAAGATAGGACAGAGGGTCTGTTACTGTGAACAGTTCAGTGACCGGGTTGTTCTAATCAGAATCGACAGCAGACCATCACCGACAACGATAGTTCAGGTATACATGCCGACGTCGCAAGCTGAACAGATAGAGAAAGTGTATGTGGATATTGAAAGGGTAATGCAGTATGTAAAGGGGGACGAAAATCTAATAGACATGGACGACTGGAATGCAGTTTTAGGGGAAGGGGTAGAGGAAAAGGTTGCAGGATAATATGGGCTTGAGACAAGGAATGAAAGAGGAGAAAGACTAATTCAGTTCTGTAACAAGTTTCAGCAAGTAATAGCGAATACGCTGTTCAAGAATCACAAGAAGAGGAGGTATACTTGGAAAAGGCCGGGAGATACGGGAAGATTTCAATTAGATTACATCAAGGTCAGACAGAGATTCCGAAATCAGATACTGGATTGTAAGGCGTACCCAGGAGCAGATATAGACTCAGATCACAATATAGTAGTGATGAAGATTACGCTGAAGTTCAAGACATTAGTCAGGAAGAATCAATGCGCTAAGAAGTGGGATACGGAAGTTCTAAAGAATGACGAGATACGTTTGAAGTTCTCTAACGCTATAGATACAGCAATAAGGAATAGCGTAGTAGGCAACACAGTTGAAGGGGAGTGGACTTCTCTAAAAAGGGCCATCACAGAAGTTGGAAAGGGAAACATAGGTACAAAGAAGGTAGCTGCGAAGAAACCATAGGTAGCAAAAGAAATACTTCACTTGATTGGTGAAAGGAGGATGTATAAACATGTTCCGGGATAATCAGGAATACATAAATACAAGACGCTGAGGAATGATAATAATAGGAAGCGCAGGGAAGCTAAGTCGAAATGGCTGCAGGAAAAATGTGAAGACATCGAAAAAGATATGATTGTCGGAAGGACAGACTCAGCATACAGGAAAGTCAAAACAACCTTTGGTGACATTAAAAGCAACAGTGGTAACATTAAGAGTGCAACGGGAATTCCACTGTTAATTGCAGAGGAGAGAGCAGATAGGTGGAAAGAATACATTGAAAACCTCTATGAGGGTGACGATTTGTCTGATTTGATAGAAGAAGAAACATGAGTTGATTTAGAAGAGATAGTGGATCCAGTATTAGAATCGGAATTTAAAAGAGCTTTGGAGGGCTTACGGTAAAATGAGGCAGAAGGGATAGATAACATTCCATCAGAATTTCTAAAATCATTAGGGGAAGTGGCAACAAAACGTTGGTGTGTAGAATATATGAGTCTGGCGACATACCATCTGACTTTCGGAAAAGCATCATCCACACAATTCCGAAGGCGGCAAGAGCTGACAAGTGCGAGAATTATCGCACAATCAGCTTAACAGCTCATGCATCGAAGCTGCTTACAAGAATAATATACAGAAGAATGGAAAAGAAAATTGAGAATGCGCTAGGTGACGATCAGTTTGGCTTTAGGAAAAGTAAAGGCACGAGAGAGGCAATTCTGACGTTACGGCTAATAATGGAAGCAAGGCTAAAGAAAAATCAAGACACGTTCATAGGATTTGTCGACCTGGAAAAAGTTTTCGACAATATAAAATGGTGCAAGCTGTTCGAGATTCTGAAAAAAGTAGGGGTAAGCTATAGGGAGAGACGGGTCATATACAATATGTACAACAACCAAGAGGGAGTAATAAGAGAGGACGATCAGGTATGAAGTGCTCGTATTAAGAAGGTTGTAAGACAAGGCTGTAGCCTTTCGCCCCTACTCTTCAATCTGTACATCGAGAAAGAAATGATGGAAATAAAAGAAAGGTTCAGGAGTGTAATTAAAATACAAGGTGAAAGGATATCAATGATACGATTCGCTGATGACATTGCTATCCTGAGTGAAAGTGAAGAAGAATTAAATGATCTGCTGAACGGAATGAACAGTCTAATGAGTACACAGTATGGTTTGAGAGTAAATAGGAAAAAGACGAAGGCAATGAGAAGTAGTAGAAATGAGAACAGCAAGAAACTTAACATCAGGATTGATGGTCACGAAGTCAATGAAGTTAAGGAAATCTGCTACCTAGGCATTAAAATAACCAATGACGGATGGAGCAAGGAGGACATCAAAAGCAGACTCGCTATGGCAAAAAAGGCATTTCTGGCCAAGAGAAGGCTACTAATATCAAATAACGGCCTTAATTTGAGGAAGACATTTCTGAGGATGTACGTCTGGGGTACAGCATTGTATGGTAGTGAAACATGGACTGTGGGAATATCGGAACAGAAGAGAATCGAAGCATTTGAGATGTGATGCTATAGACGAATGTTGAAAAGTAGGAGGACTGATAAGGTAAGGAATGAGGAGGTTCTACGCAGAACCGGAGAGGAAAGGAATATGTGGAAAACACTGATAAGGAGAAGGGACAGGGTGATAGGACATCTGCTAAGACATGAGGGAATGACTTCCATGGTACTAGAGGGAGCTATAGAGGGCAAAAACTGTAGAGGAAGACAGAGATTGGAATACGTCAAGGAAATAATTGAGGACGTAGGTTGCAAGTGCTAGTCTGAGATGAAGAGGTTAGCACAGGAAAGGAATTCGTGGCGGGTCGCATCAAACCAGTCAGTAAACTGATGACAAAAAAAAAAATGTTTCACATGCGTTAGTACATGGATAAGTAGCTGGTGGTCTACAGACAAGATGCAGCTCACGATTTGCTTCAGTTTGAGAAATGGGAGAAATTCTGGGAGACAAAACGAGGCACTCAATTCATTTATTTATTGTTATATAAGTAACTAATTCCTACGTGATCAATCTCCATAATCATTTTTGGACGAATACGAGTATTTGAAAAATGCTTACAAAGAGTATGGATACTAACACAATAAATTAAGAACACTTGAAAAAGCCGACTCTAGCCAAACCGCAGTTACCGCTAATTGCTTGTTGAATAGAACTGACTACATTATTGCCGTATTTGGATTTTTATCCTTTCTCCTATTAACATTCATAAATACTTCTTGTTCGTTTTCGACGTATTAAAACATTGCAACCAGTTGCGCTTATAGGCGCTTGTTTTACCGTGACGACATTTGAAGATGTCTGAAATTCGATCTTCGCATGTTGGTATTTATTTATGTATCGTCCACATCGTTTCTTTGCTAAAAGAACTGCACCATTTTACAGCGAATATTTTCAAGACAGCCGCTGTAAGACGTCGTAAGTAAAGAAACAGTGATCATGAGTCATAAATAAATGTAAACATGATGTGGAATACATACACTGAAAGGTTTTCGATCAAGCGTTTTTAGGTGCAATTGTTGGTGTGGCTTGAAATAAAGGGGAGACATTTGCATCAGTACGTTACCCCACAAACGTTAATGTCACGGTTGCTGTATATTATAAGATTACACATACTGGTCCTGTTCTTAAAGGACAGAATCTACGCTTAAGCTCTTTGCTCCAGCGAAACGGCATCGCTAACGCTCCAGCGTTCTGGAAGAGCGAGGGTGGCGCCCGGAGACCTTTTGCCGCGAAGAGAGAGTCGTTGAGTCGGAGCGTGCCTACAGGACACATCGCGAGTTTCTGTGATTCTCACGGTCGTGCATAAGAGTGGAATGAATTGTGGGAAGATTATACTGATAGTCGAATCAGAGTTAAGCGGGAGTAGAACGTAAAGGTGTACGAGCCAGGTGAGAATTTTGAGGCTTTTATTTATATTTCGTGCCGAAGAAAGTGTTATACAATGAAAACGTGATGAAATAGTAATGGTAAATCTGTTCAGCCACGTGTTAAACGAGTGACTGAGATTGTAGAACGAATGCAATCAGAACAAGTAGATCCATGTTATATGAATTTAAAGTTGAAGAAAATTGACGGTAATACAAAAGTGTGTGTGTACCCTAACCTCTTCAGTATTAATAAAAATATTTTGGAAGAGACGTAGTTATAGAAGAGTGTGGAAGAATAGATATTACGTTTATCTTAGGCACACTGTCATAACTTTAAACATTGGCATATCTACCTCGGGACTAAGTTTGATCTTTGTCTCAGGCTGCTTACTAGTTGTCGATACCTAATTCTCGAGCCAACCAGATTGCAGCAAGTATTAATCAAATATAATCACCGAAAAAAGCAACAAATTAATAGAGGCGGCTTATATTTGGCGACCGATAAAGGACCGAACTGATCTGTGGATGCAGGCGTGAACAGAAAAATAAGACGGCAAATTATATTCGGTGATACATCACAACTCCAAAATGATTAAATCTTAGAGTGGGAGGCATGGAGAGATAAATGAGACTTCAGAACACATTTTTATACCGTCGAAAAATATTGCATTTTTTAGTCTTTGTATGCGCTACTAAGAGCAGTGGAAAGTGTGCAATAACAGTTTTCAAACTCTTGGATACAAAGGAACAACTGCTACATGAAGGAAGAAGAAACTGGACCACAGAATGGGGCAAAAGATCAAGCAGAAGATACATCATAACGAAAAGCACCAAGCAGAACACCAGCCAGCGTCAGCAGAAAATATAGATTGTAAGTGTCAGAAGTTGCTGTAGGCCAGTAGAAAATTATTGTTACAGAAATAGTTAAACAGTGGAGCTCAGACTAGGATGCGATTAAAACTGTATGTGATGGAGAAATTATATTTGAGGAATTTAAGGTACTTATAGAAATTGCGTTATCTTCAGGCTTTGAAGGCTCTATGATACCGACCGACCGCTGTGTCATCTTCGGTCATAGGCGTCACTGGTTGCGGTTATGGACAGGCGTGTGGTCACCACATTTTTCGGTTTTCGTAACCGGAGTCGGTACTTCCCAATGAAGCAGCTCCTCATTTGGCCTCACAAGGGCTGAGCGCAACCCGATTGCCAACAGCGCTCAGCAGGCCGTAAAATCACCCGTCCAAATATTAGCCATGCTCGACAGCACTTAACTTCGGCGGTCTGGCGGGAACCGGTGTTACCACTACGAAAATGCCGCTAGCTAAGAAACATAATGTTGTTGTGGTCTTTAGTCCTGAGACTGGTTTGATGCAGCTCTCCATGCTACTCTATCCTGTGCAAGCTTCTTCATCTCCCAGTGCCTACTGCCGCCTACATCGTTCTGAATCTGCTTAGTGTATTGATCTCTTGATCTCCCTCTACGATTTTTACCTTCTACGCTCCCCTCCAGTACCAAATTGGTGATCCCTTGATGCCTCAGAACATGTCCTTCCAACCGATTCCTTCTTCTAGTCAAGTTGTGCCACAAACTCCTCTTCTCCCCAATTCTATTCAACACCTCCGCTTTAGTTATGTGATCTACCCATCTAATCTTCAGCATTCTTCTCTAGCACCACATTTCGAAAGCTTCTATTCTCTTCTTGTCTAAACTATTTATCGTCCATGTTTCACTTCCATGTATGGCTACACTCCATACAAATACTTTCAGAAACGACTTCCTGACACTTAAATTAATACTCGATGTTAACAAATTTCTCTTTTTCAGAAACGCTTTCCTTGACATCGCCAATCTACATTTTATATCCTCTACTTCAACTATCATGAGTTGTTTTGTCCCCAAATAGCAAAACTCCTTTACTACTGTATGTGTCTCATTTCGTAATCTAATTCCCTCAGCGTCACCCTATTTAATTCGACTACATTCCATTACCCTCGTTTTGCTTTTGTTGATGTTCATCTTATACCCTCCTTTCAAGACACTGCCCATTCCGTTACCGAGCGGGGTGGCGAAGTCGTTAGGACACTGGCCTCGCATTCGGGTGGACGACGGTTCAATTCCGTCTCCGGCCATCCTGATTTAGGTTTTCCGTGATTTCCCTAAATCCTTTCAGGCAATTGCCGCGATGGTTCCATGAAAGGTCACGTCCGATTTCCTTCCCCGCCCTTCCCTAACCCGAGCTTGTGCTCCGTCTCTAATGACCTCGTTGTCGACGGGACGTTAAAAACTAATCTCCTCCTCCTCCTCCATTCCGTTCAACTGCTCTTCCAAGTCCTTTGCTGTCTCTGACAGAATTACAATGTCATCGGCAAACCTCAAACCTCATTTCTGCTCCATGGATTTTAATACCTACTCCGAAGTTTTCTGTTGTTTCATTTACTGCTTGCTCAATATACAGATTGAATAGCATCGAGGAGGGGCTACAACCCTGTCTCACTCACTTCCCAACCACTGCTTCCCTTTCGTGTCCCTCGACTCTTATAACTGCCATCTGGATTCTGTACAAATTGTAAATAGCCTTCCGCTCCCTGTATTTTACACCTGTCACCTTCAGAATTGGAGAAAGAGTATTCCAGTCAACATTCTCAAAAGCCTCCTCTAAGTCTACAAATGCTACAAACGTAGGTTTGTCTCTCCTTAATCTTTCTTCTAAAATAAGTCGTAGGGTCAGTATTGCCTCACGTGTTCCAACATTTCTAAAGGAAAGAAACATAACAGAAAAAATAAAATTACGAAAATGAGGAAAGAATTACTGAATAGCACAGCACATGAGATCATGGGAAACTTAGCCGCACCTCAAAGCAACAGCGGCGGGAAATATGATTACTCCCAAAACAGAAGGATGAGAAACTGTAGTGGAAACTAGTTAATGGGTGCCGAAGAGATACTGCAAGCAATAAATCAAGAAGAATGCAATGCTCCCGAGTAATAACATAAATGACAAATTTAAGGAAGATTTAGGATAGATAATTGTACATCTCGATCAGCCAACTACCAATTGTTGGTCAGCGAGCCCGTGGATGTTTGTAAGAAACAAGTTACGAAACTCAGTAACAGTTGTGACGAAGGGCATGAGCAACGAATAAGTTGCGGATACAACATATCAGAGAATACTGAATAAAAATGAATCGTATCCTATCTATGGACAGAGGATGTGGATGCAAAGTTTGTATGTGGAGCAAACAAAGGACTACGACTTAGGAAAGTTAAGCCAAAGTGAGTCTTAATTTTGGACATCAGATGTGGATACAACATAAGAATACTGCTTGTGCCGATGTGAAAGAAAAGAAAAAAGAACAATCAATAAGAATACCGATAAACTTGAAGTATGAACCCTGGTGGAAACACAAAGAAACTGTATTCAACACAGGTGGATGAGAAGAAGAAAAGTGCAGCGATAGCAAGTATAGATATGAAATTTGGAGTCTGAGAAGCAGGACGAAAGCGGCAGAGAACAAGAAAGCAGGGGAGATATAATGATTTCAGAATTGATGCGATCCGAAACGTATTTGGAGGAACCTTGAGAAACATGGGAGGAAGAGTAAAAACAGAAAACAGAAAAATAATTAATGACAAACAAGAATGTCTATTAAAAGGGTGTGTGGATAAATCATAAAGCCAGCAGTTTGTGAAAGAAACCAATGTATATCAAGAACGGCTGAAATCGGGAGATGATGTACCGAGTCGCCGGTTAGCGGTTGCAAAATAAAAGGAACTATAGGTGAAAATAATAACTGGCAGATAATGTTGCTGGTTAAAGCAGGAGGAGAATCATATCGAATGGACGCTGTAGCCGTGCCTAATTTAGAAAAGCCGTGATTAGCTTTAATTGCTTAGCAGAGCACAGTGGAGGAACAGAATTTGGGAAAAATTGAGGTTTTACGATGGAAAAAAGAAAAATAGTAAAATTTATGACAAAAAAGACAGTAGATACAATACATTATCTGTCCTGCATAGACCTTTTGGGAGATTGTGAAGAGGAAGTATAAGAGAAAGAATTAATAAGTTCTAACCGAAGTCGTGCTTGTCCAAACAGTGAGAAAAATACAGTGAGCTATAACAGGGAAAAAATTAATAGCAGGATAAATGGGAACTCCAACATAGAATAGGTAGCAGCTAGACAGCTAACTTTATTAGTTAATAGATTCAAGGTACTTTCTGGAAAAGATCTCGAATAAGGGAAGGCTCATAATATTATGTAAAAATCTTGAACAGTATTTTAAGCCACTTTATATACTTCCCCAGACCCAGCAGCTAGTGTTTGAAATAGGAATTCCGTAAGGAGTAATAGAGGGGACTCGAAGTCGGTACTACAGTCCCGTAGCCGTTACAGATTTGCTGGGTTCAAAAAGGAAAACTTATTTGTAACAAAGGAGATTGTCAAGAATGAACTGTATTGGTAATAAGTAGCTGGAGAAAACGTGCTTCTCTTAAGGACAACGCAATGTGTCAGACTTGATTGTTTTATTGGAGAATGAAAAAAGGTGCTTTACATGTACAGTTATGCTGTGTGTCAAGGTTGCTTTGAACCTGTTCACATACGCAACCACTAGCTAGAATGTAGCGTTAGAGCACAGTGATTTACAAAGATAGCCAGAGTGGGCCAGGCACCTAGACTGTATGGCAGGTGCGAGCCGCCTTTGAGAATTCACGAGAAGAAGCTGTGGCTCACACAGAGTAACGTGGTGTTTTAGTCATGGGCCAGTGGCACGCAGCGGTGCAATTAACTGCAAAGTGGAGAGCAGCTCGGCAGTCCCTGAAGGAGCCGACGACAGGGGGAGAATTTAGCCTTCGGCAGATACGCCGCATTCAGGTTAAGCCACTCGCTGAGGATTAGATCGCACAGTTCCACCAAATTATAGGGATGCTGAACTCGCCGTTGTTCCCGCTGTTCCAACATGTCCCTGTATGTGACTCAGGATTTTGCACACCCGTCAAGATGTAATAGGGTGGGGGAAGATTCAAAACAGCAGTCACATATTTTTCCAGCCCGATGAACTTCGATGTTCTCATCTTCATGTGGCTATGTGAGAAATAGTCTCTCATGAGGTGACCGAGTCGAAATCGCCCGAAACATCACCCAACAGCTTGGTCAAAGTGCCTCCAATCTCCTTCGTCAGTTTTTGCAAGGTGAAACAGATTATCTTAGAATATATTATATGAAGTAGGTTAGATTTTAATCACTTAGGGTGGGGTGGATGCCAAGACACCTGTGTGGCTGGATACGAGTGTTCCATAGCGGCTCCTACTATTGTAAAAGACGCCAATTGCGTGTGAATGAGTTTTCCTGTCGCGTAAAGAACGTGGCAAATACTATACACTGTGTCCTCAGTTCTCGAAAAAACCAGACAAGTTTTACGAAAATATTCTGTGACGGCAGAAATGTTGTTAAACACGCGAAATAATTCGTGTTGACCTTGTGAAGCTGGTTACGAACAGTCTGGTTTGTTGTATAAAATTGTGCTAGCGTCACTTAGCCTTCAGTGACTGTCATTTACGCCACGTGTGAAAGACAAGCGTGAAGTGTAGCATAACGTACTCTGAAAAGCATAAAACACTCATCAATGGAGAAACATACGGTACACCACATTTGCAAACCACTTCATATTAATAGAATCACTACCTTATTGGCATAAAACGCCAGTAAGCAGTAATAGTAATTTCTGGACAACCAAAGACAACCTGTCACAAAAAAGATCCAGTATGGAAGCTATATGCATATAAGATAGGCCACTCGTTGCACTTGAACTAATTAATTTTTGAGGTTGTAATCTATACTTAAAAGTTCCGATAAGGATTTTACCTATTTGAAGTTTCTAATAAACCTGCGATTTCAGTCCATAGATTCCGAACTATATCCCGATTACGATATTTTCTCCTCAGAATGCTTCTTTGACTAATTTATCAGTTTCTCACGCTCCATATGTCGTGTGCGAAAACGTTGGTCGCGTTAACCGAAGGAAAGAAATTGATTTAGATTTCACAGATTGTCGTCCGAAGTTGTACGTTCGGGAGATGGGATCGGCTATAGTGTTAGTGCGTACGTAGTGCCGTACAGATTTGAAAAGATCGGCCGTCTCCGGAATATGTCGGTCGTCGGCGGAATCCACCGATATCGGACCCACTGTGACCTGCAGCCTTATGGCTACGGACACAACCGAACACGACTGCCCCTCTTTGCCACTCCGTCACGTCGTTGTATTTACCAGTGTTTATATACAATGTGCTTACGAAACATAAGAGCCTCGCTAATCGCTATCGCCAGATGGTCATGCAGCGGCAGTTCACTACCGGTTGAACGGCTGACCCGATCGGTGCGCCATCTGTAAAAGCTTAACGATCCATCTGTGCGTGTGCACTGGGATGACTAACTTTTTGTCTGGTGAGCTTAGTTAAGTGGAGGGCAGATATTGGTTCAATGCAGTACGCAATGGGGGAGTATCAGCTGAAGTCATTATCCTGGATTTATCTCTGGCCTGATCTGTGCAAGGAGTGGGACGGATTTCTGCGGCCTCTGCACAGTGGCCACCCCCCTCGCTCCACCGGCCGGTGTCTGCTCGCGCTGTCGCAGACTAATTGCACAAGGCCTGCCGCGAGCGTCGCGCGCTAATTAGGCGTGCTGCAGCTCGGCGGAGCGGCCAAACAGCGGACACCGGTCGCGCAACGACAACAGCGCCAGCGCGGCGGAAGCGGAAACCAGCACGGCAAGTAGCGCCTCGGGGATCCCCGGCCGGCCGCGTCGCCGCCGGAAGTGCACCTCTGGCACGACTGCTCTGACGCAGTTCCGGGCGCCACCGTGTCCGCGCGCCGTTGCCGACTACGTGAGCGTAGGGCACAGATTCCAGTGGGGCACAGCCTATAAAGGAAGGCAATAAAGAGAACAAACCACTGGCGATTCACAATATTGCGGAAAGGCAATAAAGAGAACAAACCACTGGCGATTCAGAATATTCCGGAAAGGGTGTTTGTAGACAGGAAATCACTGTTAACAGTGAGACTGTGGACTTGCAGCTTCAAGCCAGGCTGAGAAAACCCTGTATACCCTGTCACCAAAATTAATGTCCACAGTCAGAAATGTTTTTTTTTGAAATTGGGACATAATAGGAACTACATGTATGGGTGTGAAGTAAAGGTTCTAGTTTTCGCTTGAAGCTTAGGAGAAAGTACACAAAGCTTTGCGACCTCCAGCTAACTCGGTGGTACAGTGCTACAAAACACCAGTAAGCGGTAACTTCTAATTGCTATTTCCATTTTATCAGTGATCTGTGCCATTTTTCTTAAGCTTAGTTTACACGACGATAAAGTTCAAAAGTTCACATGTGTGTGAAATCTTATGGGACTTAACTGTTAAGGTCATTAGTCCCTAACGTTACACACTACTTAACCTAAATTATGCTAAGGACAAACACACACCCATGCCCGAGGGAGGACTCGAACCTCCGCCGGGACCAGCCACACAGGCCATAACTATAGCGCCTAAGACCGCTCGGCTAATCCCGCGCAACACGACGAGATTTGGTTGCGCCACTCGGTTCGTGGAATGAGTTGCACGCAAGTGGTTTCATTTAAGACTGTACAGACGGCTACATCTGTATACACTTCAGTTTCGTCGTTTGGTAGGTCCCTGAGTCGTGTCTGAAATGAAAGTTTAGGTAGCTGCACGTCGCACGAGTTGTGATGGAGTTAAATCTTGTTGCATGGAATCGTTGCATAAGAAAAAAAAGAAAAGAAGAAACGTGTTCCGATTAGTGACTGGACGAAGAAAAGACATCAGCTCAGTTACTCCATGCTGAAATAATTTATAACGGAAGATCCAAGTTGTTTTAATTATCTTAGACTGTCACCAGAACTGTTCACGTTTCTTGTAGATAGAGTAAGTTATGCGATAAGGAATAAAGGTACTGTAATGTATGAAGCACTGTCGCCAGAGCTGAAATTACATATCATATTGCGCTCATTACCGTCGAGAACACTCGGCATGCTATGAGATGCGGTTTTAGTTGGTGATGACGCTTTTACAGTAACACCAACAATTATTTACATTAACAGTAATAATTATTAACATTAACAGCAATAATTATTCGAACCAGGCCGCTTTCAGAAGAGAATGATTTGCAAACTACCCTCTTGAAAACAGATCTGAACAGTGGCAATATTTAAAAATTCTAACATATGTGAATGGGGAGCACTGCAGAGACGTTTTAAATAGATGTATGTTTAATAAAGAACGTAGCTTCTTGAATTTGTATAGCGTTCCCTCCTGTCAACAATACTGCTTGACAAAGAGTTGGACAAATCGAACGATGGGATTTCAGTCTTGAAGACGAGAGCATGGCCACAGCTAGAATTACACTTGCTTGTACTTTTCTTAATTCAGTTGTAAATGTGCTCCTAACTCAATAAATTTTGCCCTGCAGCTCAGATATTGACAGAACATCTGTGTTATGACGGTCTCAGCGGCAACAGTATGTTGGTTATTTTTGTAATCAGCATCACTGGTGATTTCCCTAAATCGTTTCAGGCAAATGCCGGGATGGTTCCTTTGAAAGGGCACGGCCGATTTCCTTCCCAATCCTTCCCTAACCCGAGGTTGTGCTCCGTCTCTAATGACCTCGTTGTCGACGGGACGTTAAACACTAACCACCGCCACCACCACCACCACCACCACCACCAGCATCACTGAAATCCCACAAACACCTGTGCAAAGCATTGATATCCAAAAAGCGAACATTATTCTCCGTTCCCCACTTCATATTTCAGTTTGCCTACACTCTACGAACACACATAACCTCAAAAACTGATCCAACTAGTGTCGCCAGAGCTGGAACACCCCGAAAGTGTTTCACAAAATAGTTGCTCGAAAGAGCGGCGCGCATGCGCAGTGGCCGGCCGCACAATTGCCTGCAACTTAGTGTCGTCGTGTAAACTATGCTTTAGGCTCCTCGAGCAATGCAGTTCGATATTGCGAGGGGATTTCCATATGTGCCTCAACTGCATGCATGTACCTTTTACTAAGCAAAATATGAATTACGTAACTTTACAAAGGGCGAGTCAGGAAGATAGATAGATACATTGAAGGGTGGCGGTGTTAATGATCCTGCCGGCCTCTGTGGCCAAGTGCCAAGTGGTTCTAGGCGTTTCAGCCCGGAACCGCGCTGCTGCCACGGTCGCAGGTTCGAATCCTGCCTCGGACATGGGTGTGTGTGATGTCCTTAGGTTAGACAGGTTCAAGCAGTTATACGTCTAGGGGGCTGATGACCTCAGATGTTAAGTCCTATAGTGTTTAGAGCTATTCGAACCATCTGTTCATGATTCTGAACAAACAACTTCAAATGAAGATATGCCCTTTTCTTAACCTTATCCAACAGACAGCTCTTTGGAAATCACGAGCGTCATTAGCGTGTTGTTCTTCAGCACCACCCACGTGCGAATACGAGCAAAACGTCATTAAGTTACATATTGTAGTCTTTACTGACAATTTCAAAGCGCATTTCACGTTTGCACAGTGAGGCGACGAGTCCAGCAAGGCTACCTGTTGTTTA
Organism: Schistocerca gregaria; assembly: GCF_023897955.1. Lineage (NCBI taxonomy): Eukaryota > Metazoa > Arthropoda > Insecta > Orthoptera > Acrididae > Schistocerca > Schistocerca gregaria. The sequence goes on from NC_064927.1 coordinate 337,907,114, forward strand.
CTTCACGACACAGTACTACCCTGGTTGCACCACTGTACAGGTACTACAGTATTATTACATTCACAGTGTAGCGAATGTGTCACAGGTCTGCACACATGCGGAGTATGGTGACTTGATGTTCGTGTACAGGTTTTGCTGTGGGAGTTCTAGAGCCACAGTTCGCGAATACGAAAGCGATTTCCTATGAGCAGAGTACTTAGCAATGTCTATGACAGATTGGGTGAGCGTAGTACGCCCACCAGCGTTCATGTCATGCCTCAACGTCGCATCTAACAAGATCCTCAGTGAAGCCCAGAACTTTCTTCACATAGTAGAACACGACGAAGCCCATGCACATTCCGCGCATCATTACCTCCCATAAACGTATCGCGGTCGTTGTATCGGTCGTTTTGTTATCATTTCTTGGCCACCTAGGTCAACCAATCATACTTTAGATTACTGTTTATGACTGGCTTAGGAGTGAATCCACAGGCGCAGAGTGGCTAGTAAGGAGTAATTTATCGCTCGTGTTTTACATGCGTGTGCTCAAGCAAAGGAATATACGAGTAAGCTCTGATTAACAACTCAGTAGCTGTCTACAGGAGCTGCAAAATGCATTTGAGTTGGCGGTGGACTTTTTGGACGTCTTTTGTGAGGAAATGTACACAGTTTAACAAAACATTAAATCACCATTTTCATTTACTGTCATCACATATCCTTCCAGTTGTTTTCGTTACCTTACCTGGGAGCTGTGAAGAACAGGGTGTATGCTCATATGATGCTTCTTTGTTCAGAATCACTAATACGGTCACCCCTCAAAGCACGTACCGTCCCTCGTGACTCACAGTACAGCTCACAGTATAGCTTCAATTCATGTAGTCTTTATTATTTATGTTCAAATCATGTATGTTCTGCGCTGCAGCGAGAGACGATGAAAGGGTAGAGTATTACTAAAATGGTTCAAATTGCTCTAAGCACTATGGGACTTAACATCTGAGGTCATCAGTCCCCTAGACGTAGAACTACATAAACCTAACTGACCTAAGCACCAGAAAGAGATTGTCACTCTGCAGCAGAGTGTGTCCTAATATGAAACTTCCTGGCAGATTAAAACTGTGTGCCGAACCGAGACTCGAGCTCGGGACCTTTGCCTTTCGCGGGCAAGTGCTCTACCAACTGAGTTACCAAATCTCGTCTCACGCTCCGTCTTGACATATTTACTTCTGCCAGTACCTCGTCTCCTGCCTTCCAAACTTTACAGAAGCTCTCCTGCGAAACTTGCACAACTAGCACTCCTGAAAGAAAGGATATTGCGGAGACATGGCTTAGCCACAGCCTAGGGGATGTTTTCAGAATGAGATTTTCACTCTGCAGCGGAGTGTGCGCTGATATGAATCTTCTGGCAGATTAAAACTGTGTACCGGGCGGAGACTCGAACTCGGGACCTTTGCCTTTCGCGGTCAAGTGCCTCGCAGGAGAACTCCTGGAAAGTTTGGAAGGCAGGAGACGAGGTACTGGCAGAAGTAAAGCTGTGAGGACGGGGCGTGAGTCGAACTTGGGTAGCTCTGTTGGTAGAGCACTTGCCCGCGAAAGGCAAAGATCCTGAGCTCGAGTCTCGGTCCGCCACACAGTTTTAATCTGCCAGAAAGTTTCATGACCTAATGACATCACACACATCCATGACGAGCCAGGATTCGGACCTACGGTCGTAGCAGTCGCGCGGATCCGGACTGAAGCGCCTAGAACAACTCTCCATCGCGGCCGGCTAAACCTAACTAACCTGAGGACAATATACACATCATTCCCGACACCGGATTCGAACCTGCGACCGTAGCAACAGCATGATTCCGGACTGAAGCGCCTAGAACCACTCGGCCACAAGGGCAGTCGAGTATTACTAAAGTACCATTATTGTGCAGTTGTAACAGCTGGAGATTTTCTAATTTCAGTGCGTCATTTGTCCTTATTAGCCCGATTGGGCTCTTTAGCTGGAAGTCGTCCCAGTATGTAGATTATTCTTCAGCATTTGCTCCACGTGAAATGAAAATACCAGATTGACAATTGCCATAAAACAAATAAATCATTTTATAATTGAATAATATTATGAAAAACTACTGTGCAGTTTTCTAGAGTAAGAGCAAAATTTCAGATGTGTTGCGTACAAGGTTTTTTTAACCGATCTCCTGGCTGATTTTATGCTGCCAACACAATTTTCCCCAACTTCCTCGGGACAAGAACTATTTTCAGAAGATTGGAAGAACTTACACAAGCCAATCTCAGAGAACAGAAATTTGGGATCCAGAGAAAGGTAGACATACGGGAGTTACCACTGACCTTATGACTTAGTTTACAGGACGAAGAAAGGGAAATCTCTCAGTAAATTTAGAGCATTTGTGGATTTAGAGAAACCATTTTACAATGTTGGCTGAAGTACAGTTCTTTTTATACGCTGAAGGAAGCAGGGATCAAATAAAGGAGCGAATTGTTATTTTGAACTCGTAGAGAGACAATATTGTAGCTGTAGGGGCCGAGAGGCTGCAGTAGTTGTGGAGAGATACGCTCTGTCAAGTTGAAAACCGACAATTTTTGGAAGTGTAATCCTTACTTACTGAAAGTATCACTCAGAAGTAAGTTAATATCCAAGAAAACGTAAAGAAACAAGCTTTTTTATAACTTTTCTGTGTTTTTTAACTGTGTTGTAGATTTCATAATGTCTAGAAGCAGTACACACATATTTGGGAGCTGCTGCAGTGCGCTGCTGTATAATCTGTCATCCCACAATCCAGTGAGATTACAACCTCGCTTCGTAGCTAGCCAATGAAAGTGCAGCCTCGGCTGTTAAAGTTAATCGTTCCCACCCTTTTTCATATGGTCTACATAGGCAGTATCATTTCAACCGAAAGAGAAGTCAGTTCAAGTCGTGAAGAGAGAGTCATGGTTACGTTAGTTGTCGGGAGCGAGCTATGGTGTGTGCTAAGATGTAATTGGAGGATACCACCTGCAACACAAGCTGCTTTCAGTATCCTTTCAAGATGTATTTAACATTAGCCTAGCAGTTTGTGTGATGCCGGGAGATCTTTGCCGGACTTGCATATTTATTTATTGATTCTGAGGTATATTAAGAGGCTGTAAGAACCGAGATATAATGACAGTGATTGGGAGATTTGATTGGGGTACGCAAACGTCCTTGGTGTAAAATTAGTGGTTATGGAAACACGTTGAGAGGGTACCATAGTTGCGCCTAATTTGTCGCTGTGCGGCACACTCGGAGTTGTGGCTGTTTATTGGTTGCCTATTGGTAGATTCTGGACCTTGAGCGAAGTAATAATTGAAGGGATTTTTAGTTATGGTTACAGACCCTAGCACATGGCAGCGGAACTTTAGATTATTCCTTCAGTGGTGATTTGACCGTAAGTTTTGAAGAGCTACCCTGATACGGTTAAAGAGAGACAACTTCCAAGGCATCATTATAAAAATGAATTACTTATGAATCATAGTATCGAGTCATCATTTGTACTTGGAATTTTCTGTGTGACGTGTGTTCCGAAAACCTGAGGTTTAATATTGATCTGATTCTTTAATTATAAGGGGTGGCTGTGGCACGTAGGTTTTCGTATGTTGATGATTAATGTTCATCAATAAGGACCTATACTTTTGCTAGCATTCGTACTCTTTTGATGAATCGGCTGTAATGAAATTTGAAGTAAGAGAGAAAAAATAAACCCCAGGTACCGAAAATAAAATTTGGTTTCCGAATTATGATTGAAAATAAATTGTCCTACAACGAGAAATAATAACCTGAAAAGGCATTCATGTATGAAAGACATTGAATGTACGCTAGGTAGTTCTGGTTGCAATAAAGTTAATGTAAAGACTTATAATTTTGTTACAACTATGTAAATTGAAAAAGAACGATTTTATTAACTAGGGGGACAAACTTTGCGTGAGGCCACGTTACATTGTTCCCAATTTATTCAAGATGGCAGTGATGACGTCTGCCAAGATGGCGGAATAGTCCAATTGTGCTACATCCACAAACCTACCCTCAAGAAAAAATGGCGGGATGTTTTAATTTTGGCGGGAAAATAGTCCCGTTGTGCTACATCCACTAACCTAAGCGTCCAGAGGAAAAGAAAATGGCAGCAAGTTTGAATTCCAATAGGATAATGCATGCAAAGACCGTACTTGTCTTTATTATTATTACTGATTATCATTCATTAACATTCATTATCATTCATTGCCATTGTTTATCATTCATTATCATTTATTATCATTCATTATCATTTATTAATATTTATTATTATTGACCTACCTCCACTAGAAAATTTGTTATAAATTCAAATTACAACATGATAGTGGTTGCAAAGCCTTACATTTGTTTATTATTCATTATCATTCATAATCATTTATTAACATTCATTATCATTAATTGTCATTCATTATCATTTATTATCATTCATTATCATACATTATCAATTATTAACATTCATTATCATTTATTATTATAGGCCTACCTCCACTAGAAAATTGCGCCAAATTCAAATTCCAACACGATATTGTCTCGAAAACTGTACTTCTATGTATTATTATCATTTATTATTCATTCAAAATGTCCGATTTTCTCGGCGAGAAAGCCATTCTCCTTACATCCATAACAAAAATCTATCAGAAGTTCAAATCCCCAAAACAACAATTGACCACATGTATGAGCTTTCTCCTTCACTTTCACTGGTAGCCTATCATAATCACGTGAAATAATAAAGTGCACTTATAGTAACACAATTCACGTCCTTTGATTTTGCAGGGGGGAAGAGACTGAAAACTTTATTTCAAGCAGTAAGGTCATCACTTGTTCTCCAACACAGTCAGCACACACATCTTTGATATCGGAGTGCAGTCACCACGACGTCCGCGCTCCAACTGAATTACTTCAAATCCTCGCCACCCCCTGGTCAGCTTGCAGAGACACTGCCTACGCCTGTCACGTGAGGCGCCTGGCCACTAGCGCGGGGGGCGAGCACAGCGATCGCTCCCACGTCGTAACATGTTTTCGCTGGACACGCTGGAACTTGTCGAGTTTCACGTGGCAGCGGCCCCATGTCCGCTCACCACGTGTATTCGTCAACTCCGCACGTTTCCCGCCAAAATAGTCTGCCTCGGAGCTGAATTACACAACGGTCGACTGTTCCCTGAGCAAGTCTGAACCTGAAGATACCGATATCACACAGCCGTTCGCCACGTGTCCTCGTGCGATCGAGAACGTAGTGCTACGCTTTTGGTGGCAAAGTTTGCTCAACAGTGGAATCTGCAATGACTATATACCATCACTTTTGGACCGCATTCGAATGCCTGCTAATTGACTGATTCTCGGGCGCGCGTAATTACTGCACAATTGCTGCGCCACTTCCCCGCTTACTTCACAAACCCTCCATACACACGAGGGACATAGCCTTCTGTAAATACCTGCAAAATGACTCTTTATTTCAGACATTACAGTGGTGCAGGTGTATTCCAACTGACTTGTCCGTGCTCACAGAGCGAAACTCCAGAGCGCAGCTGACGTACGCGCGGCCGGCTGAGCCCGCTCCCTGGCAGACTGGCGTCAAGCGGTTCCCAGTGCCCGCCCAGCCCCGAAGGCTACCGCGGCAGGTAGACAGCAACGAGCGACGCCACAAACGGTCGGCCGCGCCCATCAGCACTTAACTCTGGACACGATGTTTCCTGTCAACCGCGTGCCCTACAAAGGATACGTTTGGCACCAGAGTTTGACCGCCAGTGGAACCCACCATGACCATATAACAGCGCGTTTGCTCGTCGTGAGAACACTCGCTGATTCACTCTCTCCACCCCACTATATTAAGTAATTCCATTTACAATTTGATATACATATTCAAACATGTTCAACTCCCTAACATCAACTACTTTTCGAGGACCAGAACGCCACCCACTCCTCCTAGGACCAGCGCCAAGTTTGAAATCTGACAGTAAACAAAGCTCGCTTGCGCTTCCGCGACCAACCTAAGAAAATTGTTTCAAACTAAGCCACCAGCACTGAACCTCTTTCTACACGTTTCTGGTAAACGGCATGTTTTTTCAATGGAGTTGGAAACTTCCCAGACGTCACAACGCGCCATCGACCACGTGGCTCTGTCAGACAAAGAACGCTCTCACTATGTCCTCTGATCACCTGATTCTCATTATTCAGCCCAAATGCTTCGATTATGTAATCCACGATCTTGGTGAAAACACACTTCAGTACACATGAGCCACCGTGCGCACCCAGCTTAGTACCTCCTCAAGTGAATGTAACAAAGTGCACATGACAATTTAATTAATCTGGTCAATTAATTAACCACACGGTCCAGCACATGGCAAGAGCACACCCCCAGTACCTAAGCTGAGAACATTGCTCGCCCCATTTCTAGTTATCCGCTGAGGGACGGATATATGCTGCAATCACATCCCCCTCGCTCTCGTAGCTACTCACTTCAGGAATTCGATCTAACAAACCCTCCATATTCTAAATCGACCCACAAATAATTAACGTACATTTTATTAATGCATCGATTATACCTATCACTCTCATACAAAAAACACTCGTCCTGATATATCTGGTGTCATGTTACACAGTCGGCAGACATGAAAACTGCTGCTAATTTCAGTGCACAATATAAAACTGGTTCTAAATAATGCAGTACACATAGCTGTAAACACCATCAGTACTTGTAATCTGTCCAAATAACGCACAGCAAAGTAACTCAACAGACGCGCGCAATTAACCTATCCCACATTAAGTCACACGACCGACTGCTCTCAATTGGCTCAAAGGCCTCTGTTCGACCCCTCAAACATGACTTGATGACAGCCGCATTCACACCGAACACCTGAGAAATTCATATCACCTACACGCCGAACATGCCGTCCAAGCCAGGCCACACGAGTCGTCTGTCACCGTCCTAACTCAGTGCGGTCCAACACACATGTTAAGGCCTCATTCCATTGCTCGCCGGCCTATATGCGACACATCTCCACCTTCTCGTCTGTTGTCAGAATAGCCGAGAGCGAGTTTACACACACACCGTCCACTCACACCCCAGCGCTTCTTTCCCTTCTCAATCTAAAACGATTATTTCAAAATTGAAAAAAAATTATAAGAGCCCAGTCAACATCTCCGAAAAAATATAGTGCCCTCAAAAATACACACACACTCACACACACACACTTACGGTTATCCTCGACAATACCCACTACATGCCCCAATTCTCTCAATTGCTGAGGAAGCACTGTGGACCAGCTCTTTCTTTCCACACACGCCGCACTCAGCGGTAATCAGCCCTTCTGCATCAACGGACGGAAGTCCCTCTAAGAACTGTTCCACAAATTCGGCGATCGCTTCCCCTTAACACAGATGCGTTACTCTCTCTTCTTCTTCTTTGCCTGATCGCTTTTTTTCTACAAACATATCCAGACTGATAGACTACAAGAACACAGGTATGGAAAAGGGAGGTTGGCAAAGCTTATAGGTGACAGCATAGATGGGGGTGGTGGGATCACTCATGGGAAAATTTCGGTAGTTGTGGGTGTTAGAGCTGTACCTTTTTTAGACTAAAGTCAGGTGATAGGTATTTCTGCTTAAGGGAAGTCTCTCTAACAAAGAAACCACTTTCGACAAAGCTTGGGTATCCGATTAATGAGGGAATTAGTATATTTCATCAAAATATACAGGGTATTAGAGATGTGCAAAGAGATACATAAAACAGAGCAAGCGCTGTCCAGATGTGGAGGTGAGTGGATACATCTTGGTTACATTAATAGACAATTTTAGAACACAGAACGATAACGTATGTCGCGGTCGCATGGATGGATCTGACATAAAGTCGAAAGAAATGATTAGCGCATAGATATAAACTAACCTAATACACACCGAAATGCGGTGAAAATAAAAATGTACTTGCTTATCTTCGGGTTCGCTGGGGAGGGGGGGATTTGTACATGGAGCCAAGTATGCTGCATCAAGAGGACATCGAAGGGAGCGGACTAAGGAAGATAGTCAATTGTTTTTCGTTGAGTTCGTATTATAGTGTATGTCTACTGAGGTAGCAGTGATACACGCGAGTTGAATACTGTATTTGATGCTTTTGAGGAGGACAGAGAATCATTCACGTCTAAAATTACTCACCTCTGAGTTAAAGGATAACATAGAGTGAATGGGATGATCGATTGAGACAGAGCTGTAACTTGGTAGGAATTAAACGTTGACTCATTTATTCTGGAGAAAGACAAGTTGCTGAAGGTCGATTTTTTTCCAGTGTTCTATCGGGATGCTACAGTCACGTGATATAGCCTGCGTTCTAGCCATATGCAGCTACAGTGCTTATCACATGATAGATTGAATGATTTACGTAAATATGTGTCGAACTACGTTGTGTATAAATATCATTCTATTCTTGTTCTTCTTAACTCTATGCTATTAATTTAAGGCACTTTGAAATCTGTTACTATAGATCGATATGGTGTGCTAAGCTCCAATACTTGGGTACATCTTGAGAAACGTGGTGCACTTGGAGGGGTTAGGTCTAGGAAAGCTCTATTCAGACAAGAGAGGTGAAGTGTAGTTATATTACTCTGCTCGGTTGAGGGTTAATTGGGTAGCGACGTTGCAGGGTAGAGTGGTCAATGCCGAAGTGAGGATGGTCTTTTAACGTAAGAGGGTGAGATTGCTCTGTGACCGCCATAGACAGAGAGATTGATCGAGCACTATGCGCGAGGTCTTAGGTTTATCGTTGTCTGATATACTTTTGGCGTTTTTATGTGTTCGATAATTAAGTGTGAATGGATTTACTGAGCAGTCATCTATCAATGCTCGCAATGATACTTGCAAAGTAGGGGAGGTATGGTTTAGCTATGACATTGAAATTAGGAAAACATGCTGTCACATGATTGGCCAGTGAGCTTTATTACGAGGACAAGGTGCGTCTTGGAATATGGTTATCATTGGTTTGTGTTTAAGTATATAATATTAAATGCCCTATCCTCAGTGAGAGGTGTGTGTATGTCGGTAAAAGTATTTGCTTAGTCGATTACATGTATTCGTAATTTAGTACATTTAAGTGTTCACCGAATAATTATAACAGGGTGGGTGGCATATAAGTCTGTGAAAGCGTGTGTAGAAGAAGTTGTAAGTAGGCTGTTTAGGTTTTCTTATTGGTAACGCCGCTTAGCGCTCGGTATGAAAAATAACTGGGTGTGCTGTGCGCAGTCTGTGTTTAGTTTGCATTGTTGTCTGCCATTGTAGTGTTGGGCAGCGGCAGTTGGATGCTAACAGCGCGTAGCGTTGCACAGTTGGAGGTGAGCCGCCAGCAGTGGTGGACGTGGGGAGAGAGATGGCGGAGTTTTAAAATTTGTAAGAATTGGTGTCATGAACTGCTATATATATTATGACTATTAAGGTAAATACATTGTTTGTTCTCTATTAAAATCTTTCATTTGCTAACTGTGCCTATCAGTAGTTAGTGACTTCCGTAGTTTGAATCTTTTAGTTAGCAGGCAGTAGTGGTGCTCGCTGTATTGCAGTAGTTCGAGTAACGAAGATTTTTGTGAGGTAAGTGATTTGTGAAACATGTAGATTAATGTTAGTCAGGGCCATTCTCTTGTAGGGATTACTGAATGTCAGATTGCGTTGCGCAAAAAAAATATTGTGTGTCAGCTTAAGCACAGTCGTGTATAAAATTTTCAAAGGGGACGTTGCATATAGACCAGTCGTGTATAATTTTTCTAAGGGGATGTTTCATAAAGTGAGCGAGTGGATGAGACGACTCATCTACAACTGTATCATTAGGACATGTAAATAAATGTCGGATAATCGAAATTGAGGTCATTTTTGTTCTTTTTAATCATATGTGTGACTTATGCTTGGAGTTATGTTTGTCTATTTGTTCTAAATGAATACTCATCTTTCCTTAGAAAGTGAGTTTTGACAGAACTGTCGGCGCAACGTGAATGACGACGGGTTCGCTGACTGGGGGAGACACTGTTTACATGTCAAGCTGGAGATGCAGGGGAGGATAGAGATCTGCGCTATTCAGGAATCCGTCTGTGCAGTGTATGTCGTTAGACAATAGTTGGAGAGCAGGTATGCAGAGAGAGACCACTACGGCACGTTGGTCCTGGGGCTTAGTGGATGGCTGTTTAGATGGACAGGTATGGGGCTCTGACATGCCGTCGCCGGCGCTTGAATTTCAGGCGAATGGTCAGGACAAGGTCCTGTTGCAGTAACTGAGGTCATTCTGCTTGTAGACAGGCTGCAGATGGTAACTGATATGTCTTTCTCCGACTTAAATTGCAAATATCAAATGTGTAAAGCTCTGGAAATGGGATCAGTTGAACGATTTGTAGGGTGTGACTAATGCCAAGTTGGAATTTTAATGTAGCTTGCAGGTTCGGGAAAGGTCACACATTTCGCACTGGGTGCATCCGTCTTGAATAATGGTAATTGCGTAATCATCTGACGTGACGACAGAGCGCTCTGGTGGTGGAACTTGGAGCCATTTTTGTTAGGTAACATGATATAAATAATAATAAATAATAAATAATAATAAATAATAATATAATAAATAACTGGAGCAGCTGTCCGAATGCAGAGACCTGATGGGATGTATGGCTCTGTAAGAGTGAACTTTGATGTCTTCTAGACGACCAAATAGTGAAGAAATATTATGTGTTGGGTGGCTTTGGTGATAAAGTCAGAATTGCGAAGATGATTGATTTGGGTTGGAGTGTTATTAGATGGGATTTAGATTGTTCCGTTGACTACTTCTGCACATTTGCTTCCTTTATTTAGCTGAGTGAAGATCGATTGTGGTGTGTTGGGTACATGCTTGTCTGTTCTCTAGACCTGGGACAGACTTTACTTGACGTGTAAATTATGGCCAAGATCTCGAAAATGTTACATGACTGAGACCGGTATTCGAGAGTCGAAATATCATTTTCCGTATGTTTGTTTCTAGTTAGTCAGTGGTTTACAGGATGATGCACATAGATAAGGTTCGGCGTTAGTAGAGAATTAATTTGAAGTCTGTATCTCGGGAATTATGATGAACTAGTGATCGGTAGGGTGTAGCCTAGTGCATGATATTGAGAAGTAGACCTAAAATGGTGTATATTATGGAGAAAGTACATGTGCTCTTGCAGGCAGTGAGTCTGTAGATGTTTGAAGAAAAGCGAACAGATAAGGAAGGAGAGACAGTAAGGCGTTTATGCTGAGGAGGGGACGATACCGAATTTGTAAAAAAGAGTTCTGAGGCTGACTTAGGTCCGGTGATGCAAGAGGGTAGATTAGCTCTGAGTGTCGGGTCTGTAGAGAGAGCAGGTCAATGGTGCTTTCCTATATTTGGGGAGCATTGCTGTATATAGACGCTGTAGGGATAGGATTTTTTTTCCGCATGCTGTAGAGATATGCTGGATAAGTGTACTATTTATTGTCAAATGTGATATATATATATATATATATATATATATATATATATATATATATATATATATATATATATTGTATTGTGATGTTAATGTGGTTTGCATTGTGTAGCGTTTGTATATACTGCAGTGTAAAGTTATCATTGCTTATGTTATGTGACGAGTAGAGAAGAAGTCGAAAGGACTATAGAGATATTTCCAGAGTAGCAGCGGTCAACAGAGTGTATTTCTGATACTTAGCTCATTGTCGAATGCCATTGAAATGAGACCGCGATCGCACGATTTCACTGTATAAGTATAATGAGATCAACGATTTCGGTATTCGAGAGTGCGAATATAATTTTTTGGTCTGTTTGATTCTAGTTATTGAGTGGTTTAAAGGATGCTGTAGCTAGAAAAAAAATGGTGTGTTATTGTAGTTTATGAGTCTGGATAAGTTTGTAGAAAAAAAGCGATCAGGCAAGGAAGAAGAAGAGAGAGTAACGCATTTGTGTTGAGGGAAAGCGATCGCCGAATTTGTGGAACAGTTCTGAAAGGGACTTCCGTCCGTTGATGCAGAAGGGCTGATTACCGCTGAATGCGGCGTGTGTAGAAAGAAAGAGCTGGTCCACAGTGCTTCCTTAGGAATTGAGAGAATTGGGGCATGTAGTGGGTATTGTAAAGTTAATGTGGTTTACAATGTGTAGGGTTAGTATATAATGGGTTATAAACTTTCTAATGCTTATGTTACGGGATGGGTAGCGAGGATGACTGTATGTATGTGTGTGTGTGTGTGTGTGTGTGTGTGTGTGTGTGTGTGTGTGTGTGTGTAGATTGAGGGGGACTGTGGAGGTAATTTAGCGATCTGTGTAAAAGTAAGCACAGGAAGCATCAGAAAGGTATGCAGGATGGTACTTCGATAACGGGTCCTTAGGAAATTAGATTAGTAAATTCGATAAGAAGGAATAAGAATGATTAATCGTTTGTGCTTGGATATAGGAGGGTTGAGAACATTTGTGTATGTTGAGAGCCGGAAAGGTAGGAGGTGGGCAGCGCATTCAGTATTATTTTGGTGAACAAGTTCTGTTAGGGTAAGAATTTGAATTAACAAATAAGCTTAGAAAACACGAAGGCGAACGTTAACTATTTTTGTGGGCACTATACAATTTCGAAAAGGTTGACTGGGATCTGATAATTTTTTTCAATTTTGAAATGATAGTTTTACATTGAGAGGGGAGAGAAGAACTGGGATGTGAGTGGACGGTGTTTGTGTGCTCTCTCGGCAATTCTGACAACAGACGTGAAGGTAGAGATGTATCGCATATAGGCGGGCGAGCAATGGAATGCGGCCTTAACATGTGTGTTGGAACGCACTGAGTTAGGACGGTGACAGACGACTCGTGTGGCCTGGCTTGGATAGCCATGTTCGGCGTGTAGGTGATATGAATTTCTCAGGTGTTCGGTGTGAATGCGGCTGTCATCAAGTCATGTTTAAAGGGTCGAACAAAGGCCTTTGAGCGAATTGAGAGCATTCGGACGTGTGACTTAATGTGGGATAGGTTGATTGCGCGCGTCTGTTGAGTTACTTTGCTGTGCGTTATTTGGACAGATTACGAGTACTGATGGTGTTTGCAGTTATGTGTACTGCATTATTTAAGAGCAGTTTGATATTGTGCACTGAAATTAGCAGCAGTTTGCATGTCTGCCGACTGTGTAACATGACACCAGGTATATCAGGACGAGTGTTTTTTGTATGAGAGTGATAGGTATATTCGATGCGTAAATAAAATGTACGTTAATTATTTGTGGGACGATACAGAATAAGAGAGAGTTCAAGTTGGTTGTTATTTTATCTAATTGAGGGGTTTGTTAGATCGAAATGCTGAGGTGAGTAGCTACGAGAGCAAAAGGGATGTGATTACAGCGTATCTCAGTCTCTCAGTGTTTAACTAGAGACAGGGCGAGCAATGTTCTCAGCTTACATACTGGGGGTGTGCTCAGGCCATGTGCTAGACCGTGTGGTTAATTAAGTGACCAGATTAATTAAATCGTCATGTGCACTTTGTTACAATCTCTTGCGGAGGTACTAACCTGGGTGCGCAAGATGGCTCATGTGTACGGAAGTGTGTTTTCACCAAGATCGTGGATTAGATAATCGAAGCATGTGGGCTGGATAATGAGAATCAGGTGATCAGAAGACTTAGTGAGAGCGTTCTTTGTCTGACAGAGCCACGTGGTCGATGGCGCGTTGTGACGTCTGGGAAGTTTCCAACTCCATTGAAAAAACATGCCGTTTACCAGAAACGTGTAGGAAGAGTTTGAGTGCTGGTGGCTTAGTTTGAAACCATTTTCTTAGGTTGGTCGCGGAAGCGCAAGCGAGCTTTGTTTACAGTCAGATGTCAAACTTGGCGCTGGTTCCTAGGAGGAGTGGGTGGCATTCTGGTACTCGAAAAGTAGTTGATATTAGGGAGTTAAACACGTTTGAATATGTATATCAAATTGTAAATGGAATTATTTAATATAGTGGGGTGGTGAGTGTGAATTAGCGAGTGTTCTCGCGACGAGCAAACGCGCTGTTATATGGTCATGGTGGGTTCCATTGTCGGTCAAACTCTGGTGCCAAACGTATACTTTGTATGGCACGCGGTCGACAGGAAACATCGTGTCCAGAGTGCTGATGGGCGCGGCCGACCGTTTGTGGCGCCGCTCGCTGCTGTCTACTTGGCGCGCTGGCCATGGGGGCTGGGCGGGCACTGGGAACCGCTTGACGCCAGTCTGCCAGGGAGCGGGCTCAGCCGGCCGCGCGTACGTTAGCTGCGCTCTGGAGTTTCGCTGTGTGAGCATGGAGAAGTCAGTTGGAATACACCTGCACGACCGTAATGTCTGAAATAATGAGTCATTTTCCAGGTATTTACAGAAGGCTATGTCCGTCGTGTGTATGGAGGGTGTGTGAAGTAAGCGGGGAGGTGGCGCAGCAATTGTGCAGTAATTACGCGCGCCCGAGAATCAGTCAATTAGCAGGCATTCTAATGCGGTTCAAAAGTGATGGTATATAGTCATGGCAGATTCCACTGTTGAGCAAACGTTGCCACCAAAAGCGTAGCACTGCGTTCTCGATCGCACGAGGACACGAGGCGAACGGCTGTGTGATATCGGTATCTTCTTGCTCAGGGAACAGTCGACCGTTGTGTGATTCAGCTCCGAGGCAGACAATTTTGGCGGGAAACGTGCGGAGTTGACGAATACACGTGGTGAGCGGACAAGGGGCCGCTGCCACGTGAAACTCGACAAGTTCCAGCGTGTCCAGCGAAAACATGTTTACGACGTGGGAGCGATCGCTGTGCTCGCCCCCCGCGCTAGTGGCCAGGCGCCTCGCGTGACAGGCGTAGGCAGTGTCTCTGCAAGCTGGCTAGGAGGTGGCGATGATTTGAAGTAATTCAGTTGGAGCGCGGACGTCGTGGTGACAGCACTCCGATATCAAAGCTGTGTGTGCTGACTGTGTTGGAGAACAAGTGATGACCAACTGCTTGAAATAAAGTCATCAGTCTCTTCCCCCCCTGCAAGATCAAAGGACGTGAATTATGTTACTATAAGTGCACTTTATTATATGACGTGATTATGATAGGCTACCTGTGAAAGAAGATAAGTGACGGAGAAAGCTCATACATGTGATCAATTATGGTTTTGGGGATTTGAACTTGTGATAGATTTTTGTTATGGATGTAAGGAGGATGGCTTTCTTATCGTGAAAATCGGAAATCTTGAATAAATAATAAATGACAATAATACATAGATGTACAGTTTTCGAGAGAATATCGTGTTGGAATTTGAATTTGGCGCAATTTTCTAGTGGAGGTGGGCCTATAATAATAAATGATAATGAGTGATAATGAATGTTAATAATTGATAATGTATGATAATGAATGATAATAAATGATACTGAATCACAATTAAAATGAATGATAATGAATAATAACCAAAAGTAAGTCTTTGCAACCATTATCAGGGTTGTAATTTGAATTTATAACAGATTTTCTAGTGGAGTTAGGTCAATAATAATAAATAATAATGAATGATAATGAATGATAATAAATGATAATGAATGATAAACAATGGCAATGAATGATAATGAATGTTAATGAATGATAATCAGTAATAACAATAAAGACAAGTACGGTCTTTCCATGCATTATCCTGTTGGAATTCAAACTTGCCGCTATTTTCTTTTCTTCTGGAGGCTTAGGTTAGTGGATGTAGAACAATAGGACTATTTTCCCGCCAAAATTCAAACTCCCCGCCATTTTTTCTGAGGGTTAGGTTAGTAGACATAGCACAATTGGACTATTTTACTGCCAAAACTCAAACTTCCCGCCATTTTTCTTGAGTTTAGGTTAGTGGACATAGCACAATTTGATTATTGTCCCGCCAAAATCCGCCATCTTGGATGACGTCATGCGATGTTGCCAAGTCTACATGCCACCATCTTGGATGATGTCATCGCCGCCATCTTGAATAAATTTGGCAAAAATGCAACGTGGCCTGACGCGAAGGTTTTCCCCTACTCTTTAATGAAAAATATTTACTTAAGAAACAAGGGTTTGTAGATTCTATTTAATCCATTAATACTGCAAACTGGTTGCATGAGGCAAATAGAAAATTGATAAATGAAATCAGGGTATTAGGTTGAAATAAAAATAAAAGAATACCGGAATCGGTAGTAAATTGCATCACTGATTTAGTTTGCCGCTTAATATCTAGTACTGTGATAAATGTATAGAACAAAAGGGCATAATTTTCACTGGGGGAATTTTAGTTAACAAAAATTACGTAACTCCATTTTACTACGGAAATTATCGTGATATCAATGTGTGAAAGGTTTTATTAGTAATATCCATTCCCGTTTTACTTTTGATTTAAGTTTATGTGAATGGATTATTCTATAACACATCGATATAAGTACGTGATGCATTGCTTGCACATCGCTGTAAGTCTTAAAAACATTTAAGTTTCTTAACACTCTGGAATAAAGTACATAATGATTGAGACAGTACTATTAAACAGATAATTTCACTTTACCGATTTTTTGTATTCAAATATCTAATTGGGATACTATATCTAATTGTGGTACTATTATCACTTCACTTGAAATTTCATTATGAACTAGGCAATCTTTGTCATACAATAGTGAGTTAGTTTGTTTAAAACAAAACATTTATTTATATTAACGAGAGCAAATAGGAAGCAGTCAATCTATAAAGTAACTCTAACAGGTGCATCAAATGTCTATCATACAGTGACAATTAAATCTATCGTATTTGTTTATTACTTAAATTATAAATCATATTTGATTATCAAAGTGACTCGGTGGAGGGGGTGAGACTGCCGTGTAGGTTATCCCGGATCTCATGAAATACACTCCTGGAAATGGAAAAAAGAACACATTGACACCGATGTGTCAGACCCACCATACTTGCTCCGGACACTGCGAGAGGGCTGTACAAGCAATGATCACACGCACGGCACAGCGGACACACCAGGAACCGCGGTGATGGCCGTCGAATGGCGCTAGCTACGCAGCATTTGTGCACCGCCGCCGTCAGTGTCAGCCAGTTTGCCGTGGCATACGGAGCTCCATCACAGTCTTTAACACTGGTAGCATGCCGCGACAGCGTGGACATGAACCGTATGTGCAGTTGACGGACTTTGAGCGAGGGCGTATAGTGGGCATGCGGGAGGCCGGGTGGATGTACCGCCGAATTGCTCAACATGCGGGGCGTTAGGTCTCCACAGTACATCGATGTTGTCGCCAGTGGTCGGCGGAAGGTGCACGTGCCCGAAGCGCAGCGACGCACGGATGCACGCCAAGACCGTAGGATCCTACGCAGTGCCGTAGGGGACCGCACCGCCACTTCTCAGCAAATTAGGGACACTGTTGCTCCTGGGGTATCGGCGAGGACCATTCGCAACCGTCTCCATGAAGCTGGGCTACGGTCCCGCACACCTTTAGGCCGTCTTCCGCTCACGCCCCAACAACGTGCAGTCCGCCTCCAGTGGTGTCGCGACAGGCGTGAATGGAGGGACAAATGGAGACGTGTCGTCTTCAGCGATGAGAGTCGCTTCTGCCTTGGTGCCAATGATGCGTGTTTGGCGCCGTGCAGGTGAGCGCCACAATCAGGACTGCATACGACCGAGGCACACAGGGCCAACACCCGGCATCATGGTGTGGGGAGCGATCTCCTACACTGGCCGTACACCTCTGGTGATCGTCGAGGGGACACTGAACAGTGCACGGTACATCCAAACCGTCATCGAACCCATTGTTCTACCATTCCTAGACCAGCAAGGGAACTTACTGTGCCAACAGGACAATGCACGTCCGCATGTATCCCGTGCCACCCAACGTGCTCTAGAAGGTGTAAGTCAACTACCCTGGCCAGCAAGATCTCCGGATCTGTCCCCCACTGAGCATGTTTGGGACTGGATGAAGCGTCATCTCACGCGGTCTGCACGTCCAGCACGAACGCTGGTCCAACTGAGGCGCCAGGTGGAAATGGCATGGCAAGCCGTTCCACAGGACTACATCCTGAATCTCTACGATCGTCTCCATGGGAGAATAGCAGCCTGCTTTGCTACGAAAGGTGGATATACACTGTACTAGTGCCGACATTGTGCATGCTCTGTTGCCTGTGTCTATGTGCCTGTGGTTCTGTCAGTGTGATCATGTGGTGTATCTGACCCCAGGAATGTGTCAATAAAGTTTCCCCTTCCTGGGACTATGAATTCACGGTGTTCTTATTTCAATTTCCAGGAGTGTATGTCTACTGAGCAAGCAGTAAGGTCAACCAAGGAGAAGCCTGGAACGAAATTAATTTTCAGAGAGAAGAAATGACAAGTCTGACATTTACCAATAACTCTGTAACTTGGTCAGATGTAGCAAAAGATCTCAAGGGCAGTTGACCATAAAGGATAATGTCTAGAATCGAGGATACAAGGGAAATACCAGCAAAAGTAAAATAATGGTAATGGAGTAAAGTCGAATGGAATCAGATAATTTTGAGGGAATTAGACGACAAAATGATAATTTAAATGAAGCAAAACTGTGCTTTACTTCCACACCAAAATAAATGATGATGGCAGAATTAATGTACACTGCCCACCTTGTCATCCTCCATCTGGTGGCGTCATGCAGATCAGATGCTGTACGGAAGGGCATGTGGTTAGCACATCACACTCCATGCCGTTATTCATACTTTCCAGACCATGTAGCGCTACTATTTGGTCTGGTAGCTTCTCAATTTTTATCACGAGGCTGGATGTACCCCGTACCAGACCTTTAAACAAGGAAAAATACTTAGCACTGTCGTCAATCTAGTCCAGGTTCTCTGCGTGACCACTCTGCTACGAAGGCGAACAATGTCAAGAAAAGCATTCATCAAAAAGAGGTAGCTGTTAACCTCTAATATACATTTAAACTTTAGGAAGACTACGCTAGAGATATTCATCAGGAGTGTAGTGAAACATGCAAGATAAACAGTCCCGGCAGGAAGAAACTAGAATCTCTTGAAATCTCTATCTAGAGAATAAGAAAAATTGAAAAGGTTGAACGAAATTTGTGGGCAAACTTGACTAAAAGAATGGATCGGTTCATAGGACATATCCTGAATTTTCAAGAAACCACCGAGTCGGTGTGGTGGGTAACTATCACATATCAATACCAAGACTACACAACAGTGGCCACGGTAAAGTTAATGTGCACTTGTACAGGGCCCGCATCTCGTGGTCGTGCGGTAGCGTTCTCGGTTCCCGCGCCCGGGTTCCCGCGTTCGATTCCCGGCGGGGTCAGGGATTTTCTCTGCCTCGTGATGGCTGGGTGTTGTCTGTTGTCCGTAGGTCAGTTAGGTTTCAGTAGTTCTAAGTTCTAGAGGACTGATGACCATAGATGTTAAGTCCCATAGTGCTCAGAGCCATTTGAACCATTTTAAACTTGTACAGGGCAGGCTAACGAAAAGATCTACATAGAACCAGTCTACAGACTGAAGTGCACTTCAGTTGCTTCAGTATGTCGTCAGTTGAAAGTATTCAACAATAATAACAGAAAAAGGCTTTAGTCTGAACTGGATTTTAGCACGTTCCATAAGCCAAATGGGAAGTGAAGGTGCTCGCAGTCGTCAGAAATCCTGAAAGATGGCACTTTAATCGAAGATGTTTCTCAATTATGGTACTCACATATCTTTTATTAGGCGAAATAACTTGTGCAAGTTATCCTCTAATCATCATCTCTTCTAGCTGCTATTGAGTCTTTCGCGTTATATGGTCGGGGTCCAAGAAGCTCTTCAGTTAATATTGCTTCATCGAGAACCGTACTAGACATCTGCAGAGGTGCGACTGAATACAATGATTCTTGTTGATTTACGTGTTGGACGTCGGTGAACGACATGAATACTTTGGAAAAGATGATTTTTGAAGATTACCGTGACTGGCGGGGACAATCCTTTTCAGAGATCAAACATAACTGTCAATTGTCGGCAGCCGAAGATTAAAGCTTGTAGGTCTATTATGTGGAGATATTGTCCATACATCATTACTTTTCATGGTTCCTCCTTCTCTGTTAAGGTTATCATCACGTTACTGTGTTTCAATGACTTCTTTACATATTAACAGTTCGACGTTGTAGATAAAACTTTGCTCTTGGAAAACTTCACACTTTGCTGACTGAAAAGCATGCTGTGATACGACTGACTTATGTGGCTTCCCCACTTGTCATAGACTCTTACGTTGCTTCAGCCGTGCATTCAACATCTGTTCTAATGTTCCAATGTAGACCTCACCACACATACGCGGAATTTTATACCTCCCGCATGTCACCTGTGGAGGAATTTTAACCTGTAGAAGTAGGAGTGCTTGAAATATTTTCTTACCTGAACCGAGGTCATACGGCATGGAAGACTCATCATCACGTAAGACGTGTGGCAGTGAAAGCCTTCGTTGTACAATCTTCTGTGGTTGTATTCTAATGGAAGAGGCATAGTAATAAATATCACAGTTTGACATTCGGGACTGGAGTTTCGATTCATTTAAAACCTCAGTGAATCATCATGTCGTATACTAATCGTCTATGTGCATGTTTGTCCACGTCAGGGTTGAAATATGAGATTTGTTGTCACTTCGCATATTATGTTGTTATACTGTTTTTACAAATCGACTCGTCAAATATCTTCCGTGAATACAGTGTCGTTCTCCCCAAAACATGTTGCTAATGTGTGGATGAGGTGGGTATCTAACTGGTCGTAGACTGGAAACCATGATTACACGGGTACACACCACTGATTAGTGATAATAATAAAGGGCAAAGAAGAAACATGTTCTGAAGTACAGTATGCACCGATATGCCGAAAGTCATGGAATACCTCCTAATGTCGTATGTCAACTCTTTTTGCCAAGCGTAGTGCCGGGTGCACTCAGCCCTTGTGAGGCAACCTGAGGATATACCTGTTTGACAAGTTGCGGCTCCGGTCTCGGAAGTCTCGGAAATTAACATACGGCCGGAGAACGATATAGTGATGACAAGCCGTTCCATATCCGCATCCAATGACGCCTGTGGGCTCAGGATGACATGGCGGCCTGTGGTACCGTTCGTTAGGTGATTAGTTTCCTTAGCGCAGTGGCATAAACTCACAAGTCATTGGAAGTTCCCTGCAGAAATACTGATTCTGCTGCCTCAATAGCCGTCCATAATTGCGAATGTGTTGCCCTTTGCAAGCTCTTGTCCACGAACTGATCTCTTGTTTATGCCTGATAAATATTCGATGGGATGTATGATGGGTGATCTAGGTGGCGAAATAATTCAGTCGAATTGTTCAAGATGTTCTTCAGGATAGTCACAAAGAGTTATGGTCCGATGATATGCCGCAGCGTTTTTTGGGAGCGTGAAGTCATTGGATAGCTGGAAATGGTCTCCAGGTAGCCGAATACAACCATTTCTAATCAGTAATTGGTTGATTTGGACTAGAGGACGGAGTCACCACCAGCTTGCCCAGTGCCTTGTTGACAACTTCGGTCGATGGTTTCGTTTGATCTGCGACACACTCGAACCCTACCATCAGATCTTACGAACTGAAACTGCCAGGTTTTCCTGTAGTCTATGGTCCAACCGACATGGTCATGAGTCCAAGAGATACGCTACTAACGATGTCGTGTTAGCAAAGGCACTCGCATCCGTCGTCTGCTGCCATAACTCATTAGCACCAGATTTCGTCACATTGTTCAAACGCGTGCTTTCGTCGTACGTCTCACATCGATTTCTGCGGATTTTTGTCGGAGTGTTGTTTGTCTGTGAGTACTAACAAATCTACGTAAACTCCGCTGCTATCAGTGGTTAAGTGAAGGCCGTCGGCCACTGCGTTGTCTGTAGTAAGAGGTAATGCCTGTATTTTGGTATTCTCGGGACACTCTTGATACTGTAGATCTCGGAATACGGAATTCTCTAACGATTTCCGAAATGAAATGTCTCATGCGTCTAGGTCCATCTACCATCCCGCGTGAAGTCTGTTAATTCGCTTCGTGTGGTGATAATCACGTCGAAAACCTTTTTGAATGAATCATCTGAGCAGAAATGACGGCTTCTCCTGTGCACTACACTTGTACGTCGTCCGTACGTGATTCTACCACCATCTGTGATTAAATATGCATGTTGCTATCCAGTGACATTTGACACGTGATTACTAAAGTGTGGAAGTTCGTCACAATGTGTATTATATCTTTTAATATCACGTCACGAGGTACCGATTTTAGAAGCGACATAGTTACCCTGCCATATGACAGGGGAAAATTCGTAAGGGTTCATACATCACAGGATATATTACAAAAACTCTGATGAAATAATATGAGGGTATCTGAATGGCGGCGGCAAACACGGTACAGTTGAGACCTCGTATGAGACGGACATTCAGTCTGCGAACGAGAATGCAGAATTTTGAGCATTTCATAACCTCGTTAGATGACTGGAAATTGATGTTAGAATCACTGCATCATTGTGCTTCCGACCTATTCTCTAGGTATCAGAGTCGTAGGTATTGTGATATTAACGCCTTAGAGAAAATTTCCTTTTTTATACAAACTTGAATATTAACTAGGTACTGGAATGTCGTCGAGCTTCCGCGCATAGCATAAGCTCTGGGAAAAATTTTATTACTTTCGTTCTTTAGTGTTTTTCCTTTTCCCTCACAATGCATGGAGCTCCACAATTTTACATATTTTACTGTTGCCTAGCGGGAGCATAGATTACACTTCAATTATAGTTTTCGGAAACTTGGAAACAATAGGAGGTAACTTGGATCAGGAGCGTAAAATTAATTAAAGTGTGCGCCGTAAGTTGATTACGCCTTAGCGATAACTGGGTCAGCAGATGCGGATGCAAATAGCCCGAGGTGCCGAAGGGAAGCAAACAAATTTGCAACTTTACGTATTTCTAACTACTGAGCTTAAATACGAAATCTTTAATAACTGCTCAACTTTCACACGAACTTCGTACACTGCTTAAAGCATTCCAGACACTGGTGAGACCTAAGATCTTGCTTGTAAAACTTTGTAAGCGTTCAAAACGTTGTTTCTAGGAATTTATTGTTTTGTGATTAAAATAACAGTCCAAAACGAAGAGCAGTAATACAGTGCAAACAAGTTACATGTATAAAGCGACTTTGCTAGTGATATTTTAGAAAATGTTACTACATATTGAAATAAATGCTGTGTATTGAGACACTGGTAATTTGTTGTATTTTCTGAAGTTTCTTCCCGTTTTTCCACTATTTATCATTGTTATTACACCTTTCCGATATCAGAGATATGTTCTACGACTTTTTTTCGCTGCGAATTTGTTTTTAGGACAAATGCTAGTGTCTCAGTAGTGTGTTGCATTCTCTTCTGTCTCAGCTGTATAGTGAACGGATGGAATAAAGAGTGATGTCCTATGAAATACACTAGTATGAGTATTTACTTTATTGATTTGTATTATTTAATTTCCCCCTTGTCCTCGTCTGATAATTTTTAATATTGTTCAATAAAAATTCGTTGTTGGTCGTTTAATACGAGGATATACGGAATCGGTAGCCATTTTAGCTGCCTTAAATGCTCACAGCACGTTCCAGGAAACTTACCTATGTTGGTTCAGTTGCATGATAACGCAGTCCGATGCCGATTTATAGCGTCGTATTATTACAAATTTCATTCTGACGCACAAAGATACTTAAACATCTTTCCACGATCACCCATCATTGAGTTAAAGGTGGGCCTAAAACACAGCATTCGAAGATTTTTGTCGTTCATGTCATCATTATAATGTCCCTTTCGATCTCTTCCCTATTCTATTCACTCCAACCAGTATTAACAACTTACTAAATGGAAAGTGCCTTTACACCCCAGCTACTTATACATATATATGGTATCATGCGCAGTAGATCAGTTTCTGCCTTACAGGTAGTTCCTTTTCGTTATTGCCATGTTTTTTTCGTTTAAAATTAAAAAAGAAGTAGACAGTTTAACAGGTAAATATAAAAAGGTAAAATTGGCATTTAAAGTCTTAAAAAGGACATAACGTTCATTATAATGGAGCACCACAGTTTCACTAAAAACCTGAGGGACGAGCACTCGGTAAAAATTTTGTGGGGAGCTTAAACGTTGGCTGTTCCGTAGAGCGGAATGCATGTGTTTTCAAATACATAAGCCTTTCAGTGTCATCTGGAAAGGGAAGTTAGGTGGTTGGGTGTACTCTGGAAAGACGGAGAGGAAGGATGAGTTTGTTGTGTGGACAGGGCCGTTTTATGAGGAGGGTAAGGGATTGGAAGAAATTAAGAGGCAACAGAGAGAAGGAGTCCTGGTCTGCACTGAAATGGGTGAGGTATAATCATAGTTGATTTCATGAATAAATATAGGAACCGATTTGCATTTCAGAGACAGGGTGTCGATTGAACATGCATAAGTGTGTAGATGATGGAATGTGTGTGCAAAGATGAAGCTACATACTGGATTGATGATCGGAAGGGAAACGATGGGGTAATTGAAATCCATCATTTAGTAATATATTTGATTGCTTAACGATGAATGTGGAAGGTCTGAAAGAAATCACACGTACGTTCAAGCGTCAAATTTATAACTGAATGTCTACCGAAGCGCTTGTCACGTTATAACTCATTATATGTGCTGACTCCCATTGTTAAAAATCAACTGTCATTTCTGTCTGCATCAGAAAAATACACGACAGTTAACATTCTTCAGACTTTCCATCTTTAGATGTTGGGTCATCAGTGTCTTATATGAACAACATTTCGACTATGTGATTCGTTGTCTTCATCAGGTGCTACTGGAGGCTGATAGTCGAGTGTAACAGATGTCCATTGTGATTTATAAACATTCCGTCTCCATTACGTGTCCAAACTATTAGACCTGAGACATTCCTTTCTTATTAGGCCTGAGACATTCCATTCTCGCTCTGGCACGATCTGATGATCCGTTTTCGGTCCGCTGCGCCTAACACCGATGTGGCGTCCCGTTCCTTGTATGGCAGTGTGCGATTTGCAGGGGGGGATGGGCGGGATTTCCCCCCCTCTGCATCAGACCATACCCTTCTCTGGTGTTAGTTTATGCATCCCAATCTGTGATGTTCATTTCCCATGCAATGGAGTAAAACTTTACATATAATGTAAATTTGTGGAGCCGAACACTGAAAGTTTTTAATAAGTCTTACTATTAATACTATTAACATGTTTCAGTTTTCTATCATCAGAATGTTTAATGTGGCAACCCTGCCAGGATCATATGATATGTCCCCTTAGAAACATTAATGAATTACTGTGCTGATAAACCTCTTACATTATTTGATTTTCTAACAGCTGGGCAGAACTGAACATACTCAGACATTTCGCTCTTTACCTATTCTGATTAACACTAAACTGACACACAATACACACAACATTTTCAGGGCAACACACTCTGACTTTCAATAATCCTTAAAAAGAATGGCCCTGACTAACAATTATCTATACCTTTCATGAATCACTTACCTCATAAAAATCTTCGTTACTCGAATTACTGCTATACAGCGAGCGCAAATTCTGCCAGCTAAATAAAAGATTCAAACTACCGAAGGCACTAACTACTGATAGGCATAGTTATCAAATGAAAGATTTTTATAGAGAACAAACAATGTATTTACCTTAATGGGGTTCAAAAGTCATAATATATATAGCAGTTCACGGCTTCCAGTCTTACAAATTTACTGTCTCTGATGGACACACATCCAGATCATCCGCTCTCAAAACTCCGCCATTTCTCTCGTCACATCCACCACTGCTGGCGGGTCACCTCCAACTGCCCAACACTACAATACCGAATATTCCAACAATGCCACCCAGCCACAGCTTTCACACAGCAAAGCCAGTGATTTTCATACAGAGCGCTACGTGGCGTTACCAATATAAAAACCTATTCAGCCTACTTTCAGCTTTAGTAACAACAAAAAGCTTCTAGTGGAAGAGATGTATTTCAAAGCATCAAAGATGAACAACTGTTCGCAGCTTAAAGTATGCATTCTGGCCATACGTTTCATGTTACGGTGTCCTTGCAAGTGCGATAGACTCATCCTGACGCTGTTCATACTGCGGTCTGTGTAACGCATTGTACTGTCCTGCTGGTAGGTACTGCCGTGCCGAGGAAAATACAAATGGAATGATGTCAAGCACGTACTTCCCAAAGTTAGATGAGTACTTTTGTTGATCCGCCGTGCCTTCCAGAATGAAGAAATCACCTAGAGAATGCAACTTGTTTGGGAAGACCCTAATTATTAAATTATTTGTACTACCTTATACCACCTTATTTAACGACGGAGTTTTCGAGCTTATAGCCGTGATCTCTTAAGAAGGTGGCGGATGTTGTTCATGTCATTTGCGTTTCTGTTGCCTGTACCTTACCTGTGTGGTGTTTGTTAGCAGCGGATATTAGTCTTGTGAACACGACCCTGACGTTTCGGCGGCTGCCGGGCGCAAGGGCCTGTTGCTGCAAAAAAAAAAAAAAAAAAAAAAAAAAAAAAAAAAAAAAAAAAAAAAAGGTTGAAATGGCTCTGAGCACTATGGGGACTAAACATCTATGGTCATCAGTCCCCTAGAACGTAGAACTACTCAAACCTAACTAACCTAAGGACATCACACAACACCCAGTCATCACGAGGCAGAGAAAATCACTGACCCCGCCGGGAATCGAACCCGGGAACCTGGGCGAGGGAAGCCAGAACGCCACCGCATGACTCCGAGCTGCGGACGCCTGTTGCTGCAGTGACCCTGCAACACGTGTCTCTCGGCTATGTTTGCGGCGTATCCGCTATTGCTATAGTGGAACTGTTCACCATCGCGGATTCTCTTCTTTAAGCTAAGTTTCACCTTTGCCTTATTAAGGCTTCCTTATACTTGTTTTAATATTCTGCCTACAGGCCTACATATGAGCGATTGTAATTAAATTTGGAGGTAGCTCCTGTATCTGTTCAAATATTTGCGTATATAGTCGTGCGCTGAGGGAAGTATTATTGTAATTTCCGATCTGACTGACATCTCGTTAGATTTCTATTTTTAATTATAACTCCCTGTTCCATCGCTTAAGCTTAATTCTTTATTGTATTCGTCCTATGGATATTAGAAAATTTGTCACATCTGAAAGGCATGGGTGTTTATTCTAACTATTAGATCTGAACTGTCACTATTTAAGGAGATTGTGCAAGCGTTATCTTTACTTACTTATTGTTTAAGAGAGGCTTTATTGCGATTTATTTTTCTTTATTTGTTGCTGGAAATGATTCCTTGAAATCGCAACAATTGAAAGTTAAGTCACGTCAATTTGTAGTTAAAATTTTTAAAAGGATTTTTTTCACTTATTAACCTCTTATGTTCAAAGATTTATTCGGTGATTATTGTCTTATTTTGTGCCATGATGTGCCACGTAAATACATGTGATCATACAAAGGACAAATGATCCAAGAATTGTCGACCCACCCTTTCATGTAATTCTTTTCCTGTCTCAACCCTTATCTAGAAGTTACTGTACTAACGTCTTGTACACCGTCCATCCAGAAAGTTCCGAAACTGACTTTATTTCTGGCCTTTAAGTGATACCAGTGCGGTAACAGCTGTGGCAGCTTGAACTAACAGATGCGCATTCAGTCAGTCAAATTTGAACAAGCAGTGTTAAGTTGTGGCTGTAGGAACGCAATCTGTCGCCCCAATTGTGTCACAAACCGCAATGGAGCAAAATCTCCATATCAAGTATTCAAGACATTCTCCGAAATATTCTAAAGAAGAGAAAAGTGTGAGCTAAGTTTACCCCACACTCCTCCATTTCCGAACGAAAACATTACGAAATGGATTCGCATTTTGCCGATCCGGATTGACTTCAGCTCTTTGCGACACATGAAAATTTGTAGGACTCGAACATGAAATTCCGACTTATTGTGAGCGGTCGCCTAAACCATTTTGGCTATCACAGCATGCCTCACCGACACACCTGAAACTTCCACAGAGGACAAAAGCCTTATGCTCGCATATTCCGTGACTCCTGCGCAAAGAGATACAAATATTTTATCATCACTTTAGCCAGTCGCGGCTTGGATACATCACTGATAGTTACAACGTCTGTGTTTGAACAATGTATCATCGCTTTACAATGTCCTTCAGACAAGCTTGCATGTCTATAAGAAGATACACTGTTGTGGCGATTACAGCTGTGGAAAATATTACGAAATAGTTTCGCATTTTGTGCATCTGGATTGTCGTTAGGCGTTAGTGACAGATGAAAATCCGTACTGGATTAGGACTCGAACCTAAAGTGTGTGTCGGTCCTGCACTGGTGTTCCAACAGCCGAAGTTATTTAGGCGGCCTCTCGCGATAAGCGACAAATTTGGGTTCTAGTCCCTGTCTGACACAAATTTTCGTTTGTCACAAACAGCTGACAACGCTCTGGATTCGTTAAATGCGAATCAGTTTCGTAGTGTTTACCACAGCTGAAATCGCCAGGACAGTGCGATGCATGTCTGAACGATACAGTAATGTTCCGATACAGGCACTGTATAAGCACAAACATTCTAAACATGAACGACGAACGAACGCAATGACTCGTGGACGCTTGCTGCTATTTCATGAAATGCAAAATGTGGAGCATTCTTTTATGGTAAAAATCATCACGGGTGACGGTACTTGGTGTTATCAATATGAACCTAATACGGAACGACAAAGTGCACAAATTCACAATAACTCTTTGGCTACATGATCATCTTTCAAAGATAGTACGACCGTGCTGTGCGCCAGTACGATGGAGAAATGTGGGGCGGGGGTGGGCGTCGAGGTAGAGACTGTGTAGATTACCAGAACCCTTGGAGCGATCATCTTAACTTGTCTTAAATTTCTTTTATTAATCCAATCTCCAAAATTTTTCAACCAAAGGGGCATCTAGAGTATGAACTGGAAGAGCGGATTTGTAATTCAGTCGAATTCTAATGTCTAATGTTTGTGAGACGATCGTGTTATGGTTCGTGTATGGAGGAACGTATGCCAATGCGAGTCGAAATTCCACACCAGCTGCATCGCGGCCAATCATGACCAGTCGATTGTTCCGCGAAATTGCTGCTGCCGATGCCAGGAATTCCATGAATGTCATCCGAATCTGTAATCAGTGGATCGAAAGGTCACAAAGAATGATACGCAGAAGCTGAAACGCACCGAGCTATTATTAACGCACTAGAGGACAAACATCAAGCATATCGTTTGGTCGGCTGTGCAGAATCGTATTGCCATGTCACGAACAGGAAATAGATTTGTTCGCAGCAAGATAGGTTTCCGCATGTACAGTGCAACGACATCTGTCAGTAAGTACAGGCACTACACACATAATTATATGCGCCTTGTCCGGCCGGAGTGGCCGAGCGGTTCGAGGCGTTACAGTCCGGAACCGCGTGACCGCTACAGTCGAAGGTTCGAATCTTGCCTCGGGCATGGATGTGTGTGATGTCCTTAGGTTGGTTAGGTTTAAGTAGCTCTAAGTTCTAGGGGACTGATGACCTCAGAAGTTAAGTCCCATAGTGCTCAGAGCCATTTGAACTACATGCACCTTGACGGCAGTAATATCGGCAGTCTCATTTCCGCAGTATCTCTCTTTGTTCGCCCACTTGCGGGAATCGACCGAGACTGTGTGCGAAGAGGACAGAGGGCACTACGTATGCAATGTGCGACGCATGGGAATTTGGGCTGAACAGGAAGCGGCTTAGGTCACTGCTCACGATAAGTGGGAAATTTTAATTTTCACTTGTCGTCATGCCCAATTGCAACTGACGCAACAAGGAGAGCACCCCCTCCTCCTCCCCCCTCAAACTACCGACATAACTGGAAAAAAGAGTGGCACCGTTTTCTTTATCTTCCTCATTTAAGACTGATTATGCCTTTCAGCGTTCAGTCTGGATCATAGTCCACCTTCTAAAATTCCTCCATGATCCCCTATTCAGTGCTAACATTGGTGTCTCTTCTGATGTTAAGCCTATTACTTCAAAATCATTCTTAACCGAATCCAGATACCTTCTCCTTGCTCTACGCCGACTCATCCTACCCCCTACTGCTGAACCCATGAGCCTCTTGGGTAACCTTGCTTCTCCTATGCGTGTAAAATGACCCCACCATCTAAGCCTGTTCACCCTGTCTGCTACATCTATGGAATTCATTCCCAATTTTTCTTTGATTTCCTCATTGTGGACACCCTCCTGCCATTGTTCCCATCTACTAGTACCTACAATCATCCTAGCTACTGTCATATCCGTAACCTAAACCTTATAGATAAGGTAACCTGAATCCACCTAGCTTTCTCTCCCATACAACAAAACTTAGTCTTGGTTCTGACTTCCTTCTTGCAGAAGAGTAGATGGTAGCTGAGCGCTCACTGCATTAGCTTTGCTACACCTCGCTTTCTGTTCTTTCACTATGTTGCCATCCTGTGAGAATATGCATCCTAAGTACTTGAAACCGTCCACCTGTTCTAACTTTGTTCTTCCTATTTGGCACTCAATCTGTTTATATCTCTTTCCCACTGACATTACTTTCGTTTTGGAGATGCTAATCTTCATACCATAGTCCTTACATTTCTGATCTAGCTCTTAAATATTACTTTGCAAACTTTCAATCGAATCTGCCATCACAGCTAAGTAATCCGCATATGCGAAACTGCTTATTCTGTGTTCACATATCTTAATCTTACCCAGCCAGTCTACTGTTCTCAACGTTTGATCCATAAATAATATGAACAACAGTGGAGACAGGTTGCAGCCTGGTCTTACCCCTAAAACTACTCTGCACCATGAACTCAATTTAACGTCCACTGTAACTGCTGCCTAAATATCTACGTAAAGACCTTAAATTGCTTGAAAAACTTTGCCTCCTATTCCATAATCTCGTAGAACAGACAATAACTTCCTCGTAGGAACCCGGTCATATGCCTTTTCTGTATCTATAAAGCATAGATACAATTCCCTGTTCCACTCGTAACACTTCTCCATTATCAGCCGTAAACTAAAGATCTGGTCCTGACAACCTCTAAGAGGCTTAAAGACACACTGATTTTCATCCAATTTGTCTTCAACTAATACTCGCACTTTCCTTCCAACAATACCTAAGAAGATTTTACCCACAACGCTGATTGAAGAGATACCTCTGTAGTTGTTACCATCTTTTCTGTTTCCATGTTTAAAGATTGGTGTAATTACTGCATTCGTCCAGTCTGATGGAGCCTGTCCCGACTCCCACGCCATTTCATTTATCCAGTGTAGCCATTTAAGACCTGACATTCCACTGTATTTGATGAGTTCAGACTTAATTTCCTCCACACAAGCCCCTTTATTGCATTGCAATCAATTAACCATTTTCTCCACTTCCTCAAAAGTGAACCTATTTTCATCATCATTCCAATACCATTGTACATCGAAATCTGAAACATTACTGATCGTATTTTCACCTACATTGAGCAATTATTCAAAACATTCGCTCCATCTGCCCAAGGCATCAACAGAATTCACCAGCAGTTTTCCTAAACCTGTCAAAATACTTGTCATTTCCTTCTTACCTCCCTTTCTGAAACCGCTAGTTACACTCCAGAATGGTTTTCCAGCAGTTTGACCCAATGTCTCCAACCTGTTTCCAAAGTCTTCTCAAGATTTCTTCTTGAATGCTTCAATCATCTGTTTGGTTTTGTTGCTTCCTTCAACATAACTTACTCTGTCTACCTGATTTCCAGTATGCAGCCTTTTTTGATACGCCTTCTTTTTCCTTTTACAGGCTGCCTTGACTGTGTCATTCCACCAAGCTGTTTGCTTCATCCTACCTTTACACACTACTGTTCCAAGACATTCTTTAGCCACTTCTAGTACTGTGTCCCTGTACCTTGTCCATTCCTTTTCCAATGACTGTAATTGACTATATTCAATTAACTGGTACCTCTCTGAGATCACTGTTATGTACTTGTGCCTGATTTCCTTATCCTGAAGTTTCTCCATTCTTATCCTCCTACATATGGACCTGACCTCCTGCACTTTTGGCCTCACAGTACCAATTTCACTGCAGATAAAATAGTGATCAGTGTCATCAAAGACTTCCCTGAATACACCTTTGTCCCTCAAAGCCTTCCTGAATTCCTGATCTGTTATTATATAGTCAATGACAGATCTGGTTCCCCTGCCTTCCCAAGTATACCGGTGAAAGTTCTTATGTTTAAAAAATGAGTTGGTGATTACTAAGCCCATACTGGCACAGAAATTCAAGAGTTATTTCCCGTTCCTGTTGGCCTCCATATCCTCTCCAAACTTACCCATAACCATTTCATACCCTTCTGTTCGATTTCCAATCCCAGCATTATAGTCACCCATCAGCAGAACACTGGCCTTGTCCTTTACTCTAACAACTATATCACTGAGTGCGTCATAAAAACTATTCATCTTATCTTGACCTTCCCCTTCACAATGCGAATATACTGACACAATCCTAATTTTCTTGCTAGACACTGTCAAATCTATCCACATCAGTCGTTCGTTTACATACCTTATTGCAATTACGCTGGCTTCCATTTCTTTCCTGATGTAAAGCCCTACGCCCCATTTTGCTATTCCTGCTTTGACTCTTGACAGGTAGACCTTATATTCTCCCACTTCCTCTTCTTTCTCACCTTTCACCCGAATGTCAATAACAGCAAAAACGTTCAACCCCATCTTACTTTTTTCTCACACAGGTCCCAGTTCTGCCTGATCACAATGGATGGGTTCTCTAAAGAGAACGAACTTACTAGACTGTAATCGTCACAGTAAAACAGCTCCCGTACCTGGGGTAGTACGAATAAGCCGCTGAATTATAGACCCATAACACTGACGGACGTTTGCAGGAGGGTTTTGGAACATTTCAACTATTTATTCACACGAAGTAATGAGTGTTATTGCCACAGGATACCAAAAGGAATGGACATTTCTAGATGTCCCGGCTGTTGATGCCAACGGCTTTCACTGCGTAACGAAAAGAAGTCATTCACATAAGTACTGAAAGTAATCCCCTAAATTTTAGCCGCACCATAAAACAGCCAAACCTAAAGGCTGTCAGTCCAAGCAAAAACTTTGGTATTACCGTTATGAATGACTGAAACCGGAACGTACACGCAGATAATGTTGTGGGGAAAGCGAATCACATAGTGAGTTTTATTGACACAACACCTAGAAGAATGAGCAGGTCTCTGAACGGACTGCCTTCACTACGCCTGCCCTTCCTCTCCTGCAGTATTCCTGCGCTTCATAGGATCCTCATCACATTGGAATGAATAGGTCATCGGAAAAGTCCCAAGGGCAGTTCGTTTTCTATTATCATCAAATAGGGGAAAGAGTGTCAAGGATGCAAGACGAGAGTTGGTGTGGGAATCATCAAAACCAAGGCGTTTTTAGTTACAGCGAGAATTTTTTTACGAAATATAAATCATCTGATTTCACCTGAAAAGTCCCCTGTCAACAATTATACAGGACTGTGCTGAAGCTGACACATAATATTTTTTAGCGCAACGCAATCTGACTTTCCATAATCCC
The DNA here is from genome assembly GCF_023897955.1 of Schistocerca gregaria. Lineage (NCBI taxonomy): Eukaryota > Metazoa > Arthropoda > Insecta > Orthoptera > Acrididae > Schistocerca > Schistocerca gregaria. The sequence goes on from NC_064927.1 coordinate 337,940,671, forward strand.
TACAAAAGAATGGCCCTGACTAACATTAACCTATACCTTTCACAAATCACTTACCTCACAAAAATTTTCGGTACTCAAGCTCCTGCTATACAGTGAGCGCCACTACTGCCAGCTAAATAAAAGATTCAAACTACTGAAGGTATAGTTAGCAAATGAAAGATTTTAATAGAGAACAAACAATGTATTTAGCTTATTAGTCATAATATATATAGCAGTTCATGACATCCAGTCTTAAAAATTTCAAAACTCCGCCATCTCTCTCCCCACATACACCACTGCTTGCGGCTCACCTCCAACTGCGCAACGCTACGCGCTGTTAACGTCCAGCTGCCCAACACTACAATGGCGAGTATTACAACAATGCCAACCAGCCACAGACTGCACACAGCACAGCCAGTGGTTTTCATACAGAGCGCTACGTGGTGTTACCATTAAAAAAACCTAAACAGCCTACTTACACAGCCTCCAAATGCGAAAATATTTTGTCTGCAGCCACTTACATAGGATGAAATGATCGTCGTAATAAAAGCAGAGACATCCACACGGAGAAATTTACGTGTTCGTCTCTTCCGTGCCCTATTCAAGATTGGAACTGTAGAGAAATAGTCTAAAGCTGCATCGATGAACTCTCTACCATGCAGTTAACTGTGAACTGCGGGATACTCATAGAGATGTAAAGACAGGGTGGTGGTCTAGGGTACCACTGCGTATACAATGCGATCACCTCTGGTTCTCACAGACCCTAACTTTGACAGTAGCCGTTACATTTCTCTCTTGTTCAGTCATTTTCGATGCCCTGATGTCATCGTTCTACAATCACGTTGGCCGAGATGCACTGTCCTGCGTCGATAGAGAGAATGTTCTATTCCTTCCCGGGACAACACGGCCACCAGAATTTCGAATCTACACGCTGACTGCCGTTCAGCCTCATCAGTTACTACGGTTGATGAACTCTGATGTGCAGTTCAAGCATAATGGAATGATCAACACACATATGTCACCCTCACGCATTCCTACTCATCATCCAGCCAGGCAAGAGCCGACGGTGCTGCCAGAGGTGGCAGCTCAGTATACTACGTTTCTCAGCTTGTATGTCCTCAAATAACAGTTTCAATCCTTCTGCGCTCTGTAAGCCTCATCTGTTCTGCCTCAGAACTGTTCGCGCCACTTCTTTCAGGAACGCACAACGAGTCTGCATCTTATATGAAGTCTTCAAGGGTTGTCAGCCAAGTAGCGTCGTCGTCTCATAGCAACTTTTCGATGGAATGTGCCTACATCATCTTCGCCTGAAGATGATGGAGACGCATTCCATCGAAACGTTGCTACGAGACGACGACGCTACTCGGCTTAGAACCCTTTAAGACTTCATGTATGAAATTCGTCGAGAAAGGCTACACTCACATGTATGTATCCTGTTGCGTTATAAATTATTCTAGCTTCAGTTTCCTACAAGGTCCACTCACATTAATATAATCACCGCCTATATTCAGTGTCTTTATGCAGTAACTACTCGCAGACGACAAGTGTCGGGACTAACAATGGGAGGAGCCGGGCGAGGTGGACGAGCGGTTCTAGGCGCTACAGTCTGGAACCGCGCAACCGCTACGGTCGCAGGTTCGAATCCTGCCTCGGGCATGGATGTGTGTGATGTCCTTAGCTTAGTTAGGTTTAAGTAGTTCTAAGTTCTAGGGGACTAATGACCTCAGATGTTAAGTCCAATAGTGCTCAGAGACATCTGAATCATTTTTGAACAATGGGAGGTAATAAAGGGTATCCTGGAGACCGTCGTTGTAAAGACCATCGATTAGTCTGACTTCCAAAATGGTATGATTAGTGGATTTCGGACCAAGTGAAGAAGTGTTTCCGAAACAGAGAAACTTGTAAATGTTAACGAGCCGACGTGCTTAAAGCAGACCATGCATGGGAAAATAGCACTATCCAAAATCTGGGATCCATGGGCCATAGATGACAGGTATCAATGAAGGTTGCAGAAATTTGAGCGGGCGAATAGTCGTGTAAATGTTGAACATCTGACAGTCAAATGGTTCAAAAGGCTCTGAGCGCTATGCGACTTAACATCTGACGTCATCAGTCCCCTAGAACTTAGAACTAATTAAACCTAACTAACCTAAGGATATCAGACACATCCATGCCCGAGGCAGGATTCGAGCATGCGTCTGTACCGGTCGCTCGGTTCCAGACTGCAGCACCTAGAAGCGCACAGGCACTCCGGCCGGTCCAGATGAACCAAGAGGCTACCAACAGGGTCTTTTAACGACCGTTCAGTGAAAGTTGCTACGTGTGGTCCTCCACAGTAGGTGCATGGTCCATGAACCCAGGCTGACTGCTGTCCATTGGCGATGAATGCTGCAATTTGCATGCCAATACTGCAACTCGGGCCGGCCGCAGTGGCCTAGCGGTTCTAGACCCTACAGTCTGGAACCGCGGGACCGCTACTGGCGCAGGTTCCAATCCTGCCTCGGACATCGATGTGTGTTATGTACTTAGGTTAGTTAGGTTTAAGTATTTCTAAATTATAGGTGACTGATGACATCAGCTGTTAAGTCCCATAATGCTCAGAGCCATTTGAACCATTCGAACTGCAACTGGACGTCCACTGATTGAGGTTCATTCCCTCGGTTACTCGTCATTCTGGAAGGCACCTCAAGTAATCATTTATCCTTGGGGACCATGTCAACCCCTAAATGCTGTCTGCTTTTTCTTCAGCATGATGGCGTCTACCAGCGGGACAATTGGACAATGCCACACAGCTTCATTGTATATGCGTGGCTCGAAGGGCACCGAAATTAGTTTATCATACTGCGTGGCGATCAAATTTGAGAGATTTAATTAATGTTTATTTCCGTACCTTAGGTTTCAAAAACCGTTATTGGTGTTACCAAAAAGGGTGAATCTGACCGGTTGTAGATCTGCATCACTGGGCTTGGGAAATATATTATTGTACACTGGAGATTTAAATTATTGTACCTGTTAAATTATATCTCCATCTATCACAATTCTGGTCGTTGAAATCCATATTTCAATCCTTGAAATGCTACCACTTTTGTTTGATCTGTAGTTACTCCCATTCCTCAGAAAATGAGATGAATAATGTTAAGGGTTATTCCTGTGTGACAAACTTGTTATTATTACCATTTCTTTCCCATACTGTCACGTGCGAGAGTCCACTGCTCAATGAAGGCAGACAAGTAAAACGCGCTGGCCTAAGACATTTTCATTTTTGTTATGGCGCTGTGAATAATTATGGCTGACGCAGTGTATTTTTTGAGATTACAAAGGTTTTTTTTCACTGAAGACATTAATGCAGTTTCTAAGCATACAAGATAATCTCACAGCCGTTGCATTGTGCATTATTGACACAAGAAAGTTAGCCCTCGAAACATTTAAATCAGCCGCGAGAGGTAGCCTCGAGATCTGAGGTGCCTTGCCACGATTTGCGCGGCTGCCCCCGTTGAAGAACTCCCTCAGGCATGGGTGCGTGTGTTGTCCCTAGAGTAAGTTAATTTAAGTTACATTCAGTAGTGTGCAAGCCGAGGGACCGATGACCTTAGCAGTTTAGCCCCATAGGAACTTACCACAAATTTCCAAATTTTCAGCCGGAATTTTCAATGTCGTTTAGCTGAAGGATTTTTCCTTTAAGGAACTTCTCCTATCGGTAGGGGAGGAGGGAGAGGAGGGGCACATTTCGAGTGTGAACTGCAGTTTGGATCTTTCCTTCAGATTCTTCTATTATAAACTGGACCTCAGCAAATATTGACCTCATCTTCTTAATGCGTCATTTAACGTAACTGACAATGAAATGAAAGTTTCACCGTATATGAACAAGAACTAAAATATTTTTGTACTCCTGCTTGGTTTGGCTGTTTTAGTGCTGTTTGAACCGCGGTAAGTTGTCATATGTTTGTTTACCTGGCTAAAACGTTCTGGTGTAAGGAGGTAAGCGGGTGAGCATATATGCGAGGGGCGTTGAGTTAGAAACGCAACGCTTAGTTCTGCAAGGAGTTTAGTTGTATTCAGTATTCTAATACACTTCATTATTCGCCATCTTTTGGCAACAGAACTCTATTATTTTAACGTAATCTCCATTCAATGCGACAGCTTTACGCTACTTTACTGGTTGCGCCTGTACGCCCCTTGGAACCACTCTATTGGTCGACGTCGGAACCAACGTCTTGCAGCATCATTAACGTCATCATTATCCACATAGCGCTTCTCGTGGAGTCCTTTTCTTATCGGGTGAAACGGATGGAAGTCGGCAGGTGCGAGTTCCCAACTGTAGGTTAGATGAGTGGAAGAGTCCACGAGGTATTGTGAGGTCCTCTCGGGTGCGCAGAATTTTGTGACCTTGTATTGTCATGGAAAGGAGCAGTTCGTTGGCATTTTTGTGACGAAAAATACGCTGGAGTTGTTTCTTCATCTTCCTGAAGGTAGCACTAAACACTTCAGAGTTGATCGTGGCACCACGACGGAGGACGTCCAACAGAATAACGCCATCAGGATCCCAGATAAGCACTAGCAAGCACTTCGCCTTGAGGCCAGAAGTGACCCATCGGGACCATCCGACTACCGTGTCATACTCAGGGAGGATGCGGACAGGAGGGGCGTGTGGTCAGCACACCACTCTCCCGGTCGTTATGATGGTTGTCTTTGACCGGAGCCGCTACTATTCGGTCGTGTAGCTCGTCAGTTGGCATCACGAGGCTGAGCGCACCCCGAAAAATGGCAACAGCGCATGGCGGCCAAGATGGTCACGCCCGACAGCGCATTACTTACTGACGGGAACCGGTGCATCCACTGCGGCAAGGCCGCTGCCCAGGTTCCCAGATGACCGTTGCTATAACTTTACCGGGTGAGGTGGCGGCCTTGAACTTCTCCTTCGGAGGAGATGTGGTGTGGTGCAATTCCACGCTTTACCATTTTCTTTCCGGTTTGAAGTGGTGAGGCCGTGTTTCATCTTCTGTGGTGGTGTTCGACGGAAAATTGTCACGATGAGCCTCGCAACGTGCAAGCGATTCTGCAAAGATGGTCGTTGGTTGCTCTTTATAGTCTTCTGTTAGGCGGCGCCGAACCGAGCAGGCACACACCATTGAGTACCCAAAGTACGAATGTGGCAGCACTACCAACACAGACGTCAAGCTGAGCAGCAAGGTGACTGATTGTGATCAATGGATCAACTCGAATTAGAGTAATGAAATAATTTCGCAGTTGCGAATGTGGATAACCGTCAACTGTATAATGAAATGAAGGCAAAGAAGATTTATGCCTGACCGGGCCTCGAACCAGGATCTCCCGGTAATTACGAGTGGTCGCCTTACTAGTAGGTTATCCAAGCACGACTCGCGGCCACATAAAACTTCCATATGTCGTCAAAGATGTACCTACAACCTCTGCTCGTACATCCACAATGTACACTTCTAGCCATTAAATTTGCTACACCACGAAGATGGGGTGCTACAGAGGAGAAATTCAACCAAGAGGAGATGCTGTGATATGCAAATGATTAGCTTTTCAGAGCACTCACACAAGGTTGGCGCTGGTGGCGACACCTACAACGTGCTGACATGAGGAAAGTTTCCAACCAGTTTCTCATACACAAACAGCAGTTGGCCGGCGTTGCCTGGTGAAACGTTGTTGTGATGCCTCGTGTAAGGAGGAGAAATGCGTACCATCACGTTTCCGTCTATCATAAAGGTCGGATTGTAGCCTATCGCGATTGCAGTTTATCGTATCGCAACATTGCTGCTCGCGTTGGTCGAGATCCAATGATTGTTAGCAGAATGGGGAATCTGTGGGCTCAGGAGGGTAATACAGAATGCCGTGCTGGATCGAAACGGCCTCGTATCACTCGCAGTCGAGATGATAGGCATCTTATCCGCATGGCTGTAACGGATCGTGCAGCCATGTCTCGATCCCTGAGTTAACAGATGGTGCTGTTTGCAAGACAACAACCATCTGCACGAACAGTTCGACGACGTTTGCAGCAGGATGGACTACCAACTCGGAGACCATGGCTGCGGTTACCCTTGACGCCGCGTCACAGAGAGGAGAGCCTGCGATGGTGTACTCAACGACGAACCTGGGTGCACGAATGGCAAAACGTAATTTTTTCGGATGAATCCAGGTACTGTTTACAGCATGACGATGGTCGCATCCGTGTTTGGCGCCATCGCAATGAACGCACATTGGAAGCGTGTATTCGTCATCGCCATACTGGCGTATCACCCGGCGTGATGGTATGGGGGGCCATTGGTTACACGTCTGGGTCACCTCTTTATCAGGAGGACGACGGTTCAATCCCGTCTCCAGCCATCCTGATTTATGTTTTCCGTGACTTACTTAAATCGTTTCAGGCAAATGCCGGAAGGGTTCCTTTGAAAGGGCACTGCCGATTTCCTTCCCAATCCTTCCGTAAACCGAGCTTGCGCTCCGTCTCTAATGACCTCGTTATCGACGGGACGTTAACCACTAACCATCACCACCACCACCTCTTTTTCGCATTGACGGCACTTTGAACAGTAGACGTTACATTTCAGTTGTGTTACGACCCGTGGCTGTGGGCAGCTGTACCTGTACACGCCATCCAAGCTCTGACTCAATGCCCAGGCATATCAAGGCAGTTATTACGGCCAGAGGTGGTTGTTCTCGGTACTGATTTCTCAGTATCGATGCACCCAAATTGCTTGAGAATGTAATCACATGTCAGTTCTTGTATAATATATTTGTCCAATGAATACTCGTTTATCATGTGCAATTCTTCTTGGTGTAGCAATTTTAATGGCCAGTAGTGTATATTCCTGTACAGGTGTGATATATTACTTGAAGGCGACTTGTCCGGTGCCAGCGAATAAATAAGATATTGCAGTGCCTGTGTTGTTCGAAATTACGATGCAATATTGCTTCAGCAGGTATGCTGGAGATCGTTCAAGTTTGCGTGAACTTATTTCGGTGACGACAGACGCCTAGGCCAACGACTCAGCGTGCTCTTATTCACTGACAGTTCTCCTGAGAAATTCGACAACTTCCTACGAATATCTGCGATGCTCTGGTTTTCCGCTAAAAGAGAAATCTTTGCTTGGAACGCACCTTCGTTACAAACACACCATCTGTCAAAACTGCATGAAGTTACGGGATATACCACGATGGCCCACAACTAATTCAGCATATTTTTCCACTGAAACGGGTCGAGAGAAGAATACGTGTTGCATTACTTATTGAACGTCTCTCGCAGTAGCCAGTAATACTTGGCCAGTAGTTGAGTAATGTAATGGAGTGTGGCGTCTGCTGGCAGCCGTAACTGCCGAACTGTGATTTGTGAAGTGTCGCACGTGTGTTTCTCTGTGTGTACGTGTGTGCGCCTCCGCAAACAGCGGCAGTGGGCGTGCCGCAGGCGTACGAGTGCTGCGTGCGTGCCGTGCACGGAATCACTCGCGTGCGGTGCGTGATGCGCGATGCTGTTATCGCGGCCCGACGCCGCCCTAATTGATGGCGGCATTAATCCGCACTTGTGTGCTCTGCCCGCGGCGTGATGCGACGTGACGCGTCGCGGCGCCCGTCCCCCTATCTGCCGCGCATCCAAACAGATAGCGGGAGGCCCGCGCCGTCGTTCGCGAAAAATGGCCCAGTACCGCGCGCCACTGCAAATCAACGCACTCCCAAAAGCCTGCTCAAAATTTGTTCATCAAAAGCTGTGCCCGTTACTGTGTGCTGGAGTGGGTTCCATGCCGATTGTCTGTAATTGTGGCAGTAACATGCCTGACGCCTCCCATTTGAGCGCCAACAATATTTAGCTGCCTTTTGGGTTTCTGCATTCTTTAAGGGTGGCCGACAATCGATGAAATATATTTTCACACTTGGCTATCGATTCCTTTGAGTGTGTGTACTTCTTTTGATTCACCAGTGCCATCTATCACTGTTTTGCTTTTGTTTTCGTCACTTAATCGTTGACCACTTTTATTTTCACTTGCTGTCTCTTGCGTTTCCAGTATGTGTTATTTTTTCCCCATGTTCTTACTTTTTGGACAACATGTTGGAAATTCAAAGACAGAACATGATATCAAAGTATAAAGAAAGAAAACTAAGCAGCTGGGGACAGGTGTTGTATAAAACATCAGCCACGAGCTCCGGCCCCATATGTGATCTCTAAACTTGATCTAATGATGGTTACTACTACCGAAACCAGTTACCTCCGGCAGAACGACAATAAATCCCGATTTGGACCTACTTTTTGTGTTTTTTATTTCTCTACAGTTGCTCTCCACTGTATGATTTTAAATTAAATTTCCCAACCGATTTTTTTCCTGATCCATGTGGCTGAAATTAGTGACTTCGCTACATAAAGAGTTGGATTGGATTGTTTGAGGGAAGAGACCAAACAGCGAGGTCATCGGCCTCATCGGATTAGGGAAGGACGGGGAAGGAAGTCGGCCGTGTCCTTTCAAAGGAGTCATCACGGCATTTGCCTGGAGCGATTTAGGGAAATCATGGAAAACCTAAATCAGGATGGCCCGACAGTAGTATGTGGGTACGTAGGGACCACCCCCTCTTCTAGGGTTAAATTCAACCATAATTTTATTTAGCTTTTAAGGTCCCATTTAGCCTTAAACAATTATTTCACAATTTCTTTACTTATGCTCTAAGTATACCTTAAACGCATTTTATTTTTAAATCTTATTTAAGATTAAAACTAACCATACCCTGTCCAATGAGGTTTCTAAAAGTAAATTTTCTTTAGGGTGAAAACTAACCATAAAAATTTCTGGAGAATTGTGAAACAATTTATTGTTCAAAGTCACCATAAAACGTAATCAAACGTTATGCTTGAGATCAACCATAAAAAATTCACAAGGTTTTATTTAAAAATATGGCTAAAATATGGTTAAAAGTCACCATAAAAACATTCAAAAATGTTGAAAAAGA